>NC_082709.1:168047577-168712525 GCF_030144855.1 Hypanus sabinus | reverse complement strand
TGCAGCGGGGAAACCGAAGAGTGCGTCTCAGTCGCAGGGGAACACAGAGATTGAGTCTCAGTGCAGGGGAAACACGAAGAGTGAGCTCTCAGTCAGTGCAGGGAAAACCAGAAAGACGTGACGTCTCAGTCACAGTGCAGGGGAAACAGAAAGACGGTGAGTCCTCAGTGCAGGGGAAACAGAAGAGTGAGTCTCAGTCAGTGCAGGGGAGAACAGAAGAGTGAGTCTCAGTGCAGGGGAAACAGAAGAGTGAGTCTCAGTCAGTGCAGGGGAAACAGAAGAGGTGAGTCTCAGTCTGCAGGTGGAAACAGAAGAGTGAGTCTCAGTCAGTGCAGGGGAAACAGAAGAGAAGTCTCAGTCAGTGCAGGGGGAAACAGAAGAGTGAGTCCTCAGTGCAGGGGAAACAGAAGAGTGAGTCTCAGTGCAGGGGAAACAGAAGAGTGAGTCTCCAGTGCAGGGGAAAACAGAAGAGTGAGAGTCTCAGTCAGTGCAGGGGACAACAGAAGAGTGAGTCTCAGCAGTGCAGGGGAAACAGACAGAGTGGTCTCAGTGCAGGGCAGGGAAACAAGAAGAGTGAGTCTCAGTGCAGGGGAAACAGAAGAGCGAGTCATCAGTGCAGGGGAAACAGAAGAGTGAGTCTCAGTCAGTGCAGGGGAAACAGAAAGAGTGAGTCTCAGTCAGTGCAGGGGAAACAGAAGAGCGAGTCTCGTCAGTGCAGGGGAAACAGAAGAGTGAGTCTCAGTCAGTGCAGGGGAAACAGAAGAGTGAGTCTCAGCTCAGTGCAGGGGAAACAGAAGAGTGAGTCTCAGTCCAGTGCAGGGGAAACAGAAGAGTGAGTCTCAGTGCAGGGGAAACAGAAGAGTGAGTCCTCAGTGCAGGGGAAACAGAAGAGTGAGGTCTCAGTCAGTGCAGGGGAAACAGAAGAGTGAGTCTCAGTCAGTGCAGGGGAAACAGAAGAGTGAGTCTCAGTGCAGGGGAAACAGAAGAGATGAGTCTCAGTCAGTGCAGGGGAAACAGAAGAGTGAGTCTCAGTCAGTGCAGGGGAAACAGAAGAGTGAGTCTCAGTGCAGGGAAACAGAAGAGTGAGTCTCAGTGCAGGGGAAACAGAAGAGTCGAGTCTCAGTCAGTGCAGGGAAACAGAAGAGTGAGTCTCAGTCAGTGCAGGGGAAACAGAAGAGTGAGTCTCCAGTGCAGGGGAAACAGAAGAGTGAGTCTCAGTCAGTGCAGGGGAAACAGAAGAGCGAGTCCTCAGTCAGTGCAGGGGAAACAGAGAAGAGATGAGTCTCAGTCAGTGCAGGCCGGAAACAGAAGAGTGAGTCTCAGTCAGTGCAGGGGAAACAGAAGAGTGAGTCTCAGTCAGTGCAGGGGAAAACAGAAGAAGAGTGAGTCTCAGTGCAGGGGAAAACAGAAGAGTGAGTCTCAGTGCAGGGGAAACAGAAGAGTGAGTCTCAGTCAGTGCAGGGGACAACAGAAGAGTGAGTCTCAGTCAGTGCAGGGGAAACAGAAGAGTGAGTCTCAGTGCAGGGGAAACAGAAGAGAGTGAGTCTCAGTCAGTGCAGGGGAAACAGAAGAGTGAGTCTCAGTGCAGTGCTGGGAGCAACAGAAGAGTGAGTCTCAGTCAGTGCAGGGGAAACAGAAGAGTGAGTCGTCAGTCAGTGCAGGGGAAACAGAAGAGTGAGTCTCAGTCAGTGCAGGGGAAACAGAAGAGTGAGTCTCAGTCAGTGCAGGGGAAACAGAAGAGTGAGTCTCAGTCAGTGCAGGGGAAACAGAAGAGCGAGTCTCAGTGCAGGGGGAAACAGAAGAGTGAGTCTCAGTCAGTGCAGGGGAAATAGAAGAGTGAGTCTCAGTCAGTGCAGGGGAAACAGAAGAGTGAGTCTCAGTCAGTGCAGGGGAAACAGAAGAGTGAGTCTCAGTGCAGGGGAAACAGAAGAGTGAGTCTCAGTCAGTGCAGGGGAAACAGAAGAGTGAGTCTCAGTCAGTGCAGGGGAAACAGAAGAGTGAGTCTCCAGTCAGTGCAGGGGAAACAGAAGAGTGAGTCTCAGTGCAGGGGAAACAGAAGAGTGAGTCTCTCAGTTCAGTGCAAGGGGAAACAGAAGAGTGAGTCTCAGTGCAGGGGAAACAGAAGAGTGAGTCTCAGTCAGTGCAGGGGAAACAGAAGAGTGAGTCTCAGTCAGTGCAGGGGAAACAGAAGAGTGAGTCTCAGTCAGTGCAGGGGAAACAGAAGAGTGAGTCTCAGTCAGTGCAGGGAAACAGAAGAGTGAGTCTCAGTGCAGGGGAAACAGAAGAGTGAGTCTCAGTCAGTGCAGGGGGAAACAGAAGAGTGAGTCTCAGTCAGTGCAGGGGAAACAGAAGAGAGAGTCTCAGTCAGTGCAGGGGAAACAGAAGAGTGAGTCTCAGTCAGTGCAGGGGAAACAGAAGAGTGAGTCTCAGTCAGTGCAGGGGAAACAGAAGAGTGAGTCTCAGTCAGTGCCCAGGGGAAACAGAAGAGTGAGTCTCAGTCAGTGCAGGGGAAACAGAAGAGTGAGTCTCAGTGCAGGGAAACAGAAGAGTGAGTCTCAGTGCAGGGGAAACAGAAGAGCGAGTCTCAGTGCAGGGGAAACAGAAGAGTGAGTCTCTCAGTGCAGGGGAAACAGAAGAGTGAGTCTCAGTCAGTGCAGGGGAAACAGAAAGAGCGAGTCTCAGTCAGTGCAGGGGAAACAGAAGAGTGAGTCTCAGTCAGTGCAGGGGAAACAGAAGAGTGAGTCTCAGTGCAGGGGAAACAGAAGAGTGAGTCTCAGTGCAGGGGAACAGAAGATTGAGTCTCAGTGCAGGGGAAACAGAAGAGTGAGTCTCAGTCAGTGCAGGCGGAAACAGAAGGAGCGAGCTCTCAGTGCAGGGGAAACAGAAGAGTGAGTCTCAGTCAGTGCAGGGGAAACCAGAAGAGTGAGTCTCAGTCAGTGCAGGGGAAACAGAAGATTGAGTCTCAGTGCAGGGGAAACAGAAGAGTGAGTCTCAGTCAGTGCAGGGGAAACAGAAGAGTGAGTCTCAGTCAGTGCAGGGGAAAACAGAAGAGCGAGTCTCAGTGCAGGGGAAACAGAAGAGCGAGTCTCAGTGCAGGGGAAACAGAAGAGTGAGTCTCAGTCAGTGCAGGGGAAACAGAAGAGTGAGTCTCAGTCAGTGCAGGGGAAACAGAAGAGTCGAGTCTCAGTCAGTGCAGGGGAAACAGAAGAGTGAGTCTCAGTCAGTGCAGGGGAAACAGAAGAGTGAGTCTCAGTGCAGGGGAAACAGAAGAGTGAGTCTCAGTGCAGGGGAAACAGAAGAGTGAGTCTCAGTGCAGGGGAAACAGAAGAGTGAGTCTCAGTCAGTGCAGGGGAAACAGAAGAGTGAGTCTCAGTCAGTGCAGGGGAAACAGAAGATTGAGTCTCAGTGCAGGGGAAACAGAAGAGTGAGTCTCAGTGCAGGGGAAACAGAAGAGTGAGTCTCAGTCAGTGCAGGGGAAACAGAAGAGTGAGTCTCAGTCAGTGCAGGGGAAACAGAAGAGTGAGTCTCAGTGCAGGGGAAACAGAAGAGTGAGTCTCAGTCAGTGCAGGGGAAACAGAAGAGTGAGTCTCAGTCAGTGCAGGGGAAACAGAAGAGTGAGTCTCAGTCAGTGCAGGGGAAACAGAAGAGTGAGTCTCAGTCAGTGCAGGGGAAACAGAAGAGTGAGTCTCAGTCAGTGCAGGGGAAACAGAAGAGTGAGTCTCAGTCAGTGCAGGGGAAACAGAAGAGTGAGTCTCAGTCAGTGCAGGGGAAACAGAAGAGTGAGTCTCAGTCAGTGCAGGGGAAACAGAAGAGCGAGTCTCAGTCAGTGCAGGGGAAACAGAAGAGTGAGTCTCAGTCAGTGCAGGGGAAACAGAAGAGTGAGTCTCAGTCAGTGCAGGGGAAACAGAAGAGCGAGTCTCAGTGCAGGGGAAACAGAAGAGTGAGTCTCAGTCAGTGCAGGGGAAACAGAAGAGCGAGTCTCAGTCAGTGCAGGGGAAACAGAAGAGTGAGTCTCAGTCAGTGCAGGGGAAACAGAAGAGTGAGTCTCAGTCAGTGCAGGGGAAACAGAAGAGCGAGTCTCAGTCAGTGCAGGGGAAACAGAAGAGTGAGTCTCAGTGCAGGGGAAACAGAAGAGTGAGTCTCAGTGCAGGGGAAACAGAAGAGCGAGTCTCAGTCAGTGCAGGGGAAACAGAAGAGTGAGTCTCAGTCAGTGCAGGGGAAACAGAAGAGTGAGTCTCAGTGCAGGGGAAACAGAAGAGCGAGTCTCAGTCAGTGCAGGGGAAACAGAAGAGTGAGTCTCAGTGCAGGGGAAACAGAAGAGCGAGTCTCAGTCAGTGCAGGGGAAACAGACGAGCGAGTCTCAGTCAGTGCAGGGGAAACAGAAGAGTGAGTCTCAGTGCAGCGGAAACAGAAGAGTGAGTCTCAGTCAGTGCAGGGGAAACAGAAGAGCGAGTCTCAGTCAGTGCAGGGGAAACAGAAGAGTGAGTCTCAGTCAGTGCAGGGGAAACAGAAGAGTGAGTCTCAGTGCAGGGGAAACAGAAGAGTGAGTCTCAGTCAGTGCAGGGGAAACAGAAGAGTGAGTCTCAGTGCAGGGGAAACAGAAGAGTGAGTCTCAGTCAGTGCAGGGGAAACAGAAGAGTGAGTCTCAGTCAGTGCAGGGGAAACAGAAGATTGAGTCTCAGTGCAGGGGAAACAGAAGAGTGAGTCTCAGTGCAGGGGAAACAGAAGAGTGAGTCTCAGTCAGTGCAGGGGAAACAGAAGAGCGAGTCTCAGTGCAGGGGAAACAGAAGAGTGAGTCTCAGTCAGTGCAGGGGAAACAGAAGAGTGAGTCTCAGTGCAGGGGAAACAGAAGAGTGAGTCTCAGTCAGTGCAGGGGAAACAGAAGAGTGAGTCTCAGTGCAGGGGAAACAGAAGAGCGAGTCTCAGTGCAGGGGAAACAGAAGAGTGAGTCTCAGTCAGTGCAGGGGAAACAGACGAGCGAGTCTCAGTCAGTGCAGGGGAAACAGAAGAGTGAGTCTCAGTCAGTGCAGGGGAAACAGAAGAGTGAGTCTCAGTCAGTGCAGGGGAAACAGAAGAGTGAGTCTCAGTCAGTGCAGGGGAAACAGAAGAGTGAGTCTCAGTGCAGGGGAAACAGAAGAGTGAGTCTCAGTGCAGGGGAAACAGAAGAGTGAGTCTCAGTGCAGGGGAAACAGACGAGCGAGTCTCAGTCAGTGCAGGGGAAACAGAAGAGTGAGTCTCAGTCAGTGCAGGGGAAACAGAAGAGTGAGTCTCAGTCAGTGCAGGGGAAACAGAAGAGTGAGTCTCAGTGCAGGGGAAACAGAAGAGTGAGTCTCAGTGCAGGGGAAACAGAAGAGTGAGTCTCAGTCAGTGCAGGGGAAACAGAAGAGTGAGTCTCAGTCAGTGCAGGGGAAACAGACGAGCGAGTCTCAGTGCAGGGGAAACAGAAGAGCGAGTCTCAGTGCAGGGGAAACAGAAGAGCGAGTCTCAGTCAGTGCAGGGGAAACAGACGAGCGAGTCTCAGTGCAGGGGAAACAGAAGAGTGAGTCTCAGTGCAGGGGAAACAGAAGAGTGAGTCTCAGTGCAGGGGAAACAGAAGAGCGAGTCTCAGTGCAGGGGAAACAGAAGAGTGAGTCTCAGTGCAGGGGAAACAGACGAGCGAGTCTCAGTGCAGGGGAAACAGAAGAGTGAGTCTCAGTGCAGGGGAAACAGAAGAGTGAGTCTCAGTGCAGGGGAAACAGAAGAGTGAGTCTCAGTGCAGGGGAAACAGAAGAGTGAGTCTCAGTGCAGGGGAAACAGAAGAGTGAGTCTCAGTGCAGGGGAAACAGAAGAGTGAGTCTCAGTGCAGGGGAAACAGAAGAGCGAGTCTCAGTGCAGGGGAAACAGAAGAGTGAGTCTCAGTGCAGGGGAAACAGAAGAGTGAGTCTCAGTGCAGGGGAAACAGAAGAGTGAGTCTCAGTGCAGGGGAAACAGAAGAGTGAGTCTCAGTGCAGGGGAAACAGAAGAGTGAGTCTCAGTGCAGGGGAAACAGAAGAGCGAGTCTCAGTGCAGGGGAAACAGAAGAGTGAGTCTCAGTCAGTGCAGGGGAAACAGAAGAGCGAGTCTCAGTGCAGGGGAAACAGAAGAGTGAGTCTCAGTCAGTGCAGGGGAAACAGAAGAGTGAGTCTCAGTCAGTGCAGGGGAAACAGAAGAGTGAGTCTCAGTCAGTGCAGGGGAAACAGAAGAGTGAGTCTCAGTCAGTGCAGGGGAAACAGAAGAGTGAGTCTCAGTCAGTGCAGGGGAAACAGAAGAGTGAGTCTCAGTCAGTGCAGGGGAAACAGAAGAGTGAGTCTCAGTCAGTGCAGGGGAAACAGAAGAGTGAGTCTCAGTCAGTGCAGGGGAAACAGACGAGCGAGTCTCAGTGCAGGGGAAACAGAAGAGTGAGTCTCAGTCAGTGCAGGGGAAACAGAAGAGTGAGTCTCAGTCAGTGCAGGGGAAACAGAAGAGTGAGTCTCAGTGCAGGGGAAACAGAAGAGTGAGTCTCAGTGCAGGGGAAACAGAAGAGTGAGTCTCAGTCAGTGCAGGGGAAACAGAAGAGTGAGTCTCAGTCAGTGCAGGGGAAACAGAAGAGTGAGTCTCAGTGCAGGGGAAACAGAAGAGCGAGTCTCAGTCAGTGCAGGGGAAACAGAAGAGCGAGTCTCAGTCAGTGCAGGGGAAACAGAAGAGTGAGTCTCAGTGCAGGGGAAACAGAAGAGTGAGTCTCAGTCAGTGCAGGGGAAACAGAAGAGTGAGTCTCAGTGCAGGGGAAACAGAAGAGTGAGTCTCAGTGCAGGGGAAACAGAAGAGTGAGTCTCAGTCAGTGCAGGGGAAACAGAAGAGTGAGTCTCAGTCAGTGCAGGGGAAACAGAAGAGTGAGTCTCAGTGCAGGGGAAACAGAAGAGTGAGTCTCAGTCAGTGCAGGGGAAACAGAAGAGTGAGTCTCAGTGCAGGGGAAACAGAAGAGTGAGTCTCAGTGCAGGGGAAACAGAAGAGTGAGTCTCAGTCAGTGCAGGGGAAACAGAAGAGTGAGTCTCAGTCAGTGCAGGGGAAACAGAAGAGTGAGTCTCAGTGCAGGGGAAACAGAAGAGCGAGTCTCAGTCAGTGCAGGGGAAACAGAAGAGCGAGTCTCAGTCAGTGCAGGGGAAACAGAAGAGTGAGTCTCAGTGCAGGGGAAACAGAAGAGTGAGTCTCAGTCAGTGCAGGGGAAACAGAAGAGTGAGTCTCAGTCAGTGCAGGGGAAACAGAAGAGTGAGTCTCAGTGCAGGGGAAACAGAAGAGCGAGTCTCAGTCAGTGCAGGGGAAACAGAAGAGTGAGTCTCAGTCAGTGCAGGGGAAACAGAAGAGTGAGTCTCAGTCAGTGCAGGGGAAACAGAAGAGTGAGTCTCAGTCAGTGCAGGGGAAACAGAAGAGCGAGTCTCAGTGCAGGGGAAACAGAAGAGTGAGTCTCAGTCAGTGCAGGGGAAACAGAAGAGCGAGTCTCAGTGCAGGGGAAACAGAAGAGCGAGTCTCAGTCAGTGCAGGGGAAACAGAAGAGCGAGCTGAAGTTCAGTGCAGGGGAAACAGAAGAGTGAGTCTCAGTGCAGGGGAAACAGAAGAGTGAGTCTCAGTCAGTGCAGGGGAAACAGAAGAGCGAGCTGAAGTTCAGTGCAGGGGAAACAGAAGAGTGAGTCTCAGTGCAGGGGAAACAGAAGAGTGAGTCTCAGTCAGTGCAGGGGAAACAGAAGAGCGAGTCTCAGTGCAGGGGAAACAGAAGAGTGAGTCTCAGTCAGTGCAGGGGAAACAGAAGATTGAGTCTCAGTGCAGGGGAAACAGAAGAGCGAGTCTCAGTGCAGGGGAAACAGAAGAGTGAGTCTCAGTCAGTGCAGGGGAAACAGAAGAGCGAGCTGAAGTTCAGTGCAGAGAAGAGTGGACTTTGCCGAGCAGCGACTGAACATCAGCCTGACACTTGGCTCCATCCCTGACCTTCTCGATCTGCTCCTGTGCTTAAATCATCCAAACCTGGGGTCTTTCCTCGCTCTTGGGCCCAGACTCTACCTCGACTCTGTTTCATCTTGGTTCTGCTGCATTGAATTGCTTTCAAATCTGCTCCGGCATTGGCCAAACATCGGCTCATTCCTTACCCTCCAGCGGGCCCCACTGCCTCAATCCCACCTGAGCCCACTTCACTGAAAGAAGAGGCATTGCTGTGCCTTCTTTATACAGTAATTGCACTTAAATGCTGATCCACGACAAATGGCCCCAAGATATTTAAAGTTACTGACTCTCTCCACCTCTGCTTAGGAATGGCTTATGGACTTCCAGTTTCCTCCTCCTTAAGGCAACAATCAGATCTTTGGTTTGCCGACATTAAGTGAGAGGTTATTGTTTTGGCACCATTCAACCAGATTTTCAATCTCTCTCCTATGTGCCAATTCTTCACTACCTTTGACTTGGCCAGTGACAGTGGGGTCATGAGTAAACTTAAATATGGCATTGGAGCTATGCAGTCATAAGTATAAAGCGTAAGTGTAAAGTATAAGTATACAGCTTCCCCCAAGCTCTCAGACTCCTCAATACCCGAAGCCTGGACTGACACCTTGCCCTATTGTCCTGTTTATTATTTATTGTAATGCCTGCATGGTTTTGTGCACTTTATGCAGTCCTGTGTAGGTCTGTAGTCTAGCGTAGACTACAGTGTTGTTTTTTTACGTAGTTCAGTCTAGTTTTTGTACTGTGTCATGTAACACCATGGTCCTGAAAAACATTGTCTCATTTTTACAATGCACTGTACCAGCAATTATGGTCAAAATGACAATAAAAGTGACTTGACTTGACTTGAGCAGAGCAGGGGGCTAAGCACACAGCCTTGTGGTGCACCTGTGTCGATGGAGGAATGAATGTGGAGATGATTTTGCCAGTCCAAGCTGAATGATTTCTGCAAATGAGGAAATTGAGCATCCAGGTACCACCAGGTAGAAAATTGTAACACCTCCACTCGACCCAACCATCTAACATGCACCTTCCTATCAGTGGGAGCCTTTACCGTTTGAAATCCCTCAGTAACGCAGTCCCAGTGTAAGTAATGGAAGAAGGAGCACACTATATTCGAGTCTTTAGAAAGGTCTCGGCCTGACACATCGACTGTTTACTCATTTCCATAGATGCTGTCGGATCTGCTGCATTTTGTGTGTGTCACCTATCCCAGTGCCCACCTCAGAATCCAGAGAAGCAAGTCACAATCCCCGCCCAACCCTAGGGCTATTTAAACAGAACAAACACGTCATCAGCAATGACAAAGCTCTTTACCTTTGCTTAGCTGATACCATCTTCCTTGCGGAGAAGTTTAAAAAGATCATTTTAAGTTACTTTGTTGTGTCAAAAAGTTTGTGATGAAAGGTCTTTGACCTAAATCTTTCTTTCTACTGGCAACGACTGGCCATAGAGAATTTCCATCACTATTTCCACTGCGCAATCACCTGCAGTATTTTACTCAATTAACTGAGTGGATTTACAGTACAGTATTGTTTCTCCATATAAGACTCAATAGGACTACTATTCCCAGCAAGCATCTGGTGTCCGCAGGCACTTCCAAACATGCGCGTTATTGACGTTGAAGTATTGTGGGGCTAAATTGCAGTGCGAGTTGGAGAGTTCGCGAATTCCCGTACTTATCTCTAAATTCCTAGAAATATTAGGCAAGGAGCGCGAATATCCCTATTAATCTGGGTTAAAAGCGCTGTGCTTGGAGGCTGGAGGTCAGGCGAATGGCATGCTAGGAGATGTAGTCGGTCTTTCCCCAGTCTCGCCGTGTGGCCTGCAAAGACTACAATTCCCGGCAGGCGTCGGCCAAAAGCCGTGTCAGCGGCTTCCGCTCTTGCGCGCTGGTGGGCGAGCGGACTGGAACCCGGAGTCAGGATTCGCGAGAGTCGAACCTGCGCGGAAAACCAGGCGGAAAGCGGGGGGCAAAACCCGGCGCGGCCTGCGCCCGGCCCCGGAGGGAGGTAGGTGGCTGTGCCGCCCGGTCTCACAGGAGGGCAAGGGAAGCGGCCGTGGCGGGAGGGAGGGGTCCGGCTCGGCGCCCGCAGCTGCCGATTGGTGCTTGCAATATTTTGGAACTTCGCACCGGCGATCGATACAATGTTTCCATTCCGGCCGCCATTCCGCCTGTTCTTTGTTACAATGTTGCCAGGCGGAGCGCAGCGGATCGCTGTTAAAACCCGGCTGAGGGCCGCTGGCGGCCGCATGGATCGGCAACGGGAGGGACGCTCAGACAACCTGGAATGGCGGAGGCGGGGAGTGCAGGCGGAGCATTCCCAGCCTATACCCTCCTCCAGCAGCCAGCCGGGGACAGTCGGAGCCTGTTGGGTTCGGGACGTTGCTCTGCCGGTGCGACCTGATCTAATAGCAGCACCAACAACGCAGACTCCATCCCGGCAACGGCAATGATGCACATTGCTTTTTAATGCACGGCGATGCTGGACACACTCTGTCTCTTTGATGGACCGGTAGCAGTATTAATAATAGTGCACAATCTCTTCTGAAGGGTGGCTCCACTATAATTAATAAATGGCTCCTATCGGTCTTCGGCCGGCCTTGCATAGCAAAAATACAAAGTGTTGGTTAATCCTTAACTTGTATGTGTAGCTTGTTTCCTTCTCTATCCACGAGAAAGCAGCAAGAGCACTGATTATTAACACTATACTCAGAATATATTTTTTCCCGTCCAGAACTCAGAAAGAACAGTAACTCGCAGTCATCATTCATGTACAGTATTAACAGATGGTCTCCCTTTAACCAGGGAGGGGAAAAAAGCAGCAACGACGCACTCTTTATTAGCCTAATTTTTTTTTGGGACTGTCTTCACTGTCAAGAGAGCAGCAACAGCGAAAAGGCACGGTTTGGATTAATTAACAATATTTCTGAACCATTTCTGTATCTGCAGCTGGGTGAATGTAGCAGCAAAACTGATTATTTATTAAAAGGCACTCTATCAAGAACGTTAAATTTAAAATGTGTTGAATGGTGGGGGTTTTTTTGCATCAGAAGTCTACATGGTTACAAATATACTTAAAAAATTTTTAAACCCTTATATTTAAATATATTAAAATAAAGTTACTGGCCGTTGGAATGACCACAGATAAATGTACAATATTGAATGAACAAAGAAACACTGGGCTAATGTGGCATATGTAGGTATGACCTTTTGCTATGAGGAAAGCTTTGAAGCTCTTGATCAATGCACAGTATCAGAGGTGTCTAGCAATGTTTAAACATAAATTGTTTATTTTTCCACTGTGTGGGCTATTGAGAAAAAATCAGTGGGCCCAGGTCATTAGCAAATCCTGTCTAGACTTTTAGCTGGATCTTAAATGTTTTATTGTTGCAACTGTTTCATCACGTTTTCTTTTAAATTACCAGAAATCTACTTATCTGATTTGAAATATGGTATGAACATAATTGTGCAGGGTCAATGATGATGCAGATCGAGCTGGGGCTGTTTGCATACATCAGCTGCCTCATCATGGCTTTGTGTGTGAGCATTTTTATTCCACAAAACTTTCTGTACCCTGAGAAATCGGTCGATTTCAAGCATTGGTTGGTTGCGTGTTTATAAATGGAAGGTTCCTATTGCTTCTCCTTGAGTTTTCAGAGAGGAGCTGGATCTGCAGTAAAATTAACCAATTTAGACATTTAATAGTGGATGGGCTTGAATAGAATGGGGCACCTTTGGACTTTCAAATGTTTGTGGATGTCAGGAAAAATAAAAATCTTTTTTATATATATATAAAAAAGTTTCCATCAAAAATTCTGCCACTTATAGCTTCAGTTTATAAATGAGTTGGATGAAGAAGTGGAGTTAGTAAGTTTGCAGATGGTTCGGAGGATGGCGGTGGTTGGCCACAGCAGGATATTGCCAGGGTGCAGAGCTGGGCTGAGAAGTCGAATGTGAAGTTCAGCTCAGCTCGGAGTAGTGTGAACTGGTTCACTTTGGAAGATCAAACTTGAAAACAGAAGTACCGGGTTAATGGCGCAATTCTTAGAAAATTAGAGGGCGAAGTAGGAGGGAAGAGTTAGACCAGCACCCTATTGGGCAAGGTAGTGTTCATGGGTTCAATGTCCACTTCAGAAGTCTGATGGCAAAGGGGAAGAAGCTGTTCCTGAATCACTGAGTGTGTGCCTTCAGGCTTCTGTACCTCCTTCTTGATGGTGGCAATGAGAGCAGGGCATGATAGGGGTCTGTAATGAAGGACGCTGCATCTTTTAGGCATCGCTCCTCGAAGATGTCCTGGGTACTAGGGAGGCTCGTACCCATGATGGAGCTGACTAATTTTACAACTTTCTGCAGCTTATTTCAATCCTGTGCAGTAGCTGCCCCCTCCATACCAGACGGTGATACAATACTTTTCATAGTACATCTGTAAACACTTGCAAGTGTTTTTGGTGACATACCAAATCTCAAACTCAAGTGCTGTTGTGCCTTTTTTATAGCTGCCTCAATACAGGTTAGATCCTCAGATATTGACACCCAGGAATTTGAAATTGCTCACTCTCTCCACTTCTGAATCCCCTATGAAGATGGGTGTGTGTTCCCTCGTCTTACTCTTTCTGAAATCCATAGACAGTTCTTAGCTCCTTCTGACGTTGAGTGCAAGGTTGGTGTGGTGAACCCACGCAGCTGGTATATCTCGCTCCTGGATGCCCTTTCGTCACCTTCTGAGATTCTGCCATCAATGGTTGTATCATCAGCAAATTTATAGCTGGCATTTGAGCTGTGCCAAGCCACACAGTCATGTGTGTAGACAGAGTAGAGCAGTGGGCAAAGCAGACACCCCTGAGGTGCGCCGGTGTTGATCGTCAGCAAGGTGGGGATGTTATTTCCGATCCGCACAGGCTAGTCTTCCAGTTAGGAAGTCGAGGATCCAGTTGCAGAGGGAGGTAATAGGCCCAGGTTCTGGAGCTTTTAATAAGACTGCATTTAAACACTTGTATTTCTATTGTGGTTCCAGTGCTTTGCAGTCAAAGTACGGTACAATGCAACAGTCTCCGATATAGATACTGTATATCTAAGATGTATATCTTAGACACAGATGTATTTTTTAGATATATAAAAGCTATATAGAGCCAGGATACCTAAGACTTGAACAATACGGTATTTGTCAATGTGGAGCGGAGAGTGAGTTTGTAAATCTGGCAGGAGTAAAGAATGTTGGGAGTGGTGAGGGTGGAGTGCCATGGAGGAGTGTGGGACAGGTGGCAGAGAAGCAATGTCAGGGGTGGGGACTGGCAGCACAGGGGCAGGCACACCCAGTTCTGAGACACCAGACACGGTCACTTGATTCTAAACAATTGGTTTATTGATTATTACAACGTGTCCCTGGTGCTCCCCACTCCCTCCCCCTCTCCCTTCCCATTTTCCCAACCATGATTCCCATGATCCGCCCCCTTCCCATACTCAGTCCACAATAGAGACCCATATCAGATTCAGGTTTATCATCACTCACATAAATTTTTTTGTGGCAGCAGTACAGTACAATACTTAGAATTACTACAGTACTGTGCAGAAGTTTCATTAACAAGGTACTTTCACCCACAGAGCTGGAGCTCAGTGGGTTTTTTTTGGTGTTTTTTTTTGCACCATTCTCTGTGAAACTCTAGAGACTGTTGTGCTTGAAAACCCCAGGAGATCAGCAGTTTCTGAGAGAGTCAAACCACCCTGTTTGGCATCAGCAGTCAAAGTCACTTAGATCACATTTCCTTTCCACTCAGATGTTTGGTCTAAACCACAACTGAACCTCTTAACCATGTCAGCATGCTTTTATGCATTGAATTGCTGCCGCATGATTGGCTGATTAGATATTTGCATTAATGAACAGGTGGCCACTGGATGTACCTAACTGTGCCAAAATGACCGTACTTTTCTGTAAGGTCTGCTTTGGGGGTGTTCACTGGCAGCTGCACCGCTTGCAATTCCTTAGTCAAAGAAACAGTCCAAATGTGTCTGCAGGAAAATTTGGGTGATATTTTGCATGGGGTAAGAAATAGCAAGTAAGTAAGCGTCATGCTACCGAAGTGCCAGCCAGTCCCCATTTAGAACAAGAGATCTGTCGGGGGCTCAGTGCTGCTGCCATTGCTGTGTCTTGCACTATTACCATCCTCGGAGTCAACATTGACCAGAAAGCCAACTGGATTGGCCACGTCACTATTGTGACTACAAGTGGAAGACAGAATGTTTCCAAATCACAGCTCCTACCACCCAGCATCGATCCTGACTTCCAGTGCAGTTTATATAGATGTTGCTTCTGTGACCACCTAGGTTCCCCTAAGTACTGAATGGTACGCAGTAGGTTTAACATCAATGTACATATCAGTCACCAAATACAACTCTGAGATTCATTTTCTTAAAGGCATTCAAAAAAGTGCAATAGGGTCAGTGAAAAACTATATACAAAGGCTGACAAATTGTATAAATACTAAAAAACCCAAGTTTTAATAATAAATAATGCTGAGAACTTGAGTTGTAGGGTCTTTGAAAATGAGTCCAAAGGTTGTGTTCAGTGATCATTTTGGTGTGGTGGTGAGTGAAGATGTCTATACTGGTTATTAATTCTTCTTGAACCTGGTGATGTGGGACTTGTACCGCCTTCCTGGTAGGAGCAGTGAGAAGAGAGCGTGGCCTGGGTGGTGGATGCTGCTTTCCTGTTGTGGCAGTGCTGTTCGTTGTTGTTGAGTGCCGTTGAGTCCTAGTCGATTCATGGGGTCTTCATGGCAAGACACGGAAGTAGATTGCCAGGCCTTTCTTCTGTGCGGATACTGCTGCTGCCAGGTTGGGACCCAGCCAGGTTCGAACTCAGGACCCTCCGTCTTGAAGTCCGGTGCTGGTGCCTCCGGCTGGCCCAGCGCACTTTGTGGATGTGCTGAACTGGCAAATGTCAGTTGCTTTTTGATGTGAATGTGAATGGCTACTGG
Organism: Hypanus sabinus; assembly: GCF_030144855.1. Lineage (NCBI taxonomy): Eukaryota > Metazoa > Chordata > Chondrichthyes > Myliobatiformes > Dasyatidae > Hypanus > Hypanus sabinus. The sequence goes on along the minus strand of NC_082709.1, from coordinate 168,697,564 downwards.
GGATTAAGTGGGGGAATGAGATGTACGAAATCGTTCTGAGGAGGCACAGATTGAATAGACTGAAAGGTCTCCCACATGACAGGCAAATATGAGAAAAGCATCTGAGAAACTCCTCGCTTGACACTACACATCCAACAACATAGAGTAGTACAGTATGCCTCCAAGGTGTGCAGACCTTTTAACCTACTCAAAGATCATTCTAACCCTTCCCTCCCACATAGCCCTCCATTTTTCTTTTATCCATGTACCTCTCTACGAATCTCTTAAATATCCCTAACGTGTCTGCCTTTCCATGTACCTGCCACTCTTAAAACATCTGACATCCCTCCCATACTTTCCTCGTCACCTTAAAATTGTACCCTCGTGTATTGGGAAAATGTTGCTGGCTGTCCACTCAATGCCCCAGATCAGGAATATGATAGACATACTCTTCATTGGCCTGAGTGAGTGCAGCTCCAGCAAGATTCGGGAGGGCTTGACACCGACCCACGTGAAGCACCCTGCTTGATTGGCATCAATTAGGCTTCTACCATTCAAAATAGTTATTCTCTTTCTCCCACCCCACCCCATCAGCAGTATCCCCTCGACAGTACGCATGGCATTTACTTGCTTAGAGGCCCCTGCAGAATCTCCAAAGCCCTTGCTGTCTGCCGTGGAGAAGTATGAGCTCATCTGGTGTAAGGGAAGGTCACCACCCGCACGTTCTCCCCGAGTTGTATGTCCCTGAGACGTAGGAGCAGTATTAGGCCATTCAGCCCATTGAGACTGCTCCGCAATTCTATCTGGGCTGACCTATCAACCCTCTCAACTCCATTCTCTTACCTTCTCCCTTTGACACCCTTACTATCTTATCAATGACCATTTAAAATACACCCAGTGACTTGGCCTGCACAGCTGTCTGTGGCAGTGAATTTCACAGATTCACTATCCTCTGCCTAAAGAAATTCCTTCTCATCTCTGTTCTAAAGGTATATCCTTCTGACAAATAAACTCTTTTTGGGCTTCTATTTTAAGGCTGTGTCCTTTGGTGCTAGAATTCCCCAATATAGGAAACATCCTCTCCGTATGCACTTTATCTAGGTCTTTCAATATTCAACAGGTTTCAGTGAGATCCCTCCTCGTTCCTCTAAGCTCCAGCAAGTACAAGCCCAGGGTAATAAAATTCAACTCGTACATTAACTCTTTCATTCCCAGGATAATTCTCATGAATTTCCTCTGGGCTTTCTCCAATGTCAGTGCATCTTTTCTCAGATAAAGGGCCCAAAAGTACTCACAATACTGTCAAATGCAGTCTGGTCAATGCCTTATAAATCCTCTGCAATACCTCCTTTATACTCTATTTCCCTCAAAGAATGCTAACATTGCATTTGCCTTCCTTACCATCAACTTAACATGCAAGTTAACCTCCAGGGAATCTTGCAGGAGGACCCAAGTCACTTTGTATCTGTGATTTCTGAATATTCTCCCCATTTAGAAAATAGTCTGTGCCATTTTCCTTCCGCCAAATTGCGCCATCCAACTTCAGGAATGTGTCACTTTCCCATCGGTAGGTCTAAATCTTTGTACTGTGGGATCATCAGGGTTACAATGCTTCACAGAGGCGCTCGCCACTATCTTCTTAAAGTCAGTTAGGGATGGGCGGTGAATATCAGTGCTGTCCACATCCTAAAAAAAGAACAGAACGGCCAATTTTACACAATCTTGCAGAGAAGTTCTATAAAGATCTGTTAAGTTTAATAATCTAGATTGCCTTCTGCTCATTGCTGCTGTCAGAGGAGGAGGAGGTACAAGATCGTGAAGACCCACACCTAATCGTCTAGGGACAACTTCTTCCCTTCCCCTCCAGTACCATGAACAATACCTCACTATTCCTCCTTCATAAGTTTTTTTTTGTAACTTGTAGTGATTTGTATGTCTTGCTGCCACAAGACAATGTCAGTGACGATAAACCTGACTGATTCAGAGGAATGAATATCACAAAGGGTAGCCTTCTTATTTGAAATAGTGCCATGTGATGTGTATGCTTACCAAAAAAAACACAAAGCATATTTCAGCTTAATATCCAAAAGATATTGCAGCGTTTGATCAAAGTTGTTAGATACGGATGGTTTGCCATATTAGAACCTATTTTATTGAATTATTTTATTAGATATTGAGCATGGTGACAGGCCTTCCCACGTGCCCAGTTACACCCTTGTGACCGATTAACCTAATCTAACCTGGGTGCTTTTGGATTGTGGAAGGGAACTGGAGCAGCAGAGGAAACGCGCGCAGACACAGGAAGAATGTAAAAACGCCTTACGGACAGCAGGAATTGAACCTGGGTGGCTAGCACTACAACAGCGTTACATTAACTGCTACTCTGCGGTCCCACTTCCCACTGCTGATGCTGGCACGCGTTGGAAAATTCCAGAAAGTCAGTTCCATTCCTGTTGGTACAAATTTTTATTGCTGAAAGGTCTGGTCAATGTTGGTGGAGTCCCAGGAATCATCCATTTTAATCTACCTATTATACTCTGGATGAGTCATCAAGCATTACAGCACAGAAACAGGCTCTTTGGCCCATCTAGTCAGTTCTGAAAGATTATTCTACTCCCATTGACCTGCACCTGGACCATAGCCCTCCATACCCCCCCCCCCATCCATGTACATTTCCAAACTTCTCTTAAATGTTGAAATCAAACCTGCATCCACACTTCTGTTTGCAGCTCGTTCCACACTCTCACTACCCTGAGTGAAGAAGCTCCCCCTCATGTTCTCGTTAAACATTTCACCTTTCATCCTTAACCCATGACCCCTAGTTCTAGTCTCACCCATTCTCTGGAAAAAGCCTGCTTGCATTCTCCCTGTGTTTACCACTCAATTTTGCATACCTCAGTCAAATCTCTCCTCATTCTCTGGTGATTGAAGTCCTAACCTATTCATTCTTTCCTTATAACTCGGGTCCCCAAGTTCCAGCAATATCGTTCTAAATTTTCTCTATGCTTTTTCAATTTTATTGATCTCTTTCCCATAGGTAGGCGACTAGAACTGCACACAATGCTCCATATTAGGCCTCACCAATGTATTACACAACTTCAACACAACTGCTGCACTCCTGGATTTATGAAACCCAATGTGCCAAAAGCTTTCTTTACTGCCCCATTTACCTGTGATGCCACATTCAAGGAATAATGGATCTGCATTTCCAGAGCCCTGTGTTCTACCACACTCCTTAATGCCCTACCACTCACCGTTGGAAGTCCTAGCTTGGTTTGTCTTCCCAAAGTGCAACACCTCACACTAGCCTGCATTAAATTTCATCTGCCATTTTTCAGTCCGTTTTTCCAGCTGGTGCTATGCTCTCCTCCATGTTCCAGAGACACACAGGTTTGTAGCTTAATCGGTTATGTGGGTGGAATTGGGTCAGAAGATCACTAAATAAAACATGAATGAAATATGTCTAAGCAGATGATGTTGTCCATATCTACTGAAGTTCCCTGGACCGAGGGATAATTCCAAAGCTCTTTTTGAGATACACAGCTGCGCCTGTTTAATTTGCTCTAATTAATCCCAGTGTTCTTGATTTTTCTTTCCCCTATGACAGATGGCTGGAGATGGACTCGATGAAAGATTGTTTGTCTGTAAGTATGAAAACAGTTGTGTCTGAGTGTACAAAAATCAAACTTTTCAGTGTATTTGTAGTAGTTTGAAAATGTGCTTTTTTGTGCTGTCATGTAGCAAGTCACCAGGCACTTTGCCTTCTGTCAGGTCCCACGGGTACCAGGGTGATAATGAGTAGGTAGTCTTGTCAGCGTCAGGTTGAATGAGAAGTGATTGTTATGCACTCAGTGGCTACATTATTAGGTACCTTCTGTACATACATTTTGTGCATACGCATAACAGAAGCCATCCACTTCAAGATTTGGCATGTTGTGCATTCGAAGATGTTCTTCAGCACGCCGCTGTCTTAACGCATGATTATTCGAGTTGTTATCACTTTCCTGTCAGCCTGATCCTGACTGGCCATTCTCCTCTGACCTTTCTCATTAACAACGTGCTTTTGCCCACAGTCTGACGCTCACTACATTTTTTTTGTTTCTCACACCATTCTCCACAAACTCTAGAGGCTGGTGTACTTGAAAATCCCAGAAGATCAGCACTCTCTGAGACACTCAAGCCTTCCCATCTGACACCAACAATCATTCCGTGATCAAAGTCACAGAAGTCTTCCCTGTTCTGATAATTGATCTGGGCAACACCTCAACCTCTTGGCCATCTCTGCATGTTTTCATGATTTGAGTTGCTGTCTCATGATTGACTGAGTAGACTCTGAGTGTACAAAGATACTGCAGCAATTGCCCTGCTCTTCCCTGTGCCCTTGTAACCACTGGTAACTGAAGGTGCTTTAAAGATGGCACTCTCAACAGCACCACACTTTGCTCAATGCTGAATTCGATTCCAAACTGAGATTTTATATTTACAGTCGGCCCTCCGTATCCACGGATTCCGCATGTGCAGATTCAACCAACCACGGACCGGGAAAACCCGGAAGTTCTCTCTCCTGCACTCGTTGTTTGAACATGTACAGACTATTTTTTTTCTTGTCATTATTCCCTAAACAATACAGTATAACAACTATTTAATTAGCATTTACATTGTATTAGATATTATAAGAAATCTAGAGATGATTTAAAAGTACAAGCAGTCCCCGGGTTATGAACGAGTTCCGTTCCTGAGTCCAACTTTAAGTCGGATTTGAAGTCAGAACAGGTACATCCGGTATTATTTAGCATCAGTTAGTCAAATGTTTGTCTTATTATATAGTGTATATTTTACCTTTCTATGCATATAAAACACTTAAGAAATATATGTACTTCAATAACTAAACCACTGCATTGCTTAGTAATAATTGTAGTTTTCATCGGGGCAGTGCCTTTCTCATGTTCCTTTAAAATTGTTCTGATTGTTTACTGATGTAACCTAAAGTTTTAGCAGTCGCCGATGGCGTTTCACCTCTTTCCGATCGCTTTATTACTTTCACTTTATTTTCAATCGTGATCGTGATTATTTTCGTGAACAGAAACACTGCGGACTCAGAGCTCTGGCGCCAGGTCCTAATGTCCGCCGCACTGAGACAGGTTAAATAAGGGACTTGAGTTAAGTGCTGAAAAGAGTAGACGTGATTCAGTGAGACCACCTCTCTGCAAACTGCTTTCAAACAAACTCTTCAATAGATTCTTCATGGTAATAGATGACCAGGAGGGTAGGTTATGAAGGCTCTGGTCAGTCCCTTTCTTATTCCCATGTTCAATAGGTCATGGATTCAACCCCATAACGAGATCTGAATGAGTAATACACATCTGTCACAGAATATTGGAGGAGCTCAGCATCTATGGAGGGAAATAAATAGTCAAATGTTTTGGGCCGAGATCCTTTGTCAGTCTTGAAGGGTCCCGGCCCAAAACGTCGACTGTTTCTTTCTACCTTGAGGTGCTGCCTGACCTGCTGAGTTGCTCCACTGTTTTGCAAGATCAGCAGCATCTGCAGAATCTCTCGACGAGCAATGTGCAAAGTTGCTTTATTGCCGTGTCATATCCTGTGTGGCACTCTTAACCAGTACAGTCTAAACAACTGGGTCACTCCTGTCTAAGGGGGATATTCTATTCATACAAGGAGCTTCATTGCACCACAATGTGTGAAGATGCCTGAAAAAAAAGTTACTTCAAACAAGGCAGGAGTGAAAAGTTATAAAGGGAAACGATTTTGATTAGAAGCAGGTTCTTTATAGAAGTCTGCCTTGGAATTTAACCAGAACCAGAAATGACATTAAACAATCTTGAATCTATTGGATATTTCAGACATAAAGGACAGATCTTAGACTCTAGTTAGAAGCAGTGAATGGCGTATCCAAAATGATACATCTCTCTAAAACAATTTGTCACATCTAAACATGCGGATCTTGAGCAAAACTGGTACAAGACTTGGTGAAAAATTGTTATATTAAAAAAAATTCTATTACTTTTTACGCAGAGAGGTGCAAATGGGTATAAGCCATTGTTCCAACTGCAATTGGCAGGATTTCCCAGTGGCCAACCACTTTAATTCCAAACCCCAATTGTATTCCAACGTGTCAGTCCATGGCCGCCTCTTGTGCCACAATGAGTATATCCTCAGGTTGGAGGAGCAACACGTTACTTTCCGTCTGGGTAGCCTCCAACCTGATGGCATGAACATTGATTTCTCTTAACTTCCAGCAATTTTTTCCCTCCCTCTTCTCTCTTCTTCAATCCCCCACGATGGCTCCCCCTTAAACCTTCATTTTTCCTCTCCTGCCTGTACCGTCCCCTTGGTGCTCCTCCAACTTTCCTTCTTCCAGCCCTTTAACTTTTCTACCCATCACCTCCCAGCTTCATCCCCCCCCCCCACACCCACCCATCCAACTTAACCCATCACCTCCTAGCTTCATCCCCCCTCCCACACCCACCCATCCAACTTAACCCATCACCTCCCAGCTTCATCCCCCCTCCCACACCCACCCACCCAACTTAACCCATCACCTCCCAGCTTCATTCCCCCTCCCACACCCACCCACCCAACTTAACCCATCACCTTCCAGCTTCATTCCCCCTCCCACACCCACCCACCCAACTTAACCCATCACCTCCCAGCTTCATTCCCCCTCCCACACCCACCCATCCAACTTAACCCATCACCTCCCAGCTTCATTCCCCCTCCCACACCCACCCACCCAACTTAACCCATTACCTCCCAGCTTCATCCCCCCTCCCACACCCACCCATCCAACTTAACCCATCACCTCCTAGCTTCATCCCCCCTCCCACACCCAGCCACCCAACTTAACCCATCACCACCCAGCTTCATCCCCCCTCCCACACCCACCCATCCAACTTAACCCATCACCTCGCAGCTTCATCCCCCCTCCCACACCCACCCACCCAACTTAACCCATCACCTCCCAGCTTCATCCCCCCTCCCACACCCACCCACCCAACTTAACCCATCACCTCCCAGCTTCATCCCTCCTCCCACACCCACCCACCCAACTTAACCCATCACCTCCCAGCTTCATCCCCCCTCCCACACCCACCCACCCAACTTAACCCATCACCTCCCAGCTTCATCTTCCCTCCCACACCCACCCATCCAACTTAACCCATCACCTCCCAGCTTCATCCCCCCTCCCACACCCACCCACCCAACTTAACCCATCCCCTCTCAGCTTCATCCCCCCTCCCACACCCACCCACCCAACTTAACCCATCACCTCCCAGCTTCATCCCCACTCCCACACCCACCCATCCAACAACCCATCACCTCCCAGCTTCATCCCCCCTCCCACACCCACCCACCCAACTTAACCCATCACCTCCCAGCTTCATCCCCCCCTCCCACACCCACCCACCCAACAACCCATCCCCTCACAGCTTCATCCCCCCTCCCACACCCACCCATCCAACTTAACCCATCACCTCACAGCTTCATCCCCCCTCCCACACCCACCCACCCAACTTAACCCATCACCTCCCAGCTTCATCCCCCCTCCCACACCCACCCATCCAACTTAACCCATCACCTCCCAGCATCCCCCCTCCCAGTCCCACCCTTAACCCATCCCCTCACAGCTTCATCCCTCCTCCCACACCCACCCACCCAACTTAACCCATCACCTCCCAGCTTCATCCCCCCTCCCACACCCACCCATCCAACTTAACCCATCACCTCCCAGCTTCATCCCCCCTCCCACAACCACCCACCCAACTTAACCCATCACCTCCCAGCTTCATCCCCCCTTCCACACCCACCCACCCAACTTAACCCATCACCTCCCAGCTTCATCCCCCTCCCACACCCACCCATCCAACTTAACCCATCACCTCCCAGCTTCATCCCCCTCCCACACCCAGCCACCCAACTTAACCCATCACCTCCCAGCTTCATCCCCCCTCCCACACCCACCCACCCAACTTAACCCATCACCTCCCAGCTTCATCCCCCCTCCCACACCCACCCACCCAACTTAACCCATCACCTCCCAGCATCATCCCCCTCCCACACCCACCCACCCAACTTAACCCATCACCTCCCAGCTTCATCCCCCCTCCCACACCCACCCACCCAACTTAACCCATCACCTCCCAGCTTCATTCCCCCTCCCACACCCACCCACCCAACTTAACCCATTACCTCCCAGCTTCATCCCCCCTCCCACACCCACCCACCCAACTTAACCCATCACCTCCTAGCTTCATCCCCCCTCCCACACCCAGCCACCCAACTTAACCCATCACCTCCCAGCTTCATCCCCCCTCCCACACCCACCCATCCAACTTAACCCATCACCTCCCAGCTTCATCCCCCCTCCCACACCCACCCACCCAACTTAACCCATCACCTCCCAGCTTCATCCCCCCTCCCACACCCACCCACCCAACTTAACCCATCACCTCCCAGCTTCATCCCTCCTCCCACACCCACCCACCCAACTTAACCCATCACCTCCCAGCTTCATCCCCCCTCCCACACCCACCCACCCAACTTAACCCATCACCTCCCAGCTTCATCTTCCCTCCCACACCCACCCATCCAACTTAACCCATCACCTCCCAGCTTCATCCCCCCTCCCACACCCACCCACCCAACTTAACCCATCCCCTCTCAGCTTCATCCCCCCTCCCACACCCACCCACCCAACTTAACCCATCACCTCCCAGCTTCATCCCCCCTCCCACACCCACCCATCCAACAACCCATCACCTCCCAGCTTCATCCCCCCTCCCACACCCACCCACCCAACTTAACCCATCACCTCCCAGCTTCATCCCCCCCTCCCACACCCACCCACCCAACAACCCATTCCCTCACAGCTTCATCCCCCCTCCCACACCCACCCATCCAACTTAACCCATCACCTCACAGCTTCATCCCCCCTCCCACACCCACCCACCCAACTTAACCCATCCCCTCACAGCTTCATCCCCCCTCCCACACCCACCCACCCAACATAACCCATCACCACCTAGCTTCATCCCCCCTCCCACACCCACCCATCCAACTTAACCCATCACCTCCCAGCTTCATCCCCCCTCCCACACCCACCCACCCAACTTAACCCATCACCTCCCAGCTTCATCCCCCCTCCCACACCCACCCACCCAACTTAACCCATCACCTCCCAGCTTCATCCCCCCTCCCACACCCACCCATCCAACTTAACCCATCACCTCCCAGCTTCATCCCCCCTCCCACACCCACCCATCCAACTTAACCCATCACCTCCCAGCTTCATCCCCCCTCCCACACCCACCCAACTTAACCCATCCCCTCACAGCTTCATCCCTCCTCCCACACCCACCCACCCAACTTAACCCATCACCTCCCAGCTTCATTCCCCCTCCCACACCCACCCATCCAACTTAACCCATCACCTCCCAGCTTCATCCCCCCCCCACACCCACCCAACTTAACCCATCACCTCCCAGCTTCATCCCCCCTCCCACACCCACCCACCCAACTTAACCCATCACCTCCCAGCTTCATCCCCCCTCCCACACCCACCCACCCAACTTAACCCATCACCTCCCAGCTTCATCCCCCTCCCACACCCACCCATCCAACTTAACCCATCACCTCCCAGCTTCATCCCCCCTCCCACACCCAGCCACCCAACTTAACCCATCACCTCCCAGCTTCATCCCCCCTCCCACACCCACCCACCCAACTTAACCCATCACCTCCCAGCTTCATCCCTCCTCCCACACCCACCCACCCAACTTAACCCATCACCTCCCAGCTTCATCCCCCTCCCACACCCACCCACCCAACTTAACCCATCACCTCCCAGCTTCATCCCCCCTCCCACACCCACCCACCCAACTTAACCCATCACCTCCTAGCTTCATCCCCCCTCCCACACCCACCCATCCAACTTAACCCATCACCTCACAGCTTCATCCCCCCTCCCACACCCACCCACCCAACTTAACCCATCACCTCCCAGCTTCATCCCCCCTCCCACACCCACCCACCCAACTTAACCCATCACCTCCCAGCTTCATCCCCCCTCCCACACCCACCCACCCAACTTAACCCATCACCTCCCAGCTTCATCCCCCTCCCACACCCACCCACCCAACTTAACCCATCACCTCCTAGCTTCATCCCCCCTCCCTCACCCACCCATCCAACTTAACCCATCACCTCACAGCTTCTTCCCCCCTCCCACACCCACCCACCCAACTTAACCCATCCCCTCACAGCTTCATCCCCCCTCCCACTCCCACCCACCCAACTTAACCCATCACCTCCCAGCTTCATCCCCCCTCCCACACCCACCCACCCTACTTAACCCATCCCCTCACAGCTTCATCCCCCCTCCCACACCCACCCACCCAACTTAACCCATCACCTCCCAGCTTCATCCCCCTCCCACACCCACCCATCCAACTTAACCCATCACCTCCCAGCTTCATCCCCCCTCCCACACCCAGCCACCCAACTTAACCCATCACCTCCCAGCTTCATCCCCCCTCCCACACCCACCCACCCAACTTAACCCATCACCTCCCAGCTTCATCCCCCCTCCCACACCCACCCACCCAACTTAACCCATCACCTCCCAGCTTCATCCCCCTCCCACACCCACCCACCCAACTTAACCCATCACCTCCCAGCTTCATCCCCCCCTCCCACACCCACCCACCCAACTTAACCCATCACCTCCTAGCTTCATCCCCCCTCCCACACCCACCCATCCAACTTAACCCATCACCTCACAGCTTCATCCCCCCTCCCACACCCACCCACACAACTTAACCCATCCCCTCACAGCTTCATCCCCCCTCCCACACCCACCCACCCAACTTAACCCACCTCCCAGCTTCATCCCCCCTCCCACACCCACCCACCCTACTTAACCCATCCCCTCACAGCTTCATCCCCCCTCCCACACCCACCCACCCAACTTAACCCATCACCTCCCAGCTTCATCCCCCCTCCCACACCCACCCACCCAACTTAACCCATCACCTCCCAGCTTCATCCCCCTCCCACACCCACCCACCCAACTTAACCCATCACCTCCCAGCTTCATCCCCCCCTCCCACACCCACTCACCCAACTTAACCCATCACCTCCTAGCTTCATCCCCCCTCCCACACCCACCCATCCAACTTAACCCATCACCTCACAGCTTCATCCCCCCCTCCCACACCCACCCACCCAACTTAACCCATCCCCTCACAGCTTCATCCCCCCTCCCACACCCACCCACCCAACTTAACCCATCACCTCCCAGCTTCATCCCCCCTCCCACACCCACCCACCCTACTTAACCCATCCCCTCACAGCTTCATCCCCCCTCCCACACCCACCCACCCAACTTAACCCATCACCTCCCAGCTTCATCCCCCTCCCACACCCACCCACCCAACTTAACCCATCACCTCCCAGCTTCATCCCCCCTCCCACACCCACCCACCCAACTTAACCCATCACCTCCTAGCTTCATCCCCCCTCCCACACCCACCCATCCAACTTAACCCATCACCTCCCAGCTTCATCCCCCCTCCCACACCCACCCACCCAACTTAACCCATCACCTCCCAGCTTCATCCCCCCTCCCACACCCACCCACCCAACTTAACCCACCTCCCAGCTTCATCCCCCCTCCCACACCCACCCATCCAACTTAACCCATCACCTCCCAGCTTCATCCCCCCTCCCACACCCACCCATCCAACTTAACCCATCACCTCCCAGCTTCATCCCCCCTCCCACACCCACCCACCCAACTTAACTCATCCCCTCACAGCTTCATCCCCCCTCCCACACCCACCCACCCAACTTAACCCATCACCTCCCAGCTTCATCCCCCCCACCCATCCAACTTAACCCATCACCTCCCAGCTTCATCCCCCCTCCCACACCCACCCACCCAACTTAACCCATCACTTCCCAGCTTCATCCCCCCTCCCACACCCACCCACCCTACTTAACCCATCCCCTCACAGCTTCATCCCCCCTCCCACACCCACCCACCCAACTTAACCCATCCCCTCACAGCTTCATCCCCCCTCCCACACCCACCCACCCAACTTAACCCATCACCTCCCAGCTTCATCCCCCCTCCCACACCCACCCATCCAACTTAACCCATCACCTCCCAGCTTCATCCCCCCTCCCACACCCACCCACCCAACTTAACCCATCACCTCCCAGCTTCATCCCCCCTCCCACACCCACCCACCCAACTTAACCCATCACCTCCCAGCTTCATCCCCCCTCCCACACCCACCCACCCAACTTAACCCATCACCTCCCAGCTTCATCCCCCTCCCACACCCACCCATCCAACTTAACCCATCACCTCCCAGCTTCATCCCCCCTCCCGCACCCACCCACCCAACTTAACCCATCACCTCCCAGCTTCATCCCCCCCTCCCACACCCACCCACCCAACTTAACCCAGCACCTCCCAGCTTCATCCCCCCTCCCACACCCACCCACCCAACTTAACCCATCACCTCCCAGCTTCATCCCCCCCCACACCCACCCACCCGCATTAACCTATCACCTTCTGGCTTGTACTCCTTCCCCTCCCCCCACCACCTTATTCTGGCTTCCACCCCTTCCTTTCCAGTCCTGATGAAGGGTCTCGGCTCTAAACGTTGACTGTTTATTCCTTTCCATAGATGTTGCCCGATCTATGGAGTTCCTGCAGCATTTTGCATATGTTATTAAGAACAAAAAACAAATTATTTCTGTTGCCGTTTTGTAACTATTCCTAGGCCCATAGTTTGTGTTTTGGAAGCTGACCCTTTTAACCTAATAAGCTTTCACTAACCATCAAGCAACAATGATAGCCCCTGCCTGCTGCCTTTGAAAGATAAAGTGCATGTGACTGGTTTATCTCCAGTAGTGACATGAGAGATTCTGCTGATGCTGGAAATCTAGACACACGCCCACACACGTTCAACTGCTGACTGCTACAAAATTCATGGGCTCAGGGACTTGGACTGTCTTTTCTCGTGTGATTGTATTCCACTCTTATCTTGTAAATGCTACATGTGCCTTGTGCTGTGTGTGACTGTTGGTACTGTGTTTTGCACCTTGGCCCCAGAGTAACATTTCCATTTGCCTGTATTCATGGGTGTTCATGTGTGGTTGAATGACAATTAAACTTGAACCTGCTGAGTTCCTCCAGCATTTTGTGTGTGTCGTATTTCCAGCTGAGATTTTGCATTCAGCTCTTTGGAATGGGTCCTGCAACTTCTGACTCGGGGGTGGGAATGTTACCGTCTGAGCCACTGCTGATTGATACTGTGTACGAATTTGTAATGGCAGATTGACCATGGGGAAACGTTGGGATTAAAGCCTCATCTCTCCACTTTCTCCCAGGGTGTGATGACTGTGGGGAGTACCACGACTCAGAATGCCCGGAGCTCGGTCCACTGGTGACTGTCAGCGACTCTTTCGTTTTGAGCAGGGCTCGGTAAGGACTGCACCAACTGGTGAAATGAAAAGCGGAGCAGCAGTTCATTGTGTTTAGTTCTTTGATTTTTATTTTTGAGATACAGCATTGGTATGTCTTTAGACTGTGGGAGGAAACCCACACGGTCATGGGGAGAATGTACAAACTTCTTACAGACAGCGGTGGGAATTGAACCTGGGTCGCCTGTACCTTAAAGCAGTGTGCTAACCACTACGCTACATTACCTATCTAGAGGAAAGATATCAATAACATTGAAAGAGTGCAGAGAAAGTTTATAAGGTGTTGCTGGGACTTGAGAACCTGAGCCATGTAGGCCTCCGTTAGTCTCGATAGCCATGGATTTGCACCTTGGAAAGTTTCCAGGGCGCAAGCCTGGGCAAGGTTTTTTTAATGGAAGACCGGCAGTTGCCCAAGCTGCAAGTCTTCCCCCCTCCATGCCACCAATGTTGTTCAAGGGAAGGGCATTAGGACCCATACAGCTTGGCACCAGTGTCGTCGCAGAGCAATGTGTGGTTAAGTGCCTGGCTCAAGGACACACACGCAGCCTCGACCAAGGCTCGAACTAGCGACCTTCAGATAACAAGCCGAATGCCTTAACCACTTGGCCACGTGCCAACACACAACCCGTGTCATAGGGAAAGGTTGAATAGGTTAGGACTTTATTCTCAGAGGGTCGCAGGATGAGCAGAGATTTCACAGAGGTATATGGAATTATGAGCAGTAGGTAGGGTAAATGCAAGCAGACTTTTTCCACTGAGCTTGAGTGAGACTAGAACTAGAGGTCATGGGTTAAAAAATGAAGACTGAAATATTTAAGGGGAACACGAGGGGAAACTTCTTTACTCGAAATGGTGCAGTGTGAGATGAGCTGCCAGCAGAAGTGGTGGATACGTATTTGATTGCAGCATTTTAGAGAAATTTGGATAGGGATGTAGATGGGAGAGGTATGGAGGGCTATGGTCTAGGGATGGGTCGATGGGACTAGGCAGTATAATAGTCGACATGGAACAAATGGCCCGTTTCTGTGCCGTAGTGCTCTATGACTCTCTGACATGGAAGTAAACTTTCCCCCATTTGTCCCAGTGTGTTGCTGAATGAAAATCGTACCAGTTTCCCAATACGCCAAGATGGGTCCCGGGCGAGCCCCATGCCATATCTCACTCCTGGCCCAAACTGCTCTTCCACCTGACTTGTTCCTATTCCCTTTCAACATGGGAGGCCATTCAGCCCATCAAGTCTGTGCTGGCTCACAGAGCATCCTGCTTCCCATGTAATCTTCTTTATCAAGAGTACTATCGTGCCTGAGGCTTTCCAGATGTTAGATAGCACTTCCTGTGGCAGCTAATTTATGGAAGAATATCGTGATTCTTAGGATCCCTGATTGTCTGTTATGGAAAGTATTACATACTTGTTTAATCAATAAATTTCTAGTGACCTGTGCTGTTCCAGTATTACTGTAAGCTTAACAAAATGGGTCCAACTCTAATTACTGTGGCTTACTGTGGGGCAAATTCAAGTGGTATGTTTGATTCCTGAGGATAGATTCTTGCCATACACTCGTTTGGCAACAATGATCTGCTATGTGGTTAGACTAACTGCACTTACTGACTGAAAGTTAGACCAGCTTGTCCCTGGCAACATCTTCACCATTTGAGGATTATGAGAGCCTGCCTTAGATTAGAAAGGCATAACCACTAATAGCTGTCTGTCCTGAATGCATTCTTTTCCAATATCTCAGTTAAGATCAAATATTTTATGGTCTTTCTGTAACAAGTTTGAAATGCTAAATGATCTGATGGGCTGTTTCTGTTGTTTTCAAGGCACAGTATTGTGGTTATTGGCAAGAAACTTGTTTTTCTCACTGTTTCGCTCTCTTTGTGCACTACTAATTTAATTATGTGTTATTTATAGAAATATTTTGTGTATTGCACTGTATTGTCGCTGCAAAGCAACAAATTTCATGATGTACTGCATGTCACTGATGGTCAGTCTGATTCTGACTCTGACAAATGTTGTAATTTTGTAATGTCCAGGTCTTCACTGCCATCCAGTTTGGAGATTAGGCAGCTGGAAGATGGAAGTGAAGGGGTCTTTGCGTTGTCTCCTCTGGTGAAGCGCACACAGTTTGGACCATTTGAAGCCAAAAGAGTTCCCCGGCTAGAGAAAGAAAGTATGTTTTCTCTGAAGGTAGGTTGCGCATTGACCAATCAGCTGCTCCACCTTTGTTTAACGAGGGTAAAAAGTTTGGAACATGCCAGAGTTCTCCACTGTTAGGTTCCTTGCTTATGCAGAGTTACCTAGTCTTATCCCAGGGGCTATTAACCATATAACAATTACAGCACGGAAACAGGCCATCGCGGCCCTTCTGGTCTGTGCCGAACGCTTACTCTCACCTAGTGCACTCAGCCCATAACCCTCCATTCCTTTCCTGTCCATATACCTATCCAATTTTACTTCAAATGACAATACCAAACCTGCCTTTACCACTTCTACTGGAAGCTCGTTCCACGCAGCTACCACTCTCTGAGTAAAGAAATTCCCCCTCATGTTACCCTTAAACTTTTGCTCCCTAACTCTCAACTCCTGTCTCCTTGTTTGAATCTCCCCTACTCTCAATGGAAAAAGCCTATCCACGTCAACTCGATCTATCCCCCTCATTATTTTAAAAACCTCTATCGTCCTCCCTCAACCTTCTACGCGCCAAAGAATAAAGACCTAACTTGTTCAACCTTTCCCTATAACTTAAGTGCTGAAACCCAGGTAACATATATATTCAGCCTCTTGTGAAGGAGCAACTTCCATTTATGTGGTGCTAAACCAGGTTGGAATGTCCAGTTGAGATTTTTTTAAAAGATTAGCTTTATTAATCATGTGCATCGAAACATACAGTGAAGTGTTTGCCTCAAATCAAATCAACAAGGATTCTGGAAATGTCACCACATTTCTGGTGCCCAACATCAGCTTCTTCTTGGGCCCTTAGCTGCCAGTGTCCATCGTTCTCTGTTCTGAGCCGGTTTCTTGAGGGTGACTACAAGTGGCCCAGTTGTCAAAATTCAGCCTCTCTCTCCTCCACGTGTTCTTTGGATGTCCCTTTCCCCGCACTGTCTGGTTGGTTAGGTGCCCAACGTGGCATGCGCACAATATAATAACCTTAACCTGTGTGTTTTTATAATGTGTAGGAAACTGGAGCACCTGGAGGAAACCCATGTGGCTACAGGGAGATGGTACAATCTCTTCAAGTTAGCGGTGGGAATTGAATCCCAATCTTACATCCAGGGCTGTAAAGTGTTGTGCTAACTGCTCTGCTAATATGTCGTCCTCTATGCTACGCTGCCATGAACGATTGTATCTAGTGATGTGTTCTTAAAGATTGTAGGAAATTTAAGACCCATTTTACAGATAACAAACTTCCAGAACAGCAGTGACATGACCAGGTAATTTTTGTTGATGGAGTTAAAATGGCTAGTTCTGCACATGACATCTGGTGTAGATAAGGTTGAGCTCTGCCAGAATCTATGTGTAGTTTAGTAACTTGCCACAGTTTGCTGTCCTTACTTTACCAGTAAAGAGCCAGTGGGCAGGATGAAATTGGCCATTTAATCATGAGCAGGTGCACTGAGAGTTCAAATCTTACGAAAGGTTCAAAAAGTTAGGTGATGATAGAGAACTAGAAGATTATAAGGCTAGCAGGAAGGAGCTCAAGAAATAAATTAGGAGAGCCAGAAGGGGCCATGAGAAGACCTTGGCAGACAGGATTAAGGAAAACCCCAAGGCATTCTACAAGTATGTGAAGAGCAAGAGGATAAGACGTGAGAGAATAGGACCTATCAAGTGTGACGGTGGAAAAGTGTGTATGGAACTGGAGGAGATAGCAGAGGTACTTAATGAGTACTTTGCTTCAGTATTCACTATGGAAAAGGAACTTGGTGATTGTAGGGATGACTTACAGCGGACGGAAAAGCTTGAGCATGTAGATATTAAGATGGGATATTAAGGGAAGAGTATAAAATGGAGAAAAATCATCAAGGAATTAAATTATTGAATTTTTTATCAAAGCGTTTTCTGGTTACAAATGCATGTGATTGGTGGCACAAAACTGGAGAAAGATCACGTCTTTCCTTCCCAATTATACGGTTTGGGATGAGGTAGAAATATGGACCTGGATATTCTACTGTATGTCTGCTTTTTTGGTATTGCATGTTTAGTTTAGAGCGAGTGGCTTCTGATTCATGTTTGGTACATTCCCCTTCCTGCTGTTTCCTGTTGACACGTGTGGCTCGAGATTAATGGAGAACACAGACACAATTGCGCGAGCTACAGCCCACCTACCTCCCACATATTCACAGCTGTCCAACCACCAATGGTTTTGCACTTTATTTCTTTTCAAGATTTGCAATGCCCATGACCTGCTGATCTGACTGATGCACAGACAAAAAAAAAACCCTTCCCTTTCTGGTTTTCTGAATGCTGGGAGCCTTGTAGGCTTCTCCTAAGAAGCTGGGCAGCACAAAACTCATTTGTCCAGTCACATTGGAATTATCTCTGAGTGAGCAATCAAGTTCCACCTCACATTGGGTAGCGTAGTGGTTAACATGGTGCTCTTACAGTTCGGGGGGCACTAGAATTCAGTTCCTGCGCTGTCTGTAAGAAATCAGTAATTCTCCCAGGGGACTGCGTGAGTTTCCTCCAGGTGCTCTGGTTTCCTCCCACAGCCCAAAGACGTACAGCTTAGTTAATTGGTCATTGTAAATTATCTTGTGATCAGGCTGGGGTTAAGTAGGTGGGTTGCTGTGTGGCATGACTCAGCAGGCTGGAAGGACCTGATCTGTGCTCAATCGCTAAATAAACTTTCCATACTTTATCCCCACATCCTGGTAACTTGCACTTTGTTGAATAGATGTCCAATTACTTTTTGAAAGTTATGTATCTGATTGAAAGACCCTTTTGGGAAATATTTTCCACACAGTGAGAATTCACTTTAATTCCTCTCTAATGTTAATCTGCCAACTATTTTACATCTATGACATAGTTACCAATCCACTCCAAAGGGAAGGTTTCTTTCTACCTGTTCTTGAAAACTTAAGATAATTTTGTATAGGTTTATTGGGTCTCTTTTTTTTGCCCTTTTTGTTTGTTCCCTCGACTTATCTATCCTGGGCTTATTTTTCTCGAGTGGTGATGAATTTGACATCTGAACTTACAGAAACCAATGTTAACAATTATTCCATAAAAATGGACAGAATGCAGCAAAGTGTGATTATAAAACTCCATGAGTGATTGCAGGCAGCAGTGGAAAACAGTGCAGGGAACATTTATTCCGAGCATTCTTGAACGTAAAGTCAGCCAAATTAAAAATTTATTGATCCACCCAAAGTGGTCAGCATTAAAAATGGATTGAAAGACTGTACTTAGAGACATGTCAAAAGAGAACAAATGATCTGTGGATAGTGCGTGGTAGGGCTAGTAGAGCTGCTGCCTCACACTTCTGGTTGTCTCAGGTTCAATGCTGGCCGCAGGTGCTGTCTGTGGGGAACGTGAGGACATGGGATTCCTTATGACCACATGTGTTTCTTCTTGGTGTTCTAGTTTCTTCTCATGACCCTAAGGTGTAGGTGAGTAGAAGAATCTGGAGGCAGTTGAGAGGAAAATGGGAAGAATGAAAAAGGATTAGTGTAAATGAGTGCTTGATGGATTTGGACTTGGTGGAACACAGGGCCTCTTCCTGTGCTGATTGTCTCCTTGACCTTGGCAGTCTCACTCTGGCATCAATTTCACTTATTTGGACAATTCCTAATGTTTTTCCAAATGTTTTCCCTCTTTTTTTCTATCTAGTCGTGATCCGCCAATGAGATGACTGTATTATTTTGAGATTTGTGTATGCGACAAGCTCACAGCTTATTTAATTTTGAATGCAAGGTTTTCCAGAAGGACGGGCCTGATGTTTGCTTTGACACCACGAATGAAGAGGACTGCAACTGGATGATATTCGTGAGACCTGCAACAGACTACAGTCATCAAAATCTCACAGCTTATCAACAGAGCCATGATATTTATTTCAACACGCTACAGGTACAGAGGTGCTCAATGACCCCAGATCTGAGACAACTTCAAAAGGATTAGAGCAGAATGGGAGCCCATGGGATTGGATATATATTCTGCTCCAGTCAGTGTTAACGGCTGAAATGTTGAATTTGTGGTTCATTGTCACTGAGACTTCAACCTGCTGTCATCATCTTAACAAAGGGAATATTCCCACATTTTCACAATTGGTTACTTGTAAAAATGGAGTTTGAGTTACTAAACCGTTTATTTAGAAAGGGGATGTTGGCATTAATATATCAACTTTCGCAATCCTGACCTGTCCAAAAGCTTTTTACAGTTAAAGCATTTTTGTGTAATGCCTTTTGTAGTGTAGAAAGTGTAGCAGACATATTGCATGCAGTAAGCTTCTGCAAATAAATGCAATATTAATTAGCTAATTTATTTTTCTGATGTAGGCTAGGGAAAAAATTATTGACCAAGGTTCTTCAGATACTGCCTACTTCTTTTCAGAGTAAGATCCAAATGTTGGTTTGTTGTCTGCCCAGAAAGTGGCACTCTCTCACTGTCCTAGTGGATCAGCCTGGTCTTTTGTGATAATGCCTTTGGTTGCACCCTGGAGGTAACAGAGTGGACAGGGGATGTGGTTCTTCCTCACCCCTACTGGGGCATAGGCTGCCAACAACAGGTCACCAGAGTCCTCTGGCCTGGGCCAGACTTTCAGGTTGTTCCCCAAGTATAGCCCATCTTCCGAAGATCCTCCCTCTCCCAGGTATGAGATCTTTGGAGCTTCTAGTGTTTCTGTGGCTCTTTTTGTTTTACAAGATGGGGTTTCTGGCCCATGCCCAACCCTCCTCCTCTCTCAGCCATGCTTGGGACCGTCCATGGTGGAGTTTGGACTAGGCTAGTTCATCAAATGATTTCTGTAACTCTGCATGTTTCAGTGAGAAGGTTCTGTGAGATGTGTTGGCTGTGGCTTAGCTTGTAGCAATTCTGCAGCTGAGCTGGAGATTCATGATGCAAGTCTCCATTCATCACGGAAATCTGCTTTGACAGTCCACGATTGTGCTAAGAATACCCAATGAAATTGCATGTGCTTCCTTTTGTTAAATTGATACAATGCTCCTCAGTTGGATGTAAGCAATTCAAATAGTGTCAGACAAGTCATTCTAGTATTTTGGTCTATATCAATCTACAGTATCATTGAAACAGATTGGTTGACCATTATATTGTCATCTGTGAGAGCTTGCTGTGAGTAAAATGGTGATTTTTTTTTTCTCCCTGCATAGCAGCTGTGATTGCATCTTAAAGCTACGTTAATGGCTACATTGATATCGAAGCTATGTTAATCCCAATCCTGGTGAAGGGTCTCAGTTCGTTGACTGTATATTTCATTCCCTAGAAGCTGCCTGACCTGCAGAGTTCCTCGTGAGTGTGTTGCTTAATGAAGACAACGTGTTGAGGATTCAAGCTTCAAAATAGATTTATTATCTAAGTTGTGTATGCCGTACACAATCATGAGATTCGTCTTCCTGCAATCAGCCACAAAGCAAAGAAACAGCAGGGAACCTGTTCAGAGAAAACATTAATCACCCAACGCGTGAAAAAAAGAAAAACAAATCACTCAAATGGCAAAAAAGAATAAACGAATAATGCACGGAATAAGAAACATCAAACCTCAGAGTACTGGAAGTGTCTCTGAAGGTTCAATGTAGTTCTATTTAGCGCTGTATCATTTTTTGACTGCAGGCCGCAGATCCAATCAGCACCGAAGTGCCCCGATCAAAATCGCGCAAAGTAGCAATAAAAAGGTGTAACCAGAGCCAAGTACAAAATGAAATGCGGAAACCTCTAAAAATGAGTTCAAACCACAAACCGCCCATAACCCAAGACTCCTACACCTTCACACACTAAATGCTGGTGGAACACAGCAGGCCAGGCAGCATCTATAGGGAGAAGCGCTGTCGACGTTTCGGGGCAAGACCCTTCCTACACCTTCATGATAATGGATTCCTTATGCATTGAGAGACGTCATTCCCATTTATCATCTCTTTAAATGGGCAGTCCTTTGTTCATAAATTCAAGCCTCTCGTTCTGTGTTCTCCCCATGAGGGGAAGAAGTTTCAGTATTTATTTTATTGAGACTGCTCAGGCTCTTGGACTTTGAGAGCTTGTTCTTCTAAACACTAATGAATATCGGCCCAATCTACTTGACCCTCATATCAACCGCTTCAGCCAGCAGTGAGTTTGAGGAATGTTTTCTAAACTGACTCCAGTACAAAGATACGGCTCTTTAAGCAGTGAGACACAGAATCAGAATCAGTTTTATTGTCACTGACATCTGTCATGAATTTGTTTTGCGGTGTAAGTGCAGTGCAAGGCATGAAAATTACTATAAATTCTAATAATAATCTATAAATTGTGCAAAAGTCAAACACTGAGTTAGTGTTCATGGTTTCGTGTCTGTTCAGAAATCTAAGAGGGAAAGAAGCGGTTCTCAAATGTTGCACGTGGTTTTTCAGGCTCCTGTACCTCCTCCCTGATTGTAGTAAGGAGAAGAGGGGATGTCCTGAATGGTGAGGGTCTTTAATGACAGATACCACCTTCTTGAGGCACCTTGATGACAGGGTGGATTGTTCCTTTGATGGAACTGGCTGATCAAGAACTCTTGCGATTGTGCACATTGGCGCCTCCGTACCAGTCCATAATGGAACAATCAGAAAACTCTCCACTCTACATCTGTAGAAATCTTGCAAGAGTCTTTGGTGACATGCCAAATCTCCCCAAACTCCTAATGAAATATAACCACTGACGTGCCTTCTTTGTGATTGCATTAACATGCTGGCCCCAGGAGAGATCCTCCAAGATCCTGGCACCCAGGAACTTGAACCTGCTTACCCTTTCCACCTTTGATCTCCCAATGAGGACTGGTGTGTGTTCTCCCGATTTCCCATTCCTGAAGTCTACAGTAGATCCCTTAGTCTTGCTGATGTTCAGGGCGAGGTGGTTGTTGTGAAACCACTCAGCCAGCTGTTCTGCTTCACTCCAGGATACCTCCACGTTGTCATCGGAGATTCGGCCAGCAATAATGCTGCCATCAGCAAATGTATAGATGGCATTTGAGCTGTGCTTAGCCACGCAGTCATGAGTTTAGGGAGAGTAGAACAGTGGGCTTAGTGCACGTCCTTGAAGGACCCTGGGTTGATTGTCAACAAGGAGGATCCACACTGTAGTCTCCTGATTTTAAAAAGTCGAGGATCCCTCTCTGCCTCACTACACGTCAGGCGGGACGTGTAGGAGTCTTGGGTTCGGGACCGTCGTTACTCTGCAGCCAATGGGCTTCACTCACCTTAGCGATAAATTGACTCCACAGCTGTGGACTCAACCTTCAGGGACTCTGAGTTCACCTTCTCAGTGTTATTTTTTTCTTTTGCACTTGGGGTGTCTGCAGGTTTTTGGGTTTTGTTTGCAGATTCCATTTTATTTTTTGTTTTCCTGTGGGTGCGAGAAAATAATCTCAAGGTTGTACATGGCATACATACTTAGATCATAAATTTGCTTTGAACTTCGAGGATCCAGTTTTAGAGAGTGGTGCAGAGGCTTTTGAAGTTTGCTGATTAATAGTGAGGGGGGTGATGGTGTGGAACACCAAGCTGCCTTTTTCAAAGTGTATTCCAGCCCACGGGCTTTACTGAGGATGTGTTAGGATAAAAGTAACTAAGCGTAGAGGCTGAAATGAAACCCGATACTGGAAGTGCTCAGCTGTTTCTGGTACAGAGAGAAAGAGTTGATGCTTGATCATTGACTTCCATCTGAAGAGTGATTTCTGGATTTGTTCCAAGGATTCAGCAGGATATTCTCTGGCAGCTTGATCACGGAGCAAGGTTTTAAGAAGGAGGAAAGAGAATTAAATGTTTGACAGAAAGAACCCCAATTGGTTGGAGGTAGAGAGGGGTTTAGGGGGTGATACCTGGGCAAGTGTCCTGCTGCAGGGAGGAAGTGATGACTCCTTTGGTTCAGCCAGTCAGTGTTAATAGCTGAAATATTGAATAGCTTTTCAGGTTAGTGATCTTTCGCCTGTATAGTAACACCTCCTGTGCTTTTTGTTAAATACTTCTGCTGAATTTGTTACAGTTAGGATTTTGCTGAACTTGATTACACCGTGCTCTGGTATTAGCGTTTTGACGCCTTCAAAATTCTGCCCTTCCTTTCACAGAGAAAAAATGCAATAAGATCATAAGCACAAAAGTTGAAAAAAACATTTTTACAAGAGCTAAACTAAATATACTCAGTGGCCAGGTTATTAGATACAGGAGTGGAACCCTGTGTGCTGTTGTGTTGCTGTAGCCCATCCACTTCAAGGTTTATTGTGTTGTGCTTTGTGCACTGTTTGAGTTGCTGTTGTCTTCCTGTCAGCTTTTACCAGCTTGCCCATTCTCCTCTGACCTCTCTCATTAACAAGGCATTTACCCTCACAGAACTGCCATTCAGTGGGTTTTTTACAGCATTCTCAGCAAAAGTAGAGACTGTTGTGCGTGAAAATCCCAGGAGATCAGCAGTTTCTGGGATACACAAACCACCCTGTCTGGCACCAAAAACCATTCCATGGCCAAAGTCACTTAGATCACATTTCTTCCCCCATTCTGATGTTTGGTCTGAACATTAACTGAACCTCTTGACCATGTCTGCATGCTTTTATGCATTGAGTTGCTGCCACATGATTGGCTGATTAGATATTTGCATTAACGAGCAGATGTACAGGAGTGCCTAATAAAGTGGCCACTGAGTGTCATCTGCAACAAAGGAAGTGATCATTTGATCCATTGTGTAGGTACTGGTGATAAGCTATAATCTAGTTTATAGCTCTGTATCTTTGTAGAGTTCAGTATCTCACATGTATATTCAAGATGAGAACTTTACTCTACAACATTGTTTTGGGCGGTGAGTCTCCAATCCCTACCACCTTCTGGCTGAAAGTTTTCTTTTCCTTATTTTAAGTTGTGATGATTCCTGGTTTGTTGGATCCTCTACTAAACGGAAATAGCTGAAGGATTTAGACCTGAGTTTTTTTTTAGTTCTCTTTCTCATGATGGTTTTCTGTCTTTTCAAGGAAATCCAGCCTGGTACTGAACTTCGCGTCTGGTATGCAGTGTTCTATGCAAAGAAAATGGATAAGCCATTGCTCAAGCAAGCAGCAAATGCAGTGAAGGGTGAGGAACCAGCATGCAAATTCTGGGCTTATTGGGTGGTTTACAGGTCATTTGGTGTTCTGTTATTCTTTTACATTATTTTAATGGTGTAAAAATCCAGTTAGCTTTTCTCAATTACTTGCTATATCTACACTTTATTAGGCACACCTGTACACCTGCACGTTAATGCAAATATCTAATCAGCCAATCACATGACAACAGCCCAATGCATAAAAGTATGCTGACATGGTCAAGAGGTTCAGCTGTTGTTCAGACCAAACTTCAGAATGGGGAAGAAATGTGATCTAAGCGACTTTGATAACACAGAATGATTGGTGGTGCCAAACGGAGTGGCTTGACTATCTCAGAAGCCGCTGATCTCCTGGGATTTTCATTCACAACAGCCTCTAGAGTTTACAGACAATGGTTTCAAAGATACTTTTAATGTCAGAGAAGTGTATACAATATACATCCTGAATTGCTTTTTCTTCGCAACCATCCACAAAAACAGAGGAGTGCCCCAAAGAATGAACAACAGTTAGATGTTAGAACCCCTCAGCTCCTCTCCCTCCTGCGCATAAGCAGCAGCAAGCAATATATCACAGGCCCGCGCGCTCGCCCTCTCCCTCTCTCTCCCTCTCTCTCCCTCTCTCTCCCTCTCTCTCCCTCTCTCTCCCTCTCTCCCCCTCTCTCCCCCTCTCTCCCCCTCTCTCCCCCTCTCTCCCCCTCTCTCCCCCTCTCTCCCCCTCTCTCTCCCCCCTCTCTCCCCCTCTCTCTCCCCCCTCTCTCCCCCTCTCTCTCCCCCCTCTCTCCCCCTCTCTCTCCCCCCTCTCTCCCCACCCTCTCTCTCTCCCCCAATGGAGCTAAAAACAGGAAAAACATCCAGTGGTCATCAATTCAGTGGGCGAAAATACCTTGTTAAATGAGAGAGATCAGAGTAGAATGGGCACACTAGTTCATGTTGACAGGAAGGTGACGGTAATACAAATAACCACACATTAGAACAGTGCAGAAGAGCATCTCTGACACACATGTCAAACCTTGAAGTGGATGGGCCATGGACATACCTCCTGAATCTAATAAAGTGGCCACTGAGATGCCAAAGTCTCTCTGATCTCAGTCTGTCATCCATTTTCTATTTGCCTCCTTGCTGTACGTGTTTCAGTATTATTGGTCAAATAGGAACTTTCCCTTTTGACCATTATTACATTTTTGTGGTTTAGGTACTTTTGTCTTCTCTTGAGGTCGCGATTCCACTGTTTTGCTTCTCCCATTGTAAAACTGACAAGTCTGCAAGGTTTGCTCAACATAATCAGCCTCTCTGACTTGCTGTGTGTAGTTTAAGACACCAAAAGACAGCTTGAGCAATATTGTGAAAATCAGGAAATCGGATTTCCATAAGTGGAAACTTACCCAAGAAAGTGGATGATTTTGGGGGGGGAGAATAATCCACAAAGCCAACACTTACAGTAAGCTGCTGTAGAAAATGCAAGTTGCTCCCTGAATTCATTTATCCATGTAACATAGAAGTCACTAGCAAAAACAGCATTTTTGTCCATTCTTGGTGACCCTTGAACTTAGTGGCTTACTGGATCATTCCTGGGCTTAGCTAAGGATTAGCCATGACTTTCATCATCAGGGACACCCAGCTACCAGGCCATGATCTCTTCTCGGTGCTACCAATGGGAAGGAAGTACAGGAGCCTTGGGTCCTTCACTGTAAGGTTCAGGAACAGCTATTACCCTACAACCATCAGGCTCTGGGTCCGGTGTAGATAAGTTCACTCACCACAGCACTGAGCTGATTACTGAACACAACCTATGAGTTCACTTTCAAGGGTTCCACAACTCATGTTCTTAAGATATTTTAATATTTGCACTTTTTTTGTATTTGCACAGTTTGCTGTATTTTTCACTCTATTAGTTTGTGTGTGTAGTTTTTGTACTGTAAATGCCTACAGGAAAGTAAATCTCAAGGTAGAATATGGTGAAATAAACATATTTGATAACAAATTAGCTTTGGACTGTGACCTGATGGAGATATCATAATTGTCTCCTTGAAGCATGTCTTGGCAACAGTCCACCCGTTTCTGAGTCCCTGTTGTTTCCTGATGCAGCCTTTTCATCTGCCTGTTTACGGAACTGTTTGAAGTTTGCTACAGGATTCTAGATCTTGACCCCAGATGAGCAACTGGATGTTTGTCCAGCAAATTTAACCACTCCTCCACTTACTGGGGAGAGCATTAAAATCTTAGCGAATCTGCAATTCAAATTTGAGTTTATTGTCAGATGCCAGGTATTTGTGTGCACAGGTGCAATAAAAAACTTACTTGCAGCAACAACACAGACACGTAGCATCATATAAGCAGGATTCACAAGATACACATAAATTATACACAAGTTTTAGAAGAGCACAATGAGAACAAAAAAAAAGTCCATTTTAGTGCAAAGTAATCGAAGTGGTTACAGTATTGCTCACCTGTAACGATCAGGATTTTGCTGGCTGTTTCAACAGCCAAATGGTTGAAAGAAAGTACAGTACTGTGCAAAAGTCTTAGGCCCATGTATATAGCTAGGGTGCCTAAGACCTTTGCATAGTACTGTAGTAATTTTATGCAAATTATGTAATTTTATGCCACAAGAAAATAAACAGATTTTGTGACATATGTGAGTGATTCTGATTTGAGTCTGTTGAGGACTGAGAATGGGAAGGAAGATGGAGAGGGGAATCATGGTTGGGAAATGGGGAAGGGAGAGGTGACGGAATGGGAAGAACCAGAGAGACATTCTGTAATGATTAATAAACCAATCGTTTGGAATCAAATGACCTTAACTGGTGTCTCAGGCTGGGTGTGCCTGTACCCGCCACCCCACCCCCCCACCCCAGCACTCCTTCTCTGCCACCTGCCCCACCCCCCTCCCATGACACTTCACCCTCACAATTCCCAACATCCTTTGCTCCAGATTTACAAACTCGCCCTCCGCTCCATGTTGACAAATATGGGACTGTGTAAAACTCTTAGGCACCCAGCTATATATATGTTCTAAGACTTTTGCACAGTGCTGTAACTATTCTTGAACCTGGTGGTGTGGGACTTCTTTACTCCCTGGCCAGTGGTAGTTGCAAGAAGATGGCATGGCCTGGACAGTGGTGATGTTTGATAATAAATGTTGTCCTTTTGAGGCAGTACCAGTGGTGGGGAGAAATGTGCCCAACATATGGGCAGAATCTGCTATCTGCAGCTTGTGCAGTCAACTTGCAGTAGCAGACTATGCTGCAACAAGTCAGGATACTTTCAGAAGTACATCTTTAGAAGTTTGCTAGAGTGTTCGCTGACAAGCTGAACCTCTTTAACCTCCTAAGAAATTTAGGGTGCTGGAGTGCTCTCGTTATTATTTCGGCTACATGCTAGTCCCACGACAGGTCATCCAATGTGTTAAGTATCCAGGAGTTAAAAGCTGCTCTCTGTATCCACTATCAATTCTGGAATGTATATATTTGACCTGCCTCACCTTCCTGAAGTCAACAAGTAGGTCTGCAGCGTTATTGACGTTGAGCGAGAACTTGCCACTCTAGTACCTCTGAGCCCGATGTCCTATCTCACTCCAATAGGCTGGCACATCAGCACCTGTGATTCATCCAGTAACGGTAACTGGATGGGCAAATTTGAGGATAGCATCGAAGCTGTGCTTAGGAGCAGAAGGCACATAGCCTTGAGGTGTACCTCTGTTAATGATCAAGGAGGAGATGCGCCAGTAGTTTTGAAAGCAATTCCCTGCCTGGTCTGGCCAAGTGTTTCATATAATTTCAGCCTGTCTACAATTTGTTAGACCTGTAATCCTGATAGTATAGTTTAGCATCCCTTTTGTGTTATTTGTAATTGTGGGGCCTGTCCATTTAGAACAGAGATGAGGAAGAATTCTTTTAGCCTGAGGGTAGTGATCCTGTGGTAGTCATTGGGAATGTTTAAAGCAGAGGTTGATAGGTCCTTGATTAGTAAGGGTATCGGGTTATAGGGAGATGCCAGGAAATTGTGCATAAAGGGAAAATAAATTGGCTGTGATCAAATGGTTGTGCAGACTCAATGGGCCAAATGGCCTAATTTGCTCCCATGTCTTGTAACACTGATTCTCAGTAAGGTCTGCTGAAGAGGAATTCACTGTTCAAGTTTTTGTCACCCTTCAAATAACACACTGCCAGAAGTTTAATATTCTGGTGGACTTCTTTGTTGCAAAGAAAGAATGAGCGGTGGGGTCGAAGGGCTTACACTGGACAAGAGAAACTCGGTTAAAACCCAGAGCTAATCTGAAACACATTCCCAAGAGTTGGAATGAATTCTGCCTTGTAAAATAAGGCAGGATTTTCACTGGTGATCTTTCAAGGGCCATCAGGGAGATGATCCTTGAAAGAATTACACAATTCAAAATCAGAATCTTGAAAATTTTGAATCAATCTGATGCTTCAGCTTTCTTTTTAAAAGAACAATTATGGACTTTGCTTAATAAAAAGAAATACTAATAACCCTGAGAGCAAGTGAGCAGATTGGATTAGGCAGCCTTGCACGTGGGGAAGAAAAATATTCTTTCTGTTTTGAAGTTGCGAGGTAACCGAAATGGAGGCCAGTCCTGAATATGTTACTGATAAACGTATTCTTTTCCCTAGATGAGCGGCGGCCTGACGAAGATCCTAAAATGCTGCCCAAGATCCAGTCTGTGACGTCCTTATGTGATAAGGGAAGTAACACCACAGTGTCTATGGCATTAATCCCAGGTGAGCCGTGCTCTGCCACTCTGTGAACAGTCTGTTGAGTGTGCTCGCCTTATCTGGGGTTGTGATGGGGGCTGCAGAAAATGGTGCATCTTTACTGTTATCACGTGGTCGAAATGATCTGACCCCTTGAGGATAGGGACTTTTTATCTTGTTTCCTGGCCAGGTTTCACCAGCAAACTCATCTATGCCAAAGTAAACTACACTTTGGCTCTTGAGGGCAAGGATTGTGTTGACTATTTTTATTAATCATTTAGACACAGTGCGGAACAGGCCCTTTTGGCGCAATGAGCGGTGTTGCTCAGTGACCTACCTATGTAACCCTGGTCTACTTAACAAGACAATTTATAATGACCAATCTTTCTACTAACCCGCATGTCTTTGGACAGTGGGATGAAACTGGAGCACCCAGAGGAAATCTACGCAGTCACAGGAAGAACATCCAAACTGCATACATACAGTGCCGGAATTGAACACTGGACTCCATCACCTCGAGCCCTGATAACATTGTGCCAGCCGCCTAAAATGACATGTTGAAATAATGGTAAAACCAAAGTCAAAATAAAATTTATTATCAAAGTGCACACACGCGGTACTACCTTAAGATTCATTTTCTTGTAGTGGTTTACAGAAAAATATGGAAGTAAAACCAGAAAGCAAGTAAAAGTTTTGCATACCCTTTATCAACCCTGATCCTGATAGATCAGGGTGCAGGATAGGTTTCACCAGCAAGCTTATCTATGCCGAAGTAAACTACAATTTTCACACTGTCTGCAGTACAGTGTCAAAGGAAATCAATGTAGCAAATGCCATATTTTGGAGATTAAACGTGAGACTCTGCCGTGTCTCTCAAGTGGAGGCAACATATCTTGTGATACCACTTAGAAAATAGGAAATCAGTTAGCTCAGTGTCCAGGGCAGTATTTATGCCTCAGTCAATACAGTACTACTGAACAGATGACCTCGTCAGTAGCACATTGTTTATGGGAGCTGGCTGTAGGCAAATTAGCTGCTTAAATGTCACTGATTATAAAGCGTGGTCATGATCTGGATGTGAAAGGCTCCATTTCCGTTCAGGTTTTGTTTGCCATTTCCAAAATGGTTCCAGGTTTTTGCCTTGTTAAAATTCCTGCTACTTCATGCTGGCAAGCTGGATGAAATTTCAAGGTTTCTTGCTGTTAATATGCTTTTCCTCCAGACAGAGTTAAAGAAGGCAGCGCTGTCCCGACAGTGGGACTGAATCAGTGGACGTGTAAAGTTTGTTCTGATGTCTTTCAGGAACCGCATCTTCTCACAGGTGAGACCCTTTGCCCGATGTACTGGCAGAATGCTCCCTCCAGAAAAACCTCTGGCATGGCTTTCACCACATCTGGAAATATCACAGAGTTTAGCAAGGCCTTTAGCAAGGTCCTGCTGGCTATTCTGGAAGGGTAGTTCAAGGAGAGATTGGTAATTAATTTCATTATTGGCTCCATGGTAGGAAGCAGAAGGTAATGATTGAGGGTTGTTTCATGGACTGGGAGTCTGGGACTAGTGGTGTTCCACAGGGGTTGGTGCTGGGAGATTTGTTTATCTAAACAATTTGGATGTAAGTTAGTAAGTTATCGGATAATACACCCCACACCATCAAGAGTGTCCTGAGCAGCTGCATCATTCTCTGATGTGGGAGTTACAATGCGTCAGATCACAAAGACCCTGCAGTGGATACTGTGGACTGCTGGAGATGTCATCAGGGTTTTTGCTGTCTCCACCCCCACCCCCCCGGCACCCCATTCAGGCCGTATATCTGAAGTGCTGCATATGCAGTGCCTCTTTGATCTCCTACCATCAGGCAGAAGGCACTGCAGTATAAGAACCAGAACTGTCTGGCTGGGTAGCAGCTTCTACTCCCAAGCTGTTAGATTTTTTAAACACCCTGCAGCCACCCAGCACACGTGTACTGAATGCCCTGCTGTCTCCCCCCCCCCCCCCCACTCCCCAACTCCCAACCATACTCCATCCTACACTAGCCACTTGTATTGCTGCTGTTTCACACATTTTTTATGACAGCTTGTTGTGTTATAATAGTGCCAGTAACATTATACTGTCTTAAATAATCATGCACCTCACACTTTGTCAACCTGTCAGACTTCAGGCCATGTCACCAAGAGACTTAAACTCGTATTATTTTGTGCCTGTATGTGGTGTGTGTGACTCTGTACTGTGCTCTGCTCCTTGTACCCAGAGGATCAGTGTTTTGTTTAGCTGTTTCCATGTGTGTGGTTTATGACAATAAATTTGAACTTGAACTTAAACTTGAAATAGGTGGTATCATAAGCAGAGAAGCAGAGAAT
This sequence comes from Hypanus sabinus, assembly GCF_030144855.1. Classification (NCBI taxonomy): domain Eukaryota; kingdom Metazoa; phylum Chordata; class Chondrichthyes; order Myliobatiformes; family Dasyatidae; genus Hypanus; species Hypanus sabinus. The sequence continues at coordinate 168,665,744 of NC_082709.1, read as the reverse complement.
TACAAGGAGATATTGATTATCTAAGTAAATTGAGCTGAAAATTGCCAAATGTTTTTCAATTCAGCTAAGGACGAGGTGTTGCCTTTTGGGAAGTCAAACCAGGGTAGGACTTGCACAGTGAGTGGTCGTGCCCTGGCCAGCACTGTGAGATAGAGGAGTACAAGTCAATGTATGGGGATCAACCAAGCACAGTGACCACACCAAGGTGAAGCTCTACCAGACCTGTGTTCTGTCCACACTCCTGTATGGATCAGAATGCTGGTATGTGACAGAGAGTGACCTGGCTAAGAAAGATTTCCAACCACGCCATACTCCTTCAGTGTCACCAAGAGGACGTTGAAGGAAATGCGGGAAACCAACGTGGCACTGTACCGTGGAGGCAGAAATGAGAACCCTGAGCCACAGTAGAGACGATGGCCAAGGACAGAGGTGGAGGACCTTCATTGCTGCCCTAAAGACCAGCGGTGTAACAGGCAATCAGACAGGAGTATAAGTGCATAGTTCGCTGAAAGTGGCGTCACGGGTAGACATGTGGTGAAAATGTCATTAGGCACTCTGGGCTTCATCAGTTGGGGCACTGAGTACAGGAATTGGGACATTATATTGCAGTCAACTAGATCTTGGTGAGACACACTTGGGAGTCTTGTCAAAAGGTTTGGTCGCTGTGTTAGAAGGAAGGCATTATCAAACTGCAAAGAGTGGAGTTAAGTGAGGAAAGGCTGTTTCCAGTCGCAGAAAGACTTGGCATTGTCTTCCAGGCATTTATAGGAAAATAACAAAATACAATAGAATTTAAAATATATATATATAAAAACAACTAAGACTGGTAAACAAGCAATGTGCTAAAGAAGACAAATCAAGCAAATAATAATAAAACATAAATAGGATACGAGTTGTGGAGTTCTTGAAAGTGAGTCCATAGGTTGTGTAGTCAGTTTGGCAATTGAGGTGAGTGAAGTTATCTGCACTGGTTCAGGACCCTGTTAGATGGAAAGAGGCAAGATCAATTGCGTCACCTTTTCAAAGAACTTGCAAGAGCCTGATGGGCTAAATTGCCTCCAATGTTTTATCATTCTATGACTTTATGTGGAGTGATCAATCTCTGCATTGATTTTTTAGCTGGTGGTTATATCCTCTCGAGTCACTTGTGAGGCACTTAGACAATGTAGTGGTGGAGTCGGTGGTCGATCGAGGTGTGCTGGATGGGTTGTCTTACCTGAGTTTACAGAGATGAGGTGCTGTCTTGTGACTTCCATCTTCAGGGTGCCTACAGTAGGATTCAATGTAGGACAATTGCTGTTTATTTGTCCACCCCAGTTCCAGACACTAGCTCAGAACGGTGGTAACAAAATCTACACTGGGTTGAATCTGTATCTTTTGAAATCACATGAAGTTGGTCTCTGGTGGTGTCAATGGAAACGAAAACAAAATCAAGTGTAAAAACGACCCATCGTACACCAGGAAGCGCAGATTCAAAGTGTTAATGCTACAGATGCTGGTGCTGTTGTACCTTCACATCATGCTCTGCATCGGTGTCTTGTCCTCTGCCTCACCTTTGGAACAGATACACCCTCAATATATCCACTCAGTGGCCACTTTATTGGGTACCTCCGGGACTTGATAAAATGGCCTCCAAGTGTATATTCGTGATCTTCTGCTGCCAAAGACCATCCATTTCAAGGTTTGACGTGCTGTGCATTTAGAAAGGCTCATCTGCTTATAACGTGTGGTTATTTGAGATACTGTTGCCTTCCTGTCAGCTTGAACCAGTCTGGTTCCTCTGACCTCTCCCACTAACAGTGTGTTTTCGCTGACAACTGCTGCTCTCTGAATGTTTTTTTGCACCATTCTCTGTAAACTCTAGAGCCTGCTGTACATGAAAATCCCAGGAGATCAACAGTTACTGAGATACTCAAACCACCCCATCTGACACCAACAATCATTCCATGATCAAGGAAAATAAGGTCACATTTCTTCCCCCATTCTGATGTTGGGTTGAACCACAACTTGACCACGTCTGCATGCTTTTATGCATTGAGTTGCTGCCACATGATAGGCTAATTAGATATTTGCATTAACAAGCAGGGGCACTGAATGTATCTGACCCCAGCACCGTTGTTTACTGTTTATGAGCTGATGTTTTTGTGTTAATCTTGATTACCGCAGAGCATCTGATGAATCACTTGGAGCAAGTTCACGGCGTGCCTGCCACAGCGAAAGATTCGGTGGCCGATAGAGTCGGGGGCCTTCTCCCCACTGACCGCCCAGCTGTAGTGGAAGTTCCCACAATTCCGGACCAGAAGTCCAGAGCTCGGCGGCCTCGGAAGCCGAAGTTACGGCGGAATGAGCCTGAGCAGTTGCCCGCTGACTGCAATCAGAACACAGGTTGGGACTCTCTCTGCATTTGGAATGGCAACAGAGCAGTGTGTGCTGGGAGCACCTTACAACACCAGCTGAGGACAGGGGCATCCTACAGGCATGGTTGGGTATATCGTCATATGCACAAGTACACTTGTGCACAGATGAATGAAAAGCTCACTTACAGCGGCATCCACAGGCTCATAACATAGGCAACATTAACCAGAAATAAATTTATAAAGCATAAATTAGATAGTTCTTCTTCTTTGCAGAATTCTCGCTTCCTTAATGTATTTTTTGTGTTTGTACTTTCCGAGGAAAGGTGTGACACAAATGTGCCTCCTGACGGTGTGGTAGGTACAAAATCAATAGTAGCCTTTGAGAGAAGATGAAGAAATAAAACCAAGAGAAAACTGCTAGAAGTAAAAGGCAGAGGGCAAGGGAAAAGGCTGAGGGTGGGTAAATTGGATTGCTCTTTGTTGTTCTTTCAATGAGCCTAATGGATTACATGGCTTCTTTTGGTTTTGTGCTGTGAAGAGTGGAATTTGGGTCTTTTCACTGAGGTGAAGATGCAATTTAAAACTGTAATTCTCACTACTATGTTTCATTGCAGTGTCTGAGAGCATTGTGAAAGCCTGTTCCACCTCTGCACCTCTGGAAACGTCTGTTCGTGATGGAAGAATGGGCGAAGTGTTAAGTTCAGGGAAAATGTTGCGAAATGGCCGTCACGTACGTCCAAATTTGAGGTAAATCCCAAGGCACTAAATGCATGTTCTGGCTCTTGCAATGCCTTTACCATTTCCCAGCAGCCTGTGCACCACTAAAATTGCCCATTCATCTTGGACGTAATGCAGGTTTTTCAGAGAGGTCAAGACGATTCTGGGGAAAATGGAAACTAAAGTTTCTTTAGCAGAGTGGCTCTGCATTTCTGGTAGAGGACGCACAGGAAGTGAGGTGGAACAGAGAAAGGGCCATTCATGTGGGGATGTGGGGGAGGGATTAAGACATAAAGGCTGAAAACTGTATGATTCTCTCTGCTGCAGCTAAATTAATTGCTTTAGTTAATGGATGTTCAGTGTCTAAAAGATCCTAAGCCAAGGAAGGCAAATTAAGCTGGAATATGAACACCTGGCAGCTGAAGGGCTGCAGTGGGTCAGGCAGCATTCATGGAGGGAAATGTTAGTCGATGCTTCGGTTTGAAGCCCTTCATCTGGTTCGGAAGAATAGAAGGGAGATGAAATGAGGGGGAGTGGTGGGTCAGCAGGCAAGTGGGTCCAAGTGAGAAGAGCGCAATGATCGGCAAAAGGAAAATGAATAAAAACTAAGGGTTGTGCAGTGGGGGTGTGGCACCCGGTGGGAGGAGTGAGCGAGAGTCAGATGGGGAAGTGTCATTTGGCAATGTTCTCAATGACTGATGGATCAGGCCTTAGAGACTGAAATGGCCTAACCTTTTCAATTAAGTTCTTAAAAGCACCAATGTGGCCAATGCTGTAAGCTTCTGTGAGAGGCTTGCATTTAGATAAACAGCAGTTCGTAATCCACGTCGGACATGTGAGTGTGTGTATGAGATTCGCTGGTGTTAATCGCGTATTCATGTCCACAGGCCTGACACGCACAGGAAGATACTGAGACGTTCAGGTGACCTACGAGTCTACCAGTGTTACCTCTGCGATAAATTCTTCAACAACAGCAGCAACCTGAAGCGACACATCCGTTCTCATGGTAAAGCCAACATCGGGCCTTATTATCTATTCAAATATTCGAGTCCTTGAGGCAGTAGCATGTGAGCAGTATAACATTTGTATTTTGTAAGTGATCTGGAAATGCTTTATCTACATATCTCATTTTCCCCACAATATCCAAATATGAAAACACTTCTACCAACATCAGCCCTCTTGGTCAGTCGTTCCCTTTGCTAGGTGCTCAGGTTTTGCAAAGAGTAAGTAAATTGTGGGCATGAAGTATTAGGGCAGGAAGCACGATGGCACTTGTGGACTGCCCCCAGCACATCCTTGACTGTGTTGGTCATTAACACGGATGACGCATTTCACTGTATGTTTCAATGTACGTGTGACAAATAGAGCTAATGTAATCAAGACCAAGGAGCTGATCATTGATCTGCAGATGAGGACTGGCTCCTTCTCTTGAAGTCAGACAGAAGTGGAAAGAGTCAGCAACCTTAAATTCCTTGGTGTTGTTATGTCCTGGGCCCAGCACGTAAGTGCAATTCCGAAGAAAGCACAGCAGCGCCTCTACTTCGTTAGGAGTTTGCAAAGGTATCCAAAACTTTGACGAACTTCCTAGGATGTGTAGTAGAAAGTATTTTGACTGACTGCATCACAGCCTGGTATGCAAAGGCTAATGCCCTTGAACAGAAAATTCTACAGAAAGTAGTAGATATGGCCCAGTCCATCTTGAGTAAAGCCCTCCCAACCATTGAGCGCATCTACATGAAACTCTGTCGCAGGAAAGCAGCATAGCATCATCAGGGAGCCCCACACCTAGGACATGCTCTATTCTCACAGCTGGCATCAGGAAGAAGGTACAGGAGCTTCAGGACTCGCACCACCAGGTTCAGGAACAATTACTACCTGTCAATCATCAGCTCTTGAACCAACTTCACTCAACTTCACTTTCATCTCACGTTCTCGATTATTGCTCATTGCTATTTATTACTTTAGTAATATTATTAATCAGTAATATTACTTATTACTATTTCTTTCTTTGTGTATTTGTTGTCTTCTACAGTCTGGTTGAATGCCCAAGTTGAGTGGTCTTTTGTTGATTCTGTTATGGTTATTATTCTATTCGCCCACAAGACAATGAATCTCAGGGTTGTATATGGTGGCATATATGTACTTTGATCTTTGTATACTGCCGAGGTGTATACATTGGAGGAGTTTCTCTTCCCACCCACCTCTTTTTGTATTTACAAAGATTGTTTTATTTTGCATATTAGCTGCTTTCAGTGTTTGAGTTTAGCTTTTCATTGACTCCATTGAATTTCTTTGTTCTACCGTGAATGCCTGCAAGAAGTTGAATCTCAGGCTAGTATATGGTGACCTGTACGCTCAGTGGCTGCTCTATTAGGTACACCTGTATACCTGTTCCTTAGTGTAAATACCTAATCGGTCAATCATGTGGCGGCATCTCAACGCATAAAAGCTTGCAGACATGGTCAAGAGGTTCAGTTGTTCAGACCAGCCATCAGAATGGGGACGAAATGTGATCTAAGTGACATTGACCATGGTGCCAGACGGTGTGATATGAGTATCTCATAAACTGCTGATGTCCTGGGATTTTCATGCACAGCAATCTCTACAATTTAGAGAGAGTGGTGTGAAAAACAAAACAAAAATTCCAGTGATTAGCAGTTCTGTGGAGGGGAAAATGCCTTGCAGTGAGAAAGGTCCAGAAGAGAATGACCAGACTGTTTCAAGGTGACAGGAGGTGAGGGTATCTAAAATAACCACGAGTCACAACAGTGGAGTGCACAAGAGCATCTCCAAACACACAACACTTTGAACATTGAAGTGGATGGGTTACAGCGGTAGAAATCCGCACCGGGTTCCACTTTTGAACCTAATAAAGTGGCCACTGAGTGTATGTACTTTGATAAATTTACTTTGAACTCTCACTGTTGTGCCCCAACATTTTATTCTTGTGCTGGCAAATGGAAATTTTACTTTCAAGTCATCTGCAGTGTAGAAAATAGAATGAAGCATCCTCTCAAATGGCCCAATAAAAACATTCAGGATAGCAGATTCATTGATTAGTTCCTCTGTACATCTTTCTATACACAGCCCCAGAACTGATACAGCAGAAAGGCCCAAACATCGATCCTGGGTCATCTACAATGCAGATTAAATATAGAGCCAGGCTCCATCTGCTATGAGTTGTCGCTTATCCCAGGCTAGGTATGACGTACAGTACAGTGGAAAAGTCTTAGGCATATGTATATAGCTAGGGAGCCTAAGACTTCTACACAGTACAGTAGTCAATTTAATTGCACTGTATTGCTGCTGCAAAAAAAGCAAATTTCATGACATGAGTGGTGATAAACCTGATTCTGATTTGAGTCTCTATTGTGTACTGAGAGTGGAAGGGGGCAGGGAGAGGGGAATCATGGTTGAGGAAAAGGAGGGGAGAGGGGAGGAAATGGGAAACACCAAAGATACATTCTGTAATGATAAATAAACCAATACTTTGGAAAAGAACAACTTTGCCTGGTGTCTCAGGGCAAGGTCTGCCTGCAGCCCCAGCACTCCTCTCTGTCACCCATCCAATGGCACTCCACCCTCACCATTTGAACGTCCTTTGCTCCTGCCGAATTTGCTATCTTCTTCACCACTCCACTTTGACAAATACAGTAAGTACCATGCAAAAGTCTTGGGTACCCTATCTATATGTGCCTAAGACTTTTACAGATTCCTGTATTATATAAATTCCCATCACTACAGTTAAGGTTAGATATAATTAGAGATGCAACAACTTATCATTGCTGCTGTCATTTTAATATTACATTTAACTAAAGTGGTAAGTGAATGGTTTTAAAGTCGCCTTTATTATACATCTTGTATTCTTAAGCGATTCCAAGGGGAATTCTAATTTATTATCCCATCAATGGAAACTTAAACAAAAGCAGTAGAATTAGGGTGAACATATACAACCCAAATAGGTTGCAATCCAACAAATTAAAAATGGTAAAACCACACATGCAATACTAAAGCTACACCCGCATAAATGTGCCATCACTTACTATTGAACTCCATGTGATGTCTGACAAAAATGAGTCATTGGAACTTATTAACGTTCCTCTGTACCGTTGCTGCTTGCTGACTCAAGCTGAATTACACGATTAAAAGTAGATTTAAGGTCATAGTTGACCTTTTAATTTAATTTTCTTTTACCTTCAGGTGATAAACTTTACAAATGTGATGAATGCGAGAAAGAATTCAGCCGGAAGGAAAGTTTGAAGCAACACGTCTCTTATAAGCACAGCAGGAATGAGGTGAAAGCCACTAATATTAATTGCCGTTTTATTGGAATTTGTACAGTGAATCAAATCTTGCTGCTGCTCAGTGGGAAATAAGATCATAAGACATAGGAGCAGAATTAGGCCATTTGGCCTAATCAAGAACCTCTGCTTTAAATAATACAATGAATTGGCCTCCGCAGTCATCTGTAGCAATAAATGTCTCAGATTCACCACCTTCTAGGAAATTTCTCCTCATCTTTGTTCTAAAGGGATGTCCTTCGATAGAGGGCATCGCCTCAGAAGTCCTAGACTCTCCCACTATAGGAAGCATCCTCTTCATAACCACTCTATCTAGGCCTTTGAATGAGAAAATGAATCTCATGGTTGTATATGTGACATATATGTACCTTGTTAATAACTTAACTTTGATCTTTGAGATTCCCCCCTTCCCCCTCCCCCCCCCCCCCCCATTCAGGCCCTGAACCACCAAACTCTCCTGTATGTGTAATGTTTTATGGCTCTATGTTGTACATCAAAGTAAGAGGACGTGCTGGATTACTTTCAACTTGCCACTGGGAAGCTTTTCGATGAATGTGAGCCTACCATTTATAAAGGAGAAATTGAATGTTGAGAAGAGAGGCCGGGAAAACCAGGGGGTAGTTTGGGTGGGTTTTGGACAATGAGTGGTGAAGCACTGAGGGAGTGTGAGGAGTGCATTGTTTTGAGATCCTGGATGAGGAGCGGTTTAGGCAACTCGGCATGGGCCAAAAAGGTCGGCTCAGGTGAGCCATCATGTTGGCATCTACTTATAAGCGAGGGAGATGGAGGATTTGGTTTACATAAGTATGTGTGGGAGGAAATGGGGACAGGAAGGGTAAGTAGAAACTTCTGGTCTGATCGTCAGTGATTAATGTTTCTTTCTAATCATTAAAAGTTGACTCTTGGCTCAAACTTGATCTATCTTCATAAAGGCTGATATTAGAAGCAAAAGTGACCAGTTGGTTAATCTAAACAAAGATCCATCAACTGTTCATAAGGGTGTGAACTGAGTGGCCCCTTGCTGTGTTGCACAATTCTGTGAAAGTGAAGCAGAGCTCTAACTGATGTATCCTCCCAGGAGAGGGCATGTTCAACAATGACAAGTGTACATTCATGCACTTTGATAGTAGGAGTAAGGGAAAGACTGTTTTCTAAACGGGGAGCAAATTCCGAAGTCAGAGGTGCAAACGGACCTGGGAGTCCTCGCGAAGGATTCCCTGAAGGTTAACTTACAGGTTGAGTTGGTGGTAAGGAAGGCAAGCTCGATGTTAGCATTCATATCGAAGACTTAATATCAAAGCAAGGACGTAATGCTGAGGCTTTGTAAGGTATAGATCAGACCACACTTGGAGTACTGTGAGCAATTTTGGGCCCCTTATCGAAGGAAGGATGTGCTGACGTTGGAGAGGGTCCAGAAGAGGTTCACAAGAATAATCCTGAGATTTAAAGGGTTAATGTATGGAGAGTGTTTGGCTCTGGGCCTGTACTTGCTGGAGTTTAGAAGAATGAAGGGAATATCTTTGAAGCCTATTGAATACTGAAAGACTTACAGTGCCTATAAAAAGTATTCACCCTCTTTGGAAGTTTTCATGTTTTATTGTTTTACAACCTTGAAGCACAGTGGATTTAATTTGGCTTTTTTTGACACTGATCAACAGAAAAAGACTTGAGTGTTGAAGTGGAAATTGATCTCAACAAGATGATCTAAATTAATTACAAATGTAAAACTCAAAATAATTGATTGTATAAGTATTCACCCTCTCCCTTTAATATGACACACCAAATCATCACTGGTGCAGCCAGTTGGTTTTAGGAGTTAGTTAAATGGAGATCAGTTTTTGGAGACCTTGTGGAGTCAAGGTGTTCCAACTGATTGTAGTACAAATACACCTGTATCTGGAAGGTCCAACTGCTGCTGAGTCAGTATCTTGGGTAAAATGACACCATGAGGACAAAAGAACAACTCCATGCAACTTCAGAAAAAGGTTATTCAAAAGCACAAGTCAGGAGATGGATACAACAAAATTTCCGAGTCACTGAATATTCCTTAAGTCAATTATCAAGAAATAGAAAAAATATGGCACAGCTGTAAATTTGTCTAGAGCAGGCAGTCCTCAAAAACTGAGTGACTGTGCAAGAAGGGGACTGGTGAGGGAGGTCACCATGAGGCCAATGACAACTCTGGAGGAGTTACAAGCTCAGTGGCTGAGGTGGGAGAAACTGCACATACAACTACTGTTGCCCGGGTGCTTCACAGTCACAGCTTTATGGGAGAGAGGCAAAGAGAAAGCCATCATTGGGGGGGAAAAACATTCACATGAAATCAATGCTAGAGTTTGCCAGAAGGCATGTGGGAGGCAAGCAGGTTCTATGATCTGATGAAACCAAAATTGAGCTTTTTGGCCATCAAACTAAACGCTATGTTTGGCTTAAGCCAAACACCGCACTTCATCAAAAACACACCATCCCTAGCGTGAAGCCTGGTGGTGACTGCATCATGCTGTGTTGATGCTTCACTGCAGCAGGCCCTGGAAGGCTTGTGAAGGTAGAGGGTAAAATGAATGCAGCAAAATACAGGGAAATCCTGGAGGAAAACCTGATGCTGTCTGTAAGAGAACTGTGACTTTGGAGAAGATTGGTTTTCCAGCAAGGCAATGACTCCAAGTATAAAACCAAAGCTACACAGGAATGGTTTAAAAACAACAAAGTTAATGTCCTGGAGTGGCCAAGTCAGGGTTCAGACCTCAATCCAATTGGGAATTTGTGGCTAAGCTTAAAAAGGGATGTTCACTCACGATCCCCATGCAATCTGACAGAGCTTGAGCAGGTTTGTAAAGAAAAATGGGGGAAAATTACAGTGTCCAGAAGTGCAAAGCTGATAGAGACTGACCCACACAGACCCAAGCCTGTAATTGCTGCCAAAAGTGCATCTATTAAATACTGACTTGAACGGGGTGAATACTTATGCCATCAATTATTTTGTGTTTTATATTCATAATTAATTTAGATCACTTTGTAAGATCTGTTTTCACTTTGACCCAAAGGAGTCTTTTTCTGTTGATCAGTGTCAAAAAGCCAAATTAAATCCACTGTGATTCAATGTTGTAAAATAATAAAGCATGAAAACTTCTGGAGGTGGGGGGGTGATGATGAATACTTTTGATAGGCGTTGTGGATAGAGTGGACATGATGAGGGTAGTGGGGAAGTTTAGGACCAGAGGACACAGCCTCAGAATAGGACAACCCTTCAGAACAGATATAACGAGGAATTTGTTTAGCCAAAGAGTGGTGAATCTGTGGAATTCATTGCCACAGACGGTTGTGGAGGACAAGTATTGAGTACATTTGAAGTGGAGGTTGTTAGGCTCTTGATTAATAAGTATGTCAAAGGTTACGGGGCAGGGAGAAGGCAGAAGAATGGGGTTGAGAGGGATAACAAATCAGCCATGATAGAATGGCAGAGATGACTTGATGGGCCAAATGGCCTAATTCTGCTCCTATGCCTCGTGATCTTATAGACATTGATTGAGATTGCCATTGTTATAATTTGAATTTCAAATTGGAATGCGACATGTAGGAATAATCTACACAGGGCATCCCGTTGCTGTCCAGTGACGGTGTCAGTGATGCATGTAGTTGCAGTGGAAACAAGCTGTGCTACCCAGACCAGTTCTGTCGTAGTGTTGAGCAAGGCCACGCACAGAGAGCTGTGAGCAGATATGGAGACGTTGAATAATGTACAGTGCTCATTTGGTGTCACCTGCATAATTTCTATTGGATGTGCGAGAGCTAGTGAAGCACATGTTAACTGGAGGAGCACTTGGGTGATATTTCAGATGCTGCACAGTTTGTTGGCCGCAGCTGGACAGTCTGACATCGTTACCTGTTTCCCTTTGGGTACTTCAACTTGCTATCTTAATTGATTGCTTTTCTCCCTGCAGCTTAAAGCAAAGCATGAAACACTGAAGCTCAATACAGGCCCTTTGGCCCATCATGTTGTGCCAACCTTTAACCCTACTCCAGGATCATTCCAACCCTTCCCTCCCACACAGCCCCCCATTTTTCTATCATTCATGTGCATATCTAAGAGTTTCTTAAATGTCCCTAATGTATCTGCCTCCGCCAGCACCCCTTGCAGGGTGTTCCACGCATCCACACTCTCTGCATAAAAAACCTACTTATGGCGTTTTCCTACCCCCGGCCATGCTTTCCAGCAATCACATTAAAATTATGCCCATCTCCCGAGCCCATATCCCCAATCGAATCCTGCTCCTCTATTTCGGTCCGGTGGTCATTTTACATTCTCCTTTTGCGATGTGCCAAGCCAGAAGCTGTTGTCCCTTTCTAATTGCTGGTGAGATGGTAATGGGCTGTTACAGTCCTTCTGGTGAAGAGATCTCACAGTGCTGATGAGTAGGAAGTTCTCGGGTTCGTGCCCCTTCTGATGAAGGAGGAGCAGAGCACGTTTAAAACTCAGAGTGTTGTCAGGAAGAGCCACGCAGGCGTTTCCCACCACTTGACATCCACGTGTGAGTGAGGAGGAGCTCTCCAAATGCTGAGGCGAAGTAACTGTACTATGCTTTGTATCTGGTAAATGCTATAGCCATAACATGCCAATGGTGGAGGGCTTGAAGGTTTACAATGATAGAACAGTGTGGGCTCATGTGAACCATTTGTGACTGCTGTTGGACTTGATTCAACCAGTTGCACAGAAGCCCTTCCTCTGGGGTATCAGAATAACGTGATGCTTAGCTTTTTACTTCCTCATGTTGGTCACATGGTGTAGGTGGGTGATCGAGCTGAGTTTCTGGTCAGTGGTGATAACTCGGGAGGTCAATGACACTGGTATTGCTACTGTGTCTTACTTCATCTACTGATTTTCAGCCAGTGTGTGTCGAACTTTTGTATCTGTTTATATTAAACTACGGTTACCATTATCCTCCAGGTGGACGATAGCTACATGTTCCAGTGTCCTACATGTCTGAAAGCTTTCCGCATCAGGACTGCGTTGGAGTTTCACAACTGTCGAACAGGTAAAAGAGGTAAATTTGCTGTCAGTGGAAGAGAACCCTGTTGAGTGCTGTACCAATTTTTTGGACTTTTGACTCCCATTAAGTTAGCATCACCCCTCCCGGATGTAAAAGTGCCAGGTCATCTACGGCACAGTATCCAGGCACGTTGGACTTGGTTGCTGAGCTACACAGCAGTTCAGAGCCTGGAAATAGCCTATGAAAGAAATGTGCCCAATTCATATATCGTTGATACAATCTTCCACAGCAGTCCTTTATTGAAATGTTCGTCAGAGAGCCCCATCATTTATCTGCATGGTAAGTGGTTCCTAAAGAATTACTGAAGAGCTGTCAAGAAAAATATAATCTCGCAAAATAGGTCAACAGAGTCAGTGAAGTCGAAGGGTGTTGCACCATGCTGTGTCTCTGTAACTTAAAAAAAAATAAATCTTTGGTTACTGTAGAATTATTTAAGCATGTAGGTTAGAGAATTGGATAAATCCTTGAAGCAACAAGGTTCTGGAGAAAAGACATGGGATTATACACCTCTTTCAGGGAACTACGACAGGCAGTGGCTCAGTGGATGCTTTCTGGAACATGCTTGTCCCATGAAAGTCATAGAACAGAACAGCGTGGATACAGGCCCTCCAATCCAACCACTCCATGCTGACCACACTGCTCACTCACCTCATCCCGTCTTCTTTTGACCGGCCCATATCCCTTTCTGGGTCTTTCATAAGTGATGGTGTTGCACTAGCTTCAAACCACTTCCTCGGGCAGTGCATTGCACATAGTCAGCCCTCTCCACACAGGAAAAGTTTCCCCTCAAATTTCTTTTAGAATCTTTCCCCTCTCATCCTGAATCTATGCCCCCTGATTCTGAGTTCCCATGCTATCCGCCTTATGTAGGCGTCTCATGATATTAAACACTTCGATCAGGTCGCCCTCATTCCTCTGCGTTCCAAGTAATAAAAACCCAGCCTGCCAGCCTCTCCCCTATAACTCAGGCTCTCTGGCCCTGGGTCCATCTTTCTCTGCACTTTTTCCAGTTTAGCCACATCTTCCCTACAACAGGGTTGACACAGACTGTGTGCAGTAGTCCAATTGTGCCTCTCGACAACTCATGCAACTGCAACCAAACGCTGCTGTATATGTTATATCCATCATGAAGGACTCCCACCACTCAGAACGTGCTCTCTTCTCACTGCTGCCATCAGGAAGCAGGTACAGGAACCTTGGACCCCACGCCACCAGGTTCAGGATCAGTTACTACCCTCAACCATCGGTCTCCTGAACGTGTGAACTTAATTCACCTCAGCACTGAATTGATTCCACAACCACTCTACAATTCATGTTATCAGTATTGTTTATTTGTTGTTATAATTTTTTTGTATCTTGTTGGTCCGTCTTTTAGTTTTTCATTGATTCTGTTGCCTTTCTTTGTATCCACTGTGAATGCCTGCAAGAAAACGACTCTCAGGGTTGTATTTAGTGACAAGTATGTACTTAGACAATAATTTGACTTTGAACTTTGAGCTTTTTGCTCTAATCGTGAAGAGTTGTTACTTCTGCAGTCTTCCTTGTGGCTTGATCCTTATCTCCTGTCTGCATTTTTGCATGAAATTTGTTTATTTTCTAGATGACAAAACATTCCAGTGTGACATGTGCTTCAGGTTCTTCTCAACCAACAGTAACCTGTCAAAGCACAAGAAAAAACATGGAGACAAAAAGTTCTCCTGCGATACTTGTGGAAAAATGTTCTACAGGAAAGATGTGATGCTGGACCACCAGAGACGGCATACTGAAGGCAAGTTGTGACATTTTTTTTAAAAGAAACCTTTGCTAAGGAAGAAAATTGCTTTGCCCTACTGGAAACTTGAGGTTGCTTGCTACTGTAGATTCCTGTTATCATCAGCATGAATAGTAGAGTCTTTGAATAATTTTTGTTTCAAGTTTATTGTCATTCAACCATACACACGTATACAGCAGAATGAAACACCATTCCACTGGGGCCAAGGTGTAAACACAGTACATGTAGTCACACACAGCACAAATACTGTACGTAGCACACGCACTCATTTTATTTTGTGACTCTGAGTCCCTGAGTGACATGGCCTGAAGATTGGCAGGTTGACATAAAGGGCAAGATGCATGATTGTGTAAGACAGTATAATGTTATTGACACTATTATAATAAAACAACAGTTGTGTAAATAGGTGAAACAGCAGGAGTAAAGGATGAAAAGTGATCAGTTCAGGAGGAGGGTGTGCCTGTGATTTGGGGAGTTGTGGGAGTGGTGGGGTATGCACAGACAGGGTGTACGTACCAGGGTGGTGGCAGGGTGTTTTTAAAAAGTCTTAACAGCCTGCGGGAGAAAGCTGCTACCCAGGTCTACAGTTGCAGATCTTGTGCTGCGGTACCTTCCGCCTGATGGCAGGAGGTCAGAGAGTTGTGGGAAGATTGGGAGGGGTTCTTGATAATGCTGGAGGCACTGTGTGGGCAGCACTTCTGAATATGTGTCCTGAATAGGGGAGACGTTCTTGTGCTTATTAATAAGTAAGTAGCCTCCTTTATACAGTTTATTCTAAGATTTGGAGCATTGGAACAGGATCTGATTACACATTTAGTTAAATCATTGCTAATCTACAGTTTGACTCTGTCTTTATCCAGTAAGATAATCCACTGCTGTCTAGAAATTGAATTATTTTACAGTATCAGAAGCTTTTGGGGAATTCAGGTTTTTTTAATGCAATCTTTTGCCTAGATTTTCTCTAGCTTATGATAATTTCCCCTCCCCCTCCACCTTTCCTCTTCTTCCATTCCCCAATCTGCCACTCCCTGGTGCCGGCTGTCCTCTCTTATCAAATTCCTCCTCCTTCAACCTTTTACCTTTTTCATCTATCACCCCCTCCCCCAGCTTCTCACTCAACTTCCCCCTCACTGATCAGTTTCTACCTGGTATTCCTCCCCACCTTCTTATTCTGGCTTCTTCCCCTTTGCTTTCTAGTCCTGATGAAGAGTCTCAGCCCAAAACATTGGCTGTTTATTCATTTCCATAGATGTTACCTAATCGGCTGAGTTCCACCAGCATTTTGTTTGTGTTACTCTGGATTTCCAGCGTTTGCAGAATCTCATGTCCCAATTTTCTTTCTGAATTGCTGCAGCTTTCTCCCTGTAGGTTTCATGTACAGTATGTGAGTTAGCAGTTTCCCCTTATTGACTCAATCAGATACATTCATTTAATGGCTGTGTCCATCGGGTGTGGTAATGAGTTATTTGTGCCTGTGTTTTAGATCTGCAATATCCCACATTATGTGAGCTTGCTGCACTGTTATTTCGATTAAATCTCCTAAAATTGCACATTTTTGAGCACACTGTGCAGCTGCCCATTTGCAATATGTGACATTGTTAGATATGTGGGTTATGACCTAATGAAAAATGAATGGAATAATTTAGCACTTTATTGCAAGGGTGTTTATTAGGTGTGTCAAAAATGAACAAAAATAGTGAAAATTGCCAATGTTTACAAAAAGATATCACTGAAAACACAATAACAGTTCCATATCTGTACTTGTCAAGTACGGACTCCTGGCAATCCCTATCCCTCTCTCCTATTGAGGGCAATGAACAATTTTTAGTTACTAGGGCATACCACGTTTAATTACCAACAGAGTTAACTAAGGCGATACATGAATCAGATTATGATGCACCCCACAATGTAGTCACAATCATATTACAGACTAAACAGGATTATCTACCTTAATTACAGTATACAAACAATATGTACACATTTGCACATCCACATTACTAAAGACGTGGAATATTCCGCTGTGTTGTGGTGGGAAAGGCATCATAAAGAGGACCTGAGCACGTGAGGATCCATTATGAGAACATATCAGGGAAGGCACTGAAGTAAAACACTCAGAGCAACTACAGCAAAATGACAAGGCAATGTGTGTGTGAGTGAATGGTGCAGGCACTTTGGTCCTGTCTTAATGCAGATAGTAAGCACTGATCCTAAACTTATGCATTCTGCCACTATTTTAGGATGTGTATAAAATGTATCATTAGATATCACTGCTCCATACCTGCATTCTGCATAGGATTATTTATTTTGTACGTGAGCAATTCGGGTTTCAGTGCAATATTTTTAAATACGTAAAATGCTCTATTTCTTATTTTTTTTAATAGGTGGAAAACGTGTGAAAAAAGATGAAAGTGAGCCCAATGGGATGGTGAAATACAAAAAGGAACCATCAGGATGCCCTGTCTGTGGAAAGGTGTGAGCAATGATGCTACTTTACGCTGACAGCCACTGTATACTTTATGTTTAAATCATAGGACATAGGAGTAGAATTAGGCCATTCGGCCCATTGAGTCTGCTCTGTAATTGCATCATGGCTGATTTACTCAATTCCATTCTCCTGCCTTCTCCATGTAATCCTTGGCATACATACTAGTCAAGTACCTGTCAACCTCCTCTTTAAATATACCCAATGACTTGACCTTCACAGCCACCTGTGGCAATGAATTTTACTGATTCACCACCCTCTAGCTAAAGAAATTCTTCCTCGTCTGTTCTGAATGGACGTTTGGTGCTCTCTGGTCCTGTGCTTCTGACTATAGGAAACATCCTCTCTATGTCCACTCTATCTAGGCCTTTCAAAATTTGATAGGTTTCGAAGTTCAAAGTACATTTATTGTCAAAGAATGTACAATGTAGAGCCTAGAAATTTGTCTTTTCAGGGGCAGCCACAAAACCAAAGAAACCCAATAGAACCCATTAAAACAAGACTGTCACCCAGTGTACAAAAAAAGAGCAAATAATGAAAACAATAAAAATTAAACAAATAACACTCAGAATTAAAGTTCACAAAAGTGAGTTAACAGCCCTGAAGCCAGTTCATCACTACACTGTTCCAGGAGCCTGTTAGTTGCAGGCCACAGTTCAATGCAGAGACGAGTAAGCCCCTCGGAGCAGCAAGCTGGACAATGGCCTGTCCCTCACCTCTGGCCGCGACACCCGACCTTTTTCAGTCTGTTATGACACTTAAATTGGCCGCACATCAAATCTGGCCCTGCCGTTTTGATTAAGATCCCCCTGCATTCTTCTAAGTAAAGGTGTCAAAGGTTATGGGGAGAAGGCAGGAGGATAGGGTTCAGAGGGAAAATAAATCAACCATGATGGAATGCCGGAGCAGACTCAATGGGCAAAATGTCCTAATTTTCTCCTATGTCTTGTGGTCTATGGTCAAGGTGCAACTCCTTGCAATTATCAGAAATAAGTTCCATCTGTCATTCTTCTGCGAATCTTGCCAAATAATATACTAACTCTATTCTTCACTGTTGACAACCACACAGCTACCAATTTCAGTGGCATTTGCATGCTTCTGAATCATTCCTCCTGTGTTCACATCCCTACCATTGATTGGTATTAAAATAAAGAGTAAAGGCCACATCACTGATTCTTGTACACTACCAGTAGGCTTCCAGTTCAAAAGCAACCCTCCTCCATGACCCACTGTTTCCTGTTGCTAAGCCAGCTTTGGACCATTTGATAACTTGCCTTGGATCTCAAGAGTTCTAACTTTCTGGACTCTTAAGTGAGACCTTGTCAAAGGCCTTACTGACATCCATGTGGACTACCTCAACCAGTCAATGGTAGAGAAGGATATTTGACATCTGCCTGTGACCTGACATCTGTTTTGTTGGTAGGTTTTCTCCTGTCGAAGCAACATGAATAAGCACTTGCTGACGCACGGAGACAAGAAGTACACTTGTGAGATCTGTGGGCGCAAATTCTATCGTGTCGATGTTCTGAGGGATCACACTCATGTCCATTTTAAGGTACCATTTTTAGAAGATTATTTCTAAAAAAATTATATTTATGATCAGGGCTGTGTGCGCTTTTATATGGGCAGTATTACCTCTGGATTGGTTGGTGGCATAGTCACTTCTGAATCCGAGGATTTCGAATTTAGTCCCACCATTGACAGTGGAAATGAAAATCAAAAACAAAATTGAAGGTGTGGTGAATCTGAAATAAAATCAGAAGTTGCTGGTGTGAAAGTTGCAGTAAGGCAAGGGTTAATGACAATGTCCAGTCAAGGATAACCCAGGACAGTTGTGGTCAACCCAGACCGTTAACGTGAGACAGCTGGAGCAGACCTTGCTTTCTTCAGACAGATGGGTGAGAATGACTGTGACAGTGTGTAATGAACCTAGAAGAACATAGTTTGTCTTTACACAGCCGGGGCTGCCGGAGACAGACAAGACAGCGATCATGGAAAGATACGAAACACACCCAACAACTGAAGGACAAATTGCTTTACTAACTTCAAAATGTCATCGGCTGTCAGCTTATAGTTTCTGTTGACTTTCAACAGCTCAGTTGTGAATGGTGATTGATCTTGCAAGAAAGGAACTCAAACGTACACAATTTACCAGATTGGTCAATATTCATAAGTGATAAGCCAATACTGTATAAAGATTGCAGTTTTCTCTACTGGCTTCAGGACAGTGTAGTGACTGGAGCCATATTGCTCTCCTTGTACACAAGTAAATAATGTACATTTGAGTTGTGAGAATGCGTATATTCTGGACTGTGTTGGCAATGGTAGTAGAAACTCTCCACGGATCAGGCAGTACCTTTGAAATGCTTTGCAAAGTTGATGTGTGGGTCAAGGACACTTCGTCAGAACTTGGAACTCAGGGGTATGAACAAGATCCTAACAGAACTTGACAAGGTCGAAGTTTGCATTTGCAGGAGAGCTTCAAACCAGGATCAGGGGCTTTTATTTAAAACTAATGTTCATAGGGGTACTTCTCACAAGAAGTGGTAAATGTTCAAAAGGTGATTTATTATCAAAGTATACAACTCTGGAATTCTTCTTATCCAGGTAACCATGAAACCAAGAAAGAAAAGAAAGGCAGCATAATCATCCCCCAAATACCCCCTCCCAGCATTTAAAAAAAAGTGAACCAAAGCAGAACAGGTACATCAAACCCCAAATCCCTCCTCCCTGCACAAAAACAGAACAGGCACATCGACCCCCAAATCCCTCCTCCCTGCACAAAAACAGAACAGGCACATCGACCCCCAAATCCCTCCTCCCTGCACAAAAACAGAACAGGCACATCGACCCCCAAATCCCTCCTCCCTGCACAAAAACAGAACAGGCACATCGACCCCCAAATCCCTCCTCCCTGCACAAAAACAGAACAGGCACATCGACCCCCAAATCCCTCCTCCCTGCACAAAAACAGAACAGGCACATCGACCCCCAAATCCCTCCTCCCTGCACAAAAACAGAACAGGCACATCGACCCCCAAATCCCTCCTCCCTGCACAAAAACAGAACAGGCACATCGACCCCCAAATCCCTCCTCCCTGCACAAAAACAGAACAGGCACATCGACCCCCAAATCCCTCCTCCCTGCACAAAAACAGAACAGGCACATCGACCCCCAAATCCCTCCTCCCTGCACAAAAACAGAACAGGCACATCGACCCCCAAATCCCTCCTCCCTGCACAAAAACAGAACAGGCACATCGACCCCCAAATCCCTCCTTCCTGCACAAAAACAAAACTAGAAGGATCGGGTGAAAAACACAGAATACAAAAAAAAAGCTGTAAGACTGGAAAAAGTCCAAGTCCACATCCAAAATGCAGACAACCTGGGCAACATTCTCCGGGCACAGCGGCAGACTCTCTCTCTCTCTCTCTCTCTCTCTCTCTCTCTCTCTCTCTCTCTCTCTCTCTCTCTCTCTCTCTCTCTCTCTCTCTCTCTCTCTCTCTCTCTCTCTCTCCTTTTTCTGGAAGTGTAGCAGAGTCATCCCGAGCAATCAAAGGGCCGGCAGCTGGCACTCACCTTCCACATTTACCTTGATGTTGCAGTCTCCCTCGTCGCTTTAATTGGCAAATAATCGATGAAATGGACTCAAACATCAGCTCGTGCCCTGTCCAGCAACCTGCCCACCCTAAGTTTGCACATGCTGACTCCCGAAATTCTCTCAGGGACTGCAGAGTGCTGGAGCACCCAAACAGCAAATTACAGGCTGCAGCAGTTCCAGGATCACATCCAAAACAAAAAACTAACCTAAAAGACATAAGAGAAGTGAAATATATCGTTTCATGATCCATCCAGATGTCGACCAAGGCAATGTTGTACACAGGCGCCATCTTGACCGGAATTTTGGGTGTAACTTCTCATATTCGAATGTCTCGTATTATTTACCCCAGTGGGTTGTGCATGCTGGTTCACAAGGCGACTTCAGGAGGGTGTGGGTAAATTTTTGAGATCGAAGGTTATGTGGATCTAGCAGAGGGGAGTCACAAGACTGCAGCTGCCTGAATCTGGAGCAAATCATAAAAGACTGGAGGAACTCTGCATCAGTGGAGGGAAATGGACAGTCAACATTTTGTGTTGAGACCTTCATTTGCACTGGAAGTTTGTATAAAAAGGTGGCGAGATGGGGTATTCTGGCACTGTTTCCACTCTCCCTGATTATTGACTTCAGGAGGAGGTCCATGAACCGGTCCTCGTCAGGGGATCAGAGGTGGAGAGGGTCAGTAACTGTAATTCCTCGGTGATATCATTCCAGAGGACCTGTCCTCTCAGTATTGTATATGGTGACGTGTATGCACATTGATAATAAAATTTACTTTGAACACCCCTCCCCATCTACCTATTACCCTTTTCTGCTTGGATCCCCCATGCTGCACTCCTTCACTCCTCTGCCTCTCAGTCCACATCGAATGTCTCTTCTGCCCTTATTTTCTTGTGTACCGGATTTTTCCTCAAGTTCTACCTGTTCACTTGTGTCAAGTGATCCAGATTGCCTGCTAGTCTAGAAGTACCTTTGATTTAAAATTTTCATTCCCACTTCTAAATCATTCCATTGTCTTGTCCCTCCCTACTCTGCTATCTCTTGCTGCCATAGAACTTGATGATTTCAGTGTTGCAAAAATCATGGCTTAGCTTTGGAGGCCATGTCAAGGTTCTGTGCACTGGAACTATCCCCATAAACCCTTCCATCTCTGCCTCTTGCTGCTTTATGAAAACCACCATAATTTTAACTCATGAAATTGCTTGCCATTTTGAAGATCTCTGTCAAATTTTGTATGATAATGCTAACATGAATTGCCTTGTATTTTTATTTTGTGAAAGGGAAAAGACATATATTTATGTAGCAGTTTCACAACCCTTTTGTATTATATTCAAGGAAATTCATTTGAGATTCGGCCAAATTGGGCACCATATAAATTCAAGATGTGATTGCTAAGATCAGTTACAGATGATGGCCTATTGGCTCTACTTGGCCTTGGATTACTGGGATAATACAAATAGCTTTGTCAGACTGTTGTTTATTTCCTGAGGAGACTGAGGTCCTTTAACATCTGCCAGATGATGTTGAGGATGTTCTACGAGTCTGTGGTGGCCAGTGCTATCATGTTTGCTGTTGTGTGCTGGGGCAGCAGGGTGAGGGTAGCAGACACCAACAGAGTCAACAAACTCATAAGGCCAGTGATGTTGTGGGGGTAGAACTGGACTCTCTGACGGTGGTGTCTGAAAAGAGGATGCTGTCCAAGTTGCATGCCATCTTGGACAATGACTCCCATCCACTCCATAATCTACTGGTTAGGCACAGGAGTACATTCAGCCAGGAAGTCATTCCTATCTGTGGCCATCAAACTTTACAACTCCTCCCTCGGAGTGTCAGACACCCTGAGCCAATAGGCTGGTCCTGGACTTATTTCCACTTGGTATGATTAACTTATTATTATTTAATTATTTATGGTTTTATATTGCTATATTTCTTCACCATTCTTGGTTGGTGCGGCTGTAATGAAACCCAATTTCCCTCGGGATCAATAAAATATGTCTGTCTGTCTCAACGTTTAACATAATCATTCCTACAATTCTGGTCAAAACGCTTCAGAACCTGGAGCTCTGTACCTCAACTTCCTAAATGGAAGACCACAGTTTGTGCTGATCAGCAGTAACATCGCCACCTCACTGACAGTCAACACTGGCCCACCTCAGGGACATGTGCTTAGCCCACTGCTCTACTCTCTTTACACCCATGACAGCGTGGCTAGGTGCTGCTCAAATGCCATCGATAAATTTGAGGACAGTACAACTACTGGTGGCAGAGTTTCAGATGGACGAGAGGGTGTACAGGAGTGAGATTTATGACCTAGATGAGTGGTGTTGCAGCAAAAAGCCTTGGTCTCAAAGTCAGTAAGACGAAAGAACTGATGGTGGACTTCAGAAAAAGTAAGATGAGGGAACGCACACCAGACCCCAGTCCACACCAGAGGGAACTGCACAGGATTGAAATAAGCTGCAGAGAGTTGTAAACTCAAGTCGGCTCCATCATGGGCACCAGCCTCCGTAGTATCCCAGGAGTAATGCCTCAAAAAGGAGGCTTCCATCATTAAGTGCCCCCATCACCCAGATTATGTCCTCTTCTCATTGCTACCATCGGGAAGAAGGTACAGAAGCCTGAAGGCACACACTCAACGATTCAGGAACAGCTTCTTCCCCTCAGCCATTCAATTTCTGAATGGACATTTGAACCAGTGAACACTGCCTCATTCTCACTACTATTTTCTTCCAATTTTTACACTAATAAAATTTAACTATTTAATATATATACTTTAATGAACAATTTTTTCTATTATTGTGTATTGCTTTGTACTACTGCTGCAAAGACGACAGAATTCACGGCATATGATGGTGTTATTAAACCGAGTTGTGATTCTGATTCTAGTTCCTTTGGCAGTAACGTATTCCCTACTGTTGCTTAGGTCTCACTGTAACAAAACTGCCTTTTTTTTTCTCCTCACAGCAGCTTTCCCTGGAATGCATGCAAACCAATATGCAAGTAGAGGTTTGAAATGCTTTTTATTTCAGTTTCGAAACAGAACTGCCCTCACAATTATCTTCGGAGCAAGCACGTCCTGTCAGATCTGTTGTGCAATCCCCCCTGCTGAAAGTGTGCAATGTCCCTGCCAGTTTATCTATACCAGGGCTTCCCAACCTGGGGTCCACAGACCCGTCGGTTAATGGGACATCTCTATAGAAACCCCTGATCGATATAGTTTTCACATGGTAGCACAGTGGTTAAAGTAATGCTAATATAGCTGAATGTTTGTATGTTGTCCGTGTATCTATGTGGGCTTCTGGATGCTCCAGTTTCCACCCACATTCCAAAGATGCACATGTTAGTAGGTTAATTGGTCAAGTGGGTGTAATTGGGTGCTGCAGGGTCATTGGGCTGGAAGGATCTGTTACCATGCTGTATCTCTAAATAAAATAAAATTCTGGAAAATAAAGTCTAATATCTCGACTTTTCTTGGCATTAAATACCAAAGAGTGCAGCTGCATCTGATGTCCTGTATTTATGAAGGTGTTACAAGTGGCGTCAGTGTACCTGGCTTTTTCACACTGGCAACCGATGGTGATGATACAAATTCATGAGGCTTAATACTGGGACGTTGGTACAGTGTCCACAAGATGTAAGAGCAGGATTAGGCCATCAAGTCTGCTCCACCATTCCATCATGGCTGATTTATTAACCCCCGCCCACATATCCCAATTCCCTTGTCGCCTCCCTGTAACCTTTGACGCCATTACTAATCAAGAATCTATCAAGTTCCACTTTCAATATGCCCAATGACTTGGCCTGTGTGGCCGTTGAGTCAATAAATTCCACAGATTCACCAGCCTCTGGCTAAGAACTTCCTCCTCATCCCTGTTCTAAAATGTCGCTCTGCCAAGAGCCAAAAAGAAAAGAGTTCTGAGCAAAAATGAAAGCAAAATAAATGGTATTATATAACGGTTGTACAAAATTCCTTCTGATTTACCCAGTATAGAATTTCTGCATATGATGCCTGTCTTTCCTTTGTGTCCAGGACATTGCACTGATGAATGAGCAACAGCGAGAACAGTTCATCAGCAAACTTGGCATCGCAGCAGAGGAAACAGAAGATATTTCAGATGGGCCGGGTGAGCCGATTCCACATAAATACAGCTGCAAGAAATGCCAAGTAAGTCTGACTTATTTATAGATGTGCAGCTCAGTAACAAACCCACGCCATCCAATTACACCCATGCGACCAATTAACCTACTAACCCGTACGTCTTTGGAATGTGGGAGGGAACCGGATCACCCGGAGGAAAAACCCACGCAGTCACAGGGAGAACGTGCGAACGCCTCGCAGATAGCAGCGGGGATTGAACCCTGGTTTCCGGCACAGTGATAGACTTCACTAACTGCTACTCTGTTGTTTCTTTATTGCTTCAATTGTGTTGAAAGGCTTTAAAAAAACACGCGTTAAAGTTTACAGTGTTTATACCCCACAGTAAAGCTCAATTAAGTGTGTAGCCAGTACTTAGCGGATCTTGGAAAGATTCATTTTGTACGTTAACCAGGAAAGTGTTTCAGTAAGGATGGAGGGGAGAGGTGAGCCAGAAACACATGTACAACCAGCAGCGAGTCATTAATAACCCTTTGGTAGTGTGCTGGATGAGCTGATGCCATCTTTCCACTGGACCCTAGTGTGATGCCATTTTAAAGATAAGCTATCAAAGATCCAGCAGCACACGGAGGATCTTTGCTGGATAAACCATGATGGTTCGAGGCGGCAGCTCTCCCTCAGCTTCTCAATAACAAGAAAGGGTTGGCAAATGTCCACTCAATGGCCTCTTTATTAGGTACCTCCTGTACCTAATAAAGTTGCCACTAAGTATATGTTTGTGGTCTTCTGCTTCTGTATGTTGTGTGTTCAGAGATGCTCTTCTACACACCACTGTGGAAACGTGTGGTTATCTGAGCTACTGTTGCCTTGCTATGGGCTTGAACCAGTCTGGCCATTCTCCTGTGACCTCTCTCATTAACATGACGTTTTTGCCCACAGAATTGCCGCTTACTGGATGTTTTTTTTGTTCTTCGCGGCATTTTCTATAAACTCTAGAGACTGGCATGCGTGAAAATTCCAGGAGATCAGCTATTTCTGAGATATTCGTACCACCCTGTCTGGCACCAACAATCATTCCATAGTCAAAGTCACTTAGATCATATTTCTTCCCCATTCTGATGGTTGGCTGAGTAGATATTTGCATTAATGAACAGGTGTACCTAATACAGTGGCCACTGAGTGTGTATTTCTCCATGATGAAGTACATTGTGCCAGTGACACTGGCATCCAAGAAACTTTTATTTAACACAAATGTTTGAGAAGCTGGAACCCTGATTTATTTATTTTTCACCCTTTTGTACCCTTCCCTGTCCCTAACCAAAAAATCTCTAAAAGCTGTTGTCAAATTTCAAATTGGGGATTTCAGATTTTCATTGGCCCAGGGTATTATGGGTTACAGGACCAGGACAGGTAAATGGAGTTTAATGATCAACCTGTTTGAAATCAAGTGTAAAACGAGCATGGATTCCTTGCCACCACCGAGGTCTCATCATGTAGCAAGCGGGAGTATTGTTATACTTTTTACTTGTGCGGCATGTGGTCAAGTGGTTAAGGTGTTGGTCTAGTGATCTGAAGGTTGCTTGTTCGAGTCTTAGCTGAGGCAGCGTGTTGTTCCCTTGAGCAAGGCACTTAACCACACATTGCTCTGTGACAACACTGGTGCCAAGCTGTATGGGTCCTAATACCCTTCCTTTGGACAACACCGGTGGCATGGAGAGGCAACAAGGCAACTGCAGGTCTTCCATACAACCTTGCCCAGGCCTCAGTCATCATCGAAAATCAGTGGACAGCCAAAGAAAGAAGAAGACTTTTTAACCTGTATCATTTATGCACCTTATAATATGTTAATTTATTTGTGGTAATATTCCTTTATGTTTTATTGCTGTGAGTTATATGTACTGTTGTGCACCTTGGTCTGAAGGGACACTGTTTTATTTGGTGGTATACATGTGTATGGTTGAATAACAATAACTAAACTTGAAGTTCAACATCTCCTCGTTTAGCAGAGGGCAAAGTCATGGTAAGCTACAGCACATTGTGGGCCCTTCGGCTCATTGAGCCCATACTTACCATCAACGTCCCATTCACATTAACCTTAATTTCAACCTACCTTTTGTTTCCTCAATGTTCTCCTCAGCTCTCTGATTCTCTCAAACACCCTGGGACAGTTTGCAACGGCCATTTAACCTTCTAAGGGGGGCCTATATCCGTGCAGGAGGTTTGCTAGAGCTGTTGGAAGTGGTTTAAATGAATATGGTAGGGGGATGGGAACCGGTATGGTAGAGCTGAGGATGAGCCAGCAGTTTTACAAGTAGATGATGGGTATAACATGAATATAAGGAAAGACGAGCCAATAATTGGGTACAAATGCAGATGATGCAAAGAGTTAAATTGTACCACAGAGGAAAAATTCAAAAGGGTGAAGAATGCAGGACTGAAGGTGCTGTATTTAAATGCATGTAGCAGATGAACTTAATAAGTACTTTGCATCACTCTTCACTGTGTGCCAGAGGTTCGTGAGTGTCTGGGAGCAAGAGTGAGTGCTATTGCTATTACAAAGGACAAAGTGGAAAACTTAAAAGACTAAAGGTGGATAAGTCACCTGGACCAGGTGGACTACATCCTGGAGTTCCGAAAGAGGTTGCTGAAGGGGTAGCAGGTGCATTGGTTTTCATCTTTAAAGAGTCACCAGATTCTGCTATGGTTCTGGAGGACTGAAAAATTGCAAATGTCACTCCACTCTTTAAGAAGGGGGGGGGAGGCAAAAGTAAGGAAATTATAGGGGAGTTAGACAAACTTCAGCGTTTGGGAAAGTGTTGGAGTCCATTATTAAGGATGAGCTTTCAGGGTACTTGGAGACCAATGATAAAATAAGTCAAACCCAGAATGGTTTCTGTAAAGGGAAATCTTGCCTGAAAATCTGTTAGAGTTCTTGAAGGAAGTAACAAGAACAGTTGTCAAAGGAGAGGCTGTGGATGTCATTTACTTGGATTTTCAGAAGGCATCTGATAAGGAGCCACACATGAGGCTGCTGAACAAGATCAAGTCCCATGGATTACAGGAAAGGTACTGTCATGGATAGAGGATTGGCTGACAGGCAGGAGGCAGTGCGTGGGAATAAAAGGGGCCTTTTGTGGTTGACTGCCAGTGTCTACAGGTGCACCTCATGGGTCAGTATTGGGACTGCTGCTTTTCACACTGTTTGTCAGTGGTTTGTGACAAAGTTTGCAGATGATACGAAAATAGGTGGAGGGGTAGGTAGTACTGAGGAAGCAACGTGATTGCAGAAGGACTTAAGACAAGTTGAGAGAATGGGCAAAAAAAGTGTCAAATGTTAGGAAATGTATAATATTGTATTTTTCATAAAAGGAACAAAAGTGCAGATTATTATCTAAATAGGGAGAAAATTCAAACATCAGAGGTACAAAGGGACTTAGGAATCCCCGTGCAAGAGTCCCAGATTATTTCGCATGTTGAGTCTGTGGTAAAGAAGGCAAATGTGATGTTGGCATTTATTTCAAGGGGATAGAATATAAAAGCAAGGAGATATAAAAACAACTGTGGAGGCCAAGACCGTGGGTATATTTAAAGTGAAGATTGATAGTTTCCTGATTGGTCAGGGCATCAAAGGTTACAGTGAAAAGGCAATTGTATGGGGTTGCGTGGGATCCAGGATCAGCCATGATAGAATGGCGGAACTGGCCCAATGGGCTGAATTGCCTAATTCTGCTGCTATGACTTAAGGTCTACCACATCTTTGGGATGTGGGAGAATTTTGTAGATTTTCCTGCAGGAAAACCCACAATCACACAGGAAAATGTGTAAACTTCACACAGTCAGCACAAAGGGCAAAAATGAACCCAGGACACTGTATGACAGTGGTTTTTATCTCTGTCACCTTCTTGTACCCTGATGCCACTTCTACAAAATGTCAGCTGTGTGCTTTTCCTTTTTATTTTCGAAATACATCCATCAGTTACTATTTTAACAAATCTTCAGCAGTTTTTCTTCCTGCCCTTTCAAATTGTTACTGCAGCATTCCAGCTCACAAACAGTTTCCTGCAGGTGTACGATGGAGAGCACTGGAGCCTAGTGTGGAGACTCCAGTGCACAGGATTAAGAATAGCTGCTGAGGGTTGTAGACTCAGCCAGCTCCATGATGAGCACAAGTCTCCCCATCTTCAAAAACCGCTGCCTCAAAAAGTTGGCATCCATCCTCACTATCTGGGACATGCCCTCCTCTCATTACTACCATCTGGAAGGAGCTACAGGAACATGAAGACATGCACTCACCACTTTAGAAGCAGCTTCTTCCCATTCGACAGTCCATGAGTACAATCTCATGAGTACAATGTGTTCTTTTTGCACTATTTATTTATTTTGAATTTTTATCCAGCAATTGTTTTTTTATGTGTTGCACTGCTATTACAGAACAACAAATTTGACAAGATATGTTAACGATAATCCTGTTTCTGATTTGTATACCCCAGGACCTCTTAACTCTTCCACCCCGAGAGTACACTACCAAAAATGTAATCAAATGGGTAATGTAAGAATCCTGAAGCTGAGACCAGATGGACAATTAGTAAGATCATGAGATATTCACATGGAAATGTTGTGCTCATTTTTCAGGCCACGTTTGCTAAGGGGAGTCAGTATTTAAAGCATCTGATGGAGATTCACAAGGAAAAGGGCTATGGTTGCGCAATCTGCAATCGTCGCTTTGCGTTGAAGGCCACCTATCATGCTCACATGGTCATTCACAGGGAGGAGCTACCAGACTCCGACCCCAACGTGCAAAAGTAGGTGATATTAAATTCCTTTGCCACCTTCCCCCTTGTGGGCCATCTGTTAGTATAAATGACAATTCGCTGTTAAATAGGAGGACTGCCATCTGAAAAGCTCAGGAACCCCATGCCCAGGATCGTCCATGGACAAGTTCAGGAGTGTGTGTGTGTGTGTGTGTGCACATCTCTGGGCATCTTCACTCAGTGGCCACTTTATTAGGTACAGGAAATACCTAATCAAGTGGCCACTGAATATATTTCTACATGTTAATGGTCTTCTGCTGTGGCCCATCCACTTTGAGGTTCGATGTGTTGAGTGTTCAGAAGTGCTCTTCTACACACCATTTGTAATGTGTGGTTATTTGAGTTACTGTTGCCTTCCTGTCAGTTTGAACCAGTCTGGCCATTCTCCTCCAACCTCTCTCACTAACAAGATCTAATCCCTTTGTAAACTTAAACACCTTTTATCCTTCTCTTGAGCATTGACTTGTTCAAACCTTTCCTGTTCAGTGTAGCCTCTGTTCTAGGACCTTTTTCCATCTTTGCCAGTATCTCTCTCTTTTTATTAGGAAGAATAGTTTTATTGTAAAGATTTCCAAAATCAACTAACTTAAAGTTGTATTTCTGCCCCAGATATATCCATCCCTGTGATATTTGTGGAAGGATCTTTAACAGCACGGGAAACTTGGAACGACATAAAATAATTCACACAGGTAAACCATGATCCACTTGGAGGTCAATATAATCCTCCCAAATTACTTTTTGGATTTAACTTTGGCTTTTAAATTAATTTGTCTTAATTCTGACCTCTCCTGTTTCAAAGTTGTGGAGGAAGCCATAAAAGTATTAAATGGATGCCAGATACCGAAGCAAAACCATTAGAAAGTTGGGAATTAATTCAAATAGCTGAGAGCCATAATTTGAACTGACCTGAAGGTGTTAGTAGATACCTGCAGTCTATTGGTAACTACAGTCATCGGCCATTTTATGAAGAACCTCCTGTGCCTAATAAAGTGGCCACCGAGTGTATGTTCATGGTCTTCTGCTACTGTAGCCCATCCACTTCAAAAGGTTCAATGTGTTGTGAGCTCAGAGATGCTCTTCTGCACACCACTGTTGTAACGTGAGCCCCTGGTAGTTATTTGGGTTACTGTCACCTTCTTGTCAGCTTGAACCAATCTGGCTATTCTACTCTGACCTCTCACTAACAAGTATCTTGTATTTGCTTTTTTTTTGTCCCATTCTCAATAAACTCTAGAGACTGTTGGGTGTAAAAATCCCAGGAAATGAGCAGTTCTGAGATGCTCAAGTCACCCCATCTGGCACCAACAATCTTTCCACAGTCAAAGTCACTTGGATCATATTTCTTCCCTATTGTGTGGTCTGAATAACAATTGAACCTCTTGACCAGGTGTGCATGCTTTAATGCATTGAGTTGCCTCCACATGATTGGCTGATTAGATATTTGCATTAGTGAGCAGGTGTACCTAATCAAGTGGCTGCAGTGTGTATATCAGGAGGATATACCATTGATGGATACAAATCTGTCACTCTATAGCCCAAAAGTATTGTGCTATTCACAGTATGAACACAGTGGACTTTAAAAAGCCTCCATTGGTCACCCCTGCTGTAGCCCTCGTCCTAGTTTTAACTTTGTTGGGCTCAGGAACATGTAAGTGTATGATTTTTGCTGGGCCAGGGAGGAATTGTGTCCTGTTCTTCAATCGTGATGTGGTAAATTTTGTTTTTCACACTAGAGGGAAGTGTTATCTGCTAATTTTAACAATAATGTAACTTGGCTTTTATGTCACTTTCTGAATGGCTGGGACAAGACGTACTTTTTGAGTGGCACTTGAGTGTCATTTGGATTAAAATCTAGCCCTGTCTTCAGAAGATTGTGCAATATTGGTTTTATTCTGGTCCACAAAGTTAAATAATTATTACAAAACCTGACACTCTATTTGCACTGGAGCTCAAAGCTGTTCCCTGGGTGTTGTGAATAAAGTCAGTGAAACTGTCAATTTCATTTGACTCCGTTATTAGCAGACATTGAAAAGAAGAATTGAAGTTACTGGATTTCTATAAGGTAGTGGAGATGTCGTAATCTTATGTCTGGCTTCTTAGGAGTGAAGAGCCACACTTGTGAGCAGTGTGGGAAGGCCTTTGCCCGGAGGGACATGCTGAAGGAACACATGAGGGTTCATGACAATGTTCGGGACTACCTATGTGCTGAATGTGGCAAAGGTGAGAAATGCTGGAGACCTGGGTGGACAAGCTGAGACCCTTGAGCAGTTTGATGTGAGGTATTAGTGGTAGTGGGGAAGGAGGGAAGCACTAATCACCCCACCTCACTCGGTCATTCTTTTCCTCCTTCATTTTCACCCCCCCCCCCCCCCCCGTAGTTACCTCATTTGCTCATCCCTCACCCACTCTCTACCGAGCTTTTGACTCAACAATTTTCCCTCTCTATGCTTTGCCCCAGCCTTTAGGAAGAACAAGAACATCAGAGTATGAGTAGAGCATACGACCCTGCATGTTCGCCCTGCCATTTAGTGATTTACCTCAGGCCTCAACTTCTCTCCTGTGCTAGGGCCACGTAGCTCACAGTCTTCCAAAAAAACTGGTATACCTACTCTTTAAGTACCTCGAGTGATCCAACCTCCACAATTCTTAACCTCTTTGCATAGAGGACTCGTTGTTCTGCTCTTCCCTCCAGTTCTGATTGTCTTTTGATCCCTTGGCATCCCTCCCTCTGTGTCCACCCACCTTGACCCTACCTTCACCCTCTTCTCCCCACCACCTTCCACTCAACCTTCTTGTGCACCATTTTCCGTCTCTAATATCACATCCCGCTCTCTTGTAAGAAAATCCCTTGCCTGTTCTTGCTCACTCCCTTGTAACTCTGAAGCACTTCTTCTGGTCTGCTTTTTGTTTTGAAATTTTACTTCCTTTTCTTTCTCCAGCTATCTGGTACAATCCTTTAGCTTTCCAATTCTGTTCTATAACCGGATTGTGTTGTATTTAGCATAGTCCTCAATGTCTTTCTCTCTATGTCTTGACTCTGTTCTGTTTTTAGCCATTTATACAATGCAGAAACAAGCTATTCAACCCACCTGGTCCACAAGAATCAAGATTCCTACCTCAGCTAATCCCCTTTGCCTGCGTTTGACCCCTGTCCCACTAAGCCTTTCCTATCCATGTACCTGTCTTGAGTATTATTTTAAATGTTAACATTGTGATCTGTTGCGATCTTGTTGAGTTACTGAAAAAGTAATGTGATCAGCCATCTATGTAAAATCTAGTAAAATCAAAACTAGAAATGTATTTCATGTCCACAATGGTCTTCAATTTCTTAAGCTGTCTTTTCTTGATCAGTGCATAATTCCTTTGATTGACCACACCACTCAAAACTGGCTTACTCTTTTCCTGAATATGTTACTGGAATGAGTATCTTCAGAATCAAAGTCAGGTTTAATGTCACTGGCATGTGTCACATGGCAGCAGTACAGAGCAATACATAAAAAACTATATTTCATTATGAAATATATATATATATATATTACTAGTTCAAATAGAGAGCAAAAAACATAGAGATAGAGTTCATTGGTTCATTATCCATTCAAAGATCTGATGGAAGGAGAGGCAGAATCTGTTTCTAAATCATTGAATGTATGTCATTAGACTCCTGTACCTCCTCCCTGATGGTTGCAATGAGCCGAGGGCATGTCCTGGGTTAAGGGGAGTCCTTAATGATGGATGCCAACTTCTTCAGGTATCAACTTTTGAAGATGTCCTCAATGCTGGGGAGGCTAGTGCCCATGATGGAGATGCGTGTCGACGTACCTCCAAACACTGATAAAGGAGGAATGATACTGATCCTCTTTCTCCATTAGGTGGTTGACTATTCAGCTATGGAGTGGGACTTCTAAACTGCAACCTTGCACGAGGCTTGTCCTGTTTAAAGTAATGCTGTTCCCTTTGTTTTCCTATGGCCAGGGATGAAAACCAAACATGCGCTGAGACATCACATGAAGTTGCACAAGGGGATTAAAGAGTACGAGTGCAAGGAGTGCCATCGGAAGTTTGCCCAGAAGGTCAACATGCTGAAGCATTACAAGAGGCATACAGGTAAATACCGATAGGTGTCTATGTTCAACCCCACAAATATTGACCATTCGCTCCTTCAGTACTGCCTTGTCGAGTCAAATTTATTGTCACTTAGCTATATACAAGTATATCACGTATATAACTATATAATGTATATTAGAAAAATGACAGTGTTTCTCTGAACCCGGGTGTAAAACACAGTAATGCACATAACACACTATAACTTACAAAGGTAAGGATAAAATCTACAGATGAATCGCACCAAAATAACAAACTGAAGTGCATTAATGTTAAATATTGTAAGTCTGTGTGGCGCGTGGTTAAGGCGTTGGACTAGCAATCTGAAGGTCGTGAGTTTGAGCCCCAGCCGAGGTAGCGTGTTGTGTCCTTGAGCAAGGCACTTAACCACACACTGCTCCAGTCCACCAGTGAAAATGGGTACCGGCAAAATGCTAGGGGTTAACCTCGTGATAGACTGGCGTCCTATCCAGGGGAGAGTCTCGTACTCTCAGTCGCTTCACGTCACGGAGACCGGCATAAGTCACCGGCCTGATGAGCCTATAAGGCTCGGGACAGGCTTTTTTAACTTAATTGTAAGGTCTGGAACAGATTAACCAGCGACACTTCAAATACAGGAAAAGACTGTTTTCTTATCCTAACCGTTCTTGTTTTTATGCATCGTAGTCTCCTGCCTGATGGTAGAAAGTCAAAGAGGATGCTGGGTGGATGGGAGGGATCCTTAATAATACTACAGGCCCTGCTTAGCAGTGCTGCTGATAAATGTCCCCGATGGTTGGTAGGAAGATCCCTCTCAGCTGTTCTTATAGTCCTTTGTAGGGATTTCTGATCCAATGTTCGACTGCTGTCATATACCAGATGGAGATGCAACTTCTCAGGAGTGGTGCTCCTGTAAAATGGGGAGCCTTGCTTGCCCGAATCTTCTTAGGACATGCCGCCTTGTTCAGGGAGGTGATATTGAGGGACCAGGTGAGGTCATCCTTGATGTGAACTCCCAGAAACTCTGTGCACTTAACTCTCTCTATGGAGGAGCCTTGTATTCCCAGAGAGGGATGGTTTGTTGCACCTTCCTGAAGTCCACTATGATCTCCTTTGTTTTCTCCGTGCTTAGGTTTCAGTTGCTCTCTTCTCACCAATCCACCAGCCGCTCCACTTCCTGTCTAATCTCTGTCTCGTCATCGTTCTTGATCCGGCCGACCACTGTTGTGTCATCTGTAAATTTGATGACACAGTTTGAGGTGAATCCTGAGTCAGTGTGAACAGCAGCAGGTTAATATCCCTCTGCTGTATCACTTTACGTGTGGCAGAAGGATCCGGAGACTATCAGAAGTGGAAGGAAAAACAGAACGGAGCAGGTGTCCTCAGTGTTAGGAGATGGGATTCCGCTTGGAATTCCTTTCCATAGAGGAGTGTAGAGGTTAGATCACTGGAGGTATTTCAAGAGAAGATGTTTCAGTTTTTGGAAGATTGTGGGCTATGTGGTGCTGCAACAGAAGAGAAGCTATGGCATTATGCAACAATATATAATATTATATTACATTAATTTAATGCATGTGCATGTCAAGGATTGTATCATGAGTGACCACATTGAGGGGCACAGATTGATAACTTCCATTTGTATGATGCAGTTGACATCATTCTAAAACCTTTGACAGGAGAGTTTTTGAACAAGTAGTGGCAGCTGGTGGTGTAGTGGCATCAGTACCAGACTTCAAGGCAGAAGGCCCAGAGTTCAAACCCAGGCAGGTCCCAACCTGGGCAGCAGCAGTATCTGCACAGAAGAAAGAGCTGGCTTTCGTATCTACTTCCGTATCTTTCCATGAAAACCCTATGAACAACAACAAAGTGACAGCTTGTCACCCAGCCAAAGGAGTGGTTATAATGAGCATCTTAAAAGCACAAGGCGATTAGGATACAGAGATCTGAAGAGACTGCTATCAGTGGTACCGCAGAGACCATCAAGGATGCTCAAGAGGCCAGAATTCAGACATTTGAGGGATGGAGGGCTGAAAGGATTTGCGATATTTGTGAGAAAAATAAGGATGATGAGGAGAGAAAGTTTTGTGTCAGTGTAGTTGAATATAATTGGAAGAAGCACTGTACTCTGTTCGTCATTTGTGCCTGTTAGAGTAAAGCTTGCTCACAGCATTCCTTCTAATATAGATATTTAGTACTTTTTTATTCTCTACAGGTGTGAAGGATTTCATGTGTGAACTTTGTGGGAAGACGTTCAGTGAGAGGAACAGCATGGAGAATCATAAACTACTTCACACAGGTGTGCCTGGCAAACTGAATCAATCTCATTAGAACAAGGACCAGGTTTTCATCAGACACCAGTGGACTTAACTCCACCTTTCAGAAGGAGATTTTTCTGTGAAAGCCAATGTGCTGAAAGTGAATCTGGTTGGGGATGAAAGTTGCAGGGTTTTGGGGAATTGGTAGCATTTCCAAAATAGATGATATGTGCATATTAGGCGGAATGGTCTTCTAACTATGATACTAGTTAACGAAAGAAAAATGGATAACTGGCTTATTTACAGGTTGGAGTTTAACTTGTGGGTACAGAGCTACGTATACATTATATGTTCAGTTGTCACTTTATTAGGTATACCTGTACACCGGATTATTAGTACAAATCAGCCAATCTTTTGGTAGAATCTCAGTGCATAAAAGCATGTGGACATGGTCAAGAGGTTTAGTTGTTTGGATCAAACATCAGAATGGGGAAGAGATGTGATCTAAGTGACTTTATCAGTGAGATGATTGTTGGTGTCAGTTGGGCTGGTTTGAGCATCTCTGAAACTGCAGATCCCCTGGGGTTTCCACGCACGACAGTCTCTAGAATTCACAGAATAGTGTGAAAAACAAAAAAAAAATCCCAATGAAAATACTTTGTTAATGAGAAAGTTCAAACTGGTTGATGACTGGTTCAAGTTGACAGGAAGGTGCCAGTAAGTCGAATAAACACACGTTACATTGGTGGTGTGCAGAGCACCTCTGAATGCACAACGTGTTGAACTTTGAGGTGGAGGAGCTACAGCTGCAGAAGACCACAAACATACACTCAGTGTCTGCTTTATTGGTTGCAGAAAGTAGCACTATATGGGATTAAGCTGCAAACAGAAATTAATTTGAATCTAATATGTTGTACGTAGACAGTACCTTAAATTTTAAAAAAAACTTTGCCAATAAGAAATAATGGCAAAATAGTAATTGAATCTGTGTTGAGGACTGTTCCTTTCTGATAACATTGTTCTCCAACCACCAATCCAACTTTTAAATCCTTTCTGTTATTGTCTCCCCTTCTCCTTCACAACTTTCTTGCTCTCAGTTGGAAAGCAGTGGACCTGCAGCGTGTGCGAGAAGAAATTTGTTACCGAGTACATGCTCTTCAAGCACATACAGCTTACCCACAAAAAGGTGGAAGCTCAGAACTGCCATCTGTGTGGCACAAAGGTCTCAACGCGAGCGTCGATGAACAGGCACATGCGGCGCAAGCACCCTGAGGTGAGGGGGTTTTCAGGAAGGTGTGACTGCCAGGGTGTTTGATGGCAAGGATGAAGAGGAAAGGCAAGGGCTTTGTTTTGCAGTCTGACTAGAGAGAAATTTGCTCTTTAACCCAGCTGAAGCACTTCTTACGTGGTCTTATAGCATCATTACAATCTCAGGATAACTGTGCAGAATAGTATAACTGATTTTGTACCCAACGACAGTTTGATTGGATATTAAATGGCTGGTGGAAGTAGCTTCCAGGGGGCACTACAATTGACAGTTCTACTGCAGTAGCGAAAGTAGAGAAGCAAGTTTCTTACATTTTAAAACAATGCAAACCATACTTAAGACCATTACCCCTTCTGGGCATAGGCCGCCGACAGCAGCTGGCCAGTGTCCTCTGTCCTGCACCGGTCTTCCAATTTATTCCCAGGTGTAGCCCATCTTCAAAGATCCTTCTTCTCCCAGGGATAAGGTCTTTGGAGCATCTAATTTCATTTCTGTAGCTCTGGGTTTTACCCATGCACAACCCTCCTCCTCTTGCATCTGAGCTTGGGAATGTCCGTGGTGGAGTTAGTACAAACTATAGTTTTAAAGAAAACATTTGAAATGTGAAAATTAGAGCTGCTGACCTATTTTGTTAGAGCAGATAGGGTTAAGAAGAGATCTGAGAGAACAGTTCACCAGGTATTTCCCTGAATTATTCATTCCTATAATTACAGTATGTCTACCAAACTAAGTGTAAGGTGCTCCTTCCCTCCAGTGGCCTTCAGGTCACCCTTAGGCAAGGTGAAGGAACCTGCTTAGCCCGCTCCACCCCCCGGAATCAGGGACATGTGAAGCCATGGGAGCAAGTGGTAAATGGTCGCATGAACAGTTGGTGCATATTACCAAGTTATGTGACCACTGTCGCTGGGCAAACAACCCCTGAAGGGTTTTGACAATGGCTGGGGTTGTCCGTCTTGTAAATACACTGCTCAGAAGACAGTGGCAACCCACTTCTGTTGAAAAATTCACCAAGAACAATTGTGATGGAAAGACCATGATCACTTATGTCATACCATATGGCACTTAATGAACAATAATTACAATGCCAATTTTGATGCAGAATGAGTCACATGAGCTCCATTTATTTACTGCAAATAGTTCTGAATACTGCCTGTTCCTTGTGCCCATGTCAGTGTGTATTTGTGAGACCCCCCCCCCCCCCCAGGGGCAGATGTGGGAGAGGTCAGGATGCTCCGTAACCCACATTGTTCTGATGATTGACCAAGCTCTACTGTTTTGTTACAGCAGGAGATAAGCTTGCATGAAAGTGAGTTGGCTGAAATAGCCCAGGTGAAAAGATTAAAACGAGCACAAAGGAAGAAGAGGAAAGTGGATGAGGAGGACGA
The DNA here is from genome assembly GCF_030144855.1 of Hypanus sabinus. NCBI lineage: Eukaryota > Metazoa > Chordata > Chondrichthyes > Myliobatiformes > Dasyatidae > Hypanus > Hypanus sabinus. The sequence continues at coordinate 168,627,575 of NC_082709.1, read as the reverse complement.
CGATGAGGAGGAAGACGAAGAGGAAGACGATGATGAAGAAGACGATGACGATTCAGCAACAGCTCCCGAAGAGGCCGCGATGTATTCCTACACAGACAAAGAGACTGGTTTTGCAGCAGCGGTGGAGGATGAGACAGACTCAGCAGTACAAAACATGAGTCAGGTCAGTGTGATAATCGAAGCATAATTAGATGACTACTTCCTATAAGATCAGGGTTGTCAATAAAAATACAAAACCTTCATTTATTGTTACTTTCACTTCCTCAACATTCTTACGCACTTTCCAGCTAATGAAATACTTCTCAGTATGGATATTGTTATAATGCATAAAACAACTAGCTGATTTCCAAGGCTCCCAGAAACTGCAATATGGTAATGACCAAATAACTTTTTAATCTTATATAAGCGGGGAAATATGTATTGCAGCACTGAGGATAAAATTGCTGCTCATGTTTAAAGAGGGTGTGCCTGATAGATTCATAAAGTCAGCATACAGCAGGGAAAGAGGCCATTCAGCCTATCACAATTATACCAGCTAGTGGACACCCATCTGAGTTGCAACACTGGGCTCATAGTCTTCTAAGTAATTCAAGTGCTTGACGAGACATCCAAATTCTGTTTGAGGAAAACAGCCCAGTCATTCCTAATAACCAAATCGCTCCATACTGAACAGCATCTTGGTGAATCTTCTTAGCAGACTCTTCAACTCAATTACATTCATCTTGTAGAGCGCTGACTGGAAATGCATGCTGTACCCCATCTGAGGTCAGAGCAATGTTCTAAAAGGTTGGAACTTAATCTCTTTTATTGAATATCCCAATTGATGGAGGTATTCTGCCCTCGCTTAAGAGTTTTCCCTTACAAAAAGTAGATTCAAACACTGAACAAAGCTCTCTTGACTTACAACAAATTGGTTCTAACTGACTGGAATGTACAAATGATACAAAATGGCCACCCTGGTGATGAAAGGGAATTGCTTAACAATGCGATAATGAGCAACCAACAGCTGTGAGCTTGCAGGTAGTGAGATCCAGTAATTAGAGATAACAATCTAAATCACAGAAGACATAACAGAAGGTCAGTATCCCAAGTGCTACCTTAACCGCATTATAAAAACAGAAAAACCTACAATACAATACAGGTCCTTCGGCCCACAATACTGTGCCGAACAGTAATTTCCTTAGAAATTATCTCGGGTTACCCATAGCCCTCTATTTTTCTAAACTCCATGTACCTATCCAGAAGTCTAGAGACCCTATTTTATCCGCCTCTATCACTTGCCGGCAGCCCATTTCATGCACTCACCACTCTGCATTTTAAAAAAAAAGCAAACTTAACCCTGATATCTCCTCTGTACCTACAACCAAGCACCTTAAAACTGTGTCCTCTCATGTTAGTCATTTCAGCCCTGGGGAAAAAGCTTCTGACTATCCACACGATCAATGCCTCTCATCATCTTATACACCTCTATCAGGTCATCTCTCATTCACCGTCGCTCCAAGGAGAAAAGGCCGAGTTCACTCAACCTATTCTCATAAGGCATGCTCCCCAATCCGGGCAACATCCTTGTAAATCTCCTCTGCACCTTTTCTATAGTTTCCGCATCTTTTCTGTAGTGAGGTGATCAGAACTGAGCAGAGTACTCCAAGTGGGGTCTGACCAGGGTCCTATACAGCTGTAACATTACCTCTCTGCTCTTGAACTCAGACCCCCTGTTGATGAAGACCAATGCACCATATGCTTTCTTAATCACATAGTCAACCTGCACAGCAGCTTTGAGTGTCCTATGGACTCTGACCCCAAGATCCCTCTGATCTTACCATTAATACTATATTCTGCCATCATATTCGACCTACCAAAATGAAACACCTCACACTTATCTGGGTTGAACTCCATTTGCCACTTCTCAGCCCAATTTTGCATCCTATCCTATTTTGTAACCTCTGACAGCCCTCCACACTATCCACAACACCCCTAACCTTTGTGTCATCAGCAAGTTTACTAATCCATCCCTCCACTTCCTCATCCAGGTCATTTATAAAAATCACAAAGAGTAGGGGTTCCAGAACAGGTCCCAGAGGCACACCACTGGTCACCAACCTCCATGCAAAATATAACACATCTACAACCACTCTTTGCCTACTGTGGGCGAGCCAGTTCTGGATCCACAAAGCAAGGTCCTCTTGGATCCCATGCCTCCTTACTTTCTTAATAAGCCTTGCATGGGGTACCTTATCAAATGTCTTGCTGAAATCTATATACAGTACATCTACTGCTCTTTCTTCATTAATGTGTTTAGTCACATCCTCAAAAAATTCAATCAGGCTCATAAGGCATGACCTGCCCTTGACAAAGCCACGCTGACTATCCCTAATCATATTATGCCTCTCCAAATGTTCATAAATCCTGCCTCTCAGGATCTTTTCCATCAACTTACCAACCACTGAAGTAAGACTCACTGGTCTATAATTTCTTGGGCTATCTCTGCTCCCTTTCTTGAATAAAGGAACAACATCTGCAACCCTCCAATCCTCTGAAACCTCTCCCGTCCCCATTGATGATGCAATGATCATTGCCAGGGGCTCAGCAATCTCTTCCCTCGCTTCCCACAGTAGCTTGGGGTATACCTCTTCCAGTCCCGGTGACTTATCCAACTTGATGCCTTCCAAAAGCTCCAGCACATCCTCCTCCTTAATATCGATATGCTCAAGCTTTTCAGTCCGCTGTAATTCATCCCTACAATCGCCAAGTTCCTTTTCCGTAGTGAATACTAAAGCAAAGTATTCATTAAGTATCACCGCTATCTCCTCCAGTTCCATATACACTTTTCCACTGTCACACTTGTTTGGTCCTATTCTCTCCTCTTGCTCTTCACATACTTGTGGAATGCCTTGGGGTTTTCCTTATTTCTGTTTGCCAAGATCTTCTCATGGCCCCTTCTGGCTCTCCTAATTTCATTCTTAAGCTCTTTCCTGCTAGCCTTATAATCTTCTAGCTCTCTAACATTACCTAGTTTTTTGAACCTTTCGTTGGCTTTTATTTCTTCTTGATTAGATTTTCAACTACCTTTGTACACCACGGTTCCTGTACCCTACCATCCTTTCCCTCTCTCATTGGAATGTACCTGTTTAGAATTCCACATAAGTGTCCCCTGAAGATTTGCCACATTTCTGCCGTATATTTCCCTGAGAACATCTGTTCACAATTTATGCTTCCAAGTTCCTGCTTGATGACCTCATATTTCCCCTTACTCCAGTTAAATGTTTCCTTAACTTGTCTGTTCCTATCCCTCTCCAGTGCTACGGTAAAAGAGATAGAATTGTGATCACTATCTCCAAAATGCTCTCCCACTGAGAGATCTGACACCTGACCAGGTTCATTTCCCAATACCAGATCAATTACAACCTCTCCTCTTGTAGGTTTATCTACATACTGTGTCAGGAAACCTTCCTGATCACACCTAACAAACACCATCCCATTGATTTGGTTTAAACCTCGTGCCATTTCACCAACACATCAATATCACCCTGTGGGCAATCACTACCCTCCACACCATCAACAACAAGTCTTCATATCATCTGTCTGTTTACTGATCATACCTCATACATCCAGTTCATTCACGTATGTTACAAAAGGCAAAGGTCCCAGTACCAGTTCTCGTGGGACACCTTGAGTCATGGGCATCCAGTCACCCTCTATATTCTATTGCTAATCCAATTTTAGATCTAATTTACCCAACTGTTCTAGATGTCCCTGACTCTAACCATTTGGGTCAGTCTCCTGTGTCAAAAGCTTTACTGATGTTCATGAAAACCAGATATTCTAATGCATTGCTGTCATCAGTACACTTCATTACCTCTTCAAAAAATTCATTCAGATTGGTCAGGCTAGATTTGACATCAGCAAAGCCATGCTGCCTTCCAACATATACATGGCTCATTAATCCTCCCCCTCAGAGTTTTTTCTCCCCCACCACTGATGTCAGGCGGTACATGTCTGTAGTTGACAGGAATATACATGCTGCCTTTCTTGAAAAGTGGGGGAGGTAGTCATATTTATCCAGTCACGTCATATCTCACATGTACAGTGAAGATTTGAAAATCTCAGCCAGAGTCCCATTTGTCTTTTCACTTGCCTCCCATAGCGGTTTGGGGTAAATCCCATTCAAACTTGGGTTCTTGAAGTCCCCCAGGTTCAGTTCAGAGAAACGTCTCGTTTCTTTATAGATTATATGGTTATAAATGTTATATAGTTAAATGGAAATAAATTTGACTTGACAAAGGCAGTGAATACCATCTTTCAATCTTTCTACTAGACATGAAGAACTGGAGTTCAGGACATCCTGTAAAGAATGATGCCATGTCAATACAAGCACTTTCTATTGTACTGTTTGTGGTAAATATTTTATTTTAGTTTAAATGTTGTTACTACCGTCCAGGAGGAGATGGAGGAGTCTGAGGATGCATGCTTCATGGTTTAGGAACAGTTTCTTCCCCTCTGCCATCAGATTGATATCTGAATGAACCATGAACACTACCTCACCGTTTTCTCATGTTTTGGAACTATTTATTTATTTTTAATGTGCTACTTATAGCGATTTGTATGCATTATATTGTACCACTGCCGCAAGCCAACAGATTTCACAGCACGTCAGTGATAACAAATCTGATTCTGATTGCAGGTGGTTGTGACACTTGGAGATTCAAACAGTTCTACAGTGACGAGCTCTGCTGGACTGACCAACATTGCGGTTTCGTCCAACATCAGCACCGTGGCAGGGACCCAGTTCACCAACCTTCAGCCCATCACAGTGACCAACCTGACGCTGCAGGACCGGCAGATGCAGCTCGACTCCATCCTGACCGTCAGCTTCGACTCCATCAGTGGCTCAACGGTGGTGCACAGTCGGCCAATGGAGATCCAGATCGAGGCGCAGCCCGCCTCCACGCCGCAGGCCCACTCCTTGCCGCAGTCCATGAACTTGACCACCTTTGTCAACTCTATTGCCCCCGTCGAGAGCCCCCTGGCCGAGCAACCGCACGCCATGGCCTGGAGGGCTGTGCCGCAAGCCACAGATGGTACCCACCACATCCTGCAGCCTCAGCAGGCTGCAGCACCTCCTCCGGCACCACCACCTCAACAGCAGCCGGTTCAAGTCCAGGCACAGCCATCCCAACCATCCCAACAGCAGATGTACAGCTACTAAAGAATCCTGCACCATAAAAATACAGAACATCCTCACCCTGGACGTCAGGAAGAGGCAATGCAGTATTAACTGTGAAAGACCCCTTTACACAGTGGAATGAAACAGTCCACTCTAAACTAGTGTTGATCCACTCCAGGATTTACTGCCTTTGCAGTACCAGCAACTTTCTGTATTCAATCCACTCTGCCCCATGGATTTCCCAGCTTGGATTTGTAGCTTTGAGTTGAACACAGCATCTTGAGTGTATTAATAGCAGTTTAAAATGAACTTTTTTTTTTAATTAAAAAGTGAAAACAATATTAGGCTTGAAATGGAGCACAATTTTAAAAAAAACGACAAAAAGTGTATAAAAAAAAACATACTGCGGCATTTCCTACCAAAAGTTAAAATGTGTTGGAATTGTGAATTAGTGCAAGTGCTAACTATCCAGCTCTGTTTTATTGTGATGGTGAATGTGTGTGGGATAGAGGGTGTTTGGATCTACATATAACTGGATGTAGGTGTGGGTGTCTGCGTGTGTTATTTTACCCATTTAGTGCATTCGCTCATTCTGTAACTTAAACTATTTTTATCAGAATGGGGTGCACTCGACCCTTTTAAAAGGAAGATTAACAAAGGTGATGAGTTAGCAGTCATTTGTTTCTTCTCCACAACACCCCGCAAAACCATGTGAAATTTTATGTATGTCACATTCTTACCCGAGTATAACTCGCATGAGAGTTAATATTTGAAGACTGTTTTAGCTGCTAAAAGAATATTGGTGCGCGTACTAAGGTATGAATAACAGATAGCAGTCACACTCAATAATAAAGTATGTTAGAAGCAAAGAAATTTGGTAGCTGCGCTGAAGAAGGTAGACATGCATTTTACGTCACGCCTGTGTGGAAGAAATGGTGATAGAAGTAAACATTATTTATTTGACTGATTTTCTCTGTCTCAGTAACCACGTGATTCAAATGGATGTTTTTTTTCCTCATGTGAGTCCAGGCAATGATATATCTGTTCCAAACACAGTCTTCTCCTCATCCAATGTACATAACCAGGTAACCCATAGAAATTGGGAAATAGTAGCTGTCTATTTGTTTTTACTAGCCAGTGGTCACAAAGAACAATTACTTTGACAGATTTCAAGCTGCTTGGTACTTGGCAAAGAACTGAAGACAGCCTATTTTTCAGATTGGCATTTGCAGAGTGCCTCGCTAGTGTGTCAGGAGGCAGTCTCCTTTCCTAAGTGCATCTGTTTTGTCCGACATCCTTGACTATTGCTTATAAAATGTGAATAGACCGCCACACTTGGAAGGAACAGCATTTGGTGTAGATTCTTCATGGCTGGGTCTTTTCAGTGAATTACCTTTCTTCAAAAAAAAAGTTTCTGGAGTGGGCAAGATGATTGGATAGGTAACACTGATTTACCAAATCAAAGAAGACCCTGCAGTGAATCAATATGAGTATATGAAAGCACAAATCCAAATACATACTGCATCATGCCCACAGCAGGTTAGATAGATTTTAATTGGTGAACAAAGACAACATTTTAGGTTTGTAGACACAAGAGATTCGGCAGATGTTGGTATGTATCTTTTGGGACCACTGTGTTGCTAACTAGAAATGATCCCTTGTAAATATTGTTTCTGATTTGTCTCATTTACCAGAGTGTTTTATTCACAGTGAAAATGTGAGATGTACTAATTGAAGGGCAGTGAGGTTTAGCCCCTGAAAGCCAGTTCTCACTTTGAGTATACTTAAATTTTCATTTTTTTTAATTTTAGCTAGGCCCAGAATATTTATTGTTCTTTTTGTGAAAGAATTTGTTTTCTACTATCTGCTATGAAATGAGAATGGGCTGGATCGTGTCACTTGCCTGCATGTTGTGCTTGTCCCCAGTTTCTGTACTTGGGTATTGCAACACATGAATCAGAAACAAGTTTAGCAAATCTGACTTCTGCTTTGCTGGATTGATCAGGGAGTCCCAGAGGAGTAGTACGAACATCCTCAGCTGGGTCCTGGAAACACTTCACTCCTGTGTTTTACATTTAAATTGGGTTGTTGAATTAGAATAATACACTTTTGTTTTAATTTTTCTTCAGGTATGACTGGTAGAGGTGAATCAAAAATTTATTTTTCAAGTAATATTTTAATTTGATCATTTTCAAATTATTTTAATCTATTTCAACCATTAAATGTTAGAGACATTTATAAACATCTTAACAGGCTTTTGGCCGCAGTGAGTTACAAGGGAGCAAGGCCTGGGAATATACCTTGTGCTCTGCCTACTTTGTAGAATGGCTGTGACAAGACCTAGTCCCTTCTATAATAAGTGGTGGTCCTCTTTCCCGAACTTACTTTACATTTCTAATTCAGCTTGTCGAATCCATTCAAGTGTTTTCTCTCAATCCTTCTCTTTCTAGAAATTCATCATTCCTCGCATATCTGCCTTTCCTTTAAAATCATTGGGTGTACCTCTCTATAGGTTTTCCAGTGGTAAATGTGAGGTTTTTATGACAAGGATTGCAAGTCCTGAATGAAAGCTGGAACTGCACAGCACTTCCATTATATCTTTTCTAAAGTTTGCCAAAGTCTTTTGCAGCATGACTAAAACAATTACATGAAATGAGTGAATGCATAATTGAAATAGAAGCGTCTTTTAAAACAGCAAGTTAAAGATCCAGGGACACAAAGTACACTGCAGATGCTGGGGTCAAAGAAAAAAGGCTGAGAAAGAGATAGAAGTTTCAATTGATGGTTTACGTCGGTTTGTATCTTAGGAAAGTATATTGAAGGAGTTTTGACATGACCCTGAGATGCCACAGTCTGTATGTAATCCTGGAAAAAAAAATTGAAATGCAGTTGCAGTTGAAGGCAGCTTGTACACCTGGTCTAGACTGCTGTCAGCTTGTGATGAAATGCTTGAAAGATGTGTTTTCCCTTTTGAGATGCTCACTACTTCCAGTGTCTGGCTGAGGCACAGTAATCCGCTGGCTAAATTATGCTGAGCCTGAAGACGTCTGTTTTTACAGCACTAATTCTTGCAAAGAAACAGCAATGGTTTTTGAATAACATACATACTGCTGGAGGATCTCAGCAGGTCAGAGGCCATCTATGGAAAAGAAGGAATAAACAGTCAACGGTTTAGGCCAAGACCCTTCAGAATATTTTCAACCTGAAATGTTGACAGTTTTTCCCCTTCCATAGATACAATTTGACCCTCTTTCACCTTTTGTATGTGTTACTCTGGACTTGCAGCATCTGCAGAATCTCTTATTTTCATGATGTTTGAATGCTCCAAAAAAAAAATCCCTTCTGTTAGGTAATTCCTATAAAGAAACATTTCATTTAAATATCTGGGGTAACATGATCAATAATACAGCATATGTTTCTCAACTGCTTTGAAGTCTCCCATCGGTCAGGGTCAACCATGGATGTTGTGTCCTAGCTGTCTAGGTATGCAGGCTAGACAGTACAATATGGAGAGCAAGCTGTTGCCAAAGCTCTTCTCCACACATCTGATAACCCAAAGGAATGGAAGAGACCGACACAGTTTGGGACCAGTGACGTGGCAGGAGTTGCCAGTCAGCGTTGAACTCAACGTAGGGCTGCCAGCTCCAGAATCACAAAACAAAGAAACCGAAAATATCCCGCTAAAAAGAAGACTCAAACAACCAATGTGCAGAGGGGTAAAAAATTGTGCAGACAAAGGCAAGCAAACACATTCAGCTCCGCAAAAGGCATGAAGCCAGGCCTCGGCCTCAGTCCATCAGAGAGCCAAGTAAACGTAGTGAAACCACGGGCACGAAGCCAGGCAGCGTGCTTTCTTCCTGTAACCTTGCATGCCCTGACTAATCAAGAACCTATCAACCTCCGCTTTAAGTATACCCAAATACAGCTGCCCGTGGCAATGAATTCCACAGATACATCACCCTGTGGCTGAAGAAATTCATCCACCATTCTAAATAGATGTTTTTCTATTCTGAGGTTGTGCCCTCTGGTACTAGACACTCCCACCATAGGAAACATCCTCTCTACATCCACTCTATCAAAGCTTTTCAATATTTGATAGTGTTCAATGAAATCGCTAATCATTCTTCTAAATTCCAGTGAGTACAGACCCAGAGCCATCAAAAGCTCCTCATATGACAACCCTGGAATCATTGTGAAACTCCTTTGAACCCTCATCAATGAGTTAGTGGATGTTGATTGCTTATACTTTAAGAAGACCTTTGACAAGGTGCCACACATGAGGCTGCTCAACCAGATAAGAGTTTATGGAATTACAAGGAATGTACTCGCATGGACAGAAGATTGGCTGACAGGAAGGAGGCAGAGTGGGAATAAAGGGGGCATTTTCTGTTCCGTAGGGTTCAGTGCTTATTTTTATGTTATATGTCAACGGTTGGGATGATGGATGTGATGGCTTTGTGGCCGTATTTGTGAATGATATGAAATTAGATGGAGCGGCAGGTGCTGTTGGGGAAGCTGATAACCTACAAGAGGACTTGCACAGATTAGAAGAAGAGCAAAGAAGCAGGAGTTGGATTATAGGGTAGGGGAAGGTGTGGTCGTGCACTTTGGTAGATGGAATAAAAGAGTAGCCTATTCTCTAAATGTGAAAAAATCAGAGGTGCAAAGGGCTTGGAAGCCCTCATGGAGGATGCCTTGAAGGTTGACTTGCAGGTTGGGCTGGTGGTCGGGAAGCCTAGTGTGATGTCATCATTCATTTCCAGAGGATTAGAATATTGAAGCAAGGATTTAATGCTGAGGCTTTAAAAGGCATTGGTCAGACTGCATTTGCAGATTTGTGAGCAGTTTTGGGAACCTTATCTAACAAAGGATTGCTGGCTTGGAGCAGGTCCAGAGTAGATCCTAGACAGACAGACAGACAGACATACTTTATTGATCCCGAGGGAAATTGGGTTTCGTTACAGCCGCATCAACCAAGGATAGTGTAGAAATATAGCAATATAAAACCATAAATAATTAAATAATAATAAGTTAATTGTGCAAATGGAAATAAGTCCAGGACCAGCCTATTGGCTCAGGGAGTCTGACACTCCGAGGGAGGAGTTGTAAAGTTTGATGGACACAGGCAGGAATGACTATCTATGATGCTCAGTGTTGTATCTCGGTGGAATGAGTCTCTGGCTGAATGTACTCCTGTGCCTAACCAGTACATTATGGAGTGGATGGGAGTCATTGTCCAAGAAATGAAAGGATTAACATACAAGATGCATTTGATGGCTCTGGGCCTGTACTCATGGGAGTTTAGAAGAATGAGGGAGGATCTCATCAAAATCAATCAAATATTGAAAGACCTAGATAGAGTGGATGTGGAGAGCAACACACACAAAGTGCTGGAGGAACTCTGCAAGCATCTGAAAAAGAGTACAGTAAACGTTTTGGGCTGAAACCCTTTGGCAGGATTCTGAAGATGTGGAGAGGGTGTTTCTAATAGGGGAAGTCTACAAGCAGGGGGCACAGTCTTAGGAGAGAAGGCTGAATCTTTATCGTCACCAAACAATTGATACTAGAGCGTACAATCATCACAGCGACATTTGATTCTGCGCTTCGCGCTCCCTGAAGTACAAATTGAAGTAAATATAATAAAAATTTAAATAATAAATCATAATTAGAAAATAGAAAAGGGAAAGTAAGGTAGTGCAAGTCAGCTCCGGATATTTGGAAGGTACGGCCCATATCCGGGTCAGGATCTGTTCAGCAGTCTTATCACAGTTGGAAAGAAGCTGTTCCTTACATATGCATCTTTATTCTCCAGGTGTTCTAAGGAGGAATGTAGTGCCAGAGAGATGGCATCTGCCGTTGACCTGTTGCTCTGGTAGGCAAATTACAAAGTGTCGAGATTGACAGGTAGGTTATGATTGATGTGTACCATAACCAATAGCTCGAAGCACTTCATAGCAATTGATGTTAAAGCCACAGGTCAGTAGTCATTCAGGCATGCCACTTTGCTTTTCTTTGGCACTGGGATTATCGTTGCCTTCTTAAAACACTGGGGGATCTTAGACTGAAGCAGGGAGCAGCTGAATCTTTGGCACAGAGATGAAGGGGAATTTCTTTAGCTACCGTGTGGTAAATCTGTCACAGGCAGCTCTGAAGACTAAGTCATTGGGTATATTTTAAACATTAGTTGATAGATTTCTGATTAGCTAGAGTGTCGTATATTATGGAGAGAAGGCAGGAGATTGAAGTTGAGAGGGATAATAGATCAGCCATGGTGAAAATGCCCAAATCTGTTCTGGACTAAGTTAGTTAGTAGGGATTGGATCAGAGGGTGAAGGTAGAATGATAATAGGTGAATCTCTACTGGAAACCAAGGGGACATGGGGCAAATGACCTCCTCAATTTAAATTAGTAAACTAATTTATTATTGTCAGAACACTGTGGTACAGTGAAAGAGATTGTTTTACATGCTATCCATACAGTTCATCTCATCATCAGTGTACCGATGGACAACAACAAATGCAGAATAAGCTGAATTATTATAGGTTGTACTTTTGCCCCTAACAAAGATGGAGTCCGAGTCGTCGCTGAGCCCCGTCGTTGCCAATAAAACGATCCATTACAGCCATTGGCTGCCCTTGCCTAGAACTCGATTTCCCATTGGTCGAAGGTTGTGCTTCCTTGTCAAACTGTGGCGTATGAGCACTAGGCAGAGCTGGCCAACGGGTTGGCGGGGAATACGTGACGTCTTTAAGGCGGCAAATGTGAGGGTCGATGCAACGGCGGAGGAGCCGGAGACGGGCGCGAGAGGGAAAGGGGAGGAGCCAGGGTGGGCTCGCGCCGTGTCAGGCTGGTGAGGGGCCGGTCAGCCAGCTCACCGGTTGTCATAGTAACGGAGTGAAGTGGTTGCGAGGGCCGGAGGAGGCGACTCGGTCCAGTGCGGTGAGTCTCTCCTCCTCTGCCGGCGGTGCTGGGTGAGTGGAGGCCTTCGTCTCACCGTCTGGGGCTAACGATTTTGAACTGAGCTTGACTTTTCGGTGTGGGGCCTTGCTTGGGTTTGGGTCGCAATTGGGCTGCAAGGGCCGTCACTTAGTTTCGGATTAAGGTGGAGGCTGGGATGAGCATCACCAACGTTGATCGTCAACTCAAGCTGAGTTGTCTGAAATGCTGGGAACACTCAGCGGGTTAGTCAGCATCTGCGGCGAGAGGAACAGATCCGTTGTCACTTCTGTTTCTGCACAACTGCTGCCAGGTCTGCTGTGTGTTTCTTGTATTTGCTTAAACCCATGTCACTCATTGCATTGAAAGTGAGCACCTTACTAGTGATTGATCATTCTTAGTTGTAAGAATCTGCCGTGCTCTATTAGAGTTATAAATCCATGGTCTGAAAGGAACAAGTTGTCCAACTGTAGCAAAGATAAATAATAAATGTTGAAGATATTCAACAGGTCGGGTAGCACTTGTGAAGCAAAACCGCTAACGTGTCAAATCCATTGTCAAAGTTCTGTTTCTGCCCCGATGCTGCTGGGTCTGCTGAGTTTTCAGTGTTTACTTATATTGATATGCTCTTTACTTATATGCTCTTTTCTAGGCATAAGGTAATTTTAATTGTACGTGTACTGCCTTAAGCATTGAAGAGTACAGTACAGGAACAGGCCCTGGCCCACCTTGTCCACACTGAATAAGTTACCAAATTCAACAAAAATCTCTTGCCTTTTCATGAGCCATTTCCCTTCATTCTCTGGGTATTCATGTGTCTATCTAAAAGGCTCTTACTCGCCACTATTTTATCTGATTACACTACTATTCCTGGCAGCCCCTAGGTACCTACTACTTTCTGGGTTAAAGAAAATTACGAGGTGGCCTACAGGGAAAAAGTCATCTCTATGACACAGTGGAGTCAAGAAAACAACTTCTCCCTCAATGTCACGAAAACAAAGGAACTGGTTGTGAATTACAGGAGGAATGGACCCCTATAGACATCAATGGATCTGGGGTTGAGAGAGTAAACAGCTTTAAGTTCCTCCTCATCCACATCACTGAGGATGTCACGTGGTCTGTACACACCAGCTGTATGGTAAAAAAGGCACAACGGAGCCTCTTTCACCTCAGACAGTTGAGGAAGTTTGGTATGGGCCCCCAAATCCTAAGAACTTTCTATAGGGACACAATTGAGAGCATCCTGACTGGCTGCATCACTGCCAGGTATGGGAACTGTACCTCCCTCAATTGCAGGATTCTGCAGAGAGTGGTGCGGACAGCCCAGCACATCTGTAGTTGCTAACTTCCCATGATTCAGGACATTCACATGGACAGGTCTGTAAAAAGGGCCTTTAGGATCATTGGAGACCTGAGTCACCCCAACCACAATCTATTTCAGCTGCTACCATTTGGAAACATTACCGCAGCATAAAAGCCAGGATCAACAGGTTCCAGGACAGCTTCTTCCACCAGGACATCAGACTGATGAACTCACGCTGATTTGAATGTACTTGATATTACATTGACTATTCCATTTATTATAAATTACTATGATTGCACATTCAGACAGAGACGTATCTTAAAAGATTTTTACTCAAGTATGTAAGAAATAAAGTCAATTCAATTCAATTGCCCCATGCATCTCCCTTAAACTTGACCATATTTCCCATTTAGCTACGTCCTTTGATAATTATTCTGTTGGCATCATAAATCCCTAGTTTGTAAGAACCAAGTTGCCAGTGTACACTATATGTAATAAAATACTGAAAATATTCAGTGGGTTGGGCAGCATTGGTGGAAAAAGAAACTGAGTTTTGTGAAAATTATTTTATCAAAACTAAAAATGACCTCTTTCTCTTTCCACAGATGCTGCCTGACTTGCTGAGTATTACCAGTATGTTTTTTTGTTTCATACTTCCAGCATCTGTAGTTTTATTTTGGAGACTTGAGTGATTAAATTACTCTTCTCTTTGGTGTTTGAATTGTTTTCTGCTCTTATGTGGTGCAAATAAAGACCTACTTTATAGCATAGAAGATTGTAGTACTGAAGAAACTGCTTTATTGATCTAAAAGCAAATTACAGCAGATGCTGGAAATCTGAAATACAAGCAAATGAATCAGAATGTCCAAAAAAAAAGTTAGGTCCGTGTTTCTCTAACCCAGAGCATTATGCATGTCATATAACTGGAAGTATTTAAAGAGGAAGTAGGTAACTTTTGGTCTTTGAGATTTTTTTTCAATATTTAGGCTTTTGATCATCTGCATCTTCATTTTTCCATTCAACGTTCTATTTCTGTTCATAACCTTTTGCAAATTGTAAACTGATTTTTCAGCTATGTAGGCGGCCCTCCTTATCCGCGGGTTCCGCATGCATGGATTCAGCCAACTGCAGATCTGGAAAACCCAGAAGTTCTCTCTCCAGCAGTTGTTGTTTGAGCATGTACAGACTTTTCTTTCTTGTCATTATTCCCTAAACAATACAGTGTAACAACTATTTACATCGTATTAGGTATTATAAGTAATCTAGAGATGATTGAAAGTATACAGGAGGATGTGTGTAGGTTACCGTGGATCAGGAATTTAAAAAAAAATGGAAGGTCTCTAAGTTGGAACAGGTACATCCGGTATTATTTTGCGTCAGTTAGACGTTTGTCTTAGTATATAGTATATATTTTACCTCTCTATGCATATAAAACATTTAAGAAATGTATGTATTTCAATAATTAAACCATTGCATTGCTTAGTAATAATTGTAGCTTTCATTCGGGCAGGACCTTCACATGCTCCATTATTCTCACTTTGTTGACCAACTGTAGCCTAACACTTTTCCAATGACTGATGGTGTTTCACCTCTTTCTGATCGCTTTATTATTTTCACTTTATTTTCAATCGTGATTGTTTTCTGGAACAGAAACACTGTGGGTGGCGGGTCCTAAGCTCCGCCGGGTCTTAAAGTCCACCGACTTGAGCATCCGTGTTTTTAGGTATCCAAGAGGGATCCCGGAACCAATTCCCCGCGGATAAGGAGGGCTGACTGTACCCATTCCGTTAATCGTTTAATTTGCCAAGGAAGAATGAACCTGGCACAATAATTGCTTTTCCACAGAAAATCATTGGCCTGCTGTGTATTTGCTGGAACATTCTATTTTTTAAAAAAAAATCAACTTTCCAGCTACTGTTTATTTTATGTTTTGTCATCTTCACTGTTTATTTGCCATCTCCCATCTTTTGAGTGTAATGACCTTATTAGAGCAATGGTAGTAGACTCTGGATTGGCTGCTTGGTGTACCAACCCTCTTCTGATTTTGACTAGATGACACCAAGTACTTTGGAAGATATAATAAAATTATGGCTCATTTAAATTGGTGGTTCCTCTTCTAAATGACCCTAAGGGGTTAGTCCGCTGGACAATACTGCTATTCCGCACCCTTCAGAATTTGTTTCTGAGCCAACATCACTAGAATTAAACCCTTTGATAGGCTCTGTATCACATGGTAGCTTGTGCAACATTGTTGCTCTGCTGCTGTAAAAAGTCCTTGGCAGGCAAGGACTTCAGACATTTATCATTTGGAATATTTCATTGCTTGGATTTTAATTTAGTTCTAACTTAGGATCTTTTACTTAATTTATGATTCCAGTAAATTTCTTTTAATGTAGCAGGGTCCCTCAGATATTCCCTTTCTTGTAAGGTTTTGAAACAATTTCCCTGATGTCATTAGGTTATCCCTAATTTTCCTGAGAATTTGCATCAGCCATTTCTGTCTTTAAATAAGTAAGCTTATATCTTGAATTAACCTACATTTCAGCTGTAGGTGCAAGTGCACAATTGTGTTTTGATGTTTGAAATCGAGTATGATTGATTCTTAGAAATCTGTAAACGCTCATTCAATTTTCCATCTTCTACAGCAAAAAGCAGGTGTTGGTGACAAATAGTGGTATGATTCCAGTGAGTTACAATCAGAAAATGGCCCCAGGAAAGAGTATCAAGTACTTGGATCTGGTGCTGTCATGTGAGTGGTCGGATTGCACCTTTATTGGAAAGACAATGGAGGAGTTCTGTGATCATATTGCTGCACATCTGAAAGAGCATCTTAATGAGTATGACAGTTTTGGTGAATTAGGTATGTAACATTTAATATCATTTGTATATTTCTCCTTTGATCTGCTTTCCCAAGCTTACAACAATGTGTCTGCTTTAAGTTTCCAGGATATGCCCTGGCAAATTAGAGTACCTGCAATGTAAGTGAGACAAGGTTGGTAGAACCACATTAGTTTTCTGATGTTCGACAAAATCTGTGTTTGGAAGATTCAGAAGACTTAGCTCAGTTGCTTCCTTGAAGGAAGAGAAATCGAAGAGTCGCTTTTCAATTGAATTGCTAAGAGCAGGTCAGCTGTGTAGCCTTGTGCTTTGGGGAGATATTAGATATTGTGACAGTCAAAGCTATCATTTATAGTGCCCTGCACAGATTCTACTTTTTACCCAAAAATTTTATCTCCTCTGAAGATTTCTTTGACTTAATAAAACTGTTTGCAGCTTGTGTTATAATCAAACCCAAGGTTAAATCTTTTCTTTTTCAATCTTTCTATTATTATTATCAATATATATTGGGATTACAAACTTACAAATTTATACTAAACATGAAAGGATACACAAGCAATAGTTACAATATAATTAAGTCTTCCCAAATCATGAATGATACAAATAACATATAAATAAAACTAGGTTATATCATAATATATATTAAAAAAAACAAAAAAGGGAAAAAGGAAAAAAAAATTATGCTAGAAAAAACTAATCTAACAACCTAATAACTAATAAAGTGAAAAAAGAGAGAAAAAAATAATATAAACAGCCCTTTTTTTTTAATATCTATTATAAAAAAACAAAATCATCAGTGTCGCCAACTCCAAACCTCTCAACATATGTATAATCAAAACTGGAAAAACGAATAGGTTTGGAACAGGGTCTCATTACATCATAGAAAATATTGAATAAATGGTCTCCATGTCTTTTCAAATTTAATAGAAGGGTCAAATACAACACTTCTAATTTTCTACAAATTTAGACATAGTTTGAGAAAGTCAATAAAATACAGTAGGGGGATTAATTTCTTTCCAATTCAACAAAATAGATCATCTAGCCATTAATGTAAGAAATGCAATCATTCGACAAGCAGAAGAAGGTAAATGGATTGAGTCCATCATTGGTAAACCAAAAATTGCAGTAATAGGATGAAGATGTAAATCAATGTTCAATACCGTGGAAATAATGTCAAAAATGTCTTTCCAATATTTTTTCAAAAGTGGACATGACCAAACCATATGAGTTAAAGACGCTATCTCAGAATGACATCTGTCTCAAATAGGATTTATATAGGAATAAAAACGAGCCAATTTATCCTTAGACATATGAGCCCTATGCACAACTTTAAACTGTATTAATGAATGTTTAGCACATATAGATGATAAATTGACTAATTGAAGAATTTTATCCCAATTCTCAATAGGGATAGTAAGGTTAAGTTCTCCTTCCCAATCATTATTAATCTTATAGAAGGGCTCTGAATGTATTTTCATAATTATATCGTAGAGTTTTGATATTACACCTTTCTAAGAAGGATTTAGTTCTAACAAACTCTCCAAAATACCCAAAGACTCAAGATTTGGAAAGGTAGGAAGTACAATATTTAAGAAATTCCTAATCTGTAAATATCTAAAAAAAAATGAAATCTAGGCAAATTATATTTATTAGATAATTGTTCAAAGGACATCAAACAATTATCCAAAAATAAATCGGAAAATCGTAGTAATCCTTTAGTCTTCCAAGCTGAATAAGCTTGGTCTATAATAGAAGGATAAAAAAAGAAATAGGAATAGTTTAAACAAATTGATTCAACCCAAAAAATTTCCGAAATTGAAACCATATACGTAAAGTATGTTTAACTATTAGGTTGTCAATTCGTTTCTGCAATTTAGAAAGAGCAAAGGGAAGAGAAGACCCTAAAATAGAACCCAATGAAAATCCTTGTGCAGATTTAGTTTCCAGGTTCACCCAATGAGGGCTTAAAGATAAATTCCCAATCCTTTAACCAACATATCAAATATCGGATATTAACTGCCCAATAATAAAATCTAAAATTAGGCAATGCCAATCCACCTTCCTTCCTTGCCTTCTGTAAATATTTTTTACCTAATCTAGGATTTTTATTCTGCCATATTTATGAGGAAATTTTTGAATCAACATTAGCAAAAAAAGATTTTGGAATAAAAATTGGTATCGCTTGAAATATATATATAAAAACTCGGGTAAAATAATCATCTTAATAGCATTAATCCGATCTATCAGAGATAAAGATAATGGTGACCATTTAGTGACAAACATTTAATCTGATCAATTAAGGTTAAAAAATTAACCTTAAATAACTCCTTATAATTTTTAGTAATTTTAATCCCTAAGTATATAAAAGAGTCATTAACTAATTTAAAAGGTAAATTTCCATAAATTGGAACCTGTCTATTTAAAGGAAACAATTCACTCTTATTAAGATTTAATTTATACCCGGGAAAATTACTAAATTGAGCCAACAATGATATAACTGCAGGAATGGATTTCTCAGGATCAGAAATAAATAATAATAAATCATCTGCATATAATGATAACTTATGTATATCCATCCCACGAGTAATGCCAAAAATGTTCAGTGATTCTCTAATCGCAATTGCCAAAGGTTCTAAAGCAATATCAAATAATAATGGACTAAGAGGACAGCCTTTGTCTAGTACCCCGAAATAAATGAAAAAAGGGACATCTTTCTTTGATTGTTAGTGAAAACCAAGGCTACTGGAGTATGATATATCAGTTTAATCCAGGAAATGAATGTCGGACTAAAATTAAACTTCTCAAGCACAGTAAATAAGTATGACCATTCAACTCTATCAAATGCTTTCTCCGCATCTAATGAAATTAAAGAGGTTTAAAGAGGGAATTAAATTCCACCTCAATTAAAGAGGTGGAAGTACTGGTGCTTTTAAGAAATTTAAAAGTGGATAAATCTCTGGGTCCTGACAGGATATTCCCCAGGACCTTGAGGGAAGTTTGTGTAGAGATAGCAGGAGCTCTGGCAGAGATCTTTCAGATGTCATTAGAAACGGGGATTGTGCCGGAGGATTAGCGTATTGCTCATGTGGTTCCATTGTTTAAAAAGGGTTCCAGAAGTAAGCCTAGCAATTACAGACCTGTCAGTTTGACATCAGTAGTGGGTAGATTAATGGAAAGTATTCTTAGAGATAGTATTTATAATTATCTGGATAGACAAGATCTGATTAGGAGTAGCCAGCATGGATTTGTGCGTGGAAGGTCATGTTTGACAAACCTTATTGAATTTTTTGAAGAAGTTACGAGGAATGTTGACGAGGGTAAGGCAATGGATGTAGTCTATATGGACCTCAGCAAGGCCTTTGACAAAGTTCCACATAGAAGGTTAGTTAAGAAGGTTCAGTCGTTAGGTATTAATGCTGGAGTAATAAAATGGATTCAACAGTGGCTAGATGGGAGATGCCAGAGAGTAGTGGTGGATAATTGTTTATCGGGATGGAGGCCGGTGACTAGCGGGGTGCCTCAGGGATCTGTTTTGGGCCCAATGTTGTTTGTAATATACATAAATGATCTGGATGATGGGGTGGTTAATTGGATTAGTAAGTATGCCAATGATACTAAGGTAGGAGGTGTTGTGGATAATGAGGTGGGTTTTCAAAGCTTGCTGGGAGATTTATGCCGGTTAGAAGAATGGGCTGAATGTTGGCAGATGGAGTTTAATGCTGAGAAGTGTGAGGTTCTACATTTTGGTAGGAATAATCCAAATAGAACATACAGGGTAAATGGTAGGGCATTGAGGAATGCAGTGGAACAGAGAGATCTAGGAATAACAGTGCATAGTTCCCTGAAGGTGGAGTCTCATGTAGATAGGGTGGTGAAGAAGGCTTTTGGAACGCTGGCCTTTATAAATCAGAGCATTGAGTACAGAAGTTGGGATGTAATGTTAAAATTGTACAAGGCATTGGTAAGGCCAAATTTGGAATATTGTGTACGGTTCTGGTCACTGAATTATAGGAAAGATATCAATAAATTAGAGAGAGTGCAGAGACGATTTACTAGGATGTTACCTGGGTTTCAGCACTTAAGTTACAGAGAAAGGTTGAACAAGCTAGGTCTCTATTCATTGGAGCGAAGAAGGTTGAGGGGGGATTTGATCGAGGTATTTAAAATTTTGAGAGGGATAGATAGAGTTGACATGAATAGGCTGTTTCCATTGAGAATAGGGGAGATTCAAACGAGAGGACATGATTTGAGAGTTAGGGGGCAAAAGTTTAAGGGAAACACGAGGGGGTATTTCTTTACTCAGACAGTGATAGCTGTGTGGACTGAGCTTCCTGTAGAAGTAGTAGAGGCCAGTTCAGTTGTGTCATTTAAGGTAAAATTGGATAGGTATATGGACTGGAAAGGAGTGGAGGGTTATGGGCTGAGTGCGGGTAGGTGGGACTAGGTGAGATTAAGAGTTTGGCATGTAGGAGGGCCGAGATGGCCTGTTTCCGTGCTGTGATTGTTATATGGTTATATATGAAGTGACACATTCTGAGTTGCTACGTGAAGGAGTATAAACAATATTCAATAATCTCCTAATATTGAAAAAAGAATAGCCATTTTTAATAAAACCAGTTTGATCTTCCGAGATAATTTGAGGTAATACCTTCTCCAGCCTGGACACCAGTAACTTGGAAAAGATCTTGGAATCTACATTCAATAAGGATATTGGTCTATAGGATGCACAGTCAGTAGGGTCTTTATCTTTTTTCATTATTAAAGAAATGGAAGCTCTATAAAAAGATTGTGGCAGTTTACCCAATCTAATTGCTTCTTCAAAAACCCTGCATAACTAAGGAGAAAGAGTAGAGAAAAAACACTTAAAAAATTCCACTGTATACCCATCTGGACCTGGTGCTTTCTCAGAATTCATAGAGGAAATAACCCCTTTAATTTCTGCATCTGTAATAGGAGTTTCTAACATTAAAAGATCATCTGATGATAATTTTTGAAAATTCAATTTCCCAAGAAAATCATACGTGGTATTATGATCATGAGGGAATTCAGAATGATACAGGGAGATATAAAAATCTTGAAAAGATTTGTTTATCTCATCATGGTTAACTGTCAATTCACCATTCTGTTGACGAATCTTAATAATTTGACGTTTAACCAAAGCATTCTTCAATTGATTAGCTAACAGTTTACCCGATTTATCACTATGTATATAAAAATCAAATCTGGTTTTCATTAATTGATTTTCATTCGAAGATGTAAGTAATAAACTGTGTTCCATTTGAAGTTCAACCCCTTGCTTGTAAAGCTCCTTACTAGTCTTACTAGTCTTGTCAATTTCTTTAATTTTATCAACCAATAAAAGAGTTTCCTTCTTAATACATTTTCTCAAACCAACAGAATAGGAGATAATCTGACCGCATTTATATGCTTTAAAAGTGTCCCAAAGTGTTCCGCAAGAAATATCATCCGTGGAATTAGTTGAAAAGAAGAAATCGATCTGCTCCTTCATAAGGTTAATGAAATCCAGATCTTGCAGTAAGATAGAATCAAATCGCCATTGCCTAACACTAGAAGCTGTATCCATAAATTTAATAGAAAGTTTCAATGGAGCATGATCAGAGGTGGCTATAATATCATAATTACAACTAATTACAGATGGAATAAAACGAGAGTCAATAAAAAAATAATCAATTCTCGAGTAAGAACAATAAACATGTGAGAAAAATGAAAACTCTTTGTCCTTAGAATGCCGAAATCTCGAAATATCGAAAATTCCATTATCAGCCAAAAAAGAATTAATGCAAGTGGCCGACTTATTAGGTAAAGTCTGAGTGGATATAGATCTGTCCAGCAAAAGATTTAAACAACAATTAAAGTCACCACCCATTAACAACATATATTCATTTAGATTAGGTAGAGAAGTAAATAAGGACTTTAAAAAATCAGGATAATCCACATTTGGAGCATAAACATTAACCATAGCAACCTTTTTCTTAAAATGTAACCCAGTAATTAACAAAAATCTACCATTCAGATCCAAAATAATATCATGTTGGACAGATGTAATAGAGGAGTCAATAAAAATTGAAACTCCCTTTACTTTGGCATTCGAATTCGAATGGTACTGTTGATCCCTCCAAAACCTAAAAAAATGTTGATTGTCCTCTTTCTTCACATGAGTTTCTTGTACAAAAATAATATGTGCATTCAGTCTTTGGAATACTTTAAAAATCTTTTTCCGTTTAATCGGATGGTTTAAGCCATTAGTATTCCAAGAGACAAAATTAATGGTCTGAGCCAAATTTCTAAAATCTACCCTTTGGTATATAAAGAGTTAACCAAATTATGAACTCATGCACCCGGAAGAGGAACAAAAATAAGGGGCAGTCCCGGAAGTGACGACATCGCAGACATTTTAGTAGTTTAAAATCAGCTCAAATGAAAAAACTAAAAAAAAACTGGTAAAAAGAACAATAGATTTAGAAAAGAGACCCCCACCCCCCACCCACGAAGAAAAAGCCCATCCCGAGCCTGGAGAAGGCTGGGGGAAAAAAAGGAATGATACTAAATCTACCCCCGTGTCAGCAGAAGGCAACTCCAAATATATAAAGGAGAGAAAAAAAGATCCACCCAAACTCCAAAAATGTAATTATCACTATACTAAAACAAACTTCTTAATATAATTGCTAGTTAAAAAAACCCAAAAAGAATATAATCACTAGTAACTTATAAATCGGGTTAAAACCCAAACAAAAAGTTAAAATGTGATAAGAAATGCATTATAGGAAGAAGACGAGAGAAAAAAAATGGCAAAATCAAAAAAAAAGCAGGAAATATTTTAGAGAAGAAACCGCCATCTTAGTCACACAAAAAATGAAAAGGATATATATCAAACCGTTTTTAAAAAAATCACCTTCAAAGGGTTAATAATAATGACCAAAAATAAAGTACAGTGGTTCAAGTAAGTAAAATAAGATTAGTATGTCGAAGAAAAACTTTAATTAAAATATAGAATAAACCTACACCAATAGCCAGAAACAAAATCTGGTTTTGGAGACAAAAACTATCTTGTAACGATCAGAATCACTCATTTATTGGAGATGAGAATCCAAAGCAGTAGGGTAGTTCTCATCCAGAAAGCTTCGAGCTTCAGATGTGGAGAGAAAAACACGTTGTGGTGCATTCGGAGGCGTGATTCTAAGCTTCGCATGGTATAAAAGCACTGGTTTTAGATTTTTCTCATAACATTCAGACATCAGAGGTTTAAAAAGAAGCCTTGCCTTCATTACTTCATTACTTCTAAAATCCTCCACTAATCTAAACTCGAAATCTTTGAATTTAACCATCCCTAAACGCCGAGCCACCCGAATAAGTTGCTCTTTGACATGCACATAATGAAATTGAACAATTACAGCAGGTGGTTTAGATGAACTTAATGATCGACGCATAATTCTGTGGGCGCGATCAAGTAACGGAGGACTGTCTGGGAATACAGAAGGGAACACATCCTTTAAAAGTTGAGGAAAATACTTCGATGGGTCCCCTTGTTCAATACCTTCCGGGAGACCAAGTATGCGTAAGTTCTGTCTTCTGGACCGATTTTCAAAGTCGACACTCTTGGCTTTAAGTGTTTCCATCTGTTTAATCGTTGAAGATAATTTCTGCTCCAGTTTTTCAATTATCAAGTCTCGCTTCCGAGTGTCCTCTTGCAAAGTTGCGATTAGAGCTTGCTGCTGGTTATCTACTGAATCAGTCTTATCCATATAATCCTGAAAAGCCTTTATATCTTGTTTGAAAATTTGTCATTCTTCAAATTTTTCATTTAAAAGCTCCAATAACATTTCATAAGTCAATTCAGTGCGCTTAGGATCGGTCTTTTTTTCTTTCTGTTGCCGTTAGAATCTTTCCCAGGGTCTCGCCCCTTAGATCTCAAAGCCATTTCTGTACTCATTTCTTCAAAATTCACAGTACACTCGTAAAGATAAGTCCAAAAAAGTAGCAAGAATCTTTTGGTGTAGGTAAAAGTAAGTTAAATAAGGGTGATCATAGGTTAAGAAAAGTAAAGGTTATGGAGCGAATCTGAAACAGTCCTCACTCCATGAGCGTCTCCTGCTGACCTCCCCCAAGATTAAATCTAAACCACATATCTGTTTATTTCCACAAATATCAGATTTCCAGCTTCTTCCTCTCCGGTTAAAGCCCTCTTCCCTGACTTTGGAATAGATAATTCTATATGTAAGAATGTGTTTCTGTATCTGCCTCCCTTATTTCACTTTCTGAAAATTGTATGATTTTAAATTGTTCCCATGCATTAATCTTGGACATTCCATCTACCCTTTACATTGTTGTGTACTTAATCTTTACATAAAGAGACTGATTTTTTTTTCAGTCCAGGCATTGTCTGAAGTGCTTTGAGAGACTTTAATACAACCTATGGAGCATGTTGTCTAAGTGGGTGGCAGAAGAATGGTACTCACAACATTTAAGTGGTACTAGATGAGCACTTAAATTGCCAAGGTACAACAGACTAAGGACCAAGTGTTGGTAAATGGAACTGGTGTTGTTGGATAATTGATGATTGGCGTGGCCATGATGGGCTGTGTGTGCTTCTGTAGTGAGTAACTCCGCCTATATGTTGTTCATTAGTTTTTTTCTTAGACACCACTCTACAAGCAAGTTATGAAGAATCCACCAGATGAGCATCGAAGAATGGACACAAAAACAAAAAACATGTTATCCAGGTTCATTAGCTATTAATATATAATATTCTATTAGATAGTTTTCTTCAATCTATCTTTCAGATGAGTTCCAGTGCCTTTGGCGAGGCTGTGGTTTTCTGGCAGTGGAAGGGCCCAATGAGCTGGTGGTACACGTCAACTTTCACAGCTATCACGCCAAGCTGAAACACTTCGGTTCGGAGCTGCAACGACTACGTCCTGATTTGCCAGTGTGCTCCCTGGACAGTCAGAACCAAAATTTGATCCCAGAGATTACAGAGACTTTCTTCTGCCAATGGGAGCATTGTGATGTGAGTACAGAACCTTGACTCAATGTTGCTACCATTTCTGTACAGTTAGAAAGAAAAAGTAAAGAATGGCCCATAAATTGCATGGAAAATTTGTGATATTTAAACATGCATCTTTTGATTCGTATGATGGTAAGAAAACTAAACTAAAATTTGTGACAAGAAAATGTCGTACTATAAATAAATTGTCACAAATGAAATCTCTGGGTCATTTACAATCCTTCATCATAAGATTTGCTTAAAAAAACAACCTCTGTAAGTTTCAAAAAAGTGATGCGTTTACACTGTTAAGACAAGTTATATGTTAAATGAGTTTAGCTGATACATTAAAAATGGGCTTTTTTTTCTTTTTCAATCTTTTATGATTATTATTAATATCAACATAATGAGATTGATACATAGATAATGGGATTACAAACATACACATTTCAACTGAACATGAAAGAATACATCAGCGATAGTTACAGTATAAATGAGTCTTCCCAAATATGGACGATACAAATAACCAATAAACAAGGCAAACCTAGGTATATCGTAATATGTATTTAAAGAAAACAGAAACCAGAAAAAGAAAAAAAAATTATTAAAAAAAAATTATCTAACAATCTAATAACTAATAAGAAAAAAAATAAGAAAAAGGGAAAAAGAAAAAATGAAAAAAAAAGTGTTGTTTATAATATCTAACAAAAATACAAAATCATCAGTGTCATCAACTCCGATCCTCTCAACATATGTAAAATCTAAACTGGAAAAACAAATAGGCTTGGAACAGGGTCATATTACATCATATGAAAATATTGAATAAATGGTCTCCATATCTTTTCAAATTTAATAGAAGTATCAAATACAACACTTCTAATTTTTTTCTAAATTTAGACATAACATAGTTTGAGAAAACCAATGAAATATGGTAGGAGGATTAATTTCTTTCCAATTCAACAAAATAGATCTTCTAGCCATTAATGTAAGAAATGCAATCATTCGACAAGCGGAAGAGGATAAATGAAGTGAGTCCATCATAGGTAAACCAAAAATTGCAGTAATAGGATGAGGTTGTAAATCAATGTTCAATACCGTGGAAATAATATCAAAAATGTCTTTCCAATATTTTTTCAAAAGCGGACAAGACCAGAACATGTGAGTTAAAGACGCTATCTCTGAATGACATCTGTCACAAATAGGATTTATAGAGGAATAAAAATGAGCCAATGTATCCTTGGACATATGAGCCCTATGCGCAACCTTAAGCTGTATTAATGAATGTTTAGCACATATAGATGATGTATTAACTAATTGAAGAATTTTACCCCAATTCTCAATAGGGATAGTAAAGTTAAGTTCTCTTTCCCAATCATTTTTAATCTTATAGAAGGGCTCTGAACGTATCTTCATAATTATATTGTAAAGTTTTGATATTAGCCCTTTCTGAGAAGGATTTAGTTCAAACAAATTCTCCAAAATACCTGAAGACACAAGATTTGGAAAGGTAGGAAGTACAGTATTTAAGAAATTCCTAATCTGTAAATATCTTAAAAAAAATGAAATCTAAGCAAATTATATTTATTAGATAATTGTTCAAAAGACATCAAACAATTATCCAAAAATAAATCGGAAAAACGTAGTAATCCTTTAGTCTTCCAAGCTGAATAAGCTTGGTCTATAATAGAAGGATAAAAAAAGCAATTGGATACAATAGGAATATTTAAAACAAACTGAGTCAACCCAAAAAATTTCTGAAATTGAAACCATATACGTAAAGTATGTTTAACTATCGGATTGTCAATTCGTTTCTGCAATTTAGAAAGAGCAAAGGGAAGAGAAGACCCTAAAATAGAACCCAATGAAAATCCTTGTACAGATTTAATTTCCAGGTTCACTCAATGAGGGTTAAAAGATAAATCCCAATCCTTTAACCAACATATCAAATATCGGATATTGACTGCCCAATAATAAAATCTACAATTAGGCAATGCCAATCCACCTTCCTTCCTTGCCTTCTGTAAATATTTTTTACCTAATCTAGGATTTTTATTCTGCCATATTTATGAGGAAATTTTAGAATCAACATTAGCAAAAAAAGATTTCGGAATAAAAATTGGTACCGCTTGGAATACATATAAAAACTTGGGTAAAATAACCATCTTAATAGCATTAATCCAACCTATCAGAGATAAAGATACTGGTGACCATTTAGTAAACAAACATTTAATCTGATCGATTAGGGGTAAAAAATTAACCTTAAATAAGTCCTTGTAGTTTTTGGTGATTTTAATCCCTAAATAAATAAAAGAACCATTAACTAATTCAAAAGGTAAATTTCCATAAATTGGAACCTGTCTATTTAAAGGAAACAATTCACTCTTATTAAGATTTAATTTATAACTGGAAAAATTACTAAATTGAGCCAACAATGATATAACTGCAGGAATTGATTTCTCAAGATCAGAAATAAATAATAATAAATCACCTGCATATAATGATAGCTTATGTATATCCGTCCCACGATTAATGCCAAAAATATTCTGTGATTCTCTGATAGCAATTGCCAAAGGTTCTAAAGCAATATCAAATAATAAATAACCATGAGGACAGCCTTGTCTAGTACCCCGAAATAAACGAAAAAAGGGAGATCTTTGATTGTTAGTAAGCACCGAGGCTACTGGAGTATGATATATCAGTTTAATCCAGGAAATGAATATAGGACTAAAATTAAACTTCTCAAGCACAGTAAATAAGTATGGCCATTCAACTCTATCAAATGCTTTCTCCGCATCTAATGAAATGACACATTCTGAAGTGCTATGTGAAGGAGTATAAACAATATTTAAAAATCTCCTAACACTGAAAAAAGAATAGCGATTTTTAATAAAACCAGTTTGATCTTCCGAGATAATTTGAGGTAATACCTTCTCCAGCCTGGACGCCAGTAACCTGGAAAAGATCTTGGAATCTACATTCAATAAAGATATTAGTCTATAGGATGCACAGTCAGTAGGGTCTTTATCTTTTTTCAATATTAAAGAAATGGAAGCTCTATAAAAAGACTGTGCAGATTACCCAATCTAATTGCTTCTTCAAAAACCCTGCATAACCAAGGAGAAAGAGTAGCGGAAAAGCATTTTAAGAATTCTACAGTATCACCATCAGGACCTGGTGCTTTCCCAGAATTCATTGAGGAAATAACCCCTTTAATTTCGGCATCCGTAATAGGAGTTTCTAATATTGAAAGACCATCTGATGATAATTTTGGAAAATTCAATTTCCCAAGAAAATCATACATGGTATTATAATCATGAAGGAATTCAGAATGATACAGGGAGGTATAAAAATCTTGAAAGGATTTGTTTATCTCATCATGGTTAACTGTCAGATCCCCATTCTGCTGACGAATCTTAGTAATTTGACATTTAACCGAAGCATTCTTCAATTGACTCGCTAACAGTTTACCCGATTTATCACTATGTATATAAAAATCAGATCTGGTTTTCATTAATTGATTTTCAATCGAAGATGTAAGTAATAAAATATGTTCCATTTGAAGTTCAACCCTTTGTTTGTAAAGCTCCTCACTAGTCGAATATTTCTTGTCAATCTCTTTAATTTTTTCAACCAATAAGAGTTTCCTTCTTAATGCGTTTTCTCAGACCAATGGAGTAGGAGATAATCTGTCCACGTATATATGCTTTAAAAGTGTCCCAAAGTGTTCTGCAAGAAATATCATCTGTAGAATTAGTTGAAAAGAAGAAATCAATCTGTTCCTTCGTAAATTTAATAAAATCCGGATCTTACAATAAGGTACAATCAAATTGCCATTGTCTAGCATTAGAAGCTGTATCCGTAAATTTAATAGAAAGTTTTAATGGAGCATGGTCAGAGATGGCTATAATATCATAATTACAACCAATTACCGACGGAATAAAACAAGAGTCAATAAAAAAAAAATCAGTTCTCGAGTAGGAATGATAAACATGTGAGAAAAATGAAAACTCTTTGTCCTTAGAATGCCAAAATCTCCAAATATCAAAAATTCCATTATCAGTCAAAAAAGAGTTAATATAAGTGGCCGACTTATTAGGTAAAGTCTGAGTAGTTATAGATCTGTCGAACAAAGGATTTAAACAACAATTAAAGTCACCACCTATTATTAACTTATATTCATTTAGATTAGGTACAGAAGTAAATAAGGACTTAAAAAAATCAGGATAATCCACATTTGGAGCATAAACATTAACCATAGCAGCCTTTTTGTTAAAAAGTAAGCCAGTAATTAACAAAAATCTACCATTCGGATCTGAAAAAATATCGTGATGGACAAATGCAATAGAGGAGTCAATAAAAATTGAAACTCCCCTTACTTTAGCATTCGAATTCGAATGGTACTGTTGACCCCTCCAAAACCTAAAAAAGCGATATTTGTCCTCTTTCCTCACATGAGTTTCTTGTGCAAAAATAATATGTGCATTCAGTCTTTGGTATACTTTAGAAATCTTTTTCCGTTTAATCGGATGGTTTAAGCCATTAGTATTCCAAGAGACAAAATTAATGGTCTGAGCCATGTTTCTGAAATCAACCCTTTGGTATATAAAGGGTTAACCAAATTATGAACTCATGCACCCAGAAGAGGAACAAAAATAAGGGACGGTCCCGGAAGTGACGACAACATGGACATTTTAGTAGTTTTAAATCAGCCCAAATGAAAAAGCTAAAAAAAAAACTGGTGTAAAGAGCATAAGATTTAGAAATACACCCCCCCATCCCCCCACCCAAGAGGAGAAAAAGCCACCCCAGCCAGGAAAAGGCTGGGAAAAAAGAGGAATGAAACTAAATCTACCCCCATATCTGCAGAAGGCAACTCCGTATATAAAGGATAAAAAAGATCCACCCAAACTCTAAAGAAATAATAATCACTATACTGAAACCAAACTTCTTAATATAATTGCTAGTAAAAAAAACCCAAAAAGAATATAATCACTAGTAACTTATAAATCGGGTTAAAACCCAAACAAACCAAAAAAAAAATTTAAACTGTGATAAGAAATGCATTATAGGAAGAAGACAAGAGGAAAAAAATGGCGAAATCAAAAAAAAACAAAAATATTTTAGAGAAGAAACTGCCATCTTAGAAAAAAAATTCACCTTCAAAGGATTAATAATAATGACCAAAAATAAAGTACAGTGATTAAAGTAAGTAAAATAAAAAGATTAGTACATCAAAAAAAAACTTCAGCTAGAGTATAAAATATAGAGTAAACCTACACCAATAGCCAGAAGCAAAATCTGGTTTTGGAAACAAAAACCATCTTACAACAATCAAAATCACTCTTTTATTAGAGATGAGAATCCGTAGCAGTAGGGAAGTTCTCATTCAGAAAGCTTCTCGCTTCAGATGTAGAAAAGAAAACACGCCAAGATGCATTGGGAGTCGAGATTCTGAGCTTCGCAGGGTATAAGAGCGCAGGTTTTAGATTTTTCTCCTAACATTCGGACATCAGAGGTTTAAAAAGAAGCCTTGCCTTCATTACTTCTGGACTAAAATCCTCCACTAATCAAAAATCAAATTCTTGGAATTTGACCGTCCCTACACGCCGAGCCACACGAATAAGTTGCTCTTTAACATG
This sequence comes from Hypanus sabinus, assembly GCF_030144855.1. Taxonomy (NCBI): domain Eukaryota; kingdom Metazoa; phylum Chordata; class Chondrichthyes; order Myliobatiformes; family Dasyatidae; genus Hypanus; species Hypanus sabinus. The sequence continues at coordinate 168,596,691 of NC_082709.1, read as the reverse complement.
TACATAGTGAAATCAGACAATTACAACCGGTGGTTTAGCTGAAGCACTTGGTGATCGACGCATCATTCTGTGAGCGTGTTCAAGTAACGGAGGACTGTCTGGGAATACAGAAGAGAACACATCCTTTAAAAGTTGAGCAAAATACTTCGAGGGGTCCCCTTGTTCAATACCTTCCGGGAGACCAAGTATGTGTAGGTTCTGTCTTCTGGACCGATTTTCAAAGTCGACACTCTTGGCTTTAAGTGTTTCCACCTGTTTAATCGTCGAAGATAATTTCTGCTCCAGTTTTTCGATTTATCAAGTCTCGCTTCCGAGTGTCCTCTTGCAAAGTTGCGATTAGAGTTGCTGCTGGTTAACTATTGAATCAGTCTTATCCATATAATCCTGAAAAGCCTTTATATCTTGTTTGAAAATTCGTCGTTGTTCTTCAAATTTTTCATTTAAAAGCTCCAATAAGATTTCATAAGTCAATTCAGTGCGCTTAGGATCAGTCTTTTTTTTCTTTCCGTTCCCGATAGAATCTTTCCCAGGGTCTCGCCCTTTAGATCTCAAAGCCATTTCTGTATTCATTTCTTCAAAATTCACAATAAACTCTTAAAGATAAGTCCAAAAAAGTAGCAAGAATCTTTTGGTGTAGGTAAAAGTAAGTTAAATAACGGTGATCATAGGTTAAAAAAACTAAAGGTTATGGAGCGAATCTGAAACAGTGCTCACTCCATGAGCGTCTCCTGCTGACCTCCTGGGCTTTTAAACAGCTAGAATGTGATATGCCTAACTACAGAGACCTAGAAAAAGAGCAATTGAAGTTCAAATCCCATAAAGCAAACTATATAAAGAATAATAGAAATTTTAATTGATTATATTTCTCTTCCTTTCATTCTTTCTGAGTTGACTCTGTTTCCTCTATCGTTTCAGTGTTTCTTTCTCAATCCCTTGAGAGTTTTTGGTGAACTAGAAAGGCTGTTGGTCCAGATGTCCATTGTCTTTGCAATATAATTATATAAACACATACTTCTGATGAACTGTGAAAATATTAGCAATTTTTTTGTTATTAAAGAATTCCTGTCATTGCTCCAGCAAACTTCGTCAATATTTTGGGATGTATTTCTTGCCCCTCCCATTTTTGCTTTTATTCTAGGTATGATGACTTGCTGGATTAAGGTTCTGCTTTTGTATTGACCATCCTCTGGCATTTAGCCCAAGTGAGATTTTACATTTAAATTGCTGAATCCAATTATGCAGCTCCTGAAGATACCTGTTAAAAAGTCTACCAAAAAGACTTGTTCCCTTAAACAAGAGAAAGTCTACAGATCTTGGAAACCCAAGCAACAAAATGTTGGAGGAACTCAGCATGCCAGGCAGCATCTGTGGATAAAATGTACGGTTGACGTTTTGGACCGAGACCCTTCGCCAGAACAGACCATAAAGCAGAGCATCTGGAAATATTATGCCAGAAAACATGGTTACTTCAGAGGTGTGAAGATATGTAAAGCTTTGAAGTTTAAGAATTTCCACCAACCTTTACTTGCATCATTCTGGCCAATGTGCTGTCACTGGAGAACACATTCAAAGACCTGAAAGCAAGATTGTTTCACCAGAGGCACATGAGGGATTACTGTGTGTACTTTTTCCATGGAGAAATGGCTCATCCCTAACTCTCCTGCTACAGCACACCAGCCCAAAGATTTTTTGATGCACTGCAGATTGCACAATAGAGTGAGGCCAGAGAAAAGGAGGCAGCACCAACTTCATGATAAGCTTGTTATATTGCATAAAAGTGGCAGTTTTGTCTCATTTTTGCTCTCCTGATTTGAAACATCTTGCAGTGAAGTGCTGTCTATCTACCAAGAATGTTCTCTGCTATCATTCTGACTGCAGTCTACATCTCGCCTCAACGTACAAAAAATATTTATTATCAAAGTACACATGTCACTATACACTACCTGAAATTCATCCTCTTGCGAACATTCATAGTAGATAAAAATAAATGCAATAGAATCAATGAAAATCTACATGCGAACAAAGATGGGCAAACCAATGTGTAAAAGAAGGCCAACTGTGCAAATACAATAAATGAATGAATAATATTGAGAACATGAGTTGCAGAGGCCTTGAAAGTGAGTTCATAAGTTCTGGAACTAGTTCACTGATATGGTGAGTGAAGTTGTCCATGCTGGTTCAGGATCCTGATGGTTGAAGGGTAATAACTGTTCCTGAACCTGGTGGTGTGGGACTCCAGGCTCAACTCAGGCACACATAAGCAGGGCAACACTGAGGATCATGTTTTGATTTTTCAAGTGCCTTCAATATCATACAGCCCTCTTTGCTGGGGAGAAAACTGTTCAATACAGGTTGGAACTCCATTTGTATCCTGGATAATGGACGATCTGACTGGCAGACCACAGTTTGTGCAGCTTCAGAGCTTTGTGTCAGACATGGCTATAAGCAGCACTTGGGTCCCACAGGGGACTGTATTGGCTCCCTTCCTGTTTATCCTGTATACCTTGGACTTTCGATGCAACACTGAGTCAGTCATTTGCAGAAATTCTCTGATGATTCAGCAATAGTTGGGTGTATAAAGGGAGGATGGGAGGATGAATACAGGGTCCTGGTGGAGGACTTTGTTGAATGGTGGAAGCTGAATCATCTGCAGCTCATCAGTAAGACTAAGGCGAAAAAACAAGCCAGCACTTCTCCCTGTTACTATTTATGGTGAAAACATGGATGTGGTGAGGGCCTACAAGTACCTGGGGGTGCACCTGAACAACAGACTTGAGTGGAGCACCAACACAGGAGCTGTGTACAAGAAGGGCCAATGATGCCTCTACTTCCTGAGGAGATAGTTCCTTTGGAGTTTGCAAGCTTCTCCTTCACATGTTCTGCCAGTCTGTTGTCACCAGTACAATCTGGTATGCTGAAGCAATGGCATCAACACAGGTGATGCCAATAGGCTAAATAAACTGATCAGAAAGGCTGGCACTGTTTTAGGAGTCAAACTGGACACAGTGGAGGCTGTGGAAGAACAAGAGACCCTCTGGAAAACCCTGGCAAATCTGGACAATGTCTTTCTCTCACCCTCTGCATGCTACCTTGGCTGAACAGAGGAGCATTTTCAGTAATAGACTTAAGAAATCTGCATTGCTCCAAAGAGCGCTATATGTGGTCATTCTTACCCTTTGCTATTAGACTCTATAAGGAGTCAACCTAGAGCTAGGGAGTTGATGAACCCCTCCTGTTAGCTGCTATTAGGCTCTGTTTAAGACTTGTTTACCACACCCTGCTATCACGGACACCCTGTGCAATACTACCAACGCTTCTTATCTGGACAGTGTGAATGTGCACCCATTTCTGTCTCCCTTTCTCTTCACCATCTACACCTCGGACTTCAACTACTGCACAGAGTCTTGCCATCTTCAGAAGTTTTTTGATGACTCAGCCATAGTTGGATGCATCAGCAAGGGAGATGAGACGGAGTACAGGGCTATGGTGGGAAACCTTGTCACATGGTGTGAGCAGACTCATTGGCAGCTTAATGTGAAAAAGACTAAGGAGCTGGTGGTGGACCTGAGGAGGGCTAAGGCACCGGTGACCCCTGTTTTCATCCAAGGGGTCAGTGTGGACATGGTGAAGGACTACAAATACCTGGGGATAGGAATTGACAATAAACTAGACTGGTCAAAGAACACTGAGGATGTCTACAAGAAAGGTCAGAGCCGTCTCTACTTCCTGAGGAGACAGAGGTCCTTTAACATCTGCCGGACGATGCTGAAGATGTTCTACGAGTCTGGTGGCCCGTGCTATCATGTTTGCTGTTGTGTGCTGGGGCAGCAGGCTGAGGGTAGCAGACACCAACAGAATCAACAAACTCATTCGTAAGGCCAGTGAGGTTGTGGGGGTGGAACTGGACTCTCTGACAGTGGTGTCTGAAAAGAGGATGCTGTCCAAGTTGCATGCCATCTTGGACAATGTCTCCCATCCACTCCATAATATACTGGTTAGGCACAGGAGTTCATTCAGCCAGAGACTCATTCCAACGAGATGTAACACTGAGCGTAATAGGAAGTCATTCCTGCCTGTGGCCATCAAACTTTACAACTCCTCCCTCGGAGTGTCAGACACCCTGGTCCTGGACTTATTTCCGCTTGGCATAATTTAATTATTATTATTTAATTATTTATGGTTTTATATTGCTATATTTCTACACTATTCTTTGTTGGTGCGACTGTGACGAAACCCAATTTCCCTCAGGATCAATAAAGTATGTCTGTCTGACTGTCTATCATTACTGTATAATATTACTGTAATTCTTACACTACCATCTTATCAGTGTGAACTTGGAAATTTTGTACATCTTATTTTTAAGGTAACTTATTTTTTTATTCTCTTTGGACCTCAGGGGTCTACTCTCTCGATACACATGACTGTGTGGCTAGACATAGCTCAAATACCATCCACAAATTTGCTGATGTTACAACCATTCTTGGTAGAATCTCAGGTGGTGACGGGAAGGCGTATAGGACTGAGATATGTCAACTAGTGGAATGGTGCTGCAGCAACAACCTAGTACTCTATGTCAGTAAGACAAAAGAGCTGATTGTGGACTTCAGGAAGGGTAAGATGAAGGAACGCATACCAATCCTCATAGAGGGATCAGAAGTGGAGCGAGTGAGCAGCTTCGACTTCCTGGGTGTTAGGATCTGTGAGGATCTAACCTGGTCCCAACATATTGATCCAGTTATAAAGAAGGCAAGACAGCGACTATACTTTATTAGGAGTTTGAAGAGATTTGGCATGTCAACAAATACACTCAAAAACTTCTGTAGTTGTACCGTGGAGAGCGTTCTGACAGGCTGCATCACTGTCTCGTATCAAGGGGCTACTGCACAATACTGAAAGAAGCTGCATAAGGTTGTAAATCTAGTCAGCTCCATCTTGGGCACTATCCTACAAAGTACCCAGGGCATCTTCAGGGAGCGGTGTCTCAGAAAAGCAATGTCCATTATTAAAGACCACAAGCACCCAAGGCATGCCCTTTTCTCATTGTTAGGAGATACAGAAGCCTGAAGGCACACAATCTGATTCAGAAACAGCTTCTTCCCCTCCGCCATCCAATTCCTAAATGGACTTTAAAGCTTTGGACACTACCTCACTTTTTTAGTATACAGTTTTTTCTGTTTTTGCACATTTTTAAATAATCTATTCAATATAGGTAATTGATTTACTTATTTATAATTATGTTTTATTTTATTTTATTATTATTTTTCTCTCTGCTAGATTATGTATTGCTTTGAACTGCTGCTGCTAAGTTAAGAAATTTCATGTCACATGCTGGTGATAATAAACCTAATTCTGATTTGTATATCTGTGCATTTGTAATGCTATGGTGACACAGTAATTTCCTTTGAGATCAATAAAGTATCTATCTATATCTACATCAAGGTAGCATTTGAGGAAGTGTGTGCCATAAACGATAGGAACGTACCCAGATAGTGGTCACGTTGTGGTGAGAGTTTTTAATCCAGCTAGTTTGAAGAAGTCTCGCCTTAACTGCTCTGCACCACTAGAGGTCCCAGGACACTCAACTGGTGCTATGCCACCTATTGATCCATCCCTTGCCTGCACTTTTGTAAATCTGACCACCACCTATTCTGTTTCTGCCTCCACACACACAGGGATTGAAGAGGGCTATGAGGAGCTTGAGGGGGTGGTGGGGGGGTAGGAGCAAATTTGAGATTGCTTCAAGTTGGTGAACTGGACTGTTCAAAGATTTATCAGTGGAACAAAATGAATGTGCCACAGTTATCACTGACTTCATGTGGGCAAGTGTGCACTACAAAAACATTTCAAGTTTTCCTGAACCAGAAGACCTGGATGAACCAGAAGATTCATGATTTGCTAAGGGCTGGATCTGTGGTTTTAGGGCTGGCAATCTAGAATCATGTAAGAATTTCAGGCACAAATTCAGTCAGGCCATTATGAGTGTAAAGAGGTAATTTGCAACTGAACTGGAATCATGGATGGACACTTGACAGCTGTAGCAGGGAGTGAATAATGTTGATTCCTTCAAGATGAGATCAGTCAGCTAAGTGGCAGTGACCCATGACTCCCAGATCTCAGGACCCTTTATGCATTCTTTGATTGGGAGAACTATACCTTGCCCTACAAATCTCTGGGTGACTCCGAGACCAACATCTTAGCGACTTTCTTTAGACCATAAGACACTGGAGCAGAATTAGGCTGATTGGCCCATTGAGTCTGCTCCGCCATTCAATCATGGTTGCTCCTTTTTTTTCCTCCGTCCTCAACCCCAGTTCCTGGCTTTCTCCCCATAACCTTTGATGCCATGTCCCTTCAATAACTTATCAATACACCCAATGACCTGGCCTCTACAGCTGCATGTGGTAACAGATTCCACAAATTCACCATCCTTTGGGTAAAGAAGTTTCTCTGCATCTCTGTTTTGAAAGGGCACCCTTCTATCCTGAGGCTGTGCCCTGTTCTCTTGACTCTTCAACCATGGGAAACATCCTTTCCACATCTGCTTTATCTAGGCCTTTCAACATTCAAAAAGTTTGAATGAGACCCCCCCGCCACCGCTAGTCCTCCTGAATTCCAATGAGTACAGACCCAGAGCCATCAAATGTTCCTCGTGTAATAACCCTTTCATTCCTGGAATCATCCTTGTGGACCTCCTCTGAACCATCTCCAATCCTGTCACATCTTTTCTAAGATGAGGGGCCCAAAACTGTTCACAGTATTCAAGGTGAGGCCTCGCCAGTGCCTTATAAAGCCTCCGCATCACATCCTTGCTCTTGTATTCTAGACCTCTTGAAATGAATGCTAACATTGCATTTGCCTTCCTCCCCACCGACTCAACCTGCAAGTTAACCTTTAGGATGTTCTGCACAAGGACTCCCAAATCCCTGTGCATCTCAGATTTTTGGATTTTCTCCTCATTTGGAAAATAGTGTGCTCATTTATGTCATCTACCAAAGTGCATGACCATGCATTTTCCACCATTGTATTTCATTTGCCACTTTCTTGCCCATTCTCTTAATCTGTCTAAACAATTCTGCATCCTACCTGTTTCCTCAACATTACCTGCCCCTCCACCAATTCTCGTATCATCTGCAAACTTGGCAAAAGTGCCATCTATTCCATCATCTAAATCATTCATATACAACATAAATGAAATGGTCCCAACACTGACCCCTGTGGAACACCAGTAGTCACTGGCAGCCAACCAGAAAAGGATCCTTTTATTCCCACTTGCTGCCTCCTACCAATCAGCCAATGCTCTAACCATGTTAGAAACTTTCCTGTTATACCATGGGTTCTTAACTTGGTAAGCAGACTCATGTGTGGCACCCTGTCAAAGGCCTTCTGAAAGTCCAAATATACAATAACCACTGCATCCCCTTTATCTATCCTACTTGTAATCTCAAAGAATGCCAATAGGTTCGTCAGGCAGGATTTTCACTGAAGGAAACCATGCTGACTTAGTACTAGCTTGTCCTGTGTCACAGAGTACTCCATCATCTCATCCTCAGTAATGGACTCTTAACGTCTTCCCATCCACTGAGGTCAGGCTAACTGGTCTATAGTTTCCTTTCTGCTGCCTTCCTCCTTTCTTAAAGAGTGGAGTTTAAGAGTGCATTTTAAGAGCTTGAAAGGCGTGTGGACAATATGGCATAACTGACCAAGTACTAAAGATCGGTGCAGCCAACTGGCTGGAATGCTTACAGACATATGTTTCACTATTGCAGTTTGTGGTTCCCATCTACTTCAAAAGTGATCTATTATATGAGGAGAGCTTGATGACCTGCCTGAATGACCACCATGTGCGTAAATCAACCTTAATGAGGTGCTTCAAGAACTTGGTTTTGGCACAAATCAACTCCTGTCTCAAATAACCTGGAGCCGGTTCAGTGTGCTTACCACAACTGGTCAACACAAGTGTACATCAGGGCTGCGAGGTTAGGCCCCTGTTCTACCCCCTATAAGCACACTTGAGTGGCTAACACAGCTGCAATTCCATATACAAATTTGAGGAAGTTGCAGCTGTTGTTGGACAAATCAGAGGTGGTAATAAGTCAGGTTAAAGGAGTGAGATAGGACACCTGGTTGAATGATGATGCAACAACAACCTCGCGCTCAACATCAGTGAAACTAAAGAGCTGACTTCACTATCAAATAACTATCTGCAGATGCTGGAAATCTAAAATAAGCCAGCGGCACTTATTTCACCTAGTCTAATCACAGGACAATTTACAATGACCAATTAACCTACTAACCAGTGCGACTGGTGGGATGAATCCCTTACGGTCACAGGGAGAATGTACAAACTCCTTAGAGACAGCACTGGAACTGAACTTTGAACTCTGCCCATAGCTGTAATAGTGTCGCGCTAACTGCTACGCTACTGTGGCACCCCAATGGTACATCTTCGTCTATGGAGAGAAAAACAGAGATAGTGTTTTGGGTCAAAGATGATTCATCAACAGGAATACTTACATTTCAATTAACGGATGACGTTAACAGCCTTTATAAAATTTTCTGTATTTCAGAAGTAATTAATTGTGTAAAAAAGTCATGTAATAATATTATGTTTTCAACAATCACTTGATAGTGGCCATATAGAAAATGTGGTGGCTGGTTGTGCAGAGCAACCATCAAATCATTTAACCATATAACAATTATAGCACGGAAACAGGCCATCTCGGCCCTTTTAGTCCGTGCTGAATGCTTAAGATTTTGGAAAACTGCTTAAAATGTCCTTATTCATTTCACATCAGATTTTATTCAGTAATGCTTATGAGAAATAAGGTGGAGAATTTTTGCCATGATATGTAAGTGGCATTTGTGGTTGATGACCAAATAATTCCACACCATGGTAAACTCCCATCTCTTTGGAAAAAGTCTCATGTGATTTTTTTTCATCTGAGTGGAAGCTCAAGTATAGCAGTCTCCGTACTACTGAATTCATGCTATATTTTGTGTTTGAATCTCTGAATTGGAGCTTAAGCCCATAACTTCCTGATTCAGAAATGTTTTTTATTATGACATCTTAATCTTGCATAATATAATGCTAAGATATTTTATTAAGACATTGTACTATACCAGGAAAAGCTTTCATTCTAGTTGTATTAAACTTTTTTAAATTTTGAATAATTTGAAAAGTTAGTGGTGCTTGAAATTTCAAAGAATTATAATTATGCCGACTTGCAATCTGTAACGTTATTGCTTCTAAGTTTCCAAATTGGCATCTTTTGTCTTTGTGTTGATTTCCTTTTTTACATCCAGAGTACATTTGACAATCCAGAATGGTTTTACCGGCATGTAGATATGCATGGACAGTGCACAGATAAAGAAATTCTTCCAAACAAAGGTGAAGCTATTTCATGCTGCTGGAAAGGTAATCTAAAGATGCAAATGGATAAAGTAATAATAAGACTGGTATTTTAATACTACTATTCATGTGAACCCTGTTATTGTTTACTTTATGGCCACTTTCCAGCCTCCTTCAATAAGAAACACTGAGCTTGCTTTTACATCTTGATAAACTGCCCTGTTCCTGTTGCCAAGTGTAAAGTGACCCTAATTGCCAGTATCTCTCCATTGAGGACCAAACAAACTGCAACAGTGATTGTGGACTGGTGCTTTCAGCTGCATTTGCTCTGATATCAAGGTCAAATCTACCATACTCAGCTAATTCAGCCTGCAACTTGCCTTTTTCTATGTAGCCATGAGCATGAGTAGTAAAGGTTAAAGAAATGGAATTGTAATTTAAATGATTTTGTTAACATTAGTATTATTGTAGGGAAGGTACTTCCTAGTATATAGACTTGATTAACACCTATGAAAGAAAAACTGCTGATATGTTCCAATTTATTGGATTAGTATTATGGTTCCTACATTATAATTGTGACTACATTTTGTATAAAGAATTGATTTGAATGCTCTAGTTATGTGAAGACCCTTTATTAATTCAGGTATTTTTGCCGTATTCCATTTTTTTTAATATAGTCCTCTTAGCGATCTTTATTTCACTGCATTGAAGTTAGCTTTTAACTGTACTGCAGCTATTATCCATGGAAAAGAGTTCTGTTTATTTATTTATAGATGGAGATGCTGCTGGATAGGTTAATATTTATTACCTAAATTCCTTTAACGCAAATGGGCCGCTTAACATTTCAGATGACAGCAAACATATCGTTGTAAGTCTGGAGTCCCTGAAGTGCAATTAACCTGGTGCGATTTTATGAAAATTAGCTTTTAAAAAGGCATATGTTTGGATTTTTTTATCAGCTGAGGTATGGTGCATAAGAGCTGGGGTTATGCTCATTGTATACAGCAGTAGTTATGTCACAACTTGGATGCTATGTGCAATTCTGGTCAACAATTTATAGGAAAGGTGTGATTGAACTAGAAAGGGCGTAGAGGAGATCTTTGCGGATGTTGCCAGGGCTGGAAAAAATAGCTATGAGAAAAGATTGGATAAGCTGGGACTGTTTTCCTTGGAACACTGGAATAGAGAAGGATTAGTGGGGAGATGAGGACAAATCTCTGCCTAAAACTGTGATAGAGACAGAAACTCTACATAATTTTAAAAGTACTGAATGTATCATTGCAGTACTACACTAAGTGGTCACTATTAGTTACAAGTGTACACCTTATTAATGCAAATATCTAATCAATCATTTGTCAGCAACCCAGTGCATATAAGCATGTAGACAAGGTCAAGAGGTTCAGTTGTTATCAGGCCAAACATCAGAAGTGTGTTTTAAGTAACTTTGACCATGTAATGGTTGATATACCAGATGGGGTGGTTTGAGTAGATCATAAGACATAGAGCAGAATTATACTAATGAGCCCATTGATTCTTCTCCGTCATTCCGTCAGGGCTGATTTATTATCCTTCTTAACCACGTTATAATCTTCGATGCACAGACTAATCAAGAACCTGTCAACCTCCGCTTTAAATATACCCAATGACTTGGCCTTTAAAGCTGTCTGCACATTCAGTATTCCTCACATTCAATACCCAATGGCTAAAGATGTTCCTCCTCATATCTGTTCTAAATGGATGTCCCTCTAGTCCTGGACTACCTCATTATAGGAAATTTTGTCTCCACATCCACATTAACCCTTTCAATACTTGATAAGTTTCAGAGATTCCCCCACCCCAGCCCCATTCTTCTAACCTCCAGCACGGAGCTATCAAACACTCCTTGCGTTAACCCTTTCATTCCTAGAATCATTCTCATGGACCTTCTCTGGAGTCACTCCAATGCCAGCACACCCTTTCTTAGATAAAGGACCGAAAACTTCTCACAGTACTCCAAATACCTCAGCATTGCATCTCCACTTATATTCTAATACTCTCGGAATGAATGCTAACATTGCTTTTGCCTTCCTTACCACCGACACTACGTGAAAGTTGACCTTCAGGGATTCTGCATGAGGGCACCTAAGTCCCTTTACGCCTCTGATTTCTAAATTTTCTCCCTGTTTAGAAAATAGTCTACCTCTTTATTCCTTCTACCAAAGTGCATGACTATACTCTTCCCTACAGTATATTCCATTTGCCACTTCTTTGCTCATTCTCCCAATCTGTCTACATCCTTCTGAGGAGTCTCTGCTTCCTCAACATTACCCCCTCCACCTATCTTCATATCATCCGCCAGCCTGGCCATAAAGCTGTAATCCAAATGATAGGTGTATAACGTAAAAAGAAGCAGTTACAACACTAATCCCTGTGGAACGCCATTAGTCATCAGCAGCCAACTAGCAAAGTCCCCCTTTTTTCCCACTCTTTCCTTGTAATACCATGGGTTCTTATCTTGTTAAGCAGCCACAGCACCTTGTCAAAGGCTTTAAAATCCAAATAAACAACATCCACTGACTTTCCTTTGTCTATCTTGGCTGTAATTTTCTCAAAGAATTCTAAAAGATTGGTCAGGCAAGATTTCCTCTTAAGGAAACCATGCTGACTTTGACTTGTTTTATCATGTGCCTCCAAGTACCCGAAAACCTCATCCTAGTAGTAGACTCTAATATCTTCCCAAACACTAAAGTCAAGCTAACTGGTCTATAATTTCCTTCCTTCTGCTTCCCTCCCTTAAAGAATGGAGTGTCATTTGCAATTTTCCAGTCTTCTGGAACCATTTCAGGATAGTGACTCCTGAAAGATCATTGCTTATGCCTCTATAATCTCTTCAACTACCTCTTTCAGAACCCTGGGATGTGGTCCATCTGGTCCAGGTAACTTAACTGCCTTTCAAATTCAGAATCAGATTTAATGTAACCAGCGTATGTCATGAAATTTCACCTTTTGAAGCTAGGTAGATGCTGGGGAGGCTAGTGCCCATGATGGAGCTAGCTGAGTTTACAACTTTCTGCAGCTTTTTCTGATCGTGTGTAGTGGCCCCTCAACACCAGACGGTGATGTAACCAGTTAGGATTCTTTCCATGGTACATCTGTAGAAATTTGCGAGTGCCTTTGACATACCAATTTTCTTCAAACTCCAAATGAACTACAGCTACTGTCATGCCTCAATATGTTGGGCCCAGGATAGATCCTCAAAGATGTTGACACCCAGGAACTTAAAACTGCTCACCCTTTCCACTTCTGATCTCTCGATGAGGACAGGTGTTTGTTCCATTGACTATCCCTTCCTGAAGTCCACAATCAGTTCCTTGGTCTTACTGATGTTGAGTGCAAGGTTGTTGCTGCAACACCACTCAACTAGCTGATTTATCTCGCTCCTGTATGCCTCCTCATCATCATCTGAAATTCTGCCAACAATTGCTGTGTCATCAAATTTATAGATGGCATGTGAGCTATGCCTAGCCACACAGTTGTGAGTCTACCCAAGCGAGTAGAGCAGTGGGCTAAGCATGCATCCTCGACATGAGCCAGTGGTGATTGTGAGTGAGGAGAAGGTATTTCTGATCTGCACAGACTGTGATGTGCTGATGACGAAGTTTAGGATTGATTTGCAGAGGAAGGTACAGATGCCCAGATTTTGGAGCTTTTTAATTAGAACAAGGCATATGTTTGTGTTTAACACTGAGCTGTAGTCAATAAACAACAGCCTGATATAAATGTTACTCTTTTCCAGGTGAGCTAAGGCTGAGTGGAGAGCCAGTGAGATTGCATATGCTGCAGTCCTATTGTGGTTATAGGCAAATTGCAGCATATCCAGATCATAGTTTAGGTAGGAATTGATTCTAGCCATTTCAACCTCTCTGAAGTGCTTCACAGTAGATGTGGGTGCCACTAGGCAATAGTCATTCAGGCAGTTCACTCTGCTGTTCTTGGGCACTGGTATGATTATTGCCCTTTTGAAGCAAATGGGAACCTCTCTATGTAGCAGTGAGAGATTGAAGATGTTCATGAACACTCTCACCAGTTGGTTGACACGGGGTTTCATATCCCTACCAGGTACACCATCAGGGTCTGACATCGTCCTCTGAGACAGAGATCACAGGGTCACTGGATGCTACAGGGATTTGCATAGAAATAGTTTTATTCTCCCTTTCAAAGTGTGCATAAAAAGGCATCGAGCTCATCTGGGAGCAAAGTATCACTGCCATTCATGATGTTTTGCTTTGTAGGAAGCAATGTCTGCACACCCTGCCAGAGCTGACGTGCATCCAATGCTGTCTCTAGCCTCAATTGGACTTTCCAAGCACCTTCTTCCTAGTAAAAGCAACTACGTTAACCTCTGGCCCTGACACTCAAATTTCTGACATACTATTCATGATTTCCACAGTGAAGACTGATGCAAAATTCTTGTCAAGTTCTTCTGCCTCATTTGTTCCCTTTTACTACCTCTCCAGTGCCATCTTCCAGTTATCTCATATCCACACTCGCCTCCCTTTTACTCTAAATAATCTGAAAAGGTACTTTTGCTATCATATTTCATCATCGCTCTCCTTATGACCTTTAGTTGCCTTGTGTTGGTTTTTAAAAGCTTCCCAATCCACTAATTTTCTATTAATTTTGGCTATATTATATGCTCCCTCTTTTACTTTGATGCCGTCTTTGACTTTCCTCATCACTCACAGTTGCGTCATCCTCCCTTTAGAGTGCTACTTCATCTTTAGGGTGCATCTATCCTGTACCTTCCAAGTTGCTTCCAGAGATTCCAGCCATTGCTGTTCTGCTGTCATCCCTGCTAATGTTCCCTTCTATTCAACTTTGGCCGGCTCCCCTCTCATGCCTCTGTAATTCCCTTTACTCCACTGTTATACTGACACATGTGACATTAGCTTCTCCATCTCAAACTGCAGATTAAGGGTTGTCCATTAAGGGTTCCTTTACCTTAATAGTCAGCTGGAGGTCATGCAGCTGCAGCTCTAGTTTCTTAACATGGTCTCTAAGGAGCTGCAACTCAATGGACCATGCAGATATAGTCATCAAGGAGACTAGGTCTCCTAGAGTTCCCACATCTCACACTAAGAACCATTCTGAAACTAACTATGTACTAATAGACAAAGAAAGAGTGGGGAGCGATCTTCCTAGAAACTTACTTAGAGTTTCAGCTGTTCTCACCAAAGACTGTTGATCCAAAGCCTGACCGTGCCTACAATGGATGCTCTGCTTATACCTAGCTTCTTTTTAATGGCGTTTGCTGAGGTCATAACTGCTAATAGCGATAGGATTGAACCCCACCAAAAGGTCCCAAGCTCTTTTTAGACCTTGCACCACCTCACCAAACAAGTGACTGCTCATGAGGTTTTCAAACAGCTGATCCACTGGGATTTTCATGCAAAACAGTCTCTAGAATTCACAGAGAATGGTGCGAACAACAAAATGTATCCAGTGAGTGACAGTTCTGTGTGTGAAAATGCTTTGTTAATGGGAGAGGACAGTGGAGTACGGCCATATTGATTCATGCTGACAGGAATGCAACAGTAATTCAAATAACCATGCACTGCAACAGTGATGTGCAGAAGAGCATCTCTGAGCATAGAACATGTCAAACCTTGAAACAGATGGCTACAGCAGCAAGAAAACTACAAACATACACTCAGTGCCCACTTTATTTGACATAGAGGATACTTAATAAAGTGCTCAATGAGTATGTACTCTTGTTGCTGAAAGATGGGATTCAGCAGGTAGAGCTTTTAGAATTGGCAATGACACGGTGAGTAAGCTGGCCTTTTGTGTCATAAGCAACATACACAAAATGCTAGAAGAACTCAGCAGACCAGGCAGCGTCTATGGAAAAGGGTACTTTTTTCCATAAATGCTGCCTGGCTTGCTGAGTTCCTCTAGCATTTTGTGTGTGTTGCTTGGATTTCCAGCATCTGCAGATTTTCTCTCTTTTGTGTCAAAAATTTTCTTTTCTCACAAGAATGTATGTGTTCAATTATGAACAAACTATGCAGTATATTCTATTTTATGGATGTTCCAGGTTGTGGTGCTACATTCAAAATCAAGTTTAAACTTCGCGAGCATTTGCGGAGTCACACACAGGAGAAGGTTGCCTCGTGCCCCAACTGTGGAGGGATGTTTTCCAACAACACCAAGTTTTATGATCATGTTCGCCGGCAGACCTCGAATGAGCGTATGTAAAATTTCAGTAACATTTCTAATTGGTGTGCAGTGACAAACATGACTTCCAGAGAACAATATGTGAATACAGAGTTGAGATTAGAAACACAATGACTTTTATAATATAATAAAAACATCCTCTAACTCCATTAATTTTACACAATAAGATTGCACAGAGTGTCAAATTTACTCATCTTTAATCAAGCTTACTCTTTCCTTGCTAAATGGGTTGGGTATAGATTGGTTTTCACAGACTTTGTCTGATTATACATCTTGTGTGAGGCATTCTCTTCAGGAAAATTAAATGAGTGAGCATGCTCTTCTAGGTATTTTAATGTTTCCTAATGGTGAAAAAACTCAATACCATAAATCGACATTGCTATCCATATATGTAAATCCTAATGTTTGTTGAAAGTCTTAATAGGTTTAGTGTTGTATTATTATGGATGGTGTTTTAAAAGCTTTGTATACTGATTGGGATTACATAGGAACGTAGCAGCAAGAGTAGGTCATCTTTAAAGTCTGCTGTATGATTCGATGTAATAATGGATGATCTGCCTCAAGCCTCATCTCTGATGGTGAGCATGGGATGCTGTTATAAAAATGATCTTGTCTTTTGTTATAACAACAAAATATTCAGTACAGCAGTTAGTGCGACGCTATTCCCGGGGCATCGGAGTTTGGAATTCAATTCTGGCATTGTCTAGGAAAGTTTGTACGTTCTTCCTGTATGTGCGTGCGTTTCTTCCAGATGTTCTGGTTTCTTCCCACAGTCCAAAGATCTACTGGTTAGTAGGTTAATTGGTCCTTGTAAATTTGGATAGGGTTAAATTGGTGGGTTGCTGGGTAAAGTGGCTCAGTGGTCCTGTTCCGTGCTCTATTTCTAAATAAAATAAATAAAAATTGAAACAGGTGGTAGTTAAATCACCTAAATATAGCATCCTCTGCCTGTTACCACAAATCTAGTTTCCTTTACTTTTCTTAAAGGCACACAGCACATTATTTCCTTTTGCATTTTGCAGTTCTGTGTAGAATTCATAACGCTGAAATGGGATAATTGGCCCACTACTCCATGCCAATGTTTGTGTTCCATATATTTCTTCTCATCCTATTTGACATCATTTTTTCTATCAGTGTAACTTTCTGTTTCCCTATGTTCTCTGCCGTTTATATCTGCTGGTTCACATGGTAACAAGTTCCAAATTCTACTCATTATAAGGGTATAAAAATATAAATTTATTTTAGTATTTTGGTATTCCACCTAGGTCTGTTCCATGGATGGAGACATTTCCTGATATTAAAATCTGTAGGCCTCCTGTGATGGAGTGGCTAATTTTATCACAGGTGGAGCAGATAGCAAAGTCACAATGTTGAAAGGATTAGCTTTGAACTCGATTCAGATTTTCAGAATGTACTTAATTATTTCTGCTTGATTTTAGAGAAGATGTTTTCTTGTCAACACTGTGACAAGCAGTTTGCAAATGAAAGACTGTTACGGGACCATGTGCGGAATCATGGTAAGTTGTATTACTGAGAAGGCAACGTGGGTTAATGCTATGTGTATGCCCTCGGGACAGTTGATTTTCATATTATATGATGTGAATGAGTTGGTGTAATTTAAAGGTGATTTGGCACACTGCATAGTTCTATAGAATCATCCACATTGACTCCATGTACTGTAGGCCTTTACTAAGGAGCAAGAAACAAATTTGCTAGAGGAACTCAGCCAGTTGGGCATCATCTGTGGCGGAAGAAAGGAATTGTCGAAGCTTGGGGACAACACCCTGCATCCGGATTGAGAGTGGAGAGGAAAAATAGTCTGTAAAGAGGAGGTGATAAGATGTGTTGGTGGGCAATAGGTGGATCGAGGAGATGATAGGCATAAGGAACCAATTGATGCAGTTGAAAAATAAAGATTCATGTGCTTAACCAAGGCTGGCAATTGAGTAAAAGTACTGATGGGGTGGGATTAGGGTAGAGAGGATGGGGATATACCATCAAAGCTGTCACTTTTTGGATGAGCTGTGGAAGTTCTGATCTCTCTACCCAATCAAGTAGATAAAAGTTCCCTTTGTAGCATTTGAAGAACTGAGAATTCTCCTGACTACAATTCTCATTCAATCAAAACTAATGTAATAGATAATTGAATGTTATAACCTGACAGCATCAATTCTTCAAAATTTTTGCTACGTGTGCTACATTCAGAGTTACACAGCAATGAAGTGCTGCAACATTCAAAAATCCTTAGAATTCTATACCGTAGTCTTCTTTTTCCTCAGTGTTTCCTAGAAACCCTCCCATTAGTTGTGCATGTCGAATCATTATTAGTCCTCCCAGAGTCCGCCACCTTACACTTATTAGAATGAAATTCCATCTATCATAGCTTTCCCCTTCAGTTATTTGGTCGGGTATTATTAGACTGGCTATCCTCGTTTCTACCTTCAGCAATCATTTGCAGATCATTCTCTACATCCAGGTATGGTGGATTCCGGTTAATTTGGACATAGCGAGACCAGTACATTTTGGTCCAATAAAGCAAGTGCCTCATTTAGCCAAAGTGAATAAGTTTATGGAAATAGTTTAAGGTATAAAAAAGACAAACTAAGTAAAAAAAATGTATTGAAGTGAAATATATAACAAATTAGAACACTACCAATACTGTTGTAGAATTATAAAACTATAAAAGTATTTGCATGTGTTAACTATAAAACTGTATCAGTTCCAAATACTTATCGGCAGAGGAATATATCTATGTCGTGTTCTTTTGACTAAATTAATAAAATCAGCACAGATAATGGACTGTCGACACTTACATCCTCTAAATCATTATTTTCAGTGTAACATTCAGATGTTACCTTCAAAGTGGAAACTACAAAGAATTTGATACCCTAATTCTTTGTAGTTTCTAACTTGTAGAAACAATGAAATCATTTCACTTTCTCAATTAGCTTTTGTTCTTTAAAAGTTGCATGCACAACTGTGAACTTACTGATCATACCTCCTATATTCATATCTAAATCATGCTCACATGCTCACAGATACAAAATCAGCCCTCCATCATTGCTCTCTGCCTCCTATTACTAATTCAGTTTTGGATTCAATATATAATTGAGCTGGATTCCATGGACTTTAATGTTTTGGATCAGACTCCCGTGTGGGACCTTGCTGAAGTGCTTGTACACTGCAACTGCCATCATCAATGCACCTCCAACTTCCTGTAATTTTTTTCCCTTCCCCTTCTTTCTTCTCCATTTCCCACATTACTTCTAAGCATTTTTACCTTGCTGGTCAGCTTGTAGGTTCCCCAAACTGCTAGCAAATGCTAGTTATGATTGCCAAAGCATTCAAGGCTACCAATATGAAAGAGATTTTCAGTTATATATCTTTTTTTTTAACCCTTTTGCAGCAAGGTACAAAAGCAATGTGATATTGACAAGATCATCTGTTAGTGAAGTTGTTTGAGGAAATGGCATTACTCTTCAGATTCAGATTTATTTCTCACATGTACAGTGAAGTGGACAGTTTCCATTAATAACTAGCACACCCAGTGATGTGCTGGGGGCAGCGTGCAAGTGTTGCCACACATTCTGGCGCCAATATAGCAAACCCACAATGCTCAGCAGAACACAACGGGCAACGAAACAAGCCTCTCGCATGCGCACACTCTCGCACTCTCTTCAAACAGAAAAGTGGTGCCTTGTGCACCTGATAAGACATTCAAGACTTTGGATTATCTTGTTCTAAGTAGAGTACAGAACTCCCCCATTACTGTATTAAATGCTCTTTAAGGTGTATGAATTCTTGTCATGGGATCTGATCTCATCACTTTTGATTGCATTGTGCAGTGAGGAATCTGGCCAAAATTTGCTATGTCTCCATTGTTCTGAATGCTTCAGAAATAAATAATCTGCAAGCCTTATACTATGATTTGCAACTAGCACTAGAAGAGATCTGTGAATTTTGTACACACGGTACTTTGTAAATTAAGTTTTAACAGACAAGTTATTTCTATTATGAATGGGATACTGGCAGCCTCGTGGTTTATGGCAAATTAAATATGCTCATTTATGGAAAGGTTAGAGATGGAAGTGGGAAACACACAAAGATCTGAAGTGACACCCTGCAGTATTGCTGCAGAATGTTGATGGTTTTATTCTGCCATCTTTAACTGATCCTATTCCTCTGTCTATCCCTACTGAATCTCAGATCCATTTTGGTAGTGATTAGCAGATTATTGGTAGACTCTTTCACACAATAGAATGGAAGAGTCAAAAAAGCTCAAAGTAAATTAAAGCAAATGGAAAATAAGAATTTTTTGATTTACTAGTTTCTCTTATGTTTCTCTTTACTAGTGAACCAGTTCTCTTATGTTTCTCTTTACTAGTTTCTCTTTATGTTTCTCTTTACTAGTGAACCAGTTCAAATGCCCACTATGTGATATGACCTGCACTACTTTCTCCTCATTAAGGACCCATATCAAGTTCCGCCATTGTGATGAGAGGCCATATGGATGTGACTTCTGTGAGAACAGGTAACTGTTGTAGTAGTTGCTCAAATTTCTGCTGTAATGCATAAGTTTTGATTGGTACTTAGCATACTAATTAGGTAGAGGACAGGGCTGACATTCTATGTTCTGGCATATAATCACAAAGCAAAGCTGCATCCACATCTGGCTTGGATTCTTTGGAGCCAGTTCAGCATAGCACTGTTGTTGTAATTGAGGAAAAGAATTGATTTTTAAGCTTTCTCAGTCAACCCCATCACCAAAGTGTAGCAGAACAAGCTGTGGCTTGCTTAAAAGGTTAAAAGGACTTAAAGTATGTAGTAGTAAGACAGAAAGAGTTCATCTATTGCAGCTGATGGGGATATTTAGAATAATGGCCCAAAAAAAAGCCCAGAGCCCTACAATTTTCTTCATTTTCACACTTATGTGATAGATTGTCTTGTTAGGAATTTCCTGAAGAGTAGACTTATGGATAAACAAGACCAAGGTAGTTTACCTTGAATTTGGGCTTTAAGGTGAGGGAATTGTTCCTCTTTGTTCCGCTTAATTTGGAAGGCTGTGTGACAATATCTTACACTTTGTTTAAGTGACAGCTTTATGTTATTTCTGTGTTTGAATTAAATTTATAGCTATGTTACAAACCTGAAAATATTGAACCATTTAAATATCATTAATATGTATTAAAATTACGTTTTGCACGTTAGGTAGTATAACCACATTCTGAAGATTTATTGCTTCAGTGTATGTGGTGAGAAAAGTGAGGAGGCTATGGTTAATGTATCATAGAGGTTCTGGATCCACTGAAATTTCTCTAAACTTCCTTCCATTAAAAGCAATGTATAATCTGTATACTTCCTTCATTTCCAGTTTTAAGAATTTGTATGACCTAAGGAAGCACATTGAAACACACAATGATGAGCCTACTTACCACTGCAGCTCTGAAGGGTGTAATTTTAGTGCTCGCAGTGTGCAAACGCTTAAACAGCACTATAGAAGGATACATGAGGTGAGTAGATTACAGTGGCATTTTGCATATTTTAGAGACCTGAATTTGAAATCACTTCAGAGTTGTGCTATCCAGCTATTAAATTCTCTTTTGTATTTTGTTTTTGCTGGGTTCAGCATCACAGAGTTATACAGTATGCATATGTTGCGACTTTTTATTGATCTGCGCTAATCCTAAATGCACTGCCTATTTGAGTGCAGTTCTAAATGGCTCTTAAATGTAGTAATTGTAACTGATTCCAGTATTACCTTGGGCATTGCATTACTGATGTCAAGAGCTTTGTTTTGGGGAAGCAAAGGAAACTTGCCTGTCAAGTTCCCAGTAAAACTCCTCCTTTTCAAGTAAAACATAGAAACATTGAGAGAAAAACTACAGCACAATACAGGCCCTTCGGCCCACACTGCCGTGCCGAACATACTTCAGAATTTACGTAGGGTTTACCCATAGCCCTCTATTTTTCTAAGTTCCATTTACCTATCCAGGAATCTTTTAAAAGACTCTATCGTATCCACCTCCACCACCATCGCCAGCAGCCCATTCCACACACTCACCACTCTGCGCAAAAAAACTTACCCCGGACATCTGCTCTATACCTACTTCCAAGTACCTTAGAACTGTGCCTTCTTGTGATAGCCAAAACCTATGCCCTTTTGATAAAACAATTTTGCCAATCTATCCTATCTGTGTTTCCCATCATCCCGTATACTTCTATCAGTTCACTCCTCGGCCTCTTTCTCTCAAGGAAAAACAATCTCATCCTGTCCAGTCTCAGTTACTTGCACTGCTGGGGTTTGGGCATTGAAGATCCTGCCTCTCTGGTGGTGTTGAGGGCTTCCTTCATTGGGTCAGTAGCTTCCAGTTTTCTTGGCCTACTGTACTGTCAGTCAAGTGGAAACTTGAGAATACTTTTGTACTCAGATGTAAAAGGATTCTTCATAACAATTTTGTTTTGCCAGTCAAGGTTATTAGTCCTGAGCCGAACCCCCAAACCTGGAGGATTGGTGAACCACTCTTAGACTGGCCTCTACGCATTAGCACTTGGTCTCTTGGTAGGGCCACCCATGCCAAACAGGTCAAAGCATAATGGCCTGACTTCATCCAATGTAAAGTACTGTGCAAAGACTTTTGCAGAGTACTGTAGTAATTTTAAGTACTGCACTATACTGCTGCAAAAAAAAAACAAATTTCATGACATATGTGACTGATGATAAACCTGCTTCTGATATAGTTTTTATTGTGAACTGAGAGAGGGAAGGGAGCAGGGAGAGGGGAATTCATGGTTGGGAAAAGGGGAGGGAGTGGGAACGACTGAAGAGACCTTCTGTAATGATCAAATAACCAATTGTCTGGAAGCGACTGACCTTGCTTGGTGACTCAGGACTGGGTTTATCTGCACTCATGCAACCACCCCCCGCCCCAACTCTTGGTGCTCCTTCTCTGCCACCTGTCCCACACCTCTCCTGCAGCACTCCACCCTCACCATTCCCAACACCTTTGCTCCCACCCGATTTACAAATTCACTCTCTGCTTCACATTGACAAATACAGTACTGTGCAGAAGTCTTAGTCAATGTATATAGTGCTCCAATGATGGTGAATTTCTTCTGCATTTTTGTATCATTCCTATGATACAAAAGCTTGTGTTGCTCCAAGGGTGGCTGAAACAGTGTTTTATAAAGTTGCAACATGAAATATAGGCCTCACATACAGGGCCTTGTAAAAGTATTCAACTCCCCAACCCAGCTGGTGATGTCTTGAGATGCTGGTGACTTTTGAGCACATGCAACATAGCCAGTGAAAATCATTCCTCATTTAATTCTGGTGTTACATTGGATCTTTGTAGCTTGCCTGCCACCTTGTGGAAAACATCAATCAAGAATACAATAACCTTTTAAAGATTTTAGCCAATTGTGCTTGAACAGGAAAAAGACCTTGAAAATATTTCAAGTCAATGATACAGTGTGTTACTATGCCTCTTTCCAGGGGGAAACAAAGCCTCGATACAAATGTCACATCTGTGCCAAATGTTTCTCCTGGGCCTACACCCTAACAATGCACCTCCGCAAGATGCACCAGCTGAAGTGGCCTTCTGGGCATGCACGATTCAGGTGGGTGATGTTACCTGTCTGATTATTGCTGATACTGTTTATTTGTATGAGTTTTGTTATCTTTTAGTGAGAAAGTTCCAAACCCTTACCATCAACTGGTTGAATGCCATATTTCTTCCCTTTAATACCCCTACCCATTACATTAATTCTGTGCCTCTTGATTTTTGATCCCTTTGCTAAGGGAAGAAAAATGTTTTTCCAAGTTATTCTATTGAGGATAGATAAGTTCCTCCTTGCGCCTTGTTTGGCACATCAGGTGGTGGCAACCTTGCTGCTTCTTTAGCATTTGTCTGTTGTATGAGACCGAGTGGCTAGCTCGATGCTCAACCCAACACGATGGAAAGTGCGTAAGGAGCTGGCTGGATTTGAACTTGGGGGTCTCTTGTTCTGAATCAGGGTGCGGATCCCACTACACCACCGGCACAGACTGAATTTTATTTGTTATTGTTCATGGCGACCCTGTGGATAGTGTAGTTGATCATAGAGTTTTTGTTGCAAGATATGGAAGCAGATCTTTCTTCTGCGCAGGTACTGATGCTGCCCAGGATGGGACCCGTCCAGATTCGAACTTGGGACCATCCGCCTTAAAGTCCAATGCTGATGCCACTATCAAATTCTATTTAGGCTCTTCATAATTTTATACTTTTTGTTTTTCCTCGTTTCTTCATTTCCAAAGTAAAACTATCCTAACATGTGCAAACTTTCATTATGCGTAATTTCCCCTTACTTCTGTATTGCCACCACATCTTCTTTGGTGTAATAATTTTCAGCTGTGATGACCAAAACTGTACATGGTACTCAAACTGTACTGTAAGATAATGTCACATCCAGTTCCAACATAACCTCCCTGCTTTTTTTTTACTTTTCCTGGATTACTAAATCCTGAGTGGCTTTTTTTAACTACCTTATGAATGAATTTGGAGATGTATGCTAAGGTTCCTTTGTTCTTCCACGTCATTCAATATTCTGTCGTTTATGTTGCATCTATCCAATACATTGTCTAGCACTTCCCCAGATTGATTTCCTTTTGTCACTTTTGACCAGGCTGTCTTTATTTAATACTTCCCTTCTCACAACACAGTCAATTTTTGTATTATGCCCCTGACCAAATCCAATTCTAAATCTTTAATAATACTAAAGAAAATGACCAGTGAGCCTTTGGGGTCCTTGTCATAAGGTTTTCTAAAATTCATGTAGACTACATGAGCCTACCCTCAAAGATCCACCTTGTTAAGTTGTCAAAAAACTTAATCGTTAATTAGACACACCCTTCTTTTAACAAATACAAGGTGAACAACCCTGACTAATCTATATCTTTCCATGTGACAGTTCATTTCTTAGAATTGATTCCAATAATTTGTTCACCATTTTAAGATGACTGCTTTAATTTGGTATAATTCCTCTTTCCCTACCTAAGTAAAAAGTGCGAAGTTGGAAGTCCAGCAGTCCTTCACTCCTCTCCCAGGAAAGAATGAAAAATGGTCAGAATTACCTCTTCCATGGAGACTTTGAAATTTGAATATTTTTAAAGTCTTGTTTCCTCTTTCATGAAGTGTATATCATCTGAACTTCACACTCACCGTTCTTAATTTACAGTATTGATATTACCCCTTCCTTTTGGTGAAGTTGGCCACACAATTTTAAAACTAATTACAGTTTAGTTGTGGATTTAGCTGAAGGTGATTTCTCTAACCCCACCAAAAATGTGAATTTGTGATCTAGGGTTTTAAAGCTAGTCTTCTGATTTGGAGTTGGGTGTTGTCAAATAAGCTAACCTACCATATTCACTTAATTTATAAAATAGATAGGCCCAGGTTTATAACTCCAGTGTTGTAATAATGCAGTTTGTAACAAGTGCACCTGTTGTACCCTGATTCATCATTTGAAGCCTCTTCCAGGGACACCTATATCCATCAGTGATCATTGTAGCTTTGTTTTTCTTCTTGAGGATGGGACGAAATAGAGATTTTCTTTTCAATATAAAACAGGAGAGTTAACAAAATCATTTTACATTATGATGCCAACATAGAATTGGCTTTCCCATCAATCTTAGTTGGGTTTAAGACCAGTCCTAGAAGTGAAAAGTTATCTTGTTTTAAGTTATTCTTACACTTTAGTATTGACTATGATTTAAAGCACCTTATTGGCTGTGAAGCACTTTGGTTTATCCTAAATAATACATTCTATAAAAGCAGGGGTTTTTAATATAACACCATTCAGCTTCTCAAGATCCACACTTACCAAATGTAAAATAATCAGTTTTATTGAACAAAAACACAAAATCTTTTTGCTTTCTCTGTTTAGATACAAGGAGCATGCCGATGGATACCTGCAGCTGCATATGGTCCGTTACGAAACTGTTGAGCTGTCACAGCAAATCATCAAGGACCTAGAGAAGAGGCATGGGCGCCGAAGGAAAGCAATTGATGCATGTCTTCCAGCACTGGACTCCTGCCATAAGATACTTTCCAGGAAACCTACAGCTGGAAAAGCAGCAAGAGAGGATGACTATCTTGCTTCAGCTGCCCAACTGAGATGTGCCAGGCAGCAGGAAACCAATCTACCAGCTAAGCCCACATCCAAAACATTGCCGTCAAAGCACAGTGACTCTTCACAAGCCTCCAAAGTGGGTGAGATGGATATAGGTGTTCCTGGAAGAGACTCCTCTGTCCACTGTGTTCTCAGAGATGTAGCGCAGACAGCACCAAAGCCAGCTACTGTCCTTGAGAGAAATGATGACAGTTCCTCTCTAGACCCTGTGGAAACGCTGGAGAAAGTAGCACGAGGGCTTGGAATTCAGATTATTGGGTAGTCATGGTTGCTGGTGGTGAAGCTGTAAAGCCTTGGTCACCAAGTTCTTTCAGAGATAATTGCCTGAAGAGAGAGTGTGAAGAGGTGGAGTTATATTTAATGGAATTCTGCTGACACTATGCCATCAGAAATGCATGGCTGCTGTTTGCTGTGCCAGGTGCTTTAGAGAAATATCAACCTTTTTCCCCCTTCTGTTTCACAGTGCTGAAGTTTATTTGTCCATTGTGCTTGAGAGAATGGGCTCCAGATCCTATTTCTTAATTTAGGCATGTGAGGCTTAGACAGACCAATATAACAAGAATGAGGGAAGGCCAAATGAAACTAGTTGTAAGATTAGGTGGGGTGTGAAAATACAGTTAGAAAAGATAATGACTGTGATGAGGATATCGCCTTTTTTTTTACTCTTTTCTTTTCTTGAATTGCACAAAGTTTTGGAATAGGTGTTAAACTGGGTTTTTGGGGAGACTTTAAATGGCAAAGCCATCTCCTGTCAATACCTGCTGCATGCACTATCAGATGTAGGTTCATTTATTTCCTGTTACATGATGTAAAAAAGTGCATCATGCAAAAAAAGTGTCTTTATGTTTTAGTAATGGGCATGTTACTGTCTAACTGTAGATCATTGTCTTTCCTTATTCTCATTGGGAAGAGACTTGGTTTATAATTACATTGACACTGAAGGGATGACATAATTGGTTCATGATGTGATGAGGGCCCTTGCCTTTAAATAACCATCTGGGGGCAACTGTTCTGAGGAAAAGTTGCTGACCTGAAATATTGGCTGGTTTCTCTTTCCACAGGTGCTGCTTGATTGACTTCTTTCAGCTTTTCTGTTTTTGCATCTGCAATTTTATTTGTTTTCTACTATCCACATTTAGTTGCAAAGAAGTACTCTTAGATATTAATGTTTATATGCAGCCATTTCATTTTTAAAAGATCTTTTGCCTTGGTCATAACAACAGCCACCCCCCTGAGCAATTGGTTACAGCTGTTGAAAATAAAAAAAAATTGCAGATGCTAGAAATCTAAAATGAAAACAGTAAGTGTTATAAATTCTCAACAGATCCAGCCTGACTGTAGGAAAGAATGCAGTTAATGATTCCGGTTAAAGACCCTAATGCCAGTTGTGATGAAGGGTCTTCAAATCTTCAAACTGAAATGTTAACTCCTGTTCTTTTCTCACAGGTATGGCCTGGTCTTGATTATTTCCAGCATTTACAATTGCACTTCAACTCAAAACCTTTGTCTTATCTTTTATATCTTGTTTTGGGATTACTTATCCCACTTAACTGTTTAGTGTTTTAAAAAAACAGGATGCTGGAAACACTGGTCAGGGAACACCTGTGGAATGAGACAGTTAATGTTTCACGTCCAGGATCTTTAATCTGAATATGTTTTTTATCTCTGGAAAATTTCTCTCCAGGCCAGTGACAGTGAAATAATTGCTATGCTTCAGACACATCACCTTTTCTCCACTCTCTATCACAAATATTTTAGTCCAGAAGGCACACCACAAACATAAATGATGCTATTGACATAAATGCCTTCTGAGACCAGTAAAGGCTGAGTGTGTACACTGCTAAATGGATCAAGCTAGACCTCTAAATTGTTCTGCCCCCTAGTAGAAACCAGTCTTAGAGATCTGGCTTAGTGGTGAATGGGCAGTGTTGCCTTATGTGTATTTTAATTGAGTTTTATGAATATTTCATGATGGGCTCAACCTATTCTAGTGAGAACCATAGCTCAAACTGTTTTTAGTTGCACAATCAATAAATGAAACCAAAGGGAATCCTTGGGTTTATAAAGCCCTTTGTTTTTGAGCACGTTTAAGATCTGATATAGGTCTGAAAGCTGGGACCGGTGAGCAATCCAAACTGTTGAGCAGCAGTTAACGGCATTGTACACTCAGACTGCTGCATTGCAGCACAGAACAAAATACCATTGATAAAGACAATTTGCCAGCAGTGCAGTTTTAATGACGGAGAACTGCCTTCTCCTTGTCTGGCATGTATCATCTTCCATCACGCACTTTTGTAGTCAACTCTTAAATGCTTCCTCAGGTTCTCATTTTACTTGGAATAAGAACTGCCAGTCTTGCTGGTTACTGGCTGTACGCTTTCTCTGGAAAAGAATGAGGACCAGAGCAGTTGGATCACTTTGTGATAACTGCAATGATTGAAACCTTAGAAACTCTATTCAATCTTAAAGAACAGATACTGACCTATTGAAGGCTGTGCAGTTTTACCTGTTTTTAAATCTGTCCCACCAACTTTACCAAGATAAAGGGATAAGGCAAGGGATTAGTTACTTCAAGGCTGGGACAAATCTTTGTATCAGAGTTGCCTTGGAGAACCCTGCACCATCAGCAAGTTGAAACAGTTGTATTTCTCCAATATATATGGCCTTGGTAAAGGAGCAGAATCTTTTTAAACTATGCATCATTTTCTTGCATGTTGCTGATGGTTCGGTTTTAAGCATAAGGACAGTCTTGTTTCCAAGGGAGGTTGCTGTCAAGTTCCAAAAATCCAGCAGGTGACTGGGACCAGAAATAGGAAATGGAATCCCAGCATTTTTTAAAATCTTTGCTTACCAACACTGCCGCCTCATAGAATGCTAATGGAACAATGAGTTGCAGTTCATTTGGGAAAGAACTGAGTTCTATTTTAGCTCTGGGGTTTTTGATGTTTTGTTTTACATTTTAAAGATTTGTAGATAATTTGCTGAGGAGCTAAAACTATCTGTTTATAAATAGAAAATGCAGAGCTGCTTCCAAATTTATCACTAAAAAACGTAGGTCTAGTTTAGAGACTCCATTCTTTACTGCTGCCTTGCATTAAATTCCATATGAAAATACTCAAAAGTAATGAATAACTGTAATTTTCCATCAAATGGAAAATTTCCTGCACTGCAAAATAAATTTGGAGTGTTTGTGTTAACTTGATGTTTGATCAAATGAATAATTTGTAAACTGTTGTTTGGGGATTGTGGTACATGATTTACAGTGGGAATTTATTATTTTTATTTTAGATTTCCACCTTATGCAGTTCTGTTTTATCTTCAGTAGTTTAAAGTCTCTGCCCGCTAATTCTGGAAAACATCCAGTATTTTAAATGAAATTGTTGTAAACGTGTAATGGCAACATGGTGTTGCTGATATTGTAAAGACTCGCACTATGAACTAGTATGGTGGGAATGAATTAAAAATGTTTACAGTGCCCTATGAAAGTATTTATCCCCCAACCCTTAGTTCATATAAATAAGTATTACAACCAGAGATTTTGATTAACTTAACTGAGAATTTTTATTTGTGAAGCGCATGTTCTTTTTCAAAGTAGAGCCCAAATAAACAGGAAAAATTGTAAAACATTAAAACTAAAAATTCAGAAACTGAAATGTCAGCAATTCAAAAGTATTCATCCCTCTTTGCTCAGTACTTAGTTGAGCCTCTTCTCGCAGTTATTACAGCCAGTAATCTTTGTGGCTTTTGTTAAAATCTTTTTTATTACAGCCAGTAGTCTTTGTGGTAAGTCTTTATTAGCTTTGCACAACCTGATGGACCAAGATTTGCCCATTCCTCGCAAAATTGCTCAAGTTATGCCAGATTATTTAGGGAGCAGTGGTGGACATCATTCTTGTGGTCTTGCCAGAGATGTTTGATTAGGTTAAGGTGACTGGGCCACTAAAGGATGACAATTTTCTTCATTTGAAGACACTCACTTTTACAGTGTTGTCCTGCTGAAAGATTAATTTCCTTCCCAGTTTAAGCTTTCTGGCAGAAGCTAGGAGGTTTCTATTCAGGATTTCTCTGTATTTGGCAACATTTATCTTCCTATCAAACCCAACCAGATTTCCAGTCCCTGCTGCTGTCCCCATAGCTCAATGCTACCTCCACCACACTTTATAGTAGGGATAGTGTTACATCGTTGAAGTGCAGTATTAGATTTACACTGCACATACCACTTAAGAGTTGAGGCCAAAAGGTTCCACTTTAGTCTTATCCGACCACAAGATCTTCTTCCACATCTTTACAGGATCTTTTAAGTGAAGCTTTGCAAAGTCTTTATGGGCAAGGATATATGTTTTTTATCCAGGGCTTCTTGCTTGCCACTGTCCCATAAATACCTTTTTGTTTAAGGCCTTAGAGATTGTGGAGCCATGAACATCATCTCCAGCTGCAGCCACTGACTTCTGCAGCTCCCTCAGAGTGACTGTTGGTGTCACAGTACCATCTCTTAACAAGTGCCATTCTTCTCCAACCACTAAGTTTAGAGGGGTGACCTGACCTAGTCACTGTGGCTGTGGTTTCATATTTTTCCCACTTTCTCATGATGGACTGAGCTCCGAGGTGTTTTCAGTGCCTTTGAGGTGGTCTTGTACCCTTCCCTAGGTTTGTGCTTCTGTGTTATCATTTTCCTGACTTGCTTTGGCTTCATTTTGGTTTGGTCTGTTGAAAAATCTACCAAACCATTAGACTTGCATTGAATTCAGAAGAATAAAATACACTGTCATCGAAAACAGGTGATCTTCTAATTTTCTACATTAACTGAGCATTGTAATTACAAAGAGGATGAATGTTTTTTCAGTTTCACAATTTGAGTTTTTAATTTTTAGTAAATCGTTGACAGGTTTTGGAATTTTTCTTTTGTTTTGACATGATGCACAATGTTTTGTAGATTAACTCAAAAATCCTACTTCAATATATTATAAATTTAGAAAAGGAGACTTTAAAAGGTGAAAATAGTTCTGGGGGCTAAATACTTTTTCAAAGCATTATAGTTAAAGACCATTTAAAATGTACTGGTTTTCATAGGATTTTGTTGTTGTATTTTGTACTGGGCACAGCCAGGCTAATGTTGTTTAACATGATTCATCTCAAGCTGACTGAAGTGGGAGTGTATTTTTATTTGCCCATATAGCTGGGAGCCTCACCTACAAGGAGCATCATTCTACCTGGCCCAGCAAGTGCAGACTTGTTAATGTTTATATCTGCAATAGCTGTTCAATTTAAAATATTTGCAGTTTTTAATTGTAGTTCCAATTAGTGGTTATGTTGCAAATAAAAGATATAACTAGTTTTTTCACTGTCTAAGAGCTTGTTAAATCAAGATTACTTTGTTTTTTTTTAATTTGACAATACTTTGTTGTTGCTTCCAGTTTGTCTGATATTCCTTGTTCTTACATCCAGCGCCAGTGCTGGTAAAGCATTAACCAGCCATGACTACATTGTACTCACTGTCTTTGTCTCCAAGGCAATAGGGATGGGCAATAAAGCTTGGATCCACCCTCTGTGTTCCAGGAACAAGTATATAAAAAACACTCTCTGCTCACTGCCTATTTAAATAATCAAGACAGCACTCTTAAAAGAGTTGTCATTACATTGCAACAAAAGTACTTTTAGCTCTATTGTAACCAATATTACAAATCCACAATCTTATTTTTCAGGTGGTAAGACTACACTAGAGAGTGCTGTTCTCTTGCTTGCATGCATTGAATTTTTAACAAGGCTTCAATAGTTTTATCATCAGATTCCAATATATTACCATAATACAATATTCTTACAAGTAAAATATTTACTTTGCAAAGAAGAATTATGTTTTTTTTTGTCATTGTGAATCTCATTGGCTCTTCACATGGCCTTGGATCATCAGGACATTACAATACCTATGTCAGGATGCTGCTTGTTCACTATAGCTCAGTGCTTGCCTTCATTCCTGCAATCCTAATTGATAAGCTACAGGACCTGAGTCTGTACCCCCTCTGCAATTAGATTCTCGACTTCCTAACCGGAAGACACAATCTATGTGGATTGATGATAATATCTCCTTGCTGATGATTAACACTGGTGCACCTCAGGGATGCCCAGTGCTCTACTTTCTCCATACCCATAACTGTGTGGCTAGGCATAGCTCAAATGCCATCTATAAATTTGCTGATGATACAGCTGTTGTTGACAGAATCTCAGTTGGAGATGAGGGGGCATACAGGAATAAGATATGCCAGCTAGTTGAGTAGTGTTGCAACAACAACGTTGCACTCAATAGCAGTAAGATGAAAGCTGATTGTGGACTTCAGAAACAGTAGGTCAAAGGATCGCAAACCAGTCCTCATAGGGGGATCAAAAGTGGAGAGTGAGCAATTTCTAGTTCCTGAGTGTTAAGATCTCTGAGGATCTAACCTGGTCCCAACATATTGACGCAGCTATAAAGAAGGCAAGACAGTGGCTATGTTTCATTGGAAGTTTGAGGAAATTTGGTTTGTCACCTAAGACACTTAAACTTCTATAGACTAACCATGGAGAGCATTCTGAAAAGCTGCATCACCGTCTGGTATGGTGGGGGTGGGGCTACTGCACAGTATCAAAAGAAGCTATAAGTTGTAAACTTATAGTTGTAAAATTTGCCCCATCTTGGGTAGTATCCACGACATTTTTAAGGAGTGATGTCTCAGAAAGGTGATGTCCATAATTAAGGACCCCCTTCATCCAGTACGTACCCTCTTCTCATTGTTACCATCAGGAAGGAGGTACAGAAGCCTGAAGAGACACACTCAGCGATTCAGGAACAGCTTCTTCCTCTCTGCCATCAGAGTTCTGAATGTGCAATAACCTCATGATCTCTACCTTTTATTATTTCTGTTTTCAATTTTTAATTTAACTATATAACACGCATGTATTACAGTCGGCCCTCCTTATCCGCGGGGGATTGGTTCCAGGACCCCCCTGCAGATAACCAAAAAACGCAGATGCTCAAGACCCTTATTTGACCTGTCTCAGGCAGGTGGACTTTAGGACCCGGGGGAGCTCCGGATGTGCCACCCGCAGCTGCTACTGAATCCACAGTGTTTCTGTTCCATTGGCAGAAAAGATCACGATTGAAAATAAAGTGGAAATAATAAAGCGATCGGACAGAGGTGAAACACCATAGGTCATTGGCAAAACGTTAGGCTACAATCGGTCAATGATTGGAACAATTTTAAAGGATAAAGTGAAAGGCATGTGAAAGGCCCTGCCCCAATGAAAGCTACAATCATTACTAAGCAATGCAGTGGCTTAATTATTGAAATACTTATGTTTCTTAAGTGTTTTATATGCATAGAAAGGTAAAATATATACTATATACAAGACAAATGTTTGACTAACTGATGCTAAGTAATACTGGATATACCTATTCCAAATTACGTACGAATCTGACGTAAAGACTGCCTGTACTTTATCTCATCTCTAGATTACTTATAGTACCTAATACAATGTAAATGCTATGTAAATAGTTGTTATACTGTACTGTTTATGGAATAATGACAAGAAAAGAAATCTGTACATGCTCAAACTGCCAGTGCTGGAGAGAGAACTTCCGGGTTTTCCCAATCCGCGGTTGGTTGAATCCACGCATGCGGAACCCGCAGATAAGGAGGGCCGACTGTATATAGTTAGTAGTCAGTTATATCATCGGTTTGCTTAAACGGTGTTTTAAGTGTAGCCCAAGAATTTTCTTGTAAGTCTGTTTAAAGCTTGACATTGATGCATTTTAGAGTCATTTCCAGGTCATACTCTTGGAGTTACTCTTGCCATGTGGACATGCCACATCCTAATGCACAAATGAGAAAAATTAAAATGGATTTTAATTTCAGGTGACTGACTTTTGTAAATGATAGTGAAGACCTAGAATTCTTGGTGTGATTTTAGTCTTTTCCACACAAATATTTTCAATCTTCAATTTTAGTGAAGTAAGTCATGGAATTGTTGTGTCATAGCCCATTTAATTTGTGCTGGCTGTTTTGTAGAGCAATCTAGTCTGTACCAATCTTGTTCTGTCCCTGTAGCCCTGAAAATTTATCTTCCCTCAAATGCCTATCCATTTCCTTTCTAAAATCTCTGTTTGACAACATTCCTGACACTCATGCATGCAGCTCCAGATCAGAATTATTTATGTAAAGAAGTTGTCTTTCTTTCTCTTTTCCTCTATTGCCCATCATGATAAATCTGCATATCCTGGTCCAGGTGCAATCTTGTTCACACCTAAGAAATACCCTCTCAACCATCTTCGCTCTAGATTCTGCTCTAGTTTTGGCAGTCTAACCTTGTAGCTGAAATTTTGTTCTCATTAACCCTTGGTGTATCCTCTCCTGGACTTATTCCTTCCAAAACATGGTAACCAGACTTGGATATGTTTCTCCATAAAGTCCAGGGTCCTATGTGCTTTTTTAACTTGGCTCTTAATGCATCCTCCAAAGGTTTACCCCACACTCAGTGGCTGCTTTATTAGTTAACTCCTGTACCTAATTAATAAAGTGGCCACCAAGTACATATCCATTGTCTACTACTGTTGCAGCCCATCCACTTGAAGGTTTAATATGTTGTGTGTTTACAGATGTTCTTCAGCACACCACTATGTAATGCATGGGCACTTAAGTTGCCGACATCTTCCTGTCAGCTTGAACCGGTCTGGGCATTCTCCTCTGACCTCTCTCATTAACAAGGCATTTCCGCCCACAGAACTGTTAAAAAAAAATTAAGGAGGGATGTATATAAAGCTGAGTAATCCTTTCTCATTCATCAATAAATGTGCTTCTGATGCAGGGAATATTTCCAAATTATTTGGACTTTTTTGGGCAATTTTTGGAGGGGTTGGGTAGGACTGCTGGTAAGTGGTTCGTCAAGTAATAATGACTTAAGTTTGCATTTGAAAGTCTGCCTCTCACAATTTTTTGAAACTGTTTTACAATGTTTCTGGCACTCTTGCGTGCAGTTCCAGATCATAACCACATTTTTCTAGCATTTCTATATATTTGCAGCCATCTTAAACACTTTTTAAAATGTTTAAATCTATTCTATTTTAGTAGACATGAGGATTTGCTCTTGCTATTTTTATCCAAACTACAAATCAATAAACACTAAGAAATTAAATTATGGATGAAATTAAAGTTAAGCAGTTGGAGCAATAGAGAGTGTGTTTCTTACAACAGTGGCCATTTAGCTATCAAGTTAACTCTCACATCTCAGCACAGCAGGAGAAACTGCGAGCAGTTTCAAACTCCTGCGAATGCACATCTTGCACAATTTTTCATGGTCCTGTAGGGTAACGTAATAGGAGAAAAGTACATGATTCACAACCACTGACGAGTTGGGGTTTCACTTTAAGCTGTTGGTCCAATGTGACGAAGTTATGTAAAGATCTTGAGTGCGTTTTTGTGTTTTGGTTTTGGAGTTCATTATAATGTGTTACTGGTTTCACTAAGCATAAAACACCTCACTTTGTTTTATTTCTGAAAGGCTACATTGGTGACCCCAATGCTCTAGGACAACTCCAGCGATATTGAACATGTCGGTCAATGCAGTCACTTGGAAGCTGAAAGAGTTTTGAGAGTAAAATGCCATTGCTTGGTTTGTACAGGCTGAGGCCCAGTTTGCTCTACAAGAAATTTCCACTGACGACACCAAACTCTACTACATGGTAGCGTTGCTCAGCAATTTCATGGCTGCAAGAATGGTAAGTCTGCTTGAACACCTACCTGAACACGATAAGTACATATCACTGAAGACTCGCCTACTATAGACTTTTGTACTATCAGAGTCTGAGCTTGCCAAACAGTTGCTCTCCTTGCCCGCCTCAGCAACGCTAGGCCTTCAGAGCTAATGGACCACATGCTTTCTCTCCTGTGAAATCACCAAACTTGTTTTATTTTTAAAGAACTCTTACATACAGACAGACAGACATACTTTATTGATCCAGAGGGAAATTGGGTTTCGTTACAGCCGCACCAACCAAGAATAGTGAAGAAATATAGCAATATAAAACCATAAATAATTAAATAATAATGTTAACCATGCCAAGTGGAAATAAGTCCAGGACTAGCCTATTGGCTCAGGGTGTCTGACACTCCGAGGGAGGAGTTGTAAAGTTTGATGGCCACAGGTAGGAATGACTTCCTATGACGCTCAGTGTTACATCTCGGTGGAATGAGTCTCTGGCTGAATGTACTCCTGTGCCTAACCAGTACATTATGGAGTGGATGGGAGTCATTGTCCAAAAGATGGCATGCAACTTGGACAGCATCCTCTTTTCAGACACCACCGTCAGAGAGTCCAGTCCCACCCCCACAACATCACTGGCCTTACGAATGAGTTTGTTGATTCTGTTGGTGACTGCTACCCTCAGCCTGCTGCCCCAGCACATAACAGCAAACATGATAGCACTGGCCACCACAACCTCATAGAACATCCTCAGCATCGTCCGACAGATGTTAAAGGACCTCAGTCTCCTCAGGAAATAGAGACGGCTCTGACCCTTCTTGTAGACGGCCTCAGTGTGTGATCAAGTTCGCATAGCCCTCACTAATATACCTGTGTTGGACCATAGGGAGCTTCCTAAAATGGCTGATAAATTGCATTCATTATTCCTCCTCCTTTCTCTACCACAATTAGCCCAGTCAGCAAGGCCCCCCCAATATAAGGAAGCCCATGGCAGCAAAACAGATGATGATAGGCCTATGCTTTTACCATGCTCGCTTTGGTACGAGCATAGAAAGTGCCAGCTGCCTTATAGGCTTGACAGTGTCAGTGTATTGGGACTTCAAAGGTCCGTGAACACCATGGGTTCCAACTGCCAGGGCCGTCTACAGTTCATTATGGACACCCTTTCAGGGCAACACTTTCTGTGTGGACTGCCAGCACTGCCTGTTGATGAGAAGATAAAGAGTGACAAAACCCCGCTGGAGGCTGCCAACAAGATCCAGACTTATGGGATACAACAGGTTACGCTCTGGTGGACAATGTTACACATGGGATTTCTTCCTGGCTTAAGTGGCTAGACCTCTGCTTTGCACAGATTTTCTGTGTGCCCAACAACTGTTAATCGATCTTAAGAACTGCCGGCTTGTGAGCGTCAAGCCCTGTGGGTCATTACCCTGCTCCCCCACACCCCAGTAAGTTCCCCAAAATGACTCTGTCAAATGCATACTGATGCACCTTCAATAACTCTCTCTGAGACGTGAAGGCGAGATATTGGTTTTTATTGACTGGAAGAAAGAACAAGCAGTAGTTGACCACCATACTACATCCTGGAGACTGAGGGCCAGGCTCAAGCCTCAATCGCCTTTATACCGGGGTCTGTGGGAGGAGCCACAGGAGCAGTCAGCAGGGGGTGTGTCCAGACATATTTAGTTCACCACACATACACCACCGCATGTGAGTTTACTCAACTGCTGGGTGATTTCCCAAACCTCACCAAGCCCTCATTCTCCACTGCAGTCACAATATATGGTCGAGCACCACATTCCCACAACTGGCATATGCATGGAGACTGGACCCAGAAAAGCTTGCAGCTGCGAAGACTGAGTTTGACAATATGGAAAGATTCAGCATTGCATGCTGGTCGAATAGCCTCTGAGTTTCACTGCTCCATGTGATCCTTTAGTCCGAGGTGGTTGCCACCCATGTGGTGATTACTGATGCCTTAACAAGGCCACCACCCCGATCATTACTAATTAGGGCTACCATCAGGTGTCTCTGTGCTCAGAGGATGTTCCCAAAACAGGTGTGATAAACCCATTTGCCCTTGTTGAGTTTCTGCGCTTGCCGTTTGGGCTGAATGATGCAGCACAGACTTTCCAATGGCTGATGGACTCTGTACTAAAAGACTTGGACTTTCCTTTTGTTTACATAGATGACGTACTTGTCACCAGTGCGACCAAATCCGATCAGCATATCTCATCTCCGCACATTTTTCAAGCGCTTAAGCCAGCACAGGTTGATTATTAACCCTGCTAAATGCCAGTTCGGGTTGTCAGCCATTGACTTTCTCACCCATCACAACTCTGCAGGAAGTGTGAAACCTCTCCCATCAAAAATAGTTGCTATTATGGATTTCTCATCACCCCACACTACAAGATAACTACAGGAGTTTTTAGGTATGATAAACTTCTATCACTGCTTTGTTCCACGAGCTGCTGAACGTGTGCTCCTGCTGTATAGTGCACATAAAGGCAATACTCTTATCAAATGCTTGACTGGTCAGTGAACATGACTAAGGCAGTTAATGATACCCAACGAGCTCTTTCTAATGCGACGCTGCTGGCCCACCTGCTCCCCGGTGCACCCGTAGCCATTACCACTGATGCCTCAGACTGTGGTGTGGTGCTGCTCAACTTCCTCGGCCAGCAGCTTCATACCCCCGAAAAGAACTACAGCATGTTTGACCGTGAACTTTTTGGTCTATATTTGGCTGTCTGTTGCTTTCATGTCCTAGTGGGTCGCCATTTCACAGCGTTCATGGACCACAAACCCCCTGTGCACGTGGTGGCCAAAATGTCAGGCCCTGGTCTGCGTGGCAGCAACATCGCCTGGCCTACATATCAGAGTTCACAACTCATATACAACATACGAAGGGGAAAAATAACGCCATGGCTAATTGCGTCTCATGGCCAGCTGCTGAGGCCGTACACACAGGGGTTGACTACACTGGCATGGCTGCCGACCAAGTTATTGACACAGAGGTCCAGGCTTACTGAACAGAGTTAATGGGCCTGTGGTTGGCTGACACTAGGCTTGGGGAAGCTGGGGGTTTTTCTCCTGTGTGATGTCTCAACCGGCTGTCCTGCAAACTGGAGGCTGGGTGTTTTATACATGGCTTCTCGCATCCGGGCTGGAAGGCCTCACAGAAACTGGTTGCACTAAAGTTTGTTTGGCACGACCTCAGAAAGGATGCGCATGACTGCAGCTTGTGTAGAGTGCCACTGGGCAAAATTAAATTGTCATGTTCAGGCGCTATTAGCACTTTGA
The DNA here is from genome assembly GCF_030144855.1 of Hypanus sabinus. NCBI lineage: Eukaryota > Metazoa > Chordata > Chondrichthyes > Myliobatiformes > Dasyatidae > Hypanus > Hypanus sabinus. Next base: position 168,557,924 of record NC_082709.1, on the reverse strand, counting down.
GGTCCCTAAGTGATGGTTTGACCATGTCAACGTGGATCTTATGGGTCCTCTTGCCCCTCCTGCAGTTTCACACACCTTCACTATACAGGAGCACCAGGTGGCCAATGTCTTTCTAGTATCAGCAATGGCTGCAGATGTGGCTCGGGCATTCATCAGCATCTGAGTGGGTCAGCGTGGCGCCCCATCTGATATTTCCTCTGACCACGTTTCCCCAATTAATTTCAGACCTCTGGGCTGCAATGGCCCAGATCCTCAGCATTAGGCTACATCGTACCATGGTGTACCACCCGCAGTCCAATGGTCTATGTGAGCAGTTTCACCGCCTCTTAAAGGCTGCTCTGAGGGCTTCTCTGACCAATGAGTGTTGGCATGATCGACTCCTTGGATCCTGCTGGAGCTCAGAACTGCTCCAAAAGAGATCCTGCAGTCACCCATGGCAGAGTTGGTATACCGGCAGCCATTATGGTGATTTCATTCCTGACGCCATGACCGCCTGATCCGCTTCTCATCAGCGTTCCACCTTCCTCAATAAATGCAATTCCTCTGCACCTATTCCTTCTCCCCATCATGGCGTCCAGAATTCTTGGGGTCCTGTAGACCTACATTCCACCATTTTTGTTTTCATCTGACGTGATGCACACCAACATCCCCTTAGGCTCCCTTACGATGGCCTGTTCCATAGTTTGAAACTTTTATCATAGGTAAGAGGGGTAAACTTGAATGTATTTTGGTAGATTGCCTTAAACAGACCCAGAAAGACTTGAAGTATTCCCCTACCATGTCTCTGGGGTCACAACATGACCATGAGCCTACCAATGCACCTCTGGATGAGCCAGAGGCGCCTACAGTCCCTCCACCCTATGGAACACAGGACATGAGCTGGATGGCTTGTCCAAGGTCTAGACAGGCTTACAATGCAGGTTTTAGTGAATTCTGGGAGGCTGTATAGGATAACATAATTGGAAGAAATGTACATAATTCACAAACGTTGACATTGAGTTTAGGGCTTCCCTTTAAGAGACTGGTCTCATGTGATGACATTGTTACATAAAGATTTTTAGCAAGCTTTTGAGTTCAGGTTTTGGAGTTCAATAAAATACATTGCAGGTTTTATTAAACATAAAATGACTCACTTCATTTTATTTATGAGAACCTGCAGTCCCAGAGCACACCTCCACGGTTTAGAAAGCTCGTCAATGCCTCAGTTTTCTGAGGAGACTGCAGAGAGCTGCACATCAATACTCACGACCTTCTACATTCTAACATGCTGTATCACTGTGTGATACAGAAGCGGCCCTGTGGTGGACAAGAGGGCCCTACAACAGGTAGTTAAAATGGCCTATACCATCATCCACAGCAGCTCTACAAGAGACTAAACAACATCCATATCAGGACTACTAGACTCAAAAACAGTTACTTCATCCAAACCATCAAGCTGATCAACAACTCCACCCATTAACCCACACCACTGCATATAAATACCTAACATAAATGTGCAGACTATTTTCTAAACGGGGAGAAAATACAAAAATCTGAGATGCAAAGGCACTTGGGAGTCCGCGTGTAGAACACCATAAAGGTCAAGTCGGTGCTAAGTTAGCATTCATTTCAAGAAGTCTAGGATACAAGAGCAGGGATGTGATGCTGAGGCTTTGCAAGGCACGGGTGAGGCCTCACTTCGAATATTGTGAACAGTTTTGGGCCCCTCATCTTAGAAGAGATGTGCCGGCATTGGAGAGGGTCCAGAGAAGGTTCACAAGGTTGATTGCAAGAATGAAAGGGTTATTGTACGAGGAATGTTGGATGGCTCTGGGTCTGTACTTGCTGGAATTTAGAAGGATGAGGGTGGATCTCATTGAAGCCTTTTGAATGTTGAAAGGCCTAATCAGTGTAGACATGGAAAGGATGATGGGAGAGTGTAGCCCAGCCTCAGAGGGGCATCCTTTCAAACCAGAGATGCGGAGAAGTTTATTTAGCCAAAGCATGGTGAATTTGTGGAATTTATTGCCACATGCGGCTGTGGAGGCCAGGTTGTTGGGTGTATTTAAGGCAGAGATTGATGGGTTCTTGATTGGACATTGAATCAAAGGTTATGGGGAGAAGGTTGGGAACTGGGGTTGAGGAGGAGAAAAAAAAGGATCAGCCATGATTGAATGGCAGAGCAGACTCAGTGGGCCAAATGGCCTAATTCTGTTCCTTGGCCTTATGGTATATTATATCTGTATATCCTACTGCATTGAATAACCAGATAAATGGCAGATACTGGATATCCTCTGTTAAATATGTCTTTTGTGCTCAGTTTTTAGATTTGTAAGACTGGATTGTTATAGTGGGTGTTGTTATTGTGCACTTGCCTCTGAGGTATTTTTGTGTCTGCACAATACTATGCTATCTTCTAAAATCACTACAGTGAATCATGCGCTTTCTGCCTCTCCTGGCACCAATGCAATCAATGAAAACCTATTGACATGAAACACAATCTGAGAATTTAGTTTTTTTTAAACTATAAGCCCATTGTATTTGCTTCCTCTTATGATAATACTGTCTTCTCAAGAATTGATCTAGTGCATTATTGGGTTTACAATTGCAAAGCAGTCATGCATGGAGAAAGTTATACACCGTGCTATAGGTATGCTTTCATGATGTCCTTTGAAGTTGAAGTCTCAATTATTCTAATTCATATTAATGTAGTTAAAAGGTTGAGTGTAGCTTAGAGAAATATGCTGACCATATAAAGTTGTGGGGCAGAGCAAGTCTTCAGATGTTCAGAAAATATCTACAAAGGCATGTTGATAAATGATGGCCAGTGAAGAATAGTGTGAGAAAAAGCAGAGAATCAGGCACTTTGGCCCACTATGTTGTGCCAAACCAATTAAATTAGTAATAAAATGGCAAACTATACTACTCTCTCCTGGCCTATATAATGTCCATATCCTTCCATTTTCCACACATTTGTGTCTATCTAAATGTCTCCTAAAAAGTGTCTAACGTTTATGCTTCTACCACCACTCCAGGCAGCATATTCTCGGCACCCGCCTCTCCCTGTGAGTAATAAAAAAAAAACAACTAACCCTTAATATCTCCTTTGAAATTACCCCTTCTCACCTTAAATGCATGCTCTCTGGAATTAAGCATTTCAACCTTGGAAAATAGATATTGTCTGCCTACTGTATATCTCTCATTAACTTATAAGCCTCTATCAGATCTCCCCTCAGCCTCCACTGCTCCTGAGGAACTTTGCCCAACTTCTCGTTAAAGTCCATGCCTTCTAATCCAGGCAACAACCTGGTGAACCTCTTCTGCACCCTCCCCAATGCCTTGACATGCTTCTCTATAATGGGGCGACCAGAACTGTATGCAATACTCCAGTTGCAACCTAACTAGAGTTTTATAAAGCCGGAATATAATGTTCTGACCATTGAACTAAATGCCTCAAGTATTAAAAACAGACATGCAATATGCCTTCCCGACCACCCCTTCAACTTGTGTACCCACTTTCACAGAGGTATAAACTTAGACCCCAAGATCCCTCTGCTCAACAACTGTTAAGGATCTTGCCCTTAACAGTGTACTGTCTCTTTGCATTTGACCTGTCACATTTGTTTGGGTTAATCACATCTACCATTTCTCCGCCCATATTGCAACCTGTCTATATCCCGTTGTATTCTTTGCCAGTCTTCTATGTCATCCACAACACCACCAATCTTCATATCATCTGCAAACTTACCAATCCAGCCATCTATATTTTCATCCAGGTCACTTATATACATCAGAAACAGCAGAGGTTGCAGTACAGAAACCTGCAGAATACTGCTAATCACGAACCTCCAGCTAGAATAGGTCCCTTCAACCACCACCCTCTGAGTTCTATAGGCAAGCTGTTCTGAATCCAAATGATAAATTCATCATGGATTCCATGCTTCTAAGGTTCTGGGTGAGCCTCCCATGAGAAACCTTGACAAATGCCGATTAAATCCATATAGTCAACATCCACATCTCTACCTTCAACAATCACCCTTGTCAGAAAACTTACGCTAGTAAGACATGATGTGCCCTGTACAAAGCCGTGCTGGCTCTCCCTAATTAGGCCATGGTTTTCCAATTGCTCATAAATCCTATCCCTAGGAATTCTCTGCAGTAACTTCCCTACCACTAATGTGAGACTCACTGGTCTATAGTTTCCAGGATTATTCCTTGCTCCCTGCTTAAATAATGGAACAATGTTAGCCATTTGCCATGGTGTTTGCAATCTCTCGTAGAATTATAGACCCCTTTGCTGTCTGTCCTTTCAGAACAGTGATTAACAGTTCTTTGGAATCAAGGGATATTGGGTCCAATCCTGGGAAATTGAGGAAGGTGATTAGCCATGATCTTAAAAAATAGCAGAGCAGACTGAAAGGGTCTATTCCTTTCAGTCTATTCCTACTCCCACTCCTTACATTCTTAGACATTCATCGCTAATTATGGCCTCTTGATCATTATTAAAATTGGCTGTCACATTGCCTGATGCAAAACAATGGTCTTTGCTCCATAAGTACTTGTGTTGTGGTTGGATGAGATCATGACAATAATGAGCCAGAAGGGCATTTGCAGCAATGAAGTAGTTTTCTGCTTCTCATTACTGAGGTTAGCATTTTTTTTGAACTCCAGATTATGTATTTATTATTTATTTTTGATTGTTTAAAGCAATTTTTTTTAAAGACGCAGCACGGATGGTCCTTCCAGCCCTTTGAGCCCCACCACTCAGCAATCACCCAATTTAATCCCAGCCTAATCACGGGACAACTTACAATGACTAGTTAACCTACCAACCAGAACATCTTTGGACTGTGGGAGGAAATCCCACGGTCATGGGGAGAACGTACAAACTCCTCACAGGCAGCGACGGGAATTGAACCCGGGTTGCTGGTGTTGTGAGGTGTTGTGCCAACCACCGCGCTACTGTGCCCCTCCCCCCCCAGCTGTCTTTGTGGGATTTGAACTCCTGCACCTCACCACTGTCAGTCCAGTAACCCAAATACTATATTACTGTCCAGAGGGCTTCCTTACACATAGCTCCTTATTCCCCACAGATAGAGTATCTTCTGTTAAATTTCACTGCCAACTACATCAATCCTTTGTTATCTTCCAGACCAAAGAATGAAAATTAGCACCTCTACTGAACTGTGAAACAAAAATTCAAAGTAAATGCATTATCAAAGTACATATATGTTACCATATGCTACCCAGAGGTTCATTTTCTTGCAGGAATTCACAGTAGGTATAAAGAAACACAATAAAATCAATGACAAACTATACACAAACAAATAAGGATAAATAACCAATGTGTAAAAGATGACAAACTGTAAATACAAAAAATTAATACTAATAATAATTAAATAAGGAATAAACAATATGGGAATATTAGTTGCAGAGTACTTGAAAGCAAGGCTGTAGGCTGCGCAATCAGTTGAGTGTTGGAGTGAGTGAAGTTATCCCCTCTGCAGGTATTGGAGCCTGATTGTTGCAGGGTGATAACTGTACCTGAACCTGGTGATGTGGGACCGAAGGCTCCTGTACCTCCTTGTAGATGAGCTTAACAGTTGTGAGGGTTCTTCTTGTGATGCACTAGCCTGGACCCATTACTTTGCAAGTAGGGATCTGCTAGTGAGGAAGTGCAAGATTTTTCAACAGGAGTCTTTGATTGGAGTACTGCGCAGACACAGTAGAAGAGTTCCCCTGCAATTCTGGTGAAGAGCTTTTAAGAACCCAGTATCCATAAAAGAGTGGTATCATCTAGCTGAGCAGTCATCAGAGGAGTGGTCTGAGGCAGGGTGGTAAGGTTTTGGTGAGAACAGGCAGAGGAAAGGTAAGTAGTTATGTTCATTCTTTATTTATTTTTTCATATTTCCTTGAGAGAATAGGGTGTATGTCTACAGGGTCATTGTTCTGTTCTGGGTCTCAGATGTAGGATTTCCAGGAAGCTGAGAAGCAGGACCTCAAGGGTAGTAATCATGGGATTGCTGCCTGTACCACGCAACAGTGAGGATAGGAGTAGAATGAGGTGACAGATAAATGTGTGGCTGAAGAATTGGAGCAGGGGGCAAGGATTCAGATTTCTGCATAACTGGGACCTCTTCTGGGGCAGGTGTGACCTGTATAAAAGGGGTGGGTTTCACTTGAATCCAAGGGGGACCAATATCCTTGTGGGGAGGTTTACTAGAGCTGTTGGGAGTGATTTAAACTTATATAGTAGGGGGATGGGAACCAGTATGATAGAGCTGAGGATGAGCCAGCAGGTTTACAAGTAGATGATGGGTGTAACATGAATGTAAGGAAGGACAAGCCAATGACTGGGTACAAATGCAGATAGAGCAAAGAGTTAAATTGTACCACAGAGGCAAAATTCAAAAGAGCGAAGAATGCAGGACTAACGGTGCTGTATTTAAATGCATGTAGCATTCGGAATAAGGTGGATGAACTTGTGGCGCAATTAGACATTGGTCGGTATGACGTGGGCTGAGTTGGGGCTGAAAGAAGGTCATAGTTGGGAGCTTAACATTGTATTGAAAAGCATAGGCAGTGGTGTGGCTCTGTTGGTAAGAGATGGAATTGCATCTTTCGAAAGAGGTGACATAGGGTCAGAAAATGTTGAATCTTTGTGGGTAGAGTTAAGAAACTGCAAGGGTGAAAAAAAACATCATGGGAATTATACATAAGCCTCAAAATAGTAGCCAAGATGTGGTGTTGAGATTGCAAAGGGAGCTGGAAAGGGCATGTAATAAGGATAATGACACAAATGTGTTGTGGGGCTTCAATATGCAAGGGGATTCGGAAAATCAGGTTGGAATGGGAATCAGAATTAAAATATTAAAACCACCAGGATGTCCCGCTTGTGGTGGATGGACCAGAGGTGCTCCACAAAGCCATACCATCTCCAAAGGGATCCTCTCACAAAATATATTTATCTCTGCCCACATTCCACAGAGGTCACTGCTCTCTACAACTCTCTTGTCCATTCTCCCCACTAATCTCCCTCCCAGCACTTATCTCTGCAAGTGGCTTAAATGCTATTCTTGCCCCTACACTTCCTCTCTCAACATCATTCAGGTCCCCAAACAGTCCTTCCAGGTGAGGCAAAATTTCACTCGCAAATCTGCCGGGGCTATCGATTGTGTCTGGTGCTCCTGATGCGGCCTCTTCTACATTGTAAAGACCCATCGTAAATTGAGGGACTGTAGCGGTGTGCTACAAACAGCGCTAAAATTACGACACGGAGTCGGTAAATGCAGTCGAAGGAAAAACTTTATTCGAAAACTTCAGCCTCACTTTTAAGCCTCTGTCAACCGGCCCCCCATGGCGAAGAGGCTCCAAAGCTCTGTGCTCGCAAACCCCCGTAGGCTATCTAATTGTGAGTCGGTTCGCATACGCTAGGAAATGAGCCGCCACATAACCCCCCCCCCAGAACCGGCGATACACCCCCCAATGTCCACAGCCTGGGCCAGAACCTGCTTGGGAGGTCGGCCTCTGCGCCGAGGCGCCGGAAACTCGGCCGGTTGCGCCAGGTCCACATGGGCCGGCTTGAGGCGGTCCACCGTGAAAACCTCCTCCTTCCCCCCAACGTCCAGCACGAACGTGGACCCGTTGTTCCGGAGCACCGTAAACGGCCCCTCGTATGGCCGCTGCAGCGGTGGCCGATGCCCGCCCCTTCGTACAAACACAAACTTACAGTTCCGTAGGTCTTTGGGTACGCAGGTCGGGTGCCGCCCATGCTGTGAAGTGGGTATGGGGGCCAGGTTACCGAGCTTCTCGCGAAGTCTGCCCAGGACTGCAGCGGGTTCTTCCTCTTGCCCCCTCGGGGCTGGTAGGAACTCCCCGGGGACGGCCAGGGGCGCGCCGTATACCAACTCGGCCGACGAGGCGTGCAGGTCGTCCTTGGGCGCTGTGCGGATGCCGAGAAGGACCCAGGGAAGCTCGTCCGCCCAGTTGGCTCCTCGCAGGCGGGCCATGAGGGCCGACTTCAGGTGACGGTGGAAACGCTCCACTAGCCCGTTCGACTGTGGGTGGTAGGCAGTGGTGTGGTGCAGCTGAGTCCCCAAAAGGCTGGCCATAGCTGACCACAGGCTGGAGGTGAACTGGGCGCCTCTGTCGGAGGTAATGTGGGCTGGTACACCAAAGCGGGATATCCAGGTGGCGATCAGGGCTCGGGCGCAAGATTCGGAGGTGGTGTCGGTGAGCGGGACCGCCTCTGGCCATCTTGTGAACCGGTCCACGATAGTCAGGAGGTAACGCGCTCCGCGCGACACTGGCAGGGGGCCCACGATATCCACATGAATGTGGTCGAAACGCCGGTGGGCGGGATGGAACTGCTGCGGTGGGGCTTTGGTGTGCCGCTGAACCTTGGCCGTCTGGCAGTGCATGCACGTCCTGGCCCATTCACTGACCTGTTTGCGGAGTCCGTGCCAAACGAACCTGCTGGAAACCATCCGGACAGTTGTCCGGATGGAGGGATGCGCCAAGTTATGAATGGAGTCGAAAACACGTCGCCGCCAGGCTGCGGGGACGACCGGACGGGGCTGGTTGGTGGCGACGTCACAGAGTAGGGTCCTCTCACCTGGGCCCACGGGGAAGTCCTGGAGCTGCAAACCAGAGACTGCAGTCCTGTAACTCGGAATCTCCTCATCTACCTGCTGTGCCTCTGCCAGTGCCTCAAAGTCTACCCCTTGGGAAAGGGCATGAACGGTAGGGCGAGAGAGCGCATCCGCCACGACATTGTCCTTACCCGAGACGTGCCGGACATCCGTTGTGTATTCAGAGATGTAGGACAGGTGGCGTTGCTGGCGGGATGACCAGGGGTCGGATGCTTTCGTAAACGCAAAGGTAAGCGGTTTGTGGTCCGTGAACGCGGTGAAGGGCCGACCTTCTAGGAAGTACCTGAAATGCCGGATTGCCAGGTAGAGCGCCAACAGTTCCCGGTCAAAAGCACTGTACTTGAGCTCGGGTGGCCGCAGGTGTTTGCTGAAAAACGCCAGGGGTTGCCAGCGACCTGCGATGAGCTGCTCCAGCACCCCACCGACTGCCGTGTTTGATGCGTCCACTGTGAGGGCGGTAGGGGTGTCCATTCTGGGATGTACTAGCATTGCGGCGTCAGCCAAAGCTTCCTTCGTTTGAACGAAAGCGGCGGCGGACTCCTCGTCCCAGGTAATGTCCTTGCTCGGACCCGACATCAGGGCGAACAGGGGGCGCATGATCCGGGCAGCTGAAGGGAGGAAGCGGCGGTAGAAATTGACCATACCTACGAATTCCTGAAGGCCTTTGACCGTGGTGGGTCGGGGGAAGTGGCGGACCGCATCTACCTTAGCGGGCAGAGGGGTTGCCCCGTCTTTAGTAATCCTGTGGCCCAGGAAGTCAATGGTATCAAGTCCGAACTGGCATTTGGCAGGGTTGATTGTAAGACCGTACTCACTCAGTCGGGCGCAGAGTTGACGGAGGTGGGACAGATGCTCCTGACGACTGCCGCTGGCTATGAGGATGTCATCCAAATAGATGAACGCGAAGTCCAGGTCCCGTCCCACCGCGTCCATTAACCGCTGGAACGTCTGTGCGGCATTCTTCAGGCCGAACGGCATGCGGAGGAACTCGAAGAGGCCAAACGGGGTGATGAGAGCCGTCTTGGGGACGTCGTCAGGATGCATCGGGATTTGATGGTACCCTCGGACAAGGTCGACCTTGGAGAAGATCCGGGCGCCGTGCAGGTTTGCCGCAAAGTCCTGAATGTGCGGCACAGGGTAGCGGTCCGGTGTGGTAGCCTCGTTCAGCCTGCGGTAGTCGCCGCACGGTCTCCAGCCCCCCGTCGCTTTGGGCACCATGTGCAGGGGGGAAGCCCAGGGGCTGTCGGACCGCCGGATGATCCCCAATTCCTCCATTCTCTGGAACTCCTCCTTCGCCAGTCGGAGCTTGTCCGGGGGAAGCCGCCGAGCACGGGCATGGAGGGGTGGTCCCTGTGTCGGGATGTGGTGCTGTACGCCGTGCCTGGGCATGGCTGCTGTGAACTGCGGTGCCAGAACCGATGGGAACTCCGCCAGGACCCTGGTGAAGTCGTTGTCGGACAGCGTGATGGAGCCGAGGTGAGGGGCTGGCAACTGGGCCGCGCCCAGGGAGAACGTCTGAAAGGTCTCGGCGTGTACCAGTCTCTTCCTGGGCAGGTCAACCAGCAGGCTGTGAGCTCGCAAAAAATCCGCACCCAGAAGCGGTTGGGCTACGGCGGCCAGTGTGAAGTCCCACGTGAACTGGCTGGGGCCGAACTGTAGCTGCACCTGACGGGTGCCATAGGTCCTTACTGTGCTGCCATTCACGGCCCTCAGGGGGGGACCCGGTGCCCTGCTGCGAGTGTCGTAACTGGTCGGAGGTAAAACGCTGACCTCAGCCCCAGTATCGACCAAAAAGCGGCGTCCCGACCTGCTATCCCACACATACAGGAGGCTATCCCGATGGCCAGCCGCCGTAGCCATCAGCGGCGGCTGGCCCTGGCGTTTCCCGGGAACTTGCAGGGCGGGCGGCAACGGCGGGCTTCTGCGCCCCACCGCTGGTGGTAGAAGCACCAGTGGTCATTGGGCCGGGGGTTAGTGGGCTCTGCGGCCGGGCCTGGACTGGTTTGCTGCCGGGAGCGTGGCTGGGAGATCTGTGCGATGGACGCCCCGCTCACCTTTTTGGCGTTCCACAGCAAGTCCGCCCGGGCTGCCACCTTCCGGGGGTCACTGAAATCCGCGTCGGACAGCAGCAGGCGTATGTCCTCGGGCAGCTGCTCCAGGAATGCCTGCTCAAACATGAGGCCTGTGTGTCCCTCGGCCAGAGACAACATCTCGTTCATTAAAGCCGATGGAGGTCTGTCGCCCAAGCCATCCAGGTGCAGTAAACGGGCAGCCCGCTCGCGCCGTGAGAGTCCGAAAGTCCTGAGGAGCAGGGCTTTGAATTCCGTGTACTTGCCGTCTGCCGGGGGCGACTGTACGAACTCCGCGACCTGGGCCGCTGTGTCCTGGTCGAGGGAGCTCACCACGTAGTAGTAGCGGGTGTCTTCTGAGGTGATCCGGCGAACGTGGAATTGGGCTTCGGCTTGCTGGAACCATAGGTCCGGGCGCTGTGTCCAGAAACCCGGCAGTTTCAACGAAACCGCATGAACAGAGGCGGCGTCGGTCATTTCTGGTCCAAAAATCGTTTGGACCGTCGGGGTCACCAATTGTAGCGGTGTGCTACAAACAGCGCTAAAATTACGACACGGAGTCGGTAAATGCAGTCGAAGGAAAAACTTTATTCGAAAACTTCAGCCTCACTTTTAAGCCTCTGTCAACCGGCCCCCCATGGCGAAGAGGCTCCAAAGCTCTGTGCTCGCAAACCCCCGTAGGCTATCTAATTGTGAGTCGGTTCGCATACGCTAGGAAATGAGCCGCCACAGGACCACTTCGTCAAGCTCTTCCACTCCATCTGCCACTTACTGGTGGCCAAGCATTTTAATACCGATTGCCATTCCCATTTTGACATGTCAGTCCATGGCCTCTTGTGCTAAGATGAGACTACCCTCAGGGTGGAGGAGCTACACATTATATTCCATCTGGGTAGCCTCCAACCTGTTGGCATGAATATTGATTTCTCCGTCCAGTAAACAATTCCCCTCTCTGACCTTTTATCTCTTCTCACCTGGCTTTACTGCCCCTGGATTCCCTCCTCCTTCTCTTTCTCACATGGTCCACACTCCTCTCCTATCAGATTCCTTTCTTTCTCTAGCCATTTCCACCTATCACCTCTCAGCTTCTTACTTCATTCCCCACCCATACCTAGCTTCACCTATCACCTTCTCGCTTGTACTCCATTCCCTCCCCCTCTTCCCTTATTCTGGCTTTTTCCCCCTTCCGTTCCAGTCCTGATGAAGGGTCTCAGCCAAAAATGTCGACTGTTTATTCATTTCCATTGATTCTGCCTGACTTGCTGAGTTACTTTCCCATTTTGTGGATGTTGCTCTCTCAATATTCGGTAGGTTACCAGCAGTACTGGTCTCTTTATTTAAGGAGGTACACTGAATATGTGCTTTGAAGGTTTAATGGGTTGAAACCTGGAATAGTTGAGTGGCGGGATGGAGATACGTCTCTTCCAAAGGAGGTCTAAGGTGCTCCTTCCCTCCGCAAGCCGGCAGGTCACCCCTGGGCAAGGTGTAGCACCTGATTAGCCCCCGATCAGCATCATGTGAAGCCATGGGAACAAGTGGTCGATGGCTGTGTGAGCAGCTGGTGCATATCTAAAGTCCTGGTTATGCGACCACTGATGCCTGGCAGACAATCTCTGAAGTGTATTGATAAGGGCTGGGATCACATGTCATGTGCTCAGAAGGCAATGGCAAATCACTTCTGAAGAAAAATTTGCCAAGAACAATCATGATGGGGAAAGACCATGATTGCCATGTCAAACAACAAGGAACAAAACCTGGAATAAAGGGTTGTGAAGAAATATCGATCTGGTTGGGTCTATGTTCACTGAAGATCAGAAGAATGTACAGATTTTATTAAAATATATTAGAGAGGGACGGGTAAGTTAGATAATTTTTCCTCATGAGGAAATCCACAATAAGAGGCAAAGCTTCAAAATAAATGTTCACCTACTTCAGATCGAGATTCAAGTTTATTGGCCACATGTAGATCAAAACATACAGTGATATGTGTCACTTGCATTAACAACCAACACACGCGAGGGTGGTCTGTTGGGAACCCATAAGTGTCTCACAGTGGCTGGCACCAATGTGATATTACAAACATGAGAAAATCTGCAGATGCTGGAAATCTGAGCAACACACAAAAAATGCTGGAGGAACTCAGCAGGCCAGGCAGCACCTGTGGAAAGAGTACAGTCAATGTTTCGGGCCAAGACACTTCGGCAGGACTGGAGAAAAAAAGCTGAGGAGTAGATTTGAAAGGTGGGGGGAGGAGAGAGAGAAACACCAGGTGACAGGTGAAACATGGAGGGGGAGGGATGAAGTAAAGAGCTGGGAAGTTGATTGGTGAAAGAAAAGGGGGAGGAGCATCAGAGGGAGGCGATGGATGGAAAAGGAGGTAACGTGAGAGAGGGAAAAAGGGGCCAGGGAATGGTGAAAGAGGGGAGGAGGGGCACTACCGGAAGTTTGAGAAATCTATGTTCATGCCATCAGGTTGGAGACTACCCATACAGAATATAAGGTGTTGTTCTTCCAACCTGAGTGTGGCCTCGTCACGACAGTGGAGGAGGCCATGGGTGTATATATCATAATGGGAATGGAAAGTGGAATTAACCAACCTCCATGTCCAACATACAATTCTCCAAAACTTGCGCCAACAATGGGATCACTCCAGCAAGCGCAGTCTCCTAGTGGCCACCCATTTTAGTTCCACTTCTGATTCCCATTCCGATATGTCTATCGATGGCCTCCTCCACTGTCGTGATGAGGCCACACTCAGGTTGGAGAAACAATACCTTATATTCTATCTGGGCAGCCTCTAACCTGATGCCATGTACATCGATTTCTCAAACTTCCGGTAATGCCCCCCTCATTCACCTTTTCCCTCGCTCACCTTAGCTCCTTGCCTGCCCATCGCCTCCAGCAGGTGCTCCTCCCCCTTTTCTTAATTCTATGGCCTTCTGTCTCTTTCACAAATCAACCTTCCAGCTCTTTACTTCATCCCTCCCCTCCCCAGCTTTCACCTATCATCTTGTATTTCTTTCTCCCCTACCACCACCTTTTAAATCTACTCCTCAGCTTTTTTTCTCCAGTCCTGCCAAAGGCTTTTGGCCCAAAATGTTGACTGCACTCTTTCCATAGATGCTGCCTGGCCTACTGAGTTCCTCCAGCATTTTGTGTGCGTTACCAACATGGCATGCTGCAATTCTCAGCAGAACAACACAGAACACAACAGAACTGAACAAAATTAGCAACGAAACAACAACAGCAAAGCAAGCTTCATTGCTCCCTCACGTGCGCAAATGTGCAGTCCTCTAACTCCAAGAAATGCCTCCAGTAGATTTGGATTTGGGCTCATACATGCACACATTGGGCCTTCGACTACTCCAGAGGACTCGCAGAGGTTCGCAGGCCCAGGCTCTGACTAGTCTTCCAGTCTTCCGATTTGATCCTCGAACCTCGATTCTTGGCATTGACTCCAAGATCTGCCAATCTTCAAACACCAGGCCTTGAACTCCAGACTCTCTGATTTGGGATCCCAGGGTTTTATTGGACCTTGTTCCTCCTGCCTGGATGAAACTAAACCTCTGGAACTGGACAACAAATCGCTGACCCTGAGGTTGGTGGGGGGTGGGGAGAGGGCATCAGCCTTCGTCTACGCTAGTCTGTGAATTGGACAACTGGCCAAACATCCTAGTCTGGCCTGTAGACATCCCAAATCTGCATCGCTGGACTTCGAATGCAGAGCAGGGAATTAAGACTCCAGCCAGTCCTCTTATTTCCCACATCCCTATCCTAAACCCTTACCTGATCCCTGACTCACCTCTCAGTCCCCAAATCCACCCAGCACAAGCCCAAGAAAACACTAAAAACAAATAAAACTGAGACGTGACCTCAACAGAGCCATCTTGAAGTTGAAGTTGAATTTCTTCTCTTGGGGATGTGGAATCAGAAGAGTAATCCAGCCCTGGAAACATTAAGGGTGGAGTCATCAAAAAAATTCAAGGCAGAAACAGACTGGCTTTTAAACAATAGGTAGTCAAACATGATGGAAACAGAGTGGAATGTGGCGTTGAGGACAAAAGCAGGTCATTATTAATATTAGTCTATAATGACACAGGCTGGTAAGTTCATGTTGTCTACTCCTGTTCCTGTGTCTCATGTTCTTATGTTGCTTTTTTCAACTGTGTTGAAATTTTACTCCTTTGAGCGAACTTCTGACTGTAAGGCATTAACTCCGCCTCGGCCAACATTTGACCCTGGGCATCCAAGTCTGTATGTATCAACATTTTCCAAGTACCAGGTTCTCCTCAGGAAGCTGTGAAAACTTTATGTAAAAACACTCACATTATCATTGATATTTGATACATGACCCGCCTCTGCAGTTTGCGTTCATTCCTAAACAAATGCACACGAAAATCAGATATAATCACGTTGAATGTATTGGAGCAAAGGCCAGTTTTCGTAAGTTCCCTGCCTTCCTGTGTACATCTGAGAACTTAAAGACAAAGATTAGCAGTGAAATGCATCCTCTGCATGTCAAACCAGCGAGGATTATGCTGACCTGCTGAGTTCCTCCAGCACTTGGTGTGTGTTAGTTTAGTCTTACTACATTTACCCTTCTATCAAAATAAAACCCTATAGTCTCAAGCACAATATATTCTATGAAGGCTCTTCAGAGGTGGAGTTTTAATATTTCTTATACATGGAAGTCTGGATTTTATGCCTGGTAGCATGGGCATTTCCTTCCCTTGAACAAACTGATGAATCAGCCATTGCATAATTGGCAGTCAACTCTATGGAATTATCATGAGTCGTCAGAAGCTCTTGTTTCTGAGCCAGGAGTGAGGGGTTCTGTATCTCTGGGTACTAGCCTCCGTAGTATCCAAGACATCTTCATGGAGTGGTGCCTCAGAAAAAGCAGCTAGCATCTTTAAGAACCCTCATCAACCAGGACATGCCCTCTTCTCGTTGTTACCATCAGGAAGGAGGAACAGAAGCCTGAAGGCACACACTCAGTGATTCAGGAACAGGTTCTTCCCCTCTGCCATCTGATTTCTAAATGGACATTGATCCTGTGAACACTACCTCATGACTTGTTTTTTTAAAATTTCAGATTGACAGGTATGATGTCAAACAGTAGTAAGGATGTGGTCTAAACATTACAACGGGAGAAAGAAAACACATGCCTAAAGGGCAATGTTACAAAAGTCATGCAGGTAGATTGGGAAAATCGGATTGGTGTCGGATCCCAAGAGAGGAAATTCCCAGAACGCATTTGAGATGGCTTTTTAGAGCAGCTCATGGTTGAGCCCACTAGAGGAGCAGCTATTCTGGATTGGGTGTTGTGCAATGAACCAGAATCGATTAGGGAGCTGAAGGTAAAGTCAGATGTATCAGAATTACAGTGGAGTAAAGAGAATTACAGAGGCATGAGAGGAGAGCTGGCCAAAATTGAGTAGAAAAGAAAGTGCGGGATCTCCCAGTGGCCACCCATTTTAATTCCACTTCCCATTCCCATTCTGATATATACATCCATGGCCTCCTCCACTGTAGTGATGAGGCCACATTTAGATTAGAGGAACAATTTATATTCCGTTTGGGTAGCCTCCAACCTAATGGCATGAACACCGATTTCTCAAATTTCCGATAATGCCCCCCACCCCCGTCCATTTCTTCTCTCTCGCCTTATCTCCTTGTCCACCCATTGCCTCCCTCCAGTGCTCCTTCCCCCTTTCTCCTTCCATGGCCTTTTGTCCCCTTCACTGATCAACTTCCCAGCTCTTTACTTCATCCCTCCCCCTCCAGGTTTCACCCATCACCTGGTGTTTCTCTGTCCCCTCCCCCCACCTTTTAAGTCTACTCCAGAACTTTTTTCTCCAGTCCTGCCAAAGGGTTTTGGCATGTAACATCGACTGTACTTTTTTCCATGGACGCTGCCTAGCCTGCTGAGTGCCTCCAGCATTTTGTGTGTGTCGCTCGGATTTCCAGCATCTGCAGGTTTTCTCCTGTTAGAGATGTGCTGGCAAGGGTCCAAAGGAGGTTCACGAGAATGATCCCTGGAATGAAAGGGTTAATGTCCGATAAGGGTTTGATAGCTCTGGGTCTGTGCTTGCTGGAGTATAAAGAATGAGGGATGATCTTATTGAAACTTATCAAATATTGCAAGGCTGAGATAGAGTGGACATTGAGATGAAGTTTCCTATGATGGAAGACTCTAGAACCAAGAGGCACCATGTCAAGATATAAGGAAGTCCCTTTAGAAAGGAGATGAGGAGGAATTTCTTTAGCCAGAGGGTGGTGAACCTGGGGAATTCATTGCCATAGATGGCTATGGAGGACAAGTCATTGGGTATATTTAAGGAAAAGGTTTTTGATTAGTAAGAGAGTCAAAGGTTATGGGGAGAGGGCAGGAGAATGGAGTTCAGAGGTAGAATAAATCAGCCATGATGGAATGATGGTGCAGACTCGATGGGCTGAATGGTCTGCTCCTATGTTTTACCGTCTTTTGCTCTTTAATCTGCATCCTTTTTCGTGTTATTCTGTCCTAACTCAATGCACTGCTTTGGTCTGAGTGAGCAGTATGCAAGGTAAGCTTTTCACTGTATCTCAGTATGTGGCAATAATAAACACTTCTATTTTCAATAAGACAGTTTGACAGCCTGGGAGAGGCAGGAATTTGATTAAAAGAATTCTAAAAATAATTCACAGAGAAAGAATTCGAGGAATGCAAGAGTTGGCTTTGTTTCATCAACATGAAGACATTATCTGATCATTATCACAAATTTTCTACAAATTGGCACAACAGCAGCAGCTCAGCTTCTCAAGCTATCTCTCTGGCTGTTCAGTGCTTTGGCATGTCCTCCGAGAATGAAAGGTGTCAGATAAGTGCAAATCAAATCTTTCTTTTCCACCACATGCACTCTTTATCTAGATTCTCTTGAAAGCTTCCACAATAAAGATAGAATCTAAACACAAAATACTCTGCAGATGCTACAAAGCAACACGTACAACACGCTGGAGGAACTCAACAGGTCGGACAGCATCCGTGGAAACGAGCAGTCAACGTTTCGGGCAGAGACCCTTTGTCAGGACTGAAGTGGGAGGGGTCAAGGGCCCTATAAAGAAGGTGGGGGAGGGTGGGAAGGAGGAGGCTGGTAGGTGCCAGGTGAAAAACCAGTAAGGGGAAAGATCAAGGGGTGGGGGAGGGGATAGGCAGGAGTGGTGAAGAAGGAATGTAAGGGGAAAGCACTATGGATAGTTGAAGGAGGCGGAACCATGAGAGAGGTGATAGGCAGCTGGAGGAGGAGGCAGAGTGAAACTGGGATGGGGAAAGGGAGGGGGAGGGAATTACCAGAAGTTGGAGAATTCAACTTTCATACCAAGGGGCTGGAGACTACCCAGATGGTATATGAGTTGTTGCTCCTCCAACCTGAGATAGGCCTCATCATGGCAGTAGCAGAGGCCACGTATGGACACATCCGAATGGGAATGTGAAGCAGAGTTGAGGCGGGTGGCAACCGGGAGATCCTGTCTGTTGTTGTGGACGGAGCGGAGGTGCTCGATGAAGCGGTCCCCCAATCTGCGTCAGGTCTCGCCGATGTAAAGGAGGCCGCACCGGATGCAATAGATTACCCCAACCGACTCACAAGTGAAGTGCTGCCTCACCTGGAAGGACTGTTTGGGGCCCTGAATGGTGGTAAGAGAGGAGGTGTAGGGACAGGTGTAGCACTTATGCTTGCAGGGATAAGTGTCAGGTGGGAGATCCGTGGGGAGGGATGAGTGGACCAAGGAGTCGCGGAGGGAACAATCCCTGCGGAAAGCGGAGAGAGGTAGAGAGGGAAAGATGTGCTTAGTGGTGGGGTCCTGTTGAAAGTGGCAGAAGTTGCGGAGGATAATATGCTGGATCTGTAGACTGGTGGGGTGGTAGTTGAGGACAAGGGGATCTCAGTCCCTGTTGTGGTGATGGGAGGATGGGGTGAGGGCTGAAGTGCGGGAAATGGAGGAGATGCGGGTGAGCGCATCATTGAAGACGGCAGAAGGGAAACCACGATCCTTAAAGAAAGAGGACATTTGAGATGTCCCGGAATGGAAAGCCTCATCCTGGGAGCAGATGCGACAGAGACGGAGTAACTAGGAATAGGGAATAGCATTTTTGCATGTGGCAGGGTGGGAAGAGGTATAGTTGAGGTAGTTATGGGAGTCAGTGGGTTTATAGAAGATGTCAGTGGACAGAGATGGAAACCAAGAGATCAAGAAAGGGGAGAGAAGTGTCCGAGATGGACCAAGTGAATTTGAGGGCCGGGTAGAAGTTAAAGTCGATGAAATTGACGAGCTCAGCATGGGTAAAGGAAGCAGCACCAATGTAGTCATCAATGTAGCGAATGAAAAGTACCTGTATAGGCTTGGAGCATAGACTGTTCCACATAACCAATGAAGAGGCAGGCATAGCTGAGGCCCATAGCTACACCCTTGGTCTGAAGAAAGTGGGAAGAGCCAAAAGAGAAGTTATGTGTGAGTACCAGTTCCGCCAACCGGAGGAGCGTGGTGGTGGTGGGGAACTGGTGAGGTCTATTGTCCAGAAAGTAGCAGAGGGCTTTGAGGCCTTCTTGATGGGGAATGGAAGTGTATAAGGATTGGACATCCATAGTGAAAATGAAGCGGTTGGGACAGGGGAACTGGAAGTTATTGAAGAGGTGAAGGGCATGGGATGTATCCCGGATGTAGGTGGGGAGCGACTGAACTATGGGTGACAAAATGGAGTCCAAGTAGGCAGATACAAGTTTGGTGGGGCAGAAGCAGTCTGAAACTATGGGTCTACCGGGACAGTCAGGCTTGTGGATCTTGGGGAGGAGGTAAAAGCGAGCAGTTTTGAATTGTGAGTCTTTTGGCTGAGGATGGAAGGTCTCCGGAGTTGATAAGGGCAGCGATGGTACGGGAGACAACGGTTTGATGTTTTTTGGTGGGGTCCTGTTCCAGGGATAAGGAATAGGAAGTGTCAGAGAGCTGCCGTTTGGCCTCAGTGAGGTAGAGGTCCGTCTGCCAGACTACTACGGCACCACCTTTGTCTGTGGGTTTGATGGTGAAGTTAGGGTTGGTGCATGAAGTTGAGACGGTTGATGTCTCGGCGACAGTTGGAGATGAAAAGATCGAGTGCAGGTAGAAGGCCCGGTGGGGTGTCCAGGAGGAGGAGGAGGGTTGAAGACCGGAGAAGGGGTCATCAATAGGGGGAGGGGAATCCTTGTTAAAGTAGTAGGCTCGGAGACGTAGGCGACGGAAGAAGAGTTCAGCGTCATAGTGGGCACGGAACTCACTGAGGTGTGGACGGAGGAGGACAAAGGTGAAGCCCTTGCTAAGGACAGAACGTTTTGCCTCAGAGAGGGGCAAGTCAGAGGGGATAGTGAAGACATGGGAAGGGTTGGGGCTGGGGTCAGGAGGGTAAAGAGTGGGAGGTCTCAGGAGGGAGAGTGGGGTTGGGATGTCCAGGGAGAGCAGGGTTGGGGAGGATGAGGGATCAGAGGAATGGAGGGAGATGAGGGGTGGAGGGAGATGAGGGGTAGAGGGAAGGTTGGGAGTCACGGAGAGGGTAGGGGTAGTAGAGGAATAAGACAAGCGGCAGGAAGAACGGTCCAGGTCTGGAGAGAGGGTCAGGACCTTGGTCCAAGCCAGATCTGTCTGATATGTATACATTTCCTTATGCATCTCAGCTCTTTCTTACCTGTGAAAATGAATCCAGATGTGTTCACTATTCTCTCGCACACTTGATGCAGATCAACAAAGCTAAGAATCTCCCTCGTTATGGAAACTGAAAATTCCCACCTCTATAAATCTAAAATAAAACCAGGAAATGTGGAAACTCTCAGAATGGTAGCATTGCCACAAACACAAGAAGTTCCAAGCAACACACAGAGGTCCTGATGAAGAGTCTTGGCCCAAAATGTTGACTGTTTTCTCTTCCCCATAGATGCTTCCTGGCTTGCTGAGTTCTCCAGCATTTTGTGTGTGTCCCTTTACAGTACTGGCTGTAAGATCAGGGTTCGATTCCCACTCCTGTTTTAAAGAGTTTGTACGTTCTCCTCGTGGGTTTCCTCTGAGTGCTTCCGGTTTCCTCCCACATTCCAAAGATGTGTAGTTAGGGGTAGTGAGTTGTGAGTTGGCACCGGAAGCACAGTGACACTTGCAGGCTGCCCAGCACAATCCTCACTGATTTGATTTGATGCAAATGATGCATTTCTCTGCATGTTTTGATGTTTTGATGTACATGTGACAAATGAAGCTAATTATTTTGCCAGGCAGCTAATGTGAACACTTGTGTATTCTGCTCACTTAGCATGCATGGGTGGTCTCACATCAACACACAACAGAATGAGGACACAGGGAGTCAGACATGACTAGACAAGGGTTCTATACCTGTACGTTAGAGTTACGTTTTAAGTCCAAATTCTGGCAGTGGTGGATGAACAGCTGCAATGATGGGGCAATGGTGTCGTACCTGTCTACTGTAGTTACACGAACCTCTGGTGGTGATGAGATGGTTCACCTGCAGCAATGAACTCTGACTCAACTTCAGCAAAACTGATGAACTGATTGCTGACTTCAGGAAAAGGAAAGAAGGCACCGTGCACCAGTTGGCGTTCGAAGATTGGCGTTGGAAGACTGGCGTTGGAAGACTGGCGATGGAAGATTGGCGTTGGAAGATTGGCGATGGAAGATTGGCGTTGGAAGACTGGCGTTGGAAGATTGGCGATGGAAGATTGGCGTTGGAAGATTGGCGATGGAAGATTGGCGTTGGAAGATTGGCGTTGGAGAGAGTCCGCAGCTTCCAATTCCTGAGCGTTAACGGATCATGGAGTCATAGAGTCATACCACATGGAACCAGGTACTTTGGCCCAATTGGTTCATGCCAACCACAGCATTCTCCCAGTTACCTGTCCCCCAAGACCCTCCCCTCCATGTACCCATCTGAGTGCCTCTTGAATGCTGCAATTGACCACCTCCTCAGGCAGCTCATTCAGATACTCAACCTCAGTGTAAAGAAGATTCCTCAGGCCTCTTTTAAATTTCTCCCTTCTGGGGAAGTTGCATAAATTTACCTACCTCCAGCGGAGGAAATCTGAGATGGGAATGAGCGAGTGGATCAGACCTCTGCAGAAGATGGCATGAGATGTCAGGAAGTTAACAGCTGTGTGAGATAGGGTCATGTTGCTCATCCCAAGACACTGCAAGGGTTGGATTGGATTGGATCCGTTTATGATTGTTGTTCCTCTCCGCGCTTCGTGCCTCTTCAGGTGGCAACCTTGCGTTCCTTTAGCATTTGACTGTTTTTTTATGAGGCCGAGTTTCTAGCTTGATGCTCAACCCAGCACAGATGGAAAGCGTGCAAGGTCCATTGAGGCCCCCACTACACCACCGGCCAGCTATTATATTACTGAGAAACAGTTAAAAGCTTTTGTTTTGTGTGTCATTAGTGCTGTGTGAAGATGGTGTTGCCGAGACACTTGTGCTAAATATACTTTCTCAGGACTGGGATCACTGCGATCTGTAGCTGTAATTTCCTGCTGACAGGTGTGCTTTTGAACCGTCTGTATGAACTGGTGTTTTTGTTGTACCCTGAAATATTCGGCAACCTGGACTCATGAAATGCAGGTACAACAGCAGGCTTGAGGCCAGACTGAATCTTCGGACCTGGCTGAAGTGGCGGAGCCTGGGCCTGAGAGCGGGTAGTGAGCCAATGTTTGGCCGATTTAAGTACCGAGCGAGATTTAAAGGATTAAGTCCTTGAGGCTGAGGGTGGAGGACTGACCAGAGTTTATCTCACTACTCTGGGAGGCTCTATTTGCCTCAGCAGCTGAACTGGCTCCTTGGCTGTGGCCAGCAGCCACCGGGCTCCTGGACCAGCAGCAGCTGAACTGGCTCCTTGGCTGTGGCCAGCAGCCACCGGGCTCCTGGACCAGCAGCAGCTGAACTGGCTCCATGGCTGTGGCCTCACTTTCAGAGTCTCTGTGGTGTACGCTCTGTGGATTGTTTCTTTGCTGTTTTTATTGTTTGGACAATTTGTTCTTTCTTTCCCGCACGTTTTGTGTGTGTTTTTTTTTGAGAATTCTATTGTGTTTCATTGTTTTGTGGCTGCCTGCAAGAAGATGAACACCGAGGTCGATTCAGGTTCACATACAGCGCGTTCTAGAAGTATTCAGCCCCCAACCCTTTATTCACATAAATGAGTATTACAACCAGATTTTGACCAAGCAGGCTCTTTCCACTGAGGTTGGGTGAGACTAGAAATAAAAGTCTTGGATTAAAATGAAAGGTACAATGCTTAAGGGGAACATGAGGGGGTAATCCTTCACTCAGAGTTTTGTGAGACTGTGGAATGAGCTGCCAGCGGAAGTGGTGGATACTTGGTCAGGTTCAACATTTAAGAGAAATTTGGATAGGTACGTGGACGGGAGGGGTATGGCTGGCTTTGTTCTGGCTGAAGGTCAATTGGACAGCAAATTAATAGTTCAGTATAAACTAGATGGGCCAGAGGGCCTTTTTTTTTTGCTGAACTGTTCTATGACTCTGAGTACAGGCTCCGGTACAAACATGGCCAACTGTTTCTTCCAAACAGGGTATTTCCTCCTGATGGATATTAGTCACTTGGAGTGGCCGGACTGAGGTCAGCTTTTACAAGTAGTGTCCTCCATGAGCTGCTGTTTTTGGCAATAGTTCACACTCAGTTTCATCATCCAGAGGGGAGTGGCTGATTGATTGGTCCACGCGGTAAATCCAACTGTGGGGTGATGGTTGCTGGAGAAGGTGAGTCTGGTTCGAGCAGAATATGAGGGCATTCAGCCCACAGGTGACCTGTGATTGCCAGGTGACCACAGGAAGGTGTCCACCAGAATGTAGGAATTGTGGGGCAGATTGAACCTTTGTGCTGAGAAAATCTCGACGACAAAGTACAGCAGAGAAGGTGAATCTCAACTTGGCTGACTTAACAAGAACACACAAAGTACAGGAGGAAGTCAACAGATCAGGCAGGGATAAAGAGTCAATGTTGCCATTCGAGGCCCATCCTCAGGAATGGAAAGGAAGGAGGAAGAAGCCTAGAGTAAGAAGGTGGAGGAGGGGAAGGAGTGCTAGGTGAAGGTAGATGGATGGGGAAGGGGGGTAAATTGAGAAGCTGGGAGAGGATATGTGTTAAAGGTAAAGGGCTGAAGAAAGAGGAATATGAAAGGAAAGGAGAATGAACCATGGGAGAAAAGGAAGGAAAGGAAGGTAGAGGGGCACCAGAGGGAGGTGATAGGCAAGTAAGGAGAAGAGAAAAGGTAAGAGCGGAGTCAGAATGAATCAGAATTAGGTTAAGATTATTGGCATCTGTTGTGAAATATGTTGCTTTGTGGCAGCAGTACTTTGTAATACATAGTAATAAAGATCTAATAAATGTAGGAAGATAGATATATATAATAAGTAACACCAAAATAGAAAAATAAAAAAAGAAAAAATAGTGAGGTGGTTTATTGTCCATTCAGAAATCTGATGGTGGAGGGGCAGAAGCTGTTTCTAGAACATTGAGCAATAGCTTTTGGTGACTTACTTGCTGGCATCATATACCGGGATGCTCCCTGCAGTTACCTGATGAGGTAACCTTAGCGTTTTGTCAGGAGCAGATGTTGTCAGGTGGTGCTCAACCTTCATAGAGTGTTTCCGCCCTAACTACTACACTCTCCAGCTGCTGGTGGCCAAGTCACTGCCCATCTGCTCCTGACTTCCAGCTCAACTCCTCCCGCCTGCTCCATATCCAGCAAGAGGCTCTTTCTACTTCCTCCCCCATCTTGTGAGTTGCCTGGTTATTGCCCTTTCCATCAGGATCCAGCTCAGACAGCAAACTTCATGCCGACCTTGACGGGAACCGATCTCCATGGAGCATAGCCATGTCTGCCGTCCTTGACTAAGGACTGGTAACTCAGGGCCATCCGCTCATGAGCCTCCTTGCGTCCTTCCGCCCGTGGTACCGTGAGCTCCACCAGGATGATCTTCTTGTCTTCGGTGGACCACAGTACGATGTCTGGTTTGCTCCACCTCCAGTAACTGCAATTTCCTCCCCACATCGACCCTCACATCCCACGATTCGGCAGTTTTTCAGCAGATTGATTTAGGCTTTTTGATATGACTGGCATAGCCCTCTCCTTGATGAAAATGGCTGCCCTTTTTGCCTCTCTACCGGCTGGTCTCTTTTTACACCTCTCCCGCTCCATTGTGTCAGCAAGAGACAGCAGGACCTTGTCGTGGTGCCACCTATACCGTCCTTGTGTTAAAGCTGTTTTGTATCCTGACAGTATGTGTGCCAGCGAACCCCGCTGACCACAAAGCTTGCAGATAGGGTCCTCTCTCAGACCCCACGTGTGCAGCTGTGGTGGTGTAGGGAGAATGTTGTATGCAGACCGCAGAAGGAAGGAAATGTGGAAGGGCTCCAGTCTCCAAAGCTCTGCCCAAGTGATCTTGCACTTGGGAAGATCCCATTTCATCCAGGTGCCCCGTGACCCCCAACTCCACTACCTTTGATACCCAGCTTTTGTCCTCTTGGTTCCGTACCTCTGCCTGGACCAAGTCACACCCATCCCTTGCACTTACACTCCTCCATCACTGGAAGTGTGCAGAGCCGAGGCCTTGTCCTCCCAGGCATGGGTTGCTAATGATGTCTCTCAATTGCAGGGAGCTCACGGCCTGGTCTGTGGCTGAGTTGGCAGCCCACAGCTCACTTGTTGTGACTCCTTCTTGAGTTTATTAGCTTGTCATCAGAGCCCCTCAGTGTTAGCAAAACTCTACACTTCGCCACCTCCACTACCAATGACAATGGGAGCTGTAGCTGGCCTGATCTTACATAGAGCTCCACTGGAGAAAAATTTGTTGGGGGGGGGGGAATCCCCAGCCACCTCCAAAGTGCATGTTGACTCTCCTCTTGATGCCTTCTACAGGGGTCATGGGGAACTTATACATTGCGAGCAGCCTTGGTAAAGACAGCCATGTTTTTAATTTACTGGGGAGTTCCAGTTTTGTCGACCTCCTTCAGCCACTCTTCAGTCTGTTGGTGATGTTGGCACTGTCTGGCATTGCTGCTTTCCAAGATACTTTACTGGATTGTCCTCTATGGATGGAATGACTTCTCCCTGTAATTGAAGACTGATCTTGCTGGTAACCTTGCCCTTTTTGATGCCCAAGCAGCTGGACTTCTTGGCCTTGAAGATCATCCTACCCCAGGTCCAGGGTTTCCAGTGCCCATCTTGCTTGGACATGGGTTACTGTGATGTCGTCCACAAACCCCCGTATTGCAGGTTGTCGGATGCCGGGCTCCAACACTGAGCCTCGGGTTAACCTGCTGCTGCTGATATGAGGAGATTCATGCCCATGACTGACAAGATGAGGGAGAAGGTACAAAGTCTCCTGAAGAGATAAAACAGCTATTGTGTCTTCTTTGTGATTGCACAAATATGTTGGGCCCAGGTTAGATCTTCAGGGATGTTGACACCCAGGAAGTTGAAACAGCTCATCCTTTCCACTGCTGATCCCTCGATGAGGACTCATCTGGCTTCCCTTGACCACAATCAGTTCCTTGGGCTTACTGATGTTGTGTGTGATGTTGCTGTTGCAACATCACTCAATCAGCTGATCTGCATCACTCCTGTCCTCCTTCTCGACACCATCTGAAATTCTTCCAACAATAGGTGTGTCATCAGTAAATTTATAGATGGTGTTTGAGCTGTTACAAGTCACACAGTCATGAGTGTAGAAAAAGCACGTATCCTGAGGTGCAATAATGTTAGTTGTCAGCAAGGAGGAGGAATGGGGAATGGAAGAAGAGTGGGAGGGATTACCAGAAGCTAGAGAAATTGATGTTCTTGCCATCAGGTTGGAGGCTACCCAGACCGAATATGTGGTATTGCTTCTTCATCTGAGAGTGGCCTCATTGTGGCAGCAGAGGAGATCGTGGATCGACATGTCGGAAAGGGAATGGAATTGCCCACCAGTTAGTCTTGGTTGTGTGTGTGTGTTGTGATTTTATAACTTGTCAACAATATGTAAATATTGAACTTATTTTACAATGTTATTTATGTCAATAAACGACGCTGCAAACATTGTTGGTTGCCAACGCAGAATGATGGCAAATCTCCCTGTCAGCAATTCAGAATCTGGTCCAAAGGTTGCACTGACTGTGCCAGATCAAAAAAAATTCCATTTAGCACTGTCTTATCTTTATGGTGATCTAACAGTGAGCACGCAGACAGTCTACCCTCCAGCACTGATGTCATTGCTGTTTTGTAGTTCACTGCTTTCCCTCCATCAGCCAGTCTAGCACTGAAGGGCAGTTAGGAGGGAGACTGAGAATCCGGTTGAACGGTGCCTCAACAAGAAACCTCTCACTCAAAGGCTGAAAAACCAAAGAGCTGATTATTGACTAGAGGAGGATGAAACTAGAGGTCCATGAGCCACTCCGCATCAGGGGATTGAAGGTGGAGGAGGTCAGTGACTTTAAGATCCCTGGTGTTATCATTTCAGAAGATCTGTCCTGGGACAGAGCATGTAAGTGACATTACGAAGAAGGCATGTAGCACCTCTACTTTCTTAGAGGTTTGACAAGTTTCTATGGATGCACATTGGAGAACATCTTGACTGGTTGCATCACAGTTTGGAATGGGCACACCAAGTTCAGGTTTATTGTATGTGTGTACACCGCCAAACCCTCCAGACCGAGGTGCAAAACACAGTACATACAGCTCACATATAATACACATAAAGCAATATTAGCTCAAAGAAATGTAAAGCTGCATATACCATAGGAGTTAAAAAAGTAAAGCGGGATGAGTCATGGGTGGTGGCAGGGAGTTCAGTATTCTGGAGGAAGAAGTTGTTTCCCATCCTAACAGTCCTTGTCTTAATGCTACAGTACCTCCTGCCTGACATTAGAGGGTCAAAGAGATTGTTGGATGGACAGGAGGGATCATTGACAATGCTAAGGCTCCTGATAGATTATCTCAGACAGGTGGACAGGATACCCTCAGCAGTCCTCGTAGTCTTGTGTAGGGACTTGCGGTCAGGTGCCTTCCAATTTCTGTACCGGATTTCAAAGTTCAAAGTATATTTTTATTACCAAAGTATATTTAAATTATAAAACTCTGTGATTCATCTGCTTACAGACAGCCGTAAAACAAGGAACCTGAAAGAACCCAATTTAAAAGAAGACCAACACCCAATGCGCAGAGAGAGAAAAACCAATTCAAATCAAATCCTGCAAACAACAAAGCAAGCAGTGGGGTTCAGAACGAAATCGAGTCCATAAACTTGAAGCTGGGAGCATCCGGAGTGGGCCTATCGTCTCAGTTCACATCAGATGGAGGCAAACCGCTGTGAAGCTCGCAGACACTAAGCCTGTAGCAGCCAGGGCACGACACAGTCTCAGCGCCGAGGAGAGAATGGAGTAAAATGCCGCAAGACAGAACAAGCTCGACCCTCGCCTCCGGTCCCAACACCCTGCCATTTCACTCCATCTGGCTTGGTGTTTCAATTGTTCAAGCACCGGGTCGTCCCCCAAACTCGGGCGCTGCCTCGATAAGCTCTGGGCCTCTTCCAGCCCGTACTCAACCTTTCCAAATCGGCGCAGCGATTGGTTGTATCCAACTTTGCTCCCGGTTTAGGCAGACAGACTCCGAAACAGCTCCACTTCAGCTTTTCTTCACTCCACTTGCTCCAACCAC
Source organism: Hypanus sabinus (assembly GCF_030144855.1). Taxonomy (NCBI): domain Eukaryota; kingdom Metazoa; phylum Chordata; class Chondrichthyes; order Myliobatiformes; family Dasyatidae; genus Hypanus; species Hypanus sabinus. The sequence goes on along the minus strand of NC_082709.1, from coordinate 168,529,511 downwards.
ATTTGCGATTCTGACGCGGATTCCACCTTCTCCTAGAACACGCTTTGAACCCACTTGACTCTGTCTTGCACCAGCACACGGCGACCCTCGATCAGCCATTCCCTCGCTCGCCTCTCCATTGTTTGCGGTGATCATTTACCAAAATATTCCATATAAAAAGCATTATTAATAATTTAGTCAAATTTCTTGGTGATGCAACTGGTCAGGACACTCAATGGTGCTTCTGTAAAAATTGGTTAAAATTTGGAGGAGGGCGTGGTTTGGTGGGGGAAGCCTCATTTGCCTCAATCTCCTCATGAAGAGGAGACACTGATGTGTTTTCTTAATCAAATGGGTGCCCAACCAATGCCCAAGTATGGAAAAGCATGCAAAAGGTATCGAAGAGAGCCCAGGCCATCACTGGAAAAACCCTCCCAACCACTGAACACACCTACAAGGAGTGCGGCCACAAGAAGCAGCATCTACCAGCGAGGACCCTGACCATCCAGGCCATGCTCTCTTCTTGCTGCTGTCATTGGGAAGGAGATACAGGATCCAGGTTCAGGAAAAAATATTACCCTTCATCCATCAGGCTCCTGCATTAGATAACTTCACTCAACTCAACAATGAATCGATTCTACAACCTATAGACTCACTTTCAAAGAGTTGAGAGTCTACAACTCATGTTCTCAGTATAAGAACATAAGAACGTAAGAGATAGGAGCAGGAGTCGGCCATCTGGCCCATCGAGCCTGCCTTGCCATTCAGTAAGATCATGGTTGATCTGTCTGTAAACTCAGCTCCATCTACCTGCCTTTTCCCCATAACCCTTAATTCCCCTACCATGTAAAAATCTATCTAACTGTGTCTTAAATATATCTAGTGAAGAAGCCTCAACTGCTTCAATGGGCAGAAAATTCCATAGAGTCACCACTCTCTGGGCAAAACAGTTTCTCCTCATCTATGTCCTGAATCTTCTCCCCTGAATCTTGAGGCAATGTTCTAGTTGAGGTGAGTTCTAGTCTCTCCTACCAATGGAAACAACTTTCCTACTTCTATCTTATCTACCCCCTTCAAAATTTTGTATGTTTCTATAAGAATCCCCTCTCATTCTTCCGAATTCCATCTATCGTATTTTTTTGTCCTCCAAGAAAATGAATCTCAGGGTTGTATATGGTGACATTTATGTACTTTGATAATAAATTTACTTTGAGCTTTGAACTTGAACTTCATTTGAACCTGGGGCTTCAGGGCAGAAGGTTGTGTTGTATCTGACACTGAAGACCGAGCCTGGACCTATGGTGTAAATAACATATATCTCAAATAACGATGTGTCGAAGTACAGGAAGGAGATAGAGAGCTTAGCAACATATGATATGACAACAAGCTTTCCTTCAGTGTCATCAAAACAACAGAGCTGGTCATTGACTCAGGAAGAGGGGCAGTGCACACGCTTCAGCCTACACCAACTGATTAGATTGAGAGAACCGAGTTTCTAGGAGGCATCATCACCAATAGTCCGTCTTGGTCCTGGTCCATCCGAGTTGATGTCACAGCCAAGGAAGCTCTCCGACGCTTGTACTTGCTCAGGAGGCTAATTAAGTTTGACATGTCCCCGTTGAATCTTACCAATTTTTATTGATGCATCATTGGAAGCATTCTGTCTGGATGCATAATGGTTTTGTATGGAAACTGCTGTATGCATAATAGTTTTGTATACCAATCGTACTGCTTGCATAATGGTTTTGTATGGAAACTGTACAGCACACATAATGGACTGTATGGCAACTGTACTGTACATAATGGTTTTGTATGGGAACTGTACTGTACATAATGGATTGTATGGGAACTGTACTGTACAGAATGGATTGTATGGGAACTGTACTGTACATAATGGTTTTGTATGGGAACTGTACTGTACATAATGGTTTTGTATGGGAACTGTACTGTACATAATGGATTGTATGGGAACTGTACTGTACAGAATGGATTGTATGGGAACTGTACTGTACAGAATGGTTTTGTATGGGAACTGTACTGTACATAATGGTTTTGTATGGGAACTGTACTGTACATAAAGGTTTTGTGTGGCAACTGGGTGAAATTCTAGAGTTGTGGACACAGCTCTGCACATGAAATGAACCAGCCTCCTCTCTGTGGCTTATACTTATGCTGCCTCGGTAAATCAGCCAATGCCCACCCAACCTGGACATTCTTTCTGCTCCTCACCCTCATCAGATGGGAGATAAAAAGCACATACCACCAAGTTCAAGGACAGCTTCTACCCTGCTGTTAGACTCTTGAATAGCCGATGAGGTGGACTGTTGGCCTCACAATCTACTTTATTGTGGTCTTGCACTTTATCGTTTACCTGCATTGCAGGTTTTTGGTAGCTTTTACACTTCACTTTGTGTTGGTATTGCTTTATCTTATTCTAGCTCAAAGTTCTGGTGGACAAAGGAATTGCTTCAAAGATAACATCAAAATCAGCCTGAAGAAATTCAACATTGCATCTAAAAACTGGGAAGACACTGAACTCGATAGGTACACCTGGAGAAAATCTGTTCAAGAGGGAGCTGTGCTGCCGAGAACAAGCAGCAGCTGTGAAAGGAAAGACTGAACACCCAAAAGACCCGACTACTAACCACAGCCACCATTACTCTTGCCCACATTGCATCAGAATATGTGGATCCTGGATCAGCCTCTCTAGCCACTTGTGGTCCCACTAACAGACAACTCCTTAGAAGAACATCATACGTGACCTGAATGATCACTCTTCTCCTAGTTCAGTGCACCATGTAACAATTTGATCTGTGTAAACAGTATGCAAGACAAAATTTTCACTGTACATGTGACAATAATAGACCAATATAAATACCAATATAAGACTTCCTGGTTAACTGTTTGGTGATTCAGGTACTGCTTTTGTTCTGCTTGCAACTGAGTTTGCAGCCAGTGATTGTCTGTCATTAATAAATTTATTGCTTACATGCTTACTGCCTGTTCCGCCACTAGTGCTTGGGGCGTAGACCATAGAACAGTAGCGCACAGGCCCACATTATTGTGCCAAACCGGCTAAAAATAACCAATTTCCCGCGCTCCAGAGAAAACAACCCAAGTTTATCCAGCCACTTGCCCTCTAAACCAGGCGGCATCCTGGTAGACCTCTTCTGCATCCTGTCCAGAGCCTTGACCTCCCACCAAGAGTGGGGTCCTCCATCTCAGTCTGTCCCTGGTCATCTTCACTATTGTGCCACTGGTATGGGTTCAGGGTCTTCCTTTTTGGCTCTACTGTGCCAAGTTGTCTTTGGTCTCTAACACTTCCTCCACCCTTCAGAGGTCCTGTGAAGCGCTGTCTTCCTGACGGAGTCGGCCTCTCTTCTAATCACATACCCTATCCATCTCCAACATTTCCTCATGGTGATTGTGGCCGTATTCTCTTGAAGCACTGAAGGAGTTGGGCATGATTGGAGATCTTTCTTGTCCAAAAAATATGGAGGATCTTCCAGAGGCTCATGGTGTGAAAGGATGACAACTTGGCACGGTCATTCTCTGACAATAAATCTACTGAACGCGAACAAAAAGGTTCTTGAATCTTTAGGAGATTTCACTTTAACCCTTGTCACAGTTAAATACTTTTTTAAAAAAGGCCGTTGGCTTTGTCACGTGTGCATTGAAACACACAGTGAAATATATCATTTGCATCACACCCAACAATGAAGATACGCTGTGGAAAAAGACACCAGCATTCCAGTGCCAACATAGTATACCCACAAAGAGATACAGGGCTGGAGAAGGGGGAGTCTGACAGGAGAAAATAGAAGGCCATCGCGACAATCGACAGCACCTACACTCCATCTGCCAGAACAAGCAGGATCTCCCAGTGGCCACCTATTTTAATTCCATTTTCCATTCCCATTCCGATATGTCAATCCATGGCCTCCTCTACCGTTGCAATGAGGCCACACTCAGGTTCTAGGAATGACACCTTATATTCCGTCTAGGTTGCCTCCAACCTGATGGCATGAACATCGATTTCTCAAACTTCTGTTAATGGCCACCAACACCCTCTCCTTCACCATTCCCCATCCTCTTTTCCCTCTCTTTTTTCCTTGCCTGCCCATCACCCCTCACTGGTGTTCGGGGGGAACACCATTTTCTTTCTTCCATGGCCTTCTGTCCTCTCCTATCAGATTTCCCCTTCTCCAGCCCTGTATCTCTTTCACCAATCAACTTCCCAGCTCTTCACTTCTCCCCCTCCTGGTTTCACCCACCACCTTGTGATTCTCTCTTCCCTTCCCCCACCTTTTAAATCTAGAACCATAGAACATTACAGCACAGAAACCGGCCTTTTGGCCCTTCTTGGCTGTACCGATACATTTTTCTACCTAGTCACACTGAACTGCACCTGGGCCATATCCCTCCATACACCTCTCACCCATGTACTTGCTGAAGGTTCTTGGCCCAAAACACTGACTCTTTCCCCCATAGATGCTGCCTGGCCTGCTGCATTCCTCCGGCAAATTTTGAGCCTGACACCAACTGCTATGTAACCTTGCTGCCTACATAGTGGCATGCAAAGGAAAACTGAAGAAAGGATTGAAGAATTGAAGAAGAGGAGATGGAAGGATAGGATGTACTGTAATGTGCAGAAATTCGGCCAGTAAGACACTCCCTCAACTCTTTAGGAACAACTTCTTTCCCTCTGCCTTCAGATTTCTGAACGGACATTGAACCACTACCTCAGTATTTTGCACTAATTATTTCATTTAATTTTAATATACATTTCTTACTGCAATTTGTAGTTTTCACGTGGTGCATTGCCGCGGCGAAACCAGACATTTCGCGACATGTCAGTGATAGTAAACTAAGCTGAGAGTGTATACCTTGTGGTGCGTGTGCAGGTCCTGCACTGAATGCGTTCCTGTTACTAAGTTCTGCGTTCAGACCCGTGGGACGGCAAAGTTAGAGAACGGCTAAAAAAAATCTGCAATTTCCGAAAGGGTGGTTAACCTTCGTGTTGCAATAGGAAATGATGTCAGCGTTGAGTTAATGAACACACCTTGAACACCTGACCAGACTGTGGAGCAGCTATTACTGAAAACAAGTGACTATACACACACACACACACACACAACGAAAGCGAAGGGGAGACTCTTATTTTGAGGAAAGTCAAAAGAAACATTTAAAACTATGGAGAAACAGGAGCAGCCCACGTGGGGAATGGGCCTGCTAAAGACCTTTGACTCTGACGAGTTTGCGAGCTGGGAAAAAGTTGGATCCGGTGGATTTGGACAGGTTTATAAGGTCCGTCACGTTCATTGGAAAACATGGCTGGCTATCAAATGTCCCCCGAGTCTTCATGTGGATGAGAAGTAAGTTATAAACCTTACGCGCCGTGTAAAGAGTTTGAAGGACGAAAATTCCTGGTCTTGGATGCGCAGTTTTGTGAAGTAAAACGTAGTTTTTAAATCGATGTAGTTCAGTGAGAAGGCTGTACAGAAAGGTAGTGCGGCAGCTAGGTTACCCTTTATACATGATCACCTATTTATATATATGCTTTCTATACAGCCTTCTCACTTACCACTCACGGTAAGGACGGAGTAAAACTCGATTTAAAGACTACGTTTATATGTAGTTTGTCTTTGTGGTGCAGCTCTCTGACAGTGAAGTTCACAGAAAGGATGATTTCCCGTGGGATTTGGTTTGAAGTCGATCCCATTAATGATAGCTGGCTCGGTTCCCACATCTAGGAACACACTCCCTCCACACTTTCTCATACCACCCTGCCCAAAAGGGCTGGCTCCTTCTCAGATAAGTTTACATTTGCTTCATTGGGCGCCGTTGACAGCATTATTGTACACAAGCTCAGGCAATGAGCGTTAATCAGATACTCAGCCACAGAGGGGCTCACAGGCAAGCTGAATCCTGTCCCACCCTGGGCTAAACATGTACTCTACTCGGAGCCATGCTCAGTGGAAATTGCACCGAGTTTTCCCACGGTCTCTAAAGATCCATATATCCCAGACTGGGATTGAAATTTTTTCTTGGATGCTAACAGAAATGGGGAGGGAGGTGGGTGCTGATATTGGCATGGGATCCGCTAACGTTTATTGAATGATGGAGCAGGCATCAGGGAAAGTAGGAGACAAGTTCTGCTTCCAGATCTTGTATCCGATCTCTCTGCATGCAAGGTCTAACCATTCTGGCCAATGTAGTCCTAACAGCCTCATGCAGTCCCTGATTTTTCCAGTTCCTACTACCTCTCGCTGGATTTACTCTGTGGAATTCATTGGCCAAGACGCCTGTGGAGGCCAAGTCTATTTAAGGTGGAAGTTGATAAGTTCTTCTTTAGTAAGGTGGTGGGGAGAAGGTGGGAAAATGGGATTGAGGGAGATAATAAATCAGCCATGATTGAGTGGCAAAATAGACTGGATGGGCTGAATGGCCCAATTCAGCTCTTATGTTTTGTGGTCTAAATTGAGAATAGAGTGAAATGAAGAAATAAAGCATCTGTTGTAGGTGATCCATCCCTGATGGAAAGTTCAGAGGCCAGATGGTACCTGATCTAGTTCCATATCTAAGGACGGTAGGTAGGCAGGAAATAGTCTGTCTTTGAGCCTAATGTGCATGCCTTCAGGTATTTGCATCTTTGGCCCAGTGAAAGTGGGGAGAAGAGAAAATGTCTAGGGTTTTGATTATGCTGGCTGCTTTACTGAGGAGAGAGAGGTAGGACAGAGTCTGTGGAGAGGAGACTAATCTCCATGATATGCTGAGCTGTGTCCCCCAACCTTGTGGTCTTGGGCCAAGCAGTTGCCGTACTAAGACTTGACACATCCAAATGAGATCCATGGCCTGTCTATCAAATTTACTATCAGAGTACGTACATGTCAGCACATACAACCCTGGGATTCTTCCTCCTTCGGGCATATTCAGCAAACCTATAGAATGGTAACTGTAAACAGGATCAATGAAAGAGCATAGAGGCAACAAACTGTGGAAAATCAACTGTAAATAAATCACAAGAGCATGAAATAACAAGATAGTCATAAAGTGAGATGGTTGGTTGTGGGAACATCTCAATAGATGATTGTAGTTATTCTCTTTTGTTCAAGAGCCTGATGGTTGAGGGGTAGTAACTATACTGGAATATGGTGGTGTGAGTCATGAGGCACCTGTACCCTCTGTCTGATGGCCGCAGTGAGAAAACAGCATGACCTCGGTGGTGAGGACCTTTGAAGACAGATGGTGCTTTCCTATGACAGCGTTTCATATCGATGTGCTCAATGGTTGGAAAGGCTTTACCCGCGATGTACTGGGCTGAATTCTCTATCTCAGCATGGTGAGAGCCAAAGGGGGAAATTCTAAAATTCTTTAGTCTCCTGAGGAACTAGAGGCACTGGCGTACTAATCTCACTCCTATATCTTATGGTCTTGCACTTAACTGGTGGCCACATTTTTAACTGCTTAAGTCTGGAGTTGCCTTTGTGAGGCTAACTATCTTCCCTTATTGAGAGGTGGGATGAAGCACCCCTGGGAACCTAACCTTTTCACCAAGCTTTTGATCATTTACAATAATTTCACTCGTGCAACTTGATGGCAATGTTTGATTGTGGGTCTGTGGATTAATCTTTTCAGTTTCCTGGTGCTCTATAAGTGCAAGTTGTTGTTTTATTGCGCCCATCCTTTTATTGACCTGGCTTTTTAAGCTGCTCCCTTCCTGCTTAGAATACGTACACAACGCTGGAAGAACTCAGCAGGTCAGGCAGCATCCGTGAGAAAAGAGTAGCCAACGTTTCGGGCCGAGACCCTTCATCAGGAATGGGGGGGAAGAGAGGGCCGAAGCCCAGTAATAGAGATAGGGGAGGGGGAAAGGCTAGAGACGCCAGGTGGAAAACCAATCAGAGGAAGGATAAAGGGGGGAGGGGATAAGCATGAAAGAACTATAGAGGTAAAGGAGCAGAAAGTTGAAAGGGGAGAGAGGCAGAGAGGGACCTAGGATAGGGGAAGGGGGAGGGGGAGGGAATTACTGGAAAATGGAGAATTCAATGTTCATACCACCAGGCTGGAGGCTACCCAGACGGTAGATGAGGTGTTGCTCCTCCAACCTGAGTTTGGCCTCATCATGGCAGTAGAGGAGGCCATGTATGGACATATCTAGATGGGAATGAGAGGCAGAGTTGAAGTGGGTGGCAACCGGGAGGTCCTGTTTATTGTGACGGAGGTGCTCGACGAAGCGGTCCCCCAGTCTGCGTCAGGGCTCACCGATGTAGAGGAGGCCGTACCGGGAGCACCGGATGCAATAGACGACTCCAGCTGACTCGCAGGTGAAGTGTTGCCTCACCTGGAAGGACTGTCTGGGGCCCAAAATGGTGGTAAGGGGGGAGGTGTGGGGACAGGTGTAGCATTTGCGCTTGCAGGGATAAGTGCCGGGTGGGAATTCTGTGGGGAGGGACGTGTGGACCAGGTAGTCGTGGAGGGAACGATCCCTGCGAAAAGCTGAGAGGGGTAGGGAGGGAAAGATGTGCTGGGTGGTGGGGTCCTGTTGAAGGTGGCGGAAGTTGCGGAGGATAATGTGTTGGATCCGGAGGCTGGTGGGGTGGTAGGTGAGGAGACCCTGTCCCTATTGTGGCAACGGGAGGATGGGTTGAGGGCTGAGGTGTGGGAAGTGGAGGAGATGCGGGTGAGGGCACCTTTGATGATGCCAGAAGGGAAACCACGATCCTGAAAGAAAGAGAACATTTGAGAAGTCCTGGAATGGAAAGCCTCATCCTGGGAGCAGATGCGGCAGAGACGGAGGAACTGGGAATAGGGAATGGCACTTTTGCATTGGGCAGGATGGGAAGAGGTATAGTCGAGATAGTTATGGGAGTCAGTGGGTTTGTAGAAGATGTCAGTGGATAGTCTGTCTCCAGAGATGTAAAACCGAGAGAGTCAGTGGGCCTGACCTGCTGAGTTCTTCCAGCGTTGTGTACGCATTCTTTGATCCACAGCATCTGCAGTTGTATTTTTGTGTTTCCCTTACTGCTTGTTATTTTTGCTACATTGCTACATTTGTCTAAGTGTTACTGCTCTGGGTGGCCAGTTCCTTATTGTAATGGTGTACGTTGAATAGAACATTTCGCAAATGCATATTTGCCTTAATCAGATTAGTGTCCCAGGAATTTATGGATAACAGCCTTTTAAATCTATGTATTGACTTCAGACAGTGTGAGACAGAAGTGATTTAGTGTATTGTAATGGAGTTCCTGGTCAACAGGTATGATTGAAATGTAGCCTCCCTGCTCTCAAGCTCCTTTCAGAACCCTGCTGGTTTACTTTGCTTTCTACCTCTGTTCATATTAAAGTTTCTTCAGAGATTTCAACTCAGTGGATCCTATAGTTTAGTAGGAATAAGCCCAGACTCAGTACAAGTGAAAACTTTGTAGCAGTTCCCAGGAGCAATGAAAATTGTTCATTCTGGTTTCACGTGGCCAAGATGGCGGCGTGACGCAGTTTGCAGTGGCCACTCCGGAGCTGATATATGTTATTTGTTAAGCGGGGTGCCGTGCGCAATCCTAATCTGATGAAAAACGGACGTGGGAGCACGGAGGAACATCTGGAAATCTCCAGGAAGACCTTCTTCGTTGCTGCTGCTGTTGTGAGGTCCAGGTCTCTGCTGAGAAGAACAGGCCCCCAGTCCTCGGGGTCGCGTTGCCGGTGGCCGTTGGTGGAGCCGTCTTAATGTGCTCGGCAGAGGATGGTGCTCGGAGAAGCTGTGTTGGAGGGATGTTTGGAGACTTGGAGGTTCGACAGACTCTCGGGAATCTGCTGCAGTCAGGGCACTTTCACTGTGTGCTGCATCTGCGAGGCTGAGTCCAGCGCAGTGGAAGCCCATAGCGGGGGTATTCCCTTCTGCCATCTGTGTGGGTTGACGAGTCTATCAGGACCCTGAGGATTTGAGGAAATTGTGTGGTGGCTTCTTTCGAACTTATAGTCTTTTAACATCTTTGGACTATTTTTACTGTGCCCATGGCCTGTTTTTTTAAAATCAATTATGGTATTGTCTGCAGTGTTGTAACTATATGCTAACTATAACTATATGTGACTATGTGGTTTTGTGAAGGTCTTGTAGCTTTAGTTTTTGGTTTGTTGGGTGGTAGAGTTGGTCTCCTGACTTGGTGTGTCTGGGTAGTCTTGTTTTGTCCGGTGGGTTTGGAGCTCCTTTCCGGGGAACACGCTAAGATGGTAGCATGATATTAATATGCAGCAGCCTCTCCGGACTCTGGATTGGGGATTACCAAACGTTATGTGGATTTTCTGGTGTAGTCTGTTTTGTTGTGAGCTTTTGTGATATCATGCTGGAGAACATTGTCTCATTTTTTAACTGCATTGCATTTGTGGTTTCTAAATGACAATAAACTGAAGCTGAACTGAACATTTTGTTGAGTCATAGTACAGCATAGTAACAGGCCTTTTGGCCCATCTAGTCTGTGCTGAAATAGTATTCTATTTAGTCCCATTAACTTGCACTTGGGTCCAGGCAGCATATTAGTTCAGCACAGACTAGATGGGTTCCATGCCTCTCCCATCCATGTATTTATCCAAACTTCTCCTGAATGCTGAAATGAAATCAAACTCACATCTTCCACGGGGTTAGGGTTAGGGTTCACAAGAATGATTAGGGTTAAGCTTCTACTGGCAGCTCGTTCCACACTCTCACTACCTTCTGAGAGAGGAGGTTCACAAAAATGATGCTGGTGGCGAAAGGGTTAATATATGAAGAGTATATGAAGAGCATTTGATGATTCTGGGTCTGTACTGGAGTTCAGAAAAATGCCAGTGGAGGGGTGGGGGGTGGGATTTCATTGAAAGCTATTGAGTATTGAAAGGCCCAGAGTGGATGGATGTTTCCTGTAGTGGGGGAGTCTAGGACCAGAGGGCTCAGACTCAGAATAGAGGGATGTTCCTTTAGAACGGAGATGATGAAGAATTTTTTTTTAGCCAGATGGTGGTGAATCTGTAGAATTCCTTATCACAGGGGGCTGTGGAGGCCAAGTCATTGGGTATATTTACAGCAGAGGTTGACAGGTTCCGGATTAATAAGGGCACAAAAGGTTGTGGGAAGAGGGCAGGTGAATGGAGTTGTGAGGGATACACTGGCCATGATGGGACAATGAAGTAGACCGGATGGGCCAAATGGTCTAATTCTACTCTTGTGTCTTATGTTCTAAGTCCCTTGGACAATTACCATCACACTGAGGTGCTGAATAAATAATTGTTACAGGATGAAAATTCTTGTACAACATCAAAGAATATACACACATTGCAATTCTGTAATGTGGAATTTGTGATTACGGAAATATACATTGACTTAATTTTTAAAAAGTCACCAGAAATCAATTTTATAAGAGATTCATTCTTCTAACAATTCTTAAATATTGTACTGAAGATTTTTTAAAATTACATAAGTCATTGTCTTTCATTGGGGTGGAAACTCATGTATTCTACAATTTCCTGGTCCCCAGCTGGCATGACTAGAAAGTACACAGTAGGTGTCCGTTCTTGTTCAGTTCTGATGATTCAGTATGACCCATCTCTAAGTGATTTCTATTCTTTCGTAGTCTGGTGATTCATTGATTTTTAAACTCTAAACCTTTTTTCAAACTCAAGTCACCCTCTTTATCTTCTCCAGCCCTACAACCCTCTGAAATGTCTGCATTCACCCAGTTTTAGCTTCATATGTCCCTCTCAATTTCAGCTTAAGTCTGGAATCTTGCTTGACTGCTGAGTTCCTCCAGCAGGATTTTTTTTGTTGCTTCAGATCAGGAGTTCCCAACCTGGGGTCCATAGACTCCTTGGTTAATTGTAGGGGTCCACGGCATAAAAATGTTTGGGAACGCTTGGTCTAGGTTCAAGCATCTGTTATTTCTTGGGTCTTATCTTATATTGGGCCCCTTTTCTAAGAGGATGTGCTGGCATTGGAGCTGGTCCAGAGGAATTTCATGAGAATGATTCCAGGAATGAAAGGGAATATTTGATGGCCCTGGTGTTCACTGGAGTTTAGAGGAATGAGTTGGCGGTGGGGGGGGGGGGGGGAATCTCATTGAGGCCTATTGAATATTGAAAGACTTAGACAGAGTGGTTGTGAAGAGGATGTTTCATATAATGGGTGAATATAGGACCAGAGGATACAGCCTCAGAATAAAAGGACATCACATTAGGAAAGAGATGAGGGGGAAATTCCTTTAGCCAGAGAGGTGAATCTGGAATTCATTTCCACCGACAGCTGTGGAGGCCACAAGCCATTAGGCATATCTAGAGTGGAGGTTGATAGGTTCTTGATTATTAAGGGCATCAAGGGTTACAGGGAGAACACAGGAGAATGGGGCTGAAAGGGATAATAAATCAGCAGAGGACACAATGGGCCAAATGGGCTAATTCTGCTCCTATATTTTATGGTCTAACCTTTCCAATGAATATTATCACTTCAGGCTCTTGCTTCTTCATGACAATACATCCTAAATAAAGGAAATCCCAGGTGAAGGGGCAAGGTCCTTATCATTAAACTCAGAAGGATTAAGAATGTTGCATAGGTAACAAAGGAGGCCTTTGAAAGTCAAGAGAAGCCAAAGGAAAATGTTTGTCAATAAGCCACAGCACAGTGGTAACACTTGTTCTGCTGGCACGTCGAGATGTCGGTGCAGGAATGCTGCCGACTGGCATGTTCCAGCTGCAGGGGTACGTGCTGAGGAATGCACTGCAGCTTGGTTAAGCCACTGCAAGGGCTTGGTGGGGGAGGGTTGTTCCACTACTGGAGAGTGAGGGGCCAGATTGGGCGAGAAAGCCCCTTAGTTGTGGTAGTGTACCACCGCAGGGGACTGCATGAGTGGATACGTTAAGGGATGTAGCCAAACAGTATATAATCCACCAAGTCTGTGTAAGGACGAAAGGCATTGCTCTGTTTATTCTTGTAATTTTCAAAATTATAAATAAAGTATCTTTTGATATAAAAATGTATTCACCTTGGAAGGCAAGGATGGATCCATGTTGTACTCCATGTTTAAAGTCTACGATTTTAAAAAAATGAGCAAAGTCTGCATTATCATAGTTCTGTCTTTCACATGGGCTGTTAAACCGGCATTTCGATGACACTTATCAAGAATCCCTGATGAAGATGGCAGAGATTGTCGTCGAAACGTTGGTTAAAAGTGATACCCGTACCCAGCTGGAAGCCCGAGAAGAGTTTATTCACCATAAACGCTGGGAAAACACTGGATCCTTTTTGAAACCTTAACTGGAGGTTAGAACAGCAGATTAGACATAGCAGCATCCTGGCCAATATTAATCCCTAAATTAATATCAAGTCAAATTATTTGATCATTATCCCATTGTGTTGTGGGATCTTCTTAAGAAACAGTAAAATACTGCAATATCTATCAACGTATCAATGATGCACGTTGGTATAGAACTCGGGGACAGGCCGTTTAGCACACAACTACTTACAAACAAATTCCGAACTCTTCTGCCAAAAAGATGTCCACGTCCTTGTATTCCCTCTGCATTTCCTGTGCCTACCTAAGAGCGCCTTAAATGCCTCTTTTGTATTTGCCTCTACATCCACCTCCACTAGCCCAGCAAGCATATACCAGGCACCCATCATTCTGTGTTTTAAAAATAACTTGCCCTGCATATCTCCCACCACCACCACTGTCCACCTTGCCTTACTGATGTCCTCTGGTATTAGTCATTTCAACCCTGGGAAAAAGATACTGGCTGTTTATCTATCTTTGGTCAAGAACTTTGAGAAGTCAGGGTTAATTGCATCATGTAGGCAAATAGTAATGCAAATATATTTTCTCATCCTCCCCTCTCAGACAACAGCCCAGTTTGTTTTGATACATGTTCCTAAAGTCTGAGCAATTTCTTGTAGGCTTATATCAATATTTGGTTATATTAATTTTTCATGTTCATGACTTTCAGAAAGATAAACAGCTCATTAAAGGCCATGTCAAAATACTCACACACTGCTAATATCAATGACTTCAAGTCTATTTCTTTAAGAATGAATTACTCAGTCATCACTTTTTTAGATACACATGCTCATTCGTACAAATATTTAATCAGCCAATCATGGAGGCAACTCCATGCATAAAAGCATGCAGCCATGGTCAAGAGGTTCAGTTGTTCAGACCAAATATAAGGATTGGGGAAAAATGTGATCTAAGTGAGTTTGACCATGAAATGATTGTTGGTGCCAGACGGGGCGGTTTGAGTATCTCAAAATCTGATCTCCTGGGATTTTCACATACAACAGTCTCTGGAGTTTAAAGAGAATGCCATGGAAAAACAAAAATCACCGAATGAGCAGCAGTTTTGTGGATGAGAACACCTTTTTAATAAGAGAGATCAGAGGAGAATGGCCAGACTAGTTCAAGCTGACAGGAAGGTGACAGTAACTCAAATAATGGCGAGTTACAACAGTGGTGTGCAGAAGAACATCTCTGAACGCACAACACATTGAATCTAAAGTGGATGGGCTACAGCAGCAGAAGACTGTGAACATCCACTTGTGGTCACTTTATTAGGTATAGGAGGCACCTAATAAAGTCGCCACTGAGTATATTTTCGTGGACAGGTAGGGAGTAGAAATTATTGCAGATAATTCCAGTTAAGTCTTAGCGGTTTTTTGTGGAGATTGGAGGGGTGATTTTCAGAAGATAAGTGAAGTCATGAGTGTGTGGACTTGATGACCTACCCCTGTTTCTACTTGTATTCTTTCCCTTAATGCTAATGGAGAGATAATTTCTTTACTTAATTCTTCTCAATCCACAACATTGAAGAATTGGGGAAATTTTTGTTTAACAGGGTTCATACTGGGAGAGAAGATTGCTTTATTATTTGCACTGTGTATGAAAGAAAGACTTGACAATTTTCATCTTAGACCACAAGGCACAGAAGCAGAATTAGACCATTGGGCCCATCAAGTCTGCTGTGCATGAAAATCGCAGGAGGTCACCAGTTTCTGAAATACTCAAACCACCCTGTCTGGCACCAACAATCATTCTGTGGTCAAAGTCACTTAGATCACATTTCTTCCCTGTTTGGACAGAACAACTGAACCTCTTGGCCATGTCAGCTTGCATTGAGTTGCAGCCACGAGGTTGGCTGTTAGATTTGCATTAATGAGCAAGTGTACAGTGCACCTAATAAAGTGGCCACTGATTGTACACCAGGGTGCAATGAAATTCCTTGTTGGCATGGAGCTCGTGTTGTAAAAATTATACAACAATAAATATAGTCACCAGCAGCATATTTTCAAATCTGCAGGGGAATTTCAGTTTGCTCTTGTCATTCCTTCCTTTATAATTGCCGGCATTTCCTGCAGAAACCTCTGCACTTCTCCACTCTAGGTATTTTGCACAGTATTATTGTACACAAGCTCAGGCAATGAGCGTTAATCAGATACTCAGCCACAAAGGGGCTCACAGGCAAGCTGAACCCTGTCCCACCCTGGGCTAAACATGTACTCTAGTCTGAGACATGTACTGTGGAATTTGAGCTGAGGTTTCCCACAGTCCCTTCAGATCCATATATTTCAGACCAGGATTGATAATTTTTCTTGGATACTAACAGAAATGGGAAGATTCTGCTCCTACATCTTAGGGCCTCTTGTGCCTCTGTGCGAGGTTCCTTAAAATCAGGGGAGGTGAGCAGACAGTTTGATATCTAGTGTGGAGAAGATTGAGTGGAATGTCAGGTTGGTTTGGGGGGGGGGGGGGTAGATTTGCAAGTGGGACCAGAGGGCCAGCAGTGTGGTCTGTGCAATGGGCACAGAGGGAGAGAGGTGGAGAGCAGTGAGTGGGTGAGAACTGGGTGTGAGGAGGAGGGCGGGACAAGAGGATCAGGAGTGGGAACCGCTAGTGTTGTGAAGTAGTCCTATTCAAACAGAATGGCTTCTATGTGAAGAGGGAGTTCAATAACGGGAATAATTACTGCCCGTTTTTTACAATAAACAACGCAGGAAGGCAAATATGTGAGAATTGCATCAAGATACCATCTCATTTTCAGGTGATTATCTCCATTGAATTCAGTGGCCAGAATTAGCTATAGGCAGGTAGGAGTAAAAGGCTGGATTTATGACAGACTTGACCACCTTCCCAATCTGCAGCTGAGCGAATGCCCACTCTGGGATCTGGAGGCTGAAATTTCAGGGGGTGGTGGGGCTGGGGTGAGAGAGGGAATTGGGGAAATTGGGGGGCGTATGTCACTCTAGGCTGATACTAGGCCAAGAGTATCACCTTATTGAAAGCCGTCACTCAGGGTTTTGGTTGGGGCTGTGGAAAGCTTTGTCGGACTGGGGGCTGAGGTGTGTGGAGAGGGAGAGACGGAGAGGCAAATCATAAACACAAGATTCTAGAGGTGGGCATCGTGGTAACTTGGTGGGTGACGAGATGCTATTACAACCCGTGGGGTTCTGGAGTTTGGAATTCAATTCCAGCACTGTATGTCCTCCCCATGGGTTTTCCCAGGGTGCTGTGGTTTCCTCCCGCACTGGGTAGGTTAGCTGGTCATTGGAAATAGTCCTGTGAATAGGTTAGGGTTAAATTTGGGTTGTTGGGCTGCTTGGGTGGCCTGACTCAAAGGTCTGGAAGGGCCTATGTAATCCATACTGTATCACTCTAATAAAGATGATGAAATCCTGAGGAATTGCTGGAGGAGCTCAGCTTCTATGGAGGGGAATAAATCGTCAGTTGTTTCAGGCTGAGACTGTTCATCAGCATGAGAAGTGGGGGGGGAGGCAGAATAAGGTGGGGAGAGGGCAAGGTCTATAAGCTGGCAGGTTGAGACCAGGTGTGGGGTAGGAGAGGAGGGGAATGAAGCAAGAAGCTGGGATGGGATTGGAAGAAAAGGTGAAAGGATGAAGAAGAAGGAATGTAATAGGAGGGGGCAGAGGATCATGGAAGAAACAGGAGGAGGAGAGAAACCAAAGGGAAGTGATGGGCAGGTGAGGAGAACAGAAGGGGTGAGAGGGGAGGGGGAAGAAAGAGGGAGAGGACTGAACAGTGCTTGGGTTGGGGTAAAATGGCAGGGTGT
Organism: Hypanus sabinus; assembly: GCF_030144855.1. Taxonomy (NCBI): domain Eukaryota; kingdom Metazoa; phylum Chordata; class Chondrichthyes; order Myliobatiformes; family Dasyatidae; genus Hypanus; species Hypanus sabinus. Next base: position 168,512,456 of record NC_082709.1, on the reverse strand, counting down.
AAGAGAAATGGAAGGGTGTTTAAGCTGGACAGACTGAGGGATGGTCTGTCATCGAGGGACAAGACTACCCATATCAGTGCCGACAGATCAACCCACATCTCTACCTGTGTAGCTATTCTCTTTGTCAGCACATTGGGATGTTTTATGGGTTCTGAGATGGCTGATGAACTCTTCACAGATGAGACAGGAGGTCCCTGACAAGGACTGGAAAATTTTTGCTCCCTCCAGCATCGACACTGGACTCCTACGTGTTCCCAGTATATGGGTCCGAGGTTCTCAGTGCTTTCCAGAATGTTCCTTTTCTTGGAGCAAACATGGGCCAGGGATTACCAGGTGTCAAAGACCTCCTTTGTGTGCAGTTTGAGGGGTGAACATAGGGGTATATAAGATCATAAAATGTAGGAGCAGAATTAGGCCATTTGGCCCATCAAATCTGACCTACCATTTGATCATGGCTAATTTATCATCCTTCTCAACTAGATTCTCTTCCCTCCTCCCTGTAACCTTTGACAATCTTACTAATCAAAACCTATCAACTGCCACATTAAATATACCCAATGAATTAGCCTCCACAGCCATCTATGGCAAGGAATTTCACAGTTTCATCACCCTCTGCCTAAAAAAAATTCCTTATCCCTGTTCTAAAGGGACATTCTTCCATTTTGAAGCTGTCCCTCTCATCCTCGACTCTCCCATGATTGGAAGCATCCTCTCCTTGTCCATTCTATCAGGCCATTCAATATTCAGTAGGTTTTAATGAGATCCTGTCTCATTCTTCCAAACTCCAGTGCACACAGGCCAGGCCCAGAAGCATCAAATGCTTCACATACGTTAACCCGTTCATTTCTGGAATCGTTCTTGTAAACCTTCTCTGGACTCTCTAACATCAGCATGTTATTTCTCAGATATGGGGCCCAGAACTGCTCACAATACTGCAAATGTGGTCTGACCAATCAATGCCTTGCAAAGCTTCAGCTTCACGCCCTTGCTTTTATATTTTAGTCATGAGGGCCAATGACAGGGTGGAGGTACATAGCCTTTTTTCCCAGGCTAAAAACACGAGGACATGGCCTTAAGATCAGGAGTGAGAGAATTAAAAGGGAGATCGGGGGGCAATTTCTTCATGCAAAGGCTGGTAGGTATTTGGAATGAGGTGCCAGAATTAGTGGTTAAAGCAGGTACATTAGAGGCATTTAACAGCTAGCTGGATGGGTATGTGGGTGGGTAGGAGAGGTTCAGGGGGCTATGGGCCAAATGCAGACAGATCTGATGAGCTTGCCAGGCAAGGCAGTCAGCATGTTGCAGTTCTTCAAAGAGGACATCCTTGAAAAATTTCCTCTGGTCTGCCTGGTAGTCTCTTCTCTTGTAATCTGGCTTTGGCAATGTGAACCATGTGGCCTGCCCATTGGAGCTCACTAAATGTAATTAGGGTTCACTGCCAGGGAGGTTTGTGTGAATCTTGGGGTTGTAACATGGTGACATATACTCTCTGTACTTGGATAATAAATTTACTTTGAGCTTTGAAATGGATACTAAGCTTAGTTTGGTAATACTTCTGGTAGATTGGGATGCTCTTATCGCTGGAATTTATTTTGGAAGCAGCGTTGTGTTATTTTTTCCAGTGCTTTGAAGTGCCTGCCACAATTAGTCTAAATCTCTATTATGCGCATACACCAGTTATTGTAGATACGATCGAGCTCTTGTAATATTATTAAATTCACAAGTCCAATGTACGTCCATACATTTATTCCCTCAAATCATAGACCTATTTTCCTCTTTGTCTCCACTTTTAGAAAAGAAGTTCGTTCTTTGTCGCCATTACAATACTGTGGACACGTGATTAGGATCTCAAGTAATTTTTTGTGTATTTTCTGATTTATGAACAAAATCAACTTAAGTCGTTTATAAAATATGGAACTGTTCGTTACCTGGGGAGAGATTGTGTACAGAAAAGGGATTACTGCTGTTTGTAGTCTGTGCGTTCAAGTTCAAAATTATTGTCATTCAACCATTTACATGTATACAACTAAATGAAAAGATGTTTCTTTGGGACCAAGGTGCAAAACCACAATGTTGCGCTGATCTTTTAACCTACGCCAAGATCACTAGCCCTTCCCTCCCACGTAGTCCTCTAGTGTTCTTTCATTGATCTGCCGATCAAAAGTCTCTGAAATGTCCCTAATGTATCTGCCTCTACCACCATCCCGGCAATGGGTTCCACACACCCAACTCTCTCTGTGTAACAAAAAAATATACCATTGACATTCCCTTCCCATACTTTCCTCCAATCACTTTTAAATTATGCTCTCGTGTATGAACTGTCCTCATCATTTTATACAGCACACCTCTGTCAAGTCACATCTCATCCTCCTTTGCCCCAAAGACGAAAAACACTAGCTCATTCTACCTCTCTTCAAAGACAAGCTCTGTAATCCTGTTAAATCTCCTCTATACCCTCTCTAAAACTTCCATGCCCTTCCTAAAACGTGAAAAGGACAATACTCTAAGTAATGGTGGGGGAGTTTTTAAATTTACTGGTAGCAGACTTCAGAAAGTGAAATATCTGGTGACAGGGAAAGACAGACTGTTGTTTCATCTTATCAACATGTGTACAGCGGGCGGCACAGAAGTGGAAGGGTTAGCGCAGCACCACTACAGCTTGGGCATCGGAGTTCAGAGTTCAATTCCGGTACCGCCTGTAAGGAGTTTGTATGCTCTCCCCATCAACCATGTGGGTTTCCTCTAGCGCTCTGGTAGGGTGCACAGGTTAATCATTGTCAATTGTCCTGTGATTAGGCTAGTGGATTGCTGGGCTAGAAGGGCCTATTCACTAAATTAAACTAAAATATATACAGGAAAATATATATACATATATATACATCACCCTGTACAGTGCAGGCATCACAGTGCTGATTCTGCAGCCAAACACAAGCTAAGGGGATTGGGGGAAGGGACAGGTCTAGAACATTATTCCCTCTCCCTCAATGTGATTGTCACTAGTCCCAGAGATGACCCTATCCCTGCATGATTTGAAGTTCACACTCTTATTTAAGAACTCTTGCTCTGAGAAAGTTGGAGAATCGAACAAGACTGATTGAGAAAAGCATAGTATGCAACATTTAACTGGTTTTGCTCTATTATATTCCAGTTCCTTCTCAATCTCTTCAGGCAAAATAATTTGCCAGGACAAATTGTAGTTACCGCAGTACCAGATTACACACTTTTTCCCTTAGCAAATAAACTGCTAGGTATTGCAGATAACCTTTGTTACTTTCCCACTCCCACCTCAGGTGTCTCTCTCTCTCCCTCTCTCCCCCAATGTTTCCTTTTTCATCCACTCCTCCCTTTTTACCTGCACCCCCTCCCCCCCCAGCTGCTTCCATCTCCCCACCACCCACATACACAACCCAGGGGTTTCTTTTCTCCTGCTTCACATTTCCCGCCATCTCCCCGTCTCTCCTGGCTTCACCTCCCTAATCTAGTTCACCTTTCCCCTACCACCCTCTGTCTCACACCTCCCTCTCACTTCGATATGTCGATTACTTTCCCTCTATGTCCTCAGCCCTGATGCAGGCTCTTGACCTGAAACATCGAGCATCCCTCTGCCACTACAGATGCTGCTTAACCCCCGAGTGTTAATAGGAGTTGATAGTATTTTTCTTCAGATTCTAGCATCTGCAGTCCTTTGTTTTTCTGCGCTCATGGCCACACTGTTGCTCTCTGCAAACATACTGCATTTCCACACCAAAGCTCCCATATGGCACAGCTTCTCAAACCTGCAGGCTCTACCCTCAGAAAAGACAGGCAAAAGTGTACAAATATTAACCACCAACGGAACCTTTGAACAATTTGATGCCTATGGTTTTGTTGCAAGTTTTACATTGGACCTGTACTTCAGTGCACACATGACATTAAACTTACTTATTGAGACACAGCGCGGAATAGGCCTTTGATCTGCACTGCTCATCAGCAACTTGATTTAATGCTAGTCTAATCACAGGATAATCTACAATGACTACTCAACCTACCAACCAACGCTTTTGACTGTGGGAGGAGACGGTGGTGGGAATTGAGCCGGGTTGCTGGTATTGTAAAGCATTGTGCTAACACCACAGTACTGTGCCACCCTTGACTTGACCCTGATTTGGAAATATACCACATGTGTATGGGGACTGATTCAGAGCTCACGATAGCAGTATTCTGCAAATAGCTTCACCTTCCAGACTGCAGCAGGTCAAGATGATAGCTTATCAATTTTTCAAGGACAAATGGAACTATTAAGCACTGGCCTGGCCAATGATCCTGAAAATTGATTAACAATAAAGGCGTGGCTTTGTGGTAGTAGGTTGAAGGTTTAAATATACGGGTAGATTTTGTTGTGAATACTCACAACCTGAGTGATGCCCCCCCCCCCCCAACAAGAGGGAGATAGTTCCAGCTAACAAAATAGTTTAAACTTTATTTTTTATTTTTAATTCAGACAAATAATTCTTTACACACATTTAACACTCACAGAGGATTTTTAATTTCTGCAAAAGATTTCCAAACACAGGTATAGTTCTTATGAAGTAGATAACATACCAACAAGTTGCCTGTCGCAGATGGCACAGGTTGAGGTATGAATTCTAGTTTTTCTTTCTGTCATTCTCCTTGTCATTCCTAACAATCCCCTATCTTTCTGATACTTAAAACTATTTTCTAGTAGATGACATAATCTGCATGTTTTATTTTTCAGATACCTTTACTGGGACAAAGTAACTCACGTAGATGGTCTTAAGGGCTTCTCGTGACAGAGATCCCAAGTATACATGCTTAATGCTGTGAGGTCTGAACCCCTGAGTACATAACCATCCCAACTTGTTCCTATGTTTGATGTGCTAAGTGACATAACTCCCATTGTCTTAAATTTGGCTAATGGAGACAAGTCTCCTGGTTACTTGACTTTACAAAGCTCTGTCTCCTACTTTAAGCTGGTTGTTGCTTTCAATTGGGACTGGTTCTTGTTTACAACAAAAAGCTGAGCAAAGAGTATTTGTTAAAAACTTTATCACCAACAACTCTGACAGGTTATGCATTTGTGCTAGAAAGCTGAGTTTAGCAATAAGCCTCTCGGGCCCTGGAAACTGAATATCCATCACAATAATTGTTACATACTGAAATATAATCAAACGCTTGTCTTGAATATTATTCATACAGATGAAATAATTACAAAGTGTGTTGGGATAGATCAAGGTAAAACCGTACAGAATAAAATAACAGCTGAGAGAATGCAGCGCCTGTAAACAATAAGATGAATGATTATAAGAAGGAAGATTGAGATCAGGATTCCATTTTAATGTACTAGGGAATTATTTAGTAGTCTTCCAGCTGTATGATAGAAGCTGTCCTTGAGCATGGTGGTAAAGGCTTTTAGTCTTTTGTATCTTCTGCCTGTATTCTAGCCTATATTTATCCCTTGCTAATTTAATTTGGACAAAGGAATGGCACAGTGACAGTCTTGTTCATGGTGATTTTGAGTCTGAATGATGTGAGGCAAAATCTGCAGAGGATTAACCCTGCCAACATCCAAGCCATGTCCTTGTACCCATTCAACTGCTCGGGCAATGAGATGCTTTGCAAAATGGCATTCACCATTTGGATGAGGAAAAGACAACTGGGTCCATCCTCTTCTCCCGCCGAAAGATTCTGAATACATCTTGAACTGATGGTCCTTTGGGATTGTTTTGAAAGGATTCCTCCCTAAGAATGGCCTCACTTGGGAAGTGTGAGGAGATTTAGTCCAGACCCAAATGCTGAAAGTCTTGAGGAACACACACAAAATGCTGGAGGAATGCAGCATGTCAGGTAGCATTTATGGAGGGAAACAGTTAGTGTTTCAGTCCTGATGGAGTATCTGTTTATTTACCTCCATAGATGGTGCCTGTCCTGCTGAGTCCTCCAGCATTTTATGTGTTGCTATAAGCATAGTCCAGCTTGTCAGGATATTGTGTGTATGTTCAGCTTTTCTTGGAACGGATGATGGATAGAATCTCAGCGTAACAATGTTTTCCTGCTGCGTAGTGGCACTCCTGAGATGGACCCGTACAAAGATGGTCATGAAGATTGTTGCAACGTTGGGAAAACTGCCCCCTCCCTACCACCCCACTTCGAATTTTTTTTCTCTCACTTTCCAGATGCCTCTGACCTGTAGCTGCAGACCATGTGGCAGGTGCCTCCCATGACCGTGACAAAGATGTTATTGGAAATGGACCAGAATCCAGTAGCACAGTGTAATAACACAAGTACCTTGCACCTCATCACCAAGTCCTTGCTGGTTATGGTGATGTGGTGCCCCACCCACACTGAGTCAAGGAACCACAGCCAACATTTAACAGGAATGATTGAGAGTGGGCAAGTTGGAGCAGGAAATCTGTCGGTGTGTGCGTGACTATTGTTGACTGCTCTGCTTGCGTATTTCTTAAAAGCCATTAGAAGCAATTGCATCAGATTCTGCAATACGCCTGAGCTGCCCGTGGCAACAGTTGCTTGTGGGTGGGATGTGTGTGTAGTTGATCCTCTTTTGTAATGGGAAGATGTTTGTGTAACACAGATGGAGCTGTAAGATGACAGGAGGGTTTACTGCAGTCTCCTGTGTTCAAGCTGAGTCGGTGGTTTGCACTCAGTAGTCACTTTATTAGATACACCTTGTTAATGCAAATAGCTAATTAGCCAATCACGACAGCAAGTCAGTGCATAAAAGCACGCACGCAAAAGCATGACTCATGAGCGGAGTCACCGCTGAGTCCAGGGCTGGAGAAATAATGTCCTTGGATAGGGAACTGGATCATGTACCACCTAGCCTCTGAGCATTATACCTGTGTTTGATCATCTGCAATCGATGTTCTCTCCTATTTCTTCATGTCATTCTGTTCTTCATTTAGATCATTAGACATAGCAGGTTTAAGCCATTCAGTCCAAGTAAAAGCAAGGAACTGTTGTCTGAATGTTAAACTTGACCCCTGTTTTCTGCCTTAGGATGAATGTAAAGGAAACAGTGTCACTATTTTGAGTGATATCAGACCTTCATCCCTCAGCCAGGATGACAGAAATCAAGATGTGGTAACTTTGTGTTTTTAAAGAGCTCGATGTGTGCACATCAATTGCTGAGTTTCCTACAATAGACACTGCAATTCATAAAGTGTTTCAGTGACTGTGCTATCAGGTGATCTGGGATGGCCTGTCACTGAGGTGCATTGGTCAAGTGTATTTTCTTTGAGCCGAGTTAAGCTGTAAGACCATGAGATGTCGGAGCAGAGTTAGGCCATTTGGCCCATTCTGCTCTGCCATTCATTCATGGCTGCTTATTATCTCTCTTAACCCCATGCTCCTGCCTTCTCCCTGTAACCTTGATGTCCTTACTAACCAAGAACTTACCAATTTCCGCTTTAAGTATTTCTAATTACTTGGTCCCCACAGCCGTCTGTGGCAATGAATTTCACAGATTCATCATCCTCTAGCTAAAGAAATTCCTCCCCATTCCTGTTCTAAAGGGATATCCTTCTATTTTGAGGTTCTGCCCTCTCGTACTAGACTTTCCCCACTCTTGGAAACATCCTCTGCATGTCCACTCTGTTTAGGCCTTCCAAAATTTGGTTGGTTTCGGTGAGATTTCCCCCCCCCCCCCCTCGCTCCAGTGATTACAGGCCCAGAGCCATCTAATGATTCCCACACGTTAACCCTTTCATTCTCAGAATCATGCTTGGTGAACGTTCTCTGGACCCTTTCCAGTGCCAGCACATCTTTTCTTAGATAAGGGGCCCAAAACTGCTCACATTAAACAGTACAATGCTTATTGGGATAACAGGTGGGGTTGATTGGAGAGTCAGAGCCTCTTACCTTCATCGTGTATGAGCCTATATCTCTGTGCCCAAACCAAGGCAAATGACCCTTAAGTCAAATAAATCTTAGTTTTGTATCAGAAGATTCAATTTTTTTTTTTGGCCCCACTCTTCATTTTTGGTCCAGATAAATGTTCTCCCTCTGAAGTATTGTCTGCCCATTTCCTTCCTGGCCCACTGACTTCCTCCAGCAGATCCTTGTTTTAGGTTTCAGTGGCTCCACTTCCAGGCCCAGCAAACTGAACTTTGAATTTCTCACTCTTTTCAAATTAAATATAGTCATAAGTTCCCAAAACAGTACAGCAGTAAAACTGGCACACCGATCTATCAAGTCCGTGCCAAAATTTGAAAAATGAATTATGATGGACATTCAGTTCTTATGCCTCTTGCTCATGGTTGCTAAGCTTGCTTTTTAAACACAGCACTAATAAGATCAAAAACAGTTGTAAGTAAACTTCCAACCAATATGGTTTTGTTTAACTTTCTGGTCATAAAAGGGAGCCAGTCTTCAGTTCTTAAAATAAACAGCAAGCAGTAATCAGCTTGAAGTTGAAAGCATAGCTTTGCAAACAAGCTCTGTCTGTGAAGTAGGTTGTTGCTCAGTACCACTTGAATTATTGCTGCTCTAGAGTGTGGTATAAGACAACAGGGTTGAAACAACTTGGCTTGTTTCAAAACAGACAAAGCTGACTATGTTGCTTGCTTCAAAGAAGCTTGCAGACCAGATGGATGATATCATTTAGCATATCAAATAATTGATCAATTAATGCTGGAGGTTTATGTACAGTACTGTGCAAAAGTCTTAAAACATATAAATAGCTAGGGTGCCTAAGGCTTTTGCACAGCAACAAGGTAATTGCATTGCACTTTTGCCACACAAAAAAAAGTATGATAGTGAATGATGATAAACCTGATTCTGATATGGGTCTCTATTTGGACTGAGAGTAGGAAAGGGGAATCAAGGTTGGGGAAAGGGGAAGGAAGAGGGGAGGGTGTGGGAAGCACCAGAGAGACATTCTGTAATGATCTATAGTTGTTTGGAGTCAAACGACCTTGTCTGGAGACTCAGGGTTTGGTGTGTCTGTACCCCTGTTACAAATATTATAGAGCTAGGGTTCCTAAGACTTAGCACTCGATATATTCTCTATGATGCTTTTTAGACCTTTTGTGTAAAAAGGGCATCTGAGGAAATACTGTATAGGTGTGAAGTCACCCAAATTGGATAGAGGGCAGTTCAGGCTTAGTGGTGCAAGGAGCATCAGGAAGCTTTGAAACAAACACAGGGTGAGCTAGAATCCATTCCTCTGGCTTCAGTGTCTGACGGGTGAATCGCTCATCTGAATCATTGTTACAGGTATCCCCCGCTTTACGAAAGATCACTTTACGCCACTTTGCTTTTACGAAAAACCTACATTAGTACCTGTTTTTGCTAACCGAAAGAAATCTGGAGGATTTTTCGCTTTTATGAAAAAAGGTGGAAAGCAAAAATAGCGTTCAGCATTTGTTTTGCAGTGAGCAGTTACAGAGGCAGCGCGCACCCTAATCAGCGAGAGTGGCGAAAATAGCGTTCAGCATTTGTTTCGCTCTCAGCTTCAAGCCGCCATAGCTTTGAACTGTGTGAGATTTTCACTACGATTGACAGTGCTGCAATGATTGTAGAAAAGTATGACTGAGAGGCACGTCGGTTTAGGGCAGGTTTGCAGGATGTTTTGAGTGCTTACAAAGAACTGTATGATAGAAAAATGCATGAACCTTCCAGTGTGCTCGCTGTCTTCCCTATTCTGGTAAGTGAAACTACATCGTACGTACATTATTTCTATTTTATATAGGTTGTGTATTTATCATATCATTCCTGCTTTTACTATATGTTAGTGTTATTTTAGGTTTTATGTGCTATTTGGGATGATTTTGTAGGTTATTTTTTGGGTCTGGGAATGCTCAAATTTTTCCCATATAAATTAATGGTGATTACTTCTTCGCTTTACCCATTTCAGCTTACAAAAGGTTTCATAGGAACACTCTACTTTCGGATAGTGGGGAAAACCTGTATGTCTTTCTAGTTTACAGGAATTGAACCTGTGTTTTGGAAATCTTTTGTGTTTTAGAAATGATATGTAATTTGGAAATTAAGATGACAATCTTCTGATTTTTAAATGTGTTTTAAGAATTTTTTTTTGAGTATGTATCACTGAGAATAAATGAACTGTGTTTTAAACTACTTTTTTGGCTGAAAGTACAGTGTATTTTCCTTGGTAGGGAGAGGGGTCCTACCACTCAAATGTTGGGAGATGGCAGCTAAGCTCACAGTGGAGAACAGACAGGGAAATAATACTGTAACTACCCATTCATAAAAGACTAGTTTACCTCCCTTTAGTGAGAATACACATGGCTATTTATATCTGATAGGGCTTAAGGTCAGAGTTTAGAACTTCATGGTCAGCAAACCTAGTACCATCATAAAGATTAATCTGATTCATTAAATTCATTTGAAGACTATGTTTCTGATTTGAAGAGTGACTTCAATTATTTAATTTTAACTTTTAGTTCTTGTATGTTTTATAAACAAAGCAAAATCATTCTTGGTTGCACATTAAATCTCACAGAGCCCACTATTGCAAGGATCCATGTGTGGCACGGTCTCGTCTGCTTCACAATTCCAGCCTGAGTTTAGTCCATTCTTTGCAGAAAACATCAGAGGAGGGTAGTAGATTTAAACTCTCCAGCCAAAAAGTGTACACACACTGGCCCTTTTATTACGTACAGCTGGTTGTTAATGTAAATATCTAATCAGCCAATCACGTGGCAGTAACTCAATGCATAAAAGCATGCAGACAGGGTCAAGAAATTCTGTTCAGATCAAACATCAGAATTGGGAAGATGTGTTTTAAGTGACTTTAACTGTAGGATGGCAGTTTTGTGTGTGTGAAATTTCCTTGTTAATAAGAGAATGGCCAGACTGGTTCAAGATGACTGAAGGCGACGGTAACCCTAATAACCACACATTACAACAGTGGTGTACAGAAGAGGATCTCTGAATGCACAACACATCAAACCTTGAAATGGATGGGTTACATCAGCAGATGGCCATTTTCCCTCAGAATCTAGAGGAGATTAGTGTTACACATAGGCAAGGCCCTGGAAATATTTGAAATCAAGGATGAGAATTTAAACACTTTTACGTAATATTGAACTAAGCCGCATGTATGATAGCAGATCAACCAGGCATTCAGTGAAGTTCAAGGGTGTTTAAACAGACTGCTGCTGTTCATGAAAGCTTGGTTTAATATGATGGAGTTTTCATCGATGCCATTAACGGGAAAATTATAACTTGACCTTTGAGATTCAAATTCTGGAAACGTGGGGGTGATAATGGAATCGCCATTTCAAGATTGAAAGTAGATTTATTATCAAAGACCATATATGTCACTGTATATTAGCCTGACATTGATTTTCTTGTGGACATACACTGTAGATGCAAAGAAATACAATGGAATCAACGAAAAACTATACAAAAACAAAGATGGACAAACAACCACTGTACGAATACAAATACTAATGATAAGTAATAAATACTATTGAGAACACAAGTTGTAGAGTCCTCGAAAGTAAGTCCATAATTTTGGACTGTTTAATATTTGTAGGAAATAAATATCATTGATTGTATATAATTTCCACTTAAAACAAGGACTCTGGATCCAAGTATGCCTGAGTATTGAGTATGCCTGCGAGAAAAAGAATCTCAAGGTTGTATATGGTGACATGTATGTACTTAGACACTAAGTTTACTTTGAACTTTGAATCCATCAATGTAGTGATCAGGAGGACAGAGTAGAGCAGATATTTGACTAGGCTGGAGCACAATGTGGAATTGAGAGGACTAAGACCATAGACAATTTGGAAATGAGTTGCAAAGTTTAAAATCAAGGTATTGTATAACAGCGGCAGTGTGCTTCTACAAGCAGATGGGACGAAGGTAAGCAGGACTAGGTGTGAGTAGTGCTGGTCAGCAGAGTGTTTAGCAGAATTGCTTTTTAACTCCAGCCATCACTGGTCGGAGTTCGATTCCTGCTGCACTCTGTAAGGAATTTGCACATTCTCACTGCACCTGTATGGCTTTCCTCCAGTTTCCTCCAACATCTCAAAAACAGGATGAGTGATTTCTGGCCATGCTATTTTGGCACCGGAATTGTGGTGACACTTGCGGTCCTTGACTGTGTTGCTTGTTGATGCAAAGCAAATGCACTTCACTATGCTTAGATGTTTCTGTATACATGTAACAAATAATGTTACTCTTTAAATAATTTGAATCTTTACCTTCTGTTTAGATAAAGCAGAACCGGAGAAGTGATTAGTTGCCAAGCCCTCAGGCAACAAAAGGAAGGGTGAGGCAGGCCGAGAGAAAAATTGGGGACATTGTTAGTGATAATAAATAGCACTTTCGATTCTGTAAATTGCATGCATAACAGGAAACCAAGCAGTTAATGCAGCGAGGGAATGTGGTATTAGCCATTCCCCTATTTTTATTGGAATGAATAACTTCCTCAAACTTACAGAACAGGTTTGAACACAAGATGCTGATAAAGCTCTGACATAATGATGAAAGGATGGTGCTCAGCTCCGGTTGCTATGAATGTTTTAGATTAACACGCTAAGCAGTATTTTGGAGGTTTGATGCTCCTCTCTCTGCCTCCAGACCACTTCTCTGCATTATTTTTGCTCCAGTCCCATTACCTGCTCTTTTCAAGGGCTCATTGAGGAGAATGTGTTTTATGAAGATAAGACAGGGACGTAAATGAAAATTTAGAAAGAATTGCAGATGCTGGGAACTCTCAGCAGGTCCAACAGCATTTGTGGAAAGAAAACCAGGTTATGGAATAGTTTTCTGTCTAAAGCATGAATTGAGGAATCTGAGAAGGCAGGTCCATATTTCCTTGAAAGAAGCATCACAGGTGGATGGAGTCAGAATAAGAACCTTTGGCATATTAGCCTTCATAAATCAAAGTACTGAGTACAAGAGTTGGGATGTTATGTTGAAGTTGCATAAGATGTTGGTGAGGCCTAATATGGAGTATTGTGTGCATTTTTGATCACCGACCTACAGGAAGGATATCAATAACATTGAAAGAGTGCAGAGGAAATTTACAAGGAAGTTGACAGCTTGAGGACAGGAGTTAAAGGGAAAGGTTGAATAGGTTAGGACTGGATTCCATAGAGCATAGGAGAATGAGGGGAGATTTGACAGAGGTGTATAAAATTATGAGGGGTGTAGATAGGGTAAATGCAAGCGGGCTATTCCCACTGAGGTTGGATGAGACAGGAACTAAGGGACATGGGTTAAGAATGAAAGGTGAAATGTTTAAGGGGAACATGAAGGGCATCTTCATTCAGAGGGTGGCAAAAGCGTGTAACTTGCAGCCAGTGGAGATAGTGGATGTGAGTTTGATTTCAACATTTCAGAGAAATTTAGATGGTTTCATTGATGGGAGGGATCTGGAAGATTACAGACAAGGTGCAGGTCAATGGGACAGCACAGAATAATGTTTCAGCACAGACTAGATGGGACAAAGGGCTCGTGCCTGTGATGTTGGGTTCTATGACTTTGAACTCTGTTTCTTCCACAGATTTTGCCTGATCTGCTATGTTTTCAGCAATTCTTGTTTTTATTTTATTAAATAGTGATGAATTTTACTTGGTTGTAATAAATGGATCTGAATGTGGAAAGGCATTCTGCATTTCCATAGATTTCTCTTACTCCCTTGGACAGTCTCCTTGCATAAACACAGCTGGCCATTTGGTGTTGTATTATACCCAAGAAATCCATCTTGGTCATCTCCATCAACGATGCTGACGTGAGGAGGGTTGAGAGCTTCAAGTTCGTATGGACGAACATCAGTAATAGCTTGTCCTGTATGTCATAGTCAAAAATGCTTACTAGCACCTCTAATTCTTTGGGAGGTTAGAGAAATGTGGCCTGTCTCTGTGAGCCTACTAATTTTTGTCAGTGCACCATAGATCGAGTCATACTAGATTTATCACGGCTTGGTATAGCAACTGCTCTGTCCATGACGGCAAGAAACTGCAGATAGTTGTGGACACAGCCCAGAACATCACAGAAACCAGCTGCCCCCCCCCCCCCCCCCCATGATTCTGTCTATACTTCTCGCTCCCTCCGTAAAGCAGTCAACATAATCAAAGAGCTCGTCCAACCTGGACGTCCACTTTTTTCCACCCTCCCATCAGGTAGAAGCCACAAAGCCTGAAAGTGCGTACCATCAGGCTCAAGGATAAGTCCTACCATGTTCTTACGAGACTATCGAACAGTTTCCTGGTATGATGAGATAGACACATGACCTCACAATCTACCTCATTATGATCTTGCACCTTATTCTCTACCTGTGCTGCCCTTTCTCTGTAGCTGTTGCACTTCATTCTGTATCTGTTATTGTTTTACCACAATGTAGTGTAGGAACAGTATACAAGACTGTACCTTGGTACATATGTCAATAAACCAATTCCAATCGAAGGTAGTGTAAGCAGTATTTCGGCAGAGTCTAACACTAACCTCCCCTAAAATGAGCCTAAGTGGGGAGGACTGATAGTCATTTCGATCTTAGTGGCTCTTTCTTTCTTTCTATTTATTTTCTTACAGATGCAGCTTTGAATAAGCTTTTCCAGCCCTTTGAACTGTACCACCTAGCCATCCCTGATAACCCGACCTAACCCTAATCTAATCACGGGACAACTTACAATGACCAGTCGACCTACCCGGAAGGTCTTTGGACAATGGGAGGAAACTGGAGCAGCTGGGGAAAACCCACACATTCCATGGGGAGCACTTACAGAGGACACCGGGATCGAATTCTGAATTCCAATTCTCCGAGCTTTAATAGCGTTGGACGAACTGATAGGCCCATGTCAACAGAGCCAGTGGTGTCTGACAGTGAACATTCCCTCACAGAGAGGTGCAGAAGAGAGAATATACTGCTTTGCATAGCTTAATATGCTTGCCCATTGAGCCACAGGTTACGTATGCTGTAGTACAAACACGTTTACACAGTACAAAATCCAAATTAATATTGTCTTTGGTAATCAATTTAGATGAATGAATTCCAGCATGTGTTATGTTTTCAGTGATCCTCAGACTGAACGGTGAACAATATGGTAGAGGAAGAGATCCTCACAGTCTGTCAGAGGAGTGTCGTAGAGACTATCTAATTTTGTGTCTGCTATTGAATCAAGTCATTGCATCCATTTTCGTAATCTCTGTTAATATCGGAACCTTGATAAGGAGTATAATTAGCTACTGTAAATTACCTTTGACTCTTTGGCCACTTCCCTAGAATAAAAAGAGTATGGTTGCAAGAAAGACTGGATCGACTAGGCTTATACTCGCTGGAATTTAGAAGATTGAGGGGGGATCTTATTGAAACGTATAAAATTCTAAAGGGATTGGGCAGGCTAGATGCAGGAAGATTGTTTCCGATGTTGGGGAAGTCCAGAACAAGGGATCACAGTTTAAGGATAAAGGGGAGCTTTTTAGGACCGAGATGAGGAAAAACTTCTTCACACAGAGAGTGGTGAATCTGTGGAATTCTCTGTCACAGGAAACAGTTGAGGCTGGTTCATTGACTATATTTAACAGGGAGTTAGATATGGCCCTTGTGGCTAAAGGGATCAAGGGGTATGGAGAGAAAGCAGGTACAGGGTTCTGAGTTGGATGATCAGCCATGTCCATTCTGAATGGCGGTGCAGGCTCGAAGGGCCAAATGGCCTACTCCTGCACCTATGTTTCTATGTTTCTATGTTTAATCACAAAGAAAGCACACCATCAGCTGTGCTTCTTTAGGAATCTGGGGAGATTTAGTATGTTACCAAAGACTCTTAACAAGTTTCTACTTATGTACAGTGGAGAGTGTTCGGACTAATGGTATCCCCACCTCATATGGTCCAGTACGCAGGATTGAAAAAAGCTGCAGAGGGTTATAGGTTCAGTAAGCTCCATCGTGGGTACTGGCCTCCCCACCATTCAGGATATCTTCAAAAAGTGATGCATCAAGGAGGCAGCATCCATCTTGAAGGACATGCTTTCTTCTCATCGCTCCATCAAGAAAGTACAGGAACCTGAAGATGTAAACTCAACATTTTTGAAATAGTTTCTTCTCCTCTGCCGATTTCTAAATGGTCCATGAGCCCATGAATGCTATCTCACTATTTTGCTCTCTTTTTGAACTATTTATTTCTTATTGTAATGTGGCATTTTTGTTATTGTATTGCATTGCGCTACCCCTACAGAACAATAGATTTCACAGTCAATGTCAGTTTTGGTAACCATGATTCTGTGAGAATAAATTGCAGGAACACAGGGAAATTGGAACAGGTGGAATGGGACTGAACCTGTTGGGTGTTGAAATGAACCTGATTGGCCAAATGGCTGCCTTCTATGATGTAATCATTTAATGGGGAAGAAATGTTTCTTCACAGGAGCCATGTGCAATCTTATCCTGAGAGGTCTTTTGTTACCATTTGCTTTACCAAATGTATGAGTTTTTTTTCTTCATTTGTCCAAATCTGGTCTTTAATATCTCAAGTGGATCAATTCTTAACCTTTAATCTAGGGAGTATCCCCATGTTATTGTGACCTGCCTTTCACTATTAGGACTCAATATCCTAGTCAATCTGAGTCACGCCATCCTTCAGGCAATACATCCAGTGTGATAGTCTGTTGAACATCACAGTCTAGGTTGTACTTGTCCAAACTAACAAGAACAAGTTAGACCAAAGGAAACTGGTTCATTTCAGTTTGATTTGGAACTTTGGAGCTTGGCACTTAGTCCAAAATTGGTGAGTTGCTGCTGTACCGACGTGTTTCCACTGGAGCTCTTCCTGACCAATTTTCTTCTCTGTGTTGATAGGGAGAATGCAGAACTGCTGGAGGAAGCCAAGAAAATGGAGATGGCAAAGTTCCGCTACGTGCTCCCAGTGTACGGTATCTGCAAGGATCCAGTGGGACTAGTCATGGAGTACATGGAGACTGGTTCATTGGAAAAGTTGCTGGCCTCAGAAATATTACCTTGGGAACTACGCTTCCGTATCATCCATGAGACGGCAGTGGGCATGAACTTCCTTCACTGTATGTCTCCACCTCTGTTACATTTGGATCTAAAGCCTGCCAACATACTGCTGGATGCACACCATCATGTCAAGGTAAGTGATCAGATTTAATTGATTCGATTTGAATCATTTTCTAATCACTTTTTTTTTGGGTGACCCAGTTTCATTCATATCTGATGAAGGATTGCCATGACTTTCACTCATTTTTTATGAAGTCAATGGGCAGTTTGTTTTCTGATACATTAAACTCTCTCTGAATAGATCTCAGATTTTGGGTTGGCAAGGTGGAATGGATTGTCTAACTCGCAGGACATCAGCATAGATGGTTTCTGTGGTACAATCGCATACTTACCTCCAGAACGTCTCCGACAGAAGAGGATTTCTGATATTAAACATGATGTCTATAGGTGAGACATTTTTATACAAACTTGCATAAAACCTGTGGGTACCAAAAATTGGATGTCAGTGTTCACAAACCCAAGAGATTCTGCAAATGCTGAAAATCTTAAGCAACACACAAAATGCTGGAGGAACTTGCCAGGTCAGGCAAAATGCATGAAGGGAAATAGTTGACATTTTGGGCTGGGATGTTTCATCAGGAAGGGTCTTGTCCCAAAACTTTGACTGTTTATTCCCCTCCGTAGATGTTGCCTGGTTTGCTGATCTCTCCTGAATTTTGGATGTTGGTGCTGGCAATGAGTACTTATTCTACAGGGACCTCTTATGCAGGGCCTCTGCAAATAAAAGGATATTTAAATTAGTCTTGACTTTCCAAACGATCTGTTTGTAGGCCTTAGTAAATTTCATCATGAATTTCACTAAATCTTTCTCAACAAGTTATGGAGTTGTTATTAATTAACTGAGAGTTGTCAGATTAGTTTGAGATTATAAGACATAGGTGCAGAATTAGGCCATTCAGCCCATTGAATCGGTCTGCCGTTAATTATATGACATCCCTATAATTGAGTTAGAGGTAGATGGATTCTATGGCAAACAAAGTATCTACACAAAGAGTAGTAAAAAAAGCTATAAGACCACAACATGTTGAAGCAAAATTAGGCTATTTGGCCCATCAAGTCTGTTTTGCCATTCCATAATGGCTGATTTATTTTCCCTGTCAACAATATTCTCTTGCCTTATCCCTGTGACCTTTGACACCTTTATTATTTAGGAATCTCTGCTTTAAATATACCCAGTGATTTGGCCTCCACTGCCACCCATGGCAATTAATTCCACAGATTCAACATCCTCCAGTTAAAGAAATTCCTCCTGATCTCTGATGCAAAGGGGCATCTGTCTATTCTGAGGCTGTGCCTTCTGGTTCTAGATTCCCCCGCCATAGGAAACATCCTCACCACATCCACACTATCGAGGCCTTTCAATATTCAATGGGATTTAATGAGATTTCTCTCTTCTCTCTCCCCCCCCCCCCCCCCCCCAATTCTTCTAAGCTCCAGTGGGCCATCAAATGCTCCTCATATGTAACTGTTGTCATTTCTGGGATCACTCTCCATTGCCAACACTTCCTTTCTTGGATAAGGGGCCCCAAGCTGTTCACAATAGTCTCAAGTATAATACTGTAGTACAGTAACTGCTCCCTGTAACAACAGACTAATTTCTCCTGAAAACTGGACGAGATGAGGAATTATTATGAATACAAGTCTTTTCCACATTATAGATCTGTGAATTGTGTTTGGGAGACCAGTGGGTTGGATTTGCTGGGTGCAGTGAGGCTGCAGGCACTTTCTGCTGTGTGGGAACAGGGCATTACCGCCCTCTCCCCTCTTCACTTCTGATCCCTTCCCAAGCCACAACACTCGTGTGCTGGGCCGAGCGGAGTCAGGAGCACCGAGCAGATTTGTTCACCTGGACAGTGAGACGGGCTGGTGGCCACTCGTTGGCTTTCTCACCACACCTGTTTCTCTGATCCTCTCCTACACACTGTCTGTGGCCAGTGCCGACTTAGGCAGTTCAGCTTACGAGTGACTCTCAGGAATGGGCCTGTTAGTAACATTAAATTTGTGTGTTGCAGTGGCGTGGTTGATGAGCTTTACAGATGGTGAAATTACCCAATCACCTCTGCTTTAGCTGGTGGAATATAACATCGGTCTAGTTTGTATGTAACAATATTTTGTGTTGTACAGTAGCAAATGCACCAGTCTAGTCAAAAAATGGAGCCTCCTCGATGATTCTTAGAGTTCTGTGTGCTCCTTGCAATTCTCCAATCATTTTCTCTTTCTTTGTTACAGTTTTTCCATCGTCATCTGGGGAATTTTAGCACAGAAGAAGCCCTTTGCAGGTATGTATTGTGGGTGCGTCCGAATCCCCATAGGCATCTCTGAGTATAAAAGAACCTTTCATTCACCCATGGCAATCTGCTTTATAAAAATAAGGATAATTAAGTAAACATGTTATTAGCCATGCTAATATCAACTTTGAGCATTATGTTAATAAGCCTTTTCTCATTATCTTAGTGTCATGAGTGATACAAGGATATAGACTAAACTTGAGGATCTGAGTTATAGGGAAAAGTTGAATAGGTTAAGACTTTACTCCCTGGAGCATAGGAGAATGAGGGGAGATTTGATTGAGGTTTCAATGCAAGCAGGTTTTCTCCACTGAGGTTGGATGAGAGGTCATGGGTTAAGGGTGAAAGGTGAAATGACGAAAGATGATGTGAGGGAAAGCTATTTCACTCAGGATGGTGAGGGTGGGGAACGAGCTCTCAGCGAAAGTGGGGCATGCGAGTTCAGCTTCAACATTTAAGGGAAGTTTGGATAAGCACATGGGTGGGTGAGGTATGTGGGACTAAGGCTCAGCTGTAGATCAATGGGACAAGGAGAATAAGGTTTTGGCAAGGGCTGAAGAGCCTAATTCAGTGCTGTAGTGTTATATGACTCTGATTGCCCTTTTATTATTTTTCATTAATTTAAGATTAGATATTGCCTTTACTCAGACTCCTGTGGGTTCCTATTTCATGACAATAATTTATTTGCATTCAGTTCCTTGCTTGTATTCCGTATTTCCTTACAATTTAGAAAACTCTTCAGCACGCCAGGTCTGTGCATCATCTGCCGCACCCTTTCCCCATTCAGAGTAAATTTATCATAATACACCATATACAACCCTGAGATTAATTTTCTTGCGGGCATACACAGCAAATGCAGGAAACAACAGAATCAGTGAAAGACCTCACCCAAAAGGACAGACAAACAACCAATGTGGGGGAAAAAAAACAACAGGCTGTGCAAGCACAGAAGACAGAGGGGGAGAAAAAGCAATAAATATCGAGAATATAAGATGAAGAATCCTTGAGAGTGAGCCCATAGTTTGTGGCGAGTGAAGTTATCCCCTCTCGTTCAAGAGCCTGATAGTTGAGGGGGTATAACTGCATCTGAACCTGGTTGTGTGGGTCCTGAGGCACTTTTACCTTCTTTCTGATAGCACCTGTGGGAGGAGAGCATGTCCTGAGTGACGGGAGTCCTGGATGATGCGCGCTCGCTCATGGACCTCTGGTTTCCTCTACCTGAAGTCAATAATCAGCTTCTTGGGCTTGCTCACATTGAGTGAGAGGTTGTTATTGTGGCACTCACTCAGCCAGCTTTTCCATTCCCTGCATTCCTACTCCATTTCAGTGTATATGCAACCTTCAGATCTTCTTGCATTACTGGCTTGATGTCATTTTCATCAGGTCTGATTCTAATTTTATAATAAAGCAGAAAACACACGAACTTCATCTAGGTGCGGATATGGCTCAGAAGCAAGAGGCAGTTTTCTTGTCAGTTGAGACTTAATGGCAGATCAGTAAACTTCATGCTCGTTACTCTTTGTGCCATCTCATGGATCACGTTTGTCATCTTTCTCATAAAATGGAAATGTGGGAGGAGTAGATTTCATAGTGTTAATAGGCGAGTGGGTATGTAAGAGATGGGCCAAATGGCCTCCTACACGGCAAGAAAATGTGGAACATCGCTGCCTGACTTGCTGAGTGTTTCCAGCATTTACTGTTTATATAAGACTATTAGGAGTTAGAGCTGGAACTCTAAAGAAGATACAAGATTGCTTTGGCAAGTAAGGTGAAAATAAATCCAAAGGGATTCTACAGTTATATTAATAGCAAAAGGATAGTGAGGGATAAAATTGGTCCCTTAGTGAATCAGAGTGGGCAGCTATGTGTGGAGCTGAAAGAGATGGGGGAGATTTTGAACAATTTCTTTTCTTCAATATTCACTAAGGAGAAGGATATTGAATTGTGTAAGGTAAGGGAAACAAGTAGGGAAGTTATGAAAACTATGATGATTAAAGAGGAGAAAGTACTGGCGCTTTTAAAGAATATAAAAGTGGATAAATCTCTGGGTCCTGACAGGATATTCCCTAGGACCTTGAGGGAAGTTAGTGTAGAAATAACGGGCTCTGACAGAAATATTTCAAATGTCATTAGAAACGGGGAGAGTGACGGAAGATTGGCATATTGCTCAGGTGGTTCCATTGTTTAAAAAGGGTTCTAAGAGTAAACCTAGCAATTATAGACCTGTCAGTTTAATGTCAGTGGTGGGTAAATTAATGGAAAGTATTCTTAGAGATGGTATGTATAATTATTTGGATAGACAGGGTCTGATTAGGAACAGTGAACATGGATTTGTGCGTGGAAGGTCATGTTTGACAAATCTTATTGGATTTTTTTGAAGAGGTTATGAGGAAAGTTGACGAGGGTAAAGCAGTGGATGTTGTCTATATGGACTTCAGTAAGGCCCTTGACAAGGTTCCACATGGAAGGTTAGTTAAGAAGGTTCAATCGTTAGGTATTAATATTGAAGTAGTAAAATGGATTCAACAGTGGCTGGGTGGGAGATGCCGGAGAGTAGTGGTGGATAACAGTTTGTCAGGTTGAAGGCCGGTGACTAGTGGTGTGCCTCAGGGATCTGTACTGGGTCCAATGTCGTTTGTCATATACATTAATGATCTGGATGATGGGGTGGTAAATTGGATTAGTAAATATGCAGATGATACTAAGGTAGGTGACATTGTGGATAATGAAGTAGGTTTTCAATGCTTGCAGAGTGATTTAGGCCAGTTGGAAGAGTGGGCTGAACGATGGCAGATGGAGTTTAATGCTGATAAGTGTGAGGTGCTACATTTTGGTAGGAATAATCCAAATAGGACATACATGGTAAATGGTAAGGCATTGAAGAATGCAGTAGAACAGAGTGATCTAGGAATAATGGTGCATAGTTCCCTGAAGGTGGAATCTCATTTGAATAGGGTGGTGAAGAAAGCTTTTGGTATGCTGGCCTTTATAAATCAGAGCATTGAGTATAGGAGTTGGGATATAATATTAAAATTGTTCAAGGCATTGGTAAGGCCAAATTTGGAGTATTGTGCACAGTTCTGGTCACCAAATTATAGAAAAGATGTCAACAAAATAGAAAGAGTACAGAGAAGATTTACTAGTATGTTACCTGGGTGTCAGCACCTAAGTTACAGGGAAAGATTGAACAAGTTAGGTCTTTATTGTTTGGAGCGTGGAGGGTTGAAGGGGGACTTGATAGAAGTATTTAAAATTATGAGCGGGACAGATAGAGTTGATGTGGATAGGCTTTTTCCATTGAGAGTAGGGGAGATTCAAACAAGAGGACATGAATTGAGAGTTAGGGGGCAAGAGTGGTAGCTGCGTGGAATGAGCTTCCAGTAGAAGTGGTAGAGGCAGCACGAGTGAATCTGCAGATGCTGGAAATAAATAAAAACACAAAATGCTGGCAGAACTCAGCAGGCCAGACAGCATCTATGGGAGGAGGTAGTGACGCCGTTTCGGGCCGAAACCCTTCATCAGGAGTGAAGTAACATGGGATCGTTGAGGGGGGATAAGAAGTGGGGGGAAGGATAAAGTAGAGAGCTAGGAAATAATAGGCTGGAGGGAAATGGGCTAGGGGGAAGGTGGAGAATTATGGGAAATAAAAGAGAAAGAAAGGTAGGGCTGGGGGGAGATTATAGTGAGGGGGGAAAAGAGAGAGAAAGAGAACCAGACTAAAATTATAGATAGGGATGGGGTAAGGAGGGCGGGGCAGGGGTATCAACAGAGGTCTGTGAGTTGAATGTTCATGCTGGCAGGTAGGAGGCTACCTAGGCAGGAGATAAGGTATTGCTCCATCGACCTGCGTGTGGCCTCAACTTGACAGTAGAGGAGGCCATGGACAGGTTTGGTATTGTCATTTAAAGTAAAATTGGATAGGTATATGGACAGGAAAGGAATGGGGGGTTATGGGCTGTGTGGGGGCCAGTGGGACTAGGTGAGAGTAAGCATTTGGCGTGGACTAGAAGGGCCGATATGGCCTGTTTCCGTTCTGTAATTGTTATATGGAACTGAATGCTTAATGCCCAAGGATACACATAGTATTGAAAAGACAGGCAGAGGGAGTGGCATTGCTCTATTGGTTAAAAAAAATCATCAGAAAGGGGTGACCTTGAGTCAGAAGGTGTTGAATATTTGTAGATAGAACTAAGGAACTTCAAGGGTAAAAGGACTCTGATGGGAGTTGTATACAGACTGTCTAACAGAAGTAGAGATTTGGTCTACAAATTACAATGGGAGATAGAAAATGAATTGAAAAAGGGCAATATTACAATAGTTATAGGTGATTTCAATATGCTGGTAGATTGGGGAAAATCAGGTTGGTGCTGGATTCCAGAAGGGGGAATTTCTCGAGTGCCTTTGAGAAGGCTTTTTAGAGCAGTTCATGGTTGAGCCCACTAAGGGATCAGCTATTCTGAGTTGGGTGCTGTGGAATGAACCAGAATTGATTAGAGAGCTTGAGGTTAAAGAAGCCTTGGGGAAAGTGATTATAATTTGATTGAATTCACCCTGAAATTTGAGAAGTCAGATGTATCAGTGGTACAGTGGAGTAAAGGGAATTATAGAGGCATGAGAAAGGAATTGGCCAGAATTGATTGGAAAAGAACACTGGCAGGGATGACTGCTTAGCAGCAGTGGCTGGAATTTCTGGAAGCAATTTGGAAAGCACAGGGTATATACATCTAAAAGAGGAAGAACTATTCTAAAGGAAAGATGACACAACCGTGCTAACAAGAAAAGTCAAAGCCAACATAAAACCAAAGAGAGGGCATATAATAGAGCAAAAATTAATGAGAAGTTAGAGGACTGGGAAGCTTTAAAACACCAACCGAAGGTATCCAAAAAGTAATTGAGATGATAAAGATGGAATATGAAAGTAAGCTAGCCAATAATATTAAAGAAGATATGGAAAGTTTCAGATACGTGGTGTAAAATAGAAGTGAGTGTGGATATCTGACCATTGGAAAATTATGCTGGAGAGTTAGCAATGAGGGCCAAAGGAACGGTGGGTGAACTGAATAAATATTTTGCATCAGTTTTCACTGTGGAAGATATTAGTAGTGTTGTGGATGTTCCAGGTGTCGGGGGCATGAAGTACGTAAAGTTACCAATACTAGAAAGGGTTCTTGCAAAACTGAGAAGTCTTGAAGGTAGATGTCACCTGGACCAGATGGTGTACACAACAGAGTTCCAAAAGAGGTGGTTATGGAGTCAATAGTAATGCTCTTTCAAGAATCACTAGATTCGAATGGTTCTGGAGGACTGGAAAATTGAAAATGTCACTCCACTCTTCAAGAATGGGGAGAGGCAGAAGAAAGGAAACTATAGGCCAGTTAGTCTGACCTCAGTGGTTGGGAAGATGTTGGAGTTGATTATCAAGGATGAGATCTCAGGTACTTGGAGACATATAATATAAAGTAGACTGTATTTAGCATGGTCTCCTCGAGGAAAAATCTTACCCAACAAATCTGTTGTAATTCTTTGAAGAAACAACAAACAGGGTAGGCAAAGTTATCAATGTTGTGTACTTGGATGTTTTTCATAAGGCCTTTGACAAGGTGCCACACAAGGTTATTTAATAAGTTACGAGCCCATGGTATTACAGGAAAGATACTAGCATGGACAAAGCAGTAGTTGATTGGCAGGAGGCAAAGAGTGTGAATAAAGGCAGCCTTTTCTGGTTGGCTATAAGTGACTAGTGGTTTTCCACAGGGGTCTGTGTTGGGACTGATTCTTTTTACATTATATGTCAATGATTTGGATGATGGAAGTGATGAAATGAAGATAGGTCAAAGGGCAGGTAGCTTTGAGGAAGTAGAGAGGATCTAGAAGGACTCAGATTAGGAGAATGGGCAAAGAAACGTCAGATGGAATACAGTGTTGGAAAGTGTATGGTCATGTGCTTTTGTAGAAGAAATGAAAGGGTTGACTTTTTCAGATTAAGAGAAAATATAAAAATCTGAGGTGCAAAGGGACTTGGGATTCCTTGTGCAGGATTCCATAAAGGGTAACTTGCAGGTGGTGAGGAAAACAAGTGCAATGTTAGCATTCATTTCATGAGGACAAGAATCCAAAAGCAAAGGTGTCATTTTGAGACTTTATAAAGCACTGGTGAGGCCTCACTTGGAGTATTGTGAGCAGGTTAGGGCTCCTCATCTTAGAAAGGATGCGCCAAAACTGGAGAGGGTTCAAAGGAGGTTCATGAAAATGATTCCAGGATTAGTCATATGAGGAGCATTTGATGACTGTGGGCCAGTTTTCCCTAGAATCCAGAAGAACAAGGGGTATCCTCATTAAAACCAATCGAATGGTGAAAGGCCTTGATAGACTGGAAGTGGAGAGGATGTTTCCTATGGTGGGAGAGTTTAAGACGAGGGGACACTGTCTCAGATAGAGGGGTGTCCTTTTTGAATGGAGATACAGTTGTAGAGGCCAATTCTTTAATTATATCTAAGGCAGAGGTTGATAGATTCTTGATTGGTCAGGACATGAAGGGATACGGGGAGAAGGAAGGCGATTGGGTCTGAGAGGAAAATTGGATCAGCCATCATGAAATGACAGAGCAGACTAGATAGGTCTATTGGCCTAATTTTGCTCCTATATCTGATGGTCTTGTATGCTATGGGAGCGGAATCAGGCCATTTGGCCCATCGAGTCTGCTCTGCCATTTCATCATGGCTGATTTATGTTCCTTCTCAACCCTATTCTCCTGCCTTCTTCCTGTAACCTTTGACAACCTTACTAATCAATGACCTATCTCCACTTTGACTATCTCCACCCAATGACTTGGCCTCCACAGCCTTCTGTAGCAATGAATTCCATATTTTCATCACCCTCTGGCTAAAGAGTTGGGGATTACTAGTGGGCGCGGCTCATAGAGCCAGAAGGGTGTATTCTGAGCTGTATGTCAATAAATAAATTAAGTACCAAGGTACAGTGAAAAGCCTGTATACTGTTCACAAAGATCAATCTGTTACAGTGTATTGAGGTAAAACAATAGCGTAGTGACACTATTGCAGCTTTGGGCATCGGAGTTCGATCCTGGCACCTTCTGGAAGAATTTTGTGCATTCTCCCTGTGACTGTGTGGGTTTCCTCCCACAATCTAAAGACATACTGGTTAGTAAGCCAAATGGTCATTGTACATTGTCCTTTGAGTAGGCTAAGTTAAACAGACGGTTTGCTAGGTGGCACAGCTTGTGAGGTTGGAGGGGCCTGTTCCACGTGGTATCTCTGAAATAAAACATGGTAAAATGCAGAACAGCGTGTAACAGCTACAGAGAAAGTGCAGTGCTGGTAGACAATAAAGTACAGATCATAGTGGGGTGATTGTGAGGTCAAAAATCTTATCTTAATGTACCAGAGAACCAATGCTGTTATAACAGGAGAGTAGAAGCTGTACTTTAGCCTGGTGTTATGTGCTTTCAGGCTTTTTTATCTTCTGCCTGATGGGACAGGAGAAAAGAGAATGTGGGTGGGGTTTTTGTTGTAATGAACTCCAAACCAAACTTGTTTATTCAAACAAGAGGACATGAGTTGAGAGTTGGGGGCAAAAGTTTAAGGGTAACAGGAGGGGGATTTCTTTATTCGGAGAGTGGTAGCTGTGTGGAACGAGCTCCCAGTAGGAGTGGTAGAGGCAGGTTTGGTATTGTCATTTGAAGTAAAATTGGATAGGTATATGAACAGGAAAGGAATGGAGGGTTATGGGTTGAGTGCGGGCCAGTGGGACTAGGTGAGAGTAAACGTTCGACACGGACTAGAAGGCCGAGATGGCCTGTTTCCGTGCTGTAATTATTATATGGTTAAATGCTGGCTGGGTGACCACTATAAAAAGCAAACCACTGTCCCAAGCTTATGGATGCTTCAGGATGGAGGAGCAACACCTCATTTTGTTTGGGTAGCCTCCAACCTGACGGCATGATCATCAATTTCTCTAACTTCCAGTAATTCCTTCCCTCTCCCCCTTTTCTCTTCTTCCATTACCCTTGCTCTTCTTTTACCCCTTCTCTTCACCTGCCCATCATCTCCCTCATGTGTCCCTCCTATTTTACTTACTCTCCACTCTCCTATCCTATCAGATTCCTCCTTCTTCAGTCCTTTACCTCTTCCACCTATCACCTCCCATCTTTTCACTTCATCCCCCCACCCCCTCCACACATCTGGCATCATCTATCACCTACTAGCTTGTATTCCTCCTGATCTCCCCCCCACCTTCTTGCCCCTTCCTTTCCAGACCAGATGAAGAGTGTCAGCCCAAAGTGTTGACTTATACTTTTCCGCAGATGCTGCTTGACCTGCTGAGTTCTTCCGGCATTTTGTTTATGTTACTTAGGGATGCTGGAGAAGTTACCTCTGATGCAGCTTCACCTCAGTGACCCAGATCAACATCAGTTCAAGTATCAGAATCAGAGTTATTATATGACATGGTTTGTCATCTGCACTTCCACCAATCAGAGCATCGTTTGACGAGGTGGATTCTGGATTTGTGTAGATTCCAATTGTTTTATTCGGATTCAATAATTCAACAAGGATCCTGTTACATTTTCATGCACCTCATGTAGAATCAGATTTCATTTCTTTACTTTTCTCTTTATCTTGCTATTATTACCTTGTTTGTCATTTAAGTCTATCCTTCCTTGCTAAGAATGTCCTGTTTGTTCTTCAGTGTTCAAAGTCAATTCATTAGCAAAGTACATATATTAAAGAAAGATTAGCTTTGTTTGTCACATGCACATCGAGACAGAGTGAAATGCATCTGTGTCAGTGACCAACACAGACCGAGAATTCTGCTGGGCTTCAGCCCACAAATATGGCCAGACCTCTGAGATTCATTTCCTTGTAGGCATTTATAGGGGAAAAGGAAAACAA
This sequence comes from Hypanus sabinus, assembly GCF_030144855.1. Classification (NCBI taxonomy): domain Eukaryota; kingdom Metazoa; phylum Chordata; class Chondrichthyes; order Myliobatiformes; family Dasyatidae; genus Hypanus; species Hypanus sabinus. The sequence continues at coordinate 168,484,251 of NC_082709.1, read as the reverse complement.
CAGAATTTACAAAAATCTGTACACCTCTTAAAAAAATTTACTTTATCTCTAACCTTTCCCAGTTCTGATGCAAGATTATTTGCTTGTTTACCTTGTGACCTGCTGAAAGTTTCTTGCATTTCTGCTTCTATTTGGGATTATTTGCCTACTACTGTTGCCGTTGTATTTTCAGCTGAAACGAACATTCTGCACATCATGGTCAAAGTTGTCAGCGGACTTCGTCCCGAGTTATCAGCAATTCCGAAGCCCAGGCCTCCAGCATGTAAGAGTTTACTAAAGCTGATGCAGCAATGCTGGAACGAGGCCCCGACTGAACGCCCAACATTTCAAGGTAAAACTTGCTTTCAGATGTGCATTTGGGTCGTTCACAGCAATGCACTGCATGCAGAATAAGCTCAGGGCAGGGAATGCAAAGCAAAAATTCCAGAGATCTGAAACAAGGTCTAAAAATGGCGCATTTCTTTTGTTCAAATTGTGTTCTTTAGTGTGGCAGGTTGGAGCTGTGCTTTATACTTCCTTTGGTAGAGAAACTCCTTCCGTCCGCTAGCCTGCAGGTCACCCTTGGGCAAGGTGTTGTACCTGCTTAGCAACCTCCCACCGATCATGGTCACATGATGCCCTGGGAGCAGGTCACAAGACCTGGGTATGCAACCATGGGCAACAGACAGACAATGTCTAAGCAGTATTGATAATGGCTGGGGTCACCTATTTTGTAAAGACACTGCCCAAAAGGAAATGGCAAACCACTTCTGTTTTTTCAGAAAAAATTTGCTAAGAACAACGAAGACCATGATGGCCTACAACATGGCACATGATGATGTGTTCTTTTTTTGTTAAAAACTGGTTTAGGTTTAATTTTGTTGTTGCTGTTTCTGTGATGCTGCTGCGAGTAAGTTCATTATTGCACTTGTGCACATGACAATGAACTCAACTTTGGCTTCTGAAAGTGCAGCATGTCATAATCACAAGGGTCTGTCACCTAAAACATTAACTCTTCTCAAAGATGCTCCCTCACCTGCTTAGTGTTTCAAGTCTTATTGTTGTTCATATGGTAGAGGGAATCCCTTCCCCCTCGCACACACAATCAGAGTGATTTATAGCATAAAGGGACAATTTTTGGTCCAAAGTTTCGAGGCTAGCTGAGAAAGCTATCCCACTTTGCAGTGCTGTGGTGATGATGGGAGACTGGGACTGAATTAAAACAAGAGTGTACTCTTTGTTGTACGTGTTTCCTTGCAATTTCTGCTATCAAAATCTCAGCTACTGTCTGTGATCCAGATTCACCAATGCCAATAAGGGACATTGTTGTAACCTTGTTGAGTGCTGTTTTGTTGAGCACTGAGGCCATAATGGTCCTGGTCCTGGGTATAAATTATCAGATACATCCACCTGTGATGCTCATTGACTTGCTGGGACTGAGGTGCATATGTGAAAGGGAAGAGTTAGATTTATCTTGGAGTAAGTTAAAAGATGGGCACAACTTTTCTATGTTCTGAGTATTTCTATGCTGGGTGCTTGCTTGTTAGTGAATCAGTGTAGGGAGGCTGACTGAAAACTGGTGGGTATGAGGGTGAATGTGTGGGGATTGGATTAGAACAGACAATATTACAGCACAGTGCAGACTCTTCGAGCCATAATGTTGTGCTGAGTTTTTAACCTATTCTAAAGTACCCTGGCAAACACAGAGTTGTCCCATTCTACCTCCTTGAATAAACCCTCTGTCATTTCTGCTTTTTAACCATGCTATTGTAATTGGTAAATGTTTTAAACTAAGTGCCTGAATGTTCAATGTTGTAATGATGATTAATGATGCAAATCATTTTCTTTTGAAAGAAATCACATCAGTAACTGAAGAACTTAGCACCAAACCCCAAGAAATAGCGCAAGAGAAACCAGAACAGTCTTTAGTTTCTGGCCAAACACGTGAAGCCACCAGAAAGGTAAAGCTTACTGAAACTTTTGCTTTAAATGGTGGTTTGAATCGAGATATAATGGCTCATAAAAGCAACATCTGAAATTGTATTGTTACTCAGTGGCCACTTTTATTAGATAAACATTTGTAACTCGTTAATGCAAATTTCTAATCAGCCAATTATGAGGCAGCATCATAAATACAAGCATGCAGGTGAGGTCAAGAGGTTCAGATGTTGTTCAGAACAACCTTCAAAGTGGAGGAAGTGTGATCTAAGTGGCTTTGACTGTGGGATGATTGTTTGTGCCAGATGGGGTGGCTTGAGGATCTCAGAAACTGCTGATTTCCTGCGAGTTTCACATGATCTAGAGTTTACAGAGAATGGTATGATAAACAATCCAGTAAGTGACGGTTCTGTGGGCAAAAATGCCTTGTCAATGAGAGAGATCAGAGGAGATTGGCTAGATGATAACTCAAATAGCCACGCATAACAACAATGGTGTCCAGAAGAGCATTTTGGAATGCACAACATGTCGAACTTTGAAGTGGATGGGCTGTAGCTGCAGATGATACCACAGACATGCACTTGGTGGCCATTTTATTGATGGTGTGACTTGAAAGCAATCCCAGAACTTACCAACTTAGACTGCAAAATGCTGCTTCATGTTTGGGGAGGAGACCAGAGATGGCCTCCATGTAGTGAGTAGCTCAGTGATACCTGAAATCGTCATTCACCAATTGACTTGATGAAGCTTTTTGAATTTCAGAACAAATTATGGGTTTCCTCTCATCCCTAGTTTTATCTGCTTGAATATAATTTGTCCTGTCTGGTTAGAACAGAGCAGGCTGTTCAGTCCATGATGCTGCATTGACCTTTTAAACTACTTTTAAGATCAAGCCCTTCCACATAGTCCTCCAATTTTCTATCATCTATATGCCTATCAAGATTCTCTCAAGTCTCCCTAATGTGCTGCCTCTGCTACCACCACCCCTGGCAGGACATTCCACACACCCATCACTCTGTCTAAAAATAAAACAACCTCTGCTAACCGTCCCCAGTGCTTTCATCCAAACACCTTAAAGTTATGCACCCTCATATTAGCCATTCCTGACACGTGGCGAATGCCCCTGGCTATCTATTCTATCTTGTACACCCTCTATCAAGTCACCTCACGTCCTCCTTTGCCCCAAAGAGAAAGGCCAAGCTCACTCTACATTAGATTCATATTTATGTCAAACCTGGGATTGGGAACATTTTTTCCTGCCCCCAGAGTAAGCAAGCTTACTAACATGGATATTTAATATTAAATTTAATATCTGAAAATGCTTAGTTCTTTGTGTTTACCAGTCAAAACAGTCAGATGTAATGAAGGTGCTTTGAGTTTGAGCTAAATACCTCAGGAATGAAGTTCCTTGCTGGGTAATAGCACTTACTGGTATGAGAATGAGCTGCTGTTAATACATTTTGGTACCATTGATCTTGCCAAAATGTCTGGAATTCAGCCCAGCCAGTCATGCATGGCCTGGACTATTATCCAAGGACTAATTGTTGCTCATCTATGAAGTTTCTAATTGCCTTGTTGGAGGAGAATAGCCCCAGTCACTTCATCCACCATGGAAGCTGGGAGTTAATATGGATCCCAAATTTTGACTTGGCTTGCATGAGATAAAAAAAATAACACGAGGGCTGAAGGAGAACATAGAACAGAGCAGAATAGGAGCTTTGGCCCATAATCTCTGTGCCAAACACGATGTCATTCAAGTTAATCCCTTCTGCTTGCACACATCTACATTGCACAGATCCATGAGTGAATCCAAAAGCCTCATGAAGTCACCATTGTATCCTTACCACAATTCATCTATCACCAGCTAACTCTTGCTCTAACCCCTTATGTACAAATATAGAAAACCTATAGCACAATACAAGCCCTTCAGCCTACAAAGCTGTGCTGAACATGTCCCTACCTTAGAAATTAACAAGGCTTACCCGTAGATCACTATTTTTGTAAGCTCCATGTACCTATCCAGGGTATCGTTTCTGCCTCCACCACTGCTACCGGCAGCCCATTCCACGCACTCACCACTGTCTGCGTTTTTAAAAAAAAAAGTACTTACCCTGACATCTCCACTGTGCCTACTTCCTAGCACCTTAAAACTGTGCCCTCTCATGCTAGCCATTTCAGCTATGGGGAAAAAGCCTCTGACTATCCACACGATCAATGCCTCTCATTATCTTATACACCTCTATCAGGCCACCTCTCATCCTCCGTCGCTCCAAGGAGAAAAGGCTGAGTTCACTCAACCTATTCTCATAAGGCATGCTCCCCAAACCAGCCAACATCCGTGTAAACCCTTCCCTCCACATTTTTATACAGGCTATCCCCTTCCATTTTCAGCCCCGATGAAGGGTCTTAACACAAAATGTCAACTGTCCATTTCCCTTCTGACCTGCTGAGTTCCTCCAGCTTTTTGTGTTGTTGCACAGAGCCATGCTGGCTGTCCCAAACTAGCCCATGTTCTTCTAAGTGTGAGAAAGTTCTATTCTTAAGAATATTCTGCAAGCGGAGGTAACAGAGTGAATTGTTAGTTCTTTTTGGGTTGCAAGATTAATCAGAGTCAGGTTTAATAACACTGGAATATATCATGAAATTTGTTGACTTTATGGCAGCAGTACAATGCAATACATATTGATAGAGATGAGAAAAACATGAATTACAGTAAAAAAAAGAGCATTATTAGTAATTGAATTAAATAAGTAGTGTAAAAATAGAAAATGAAAAAAAGTAGTGAGGTAGTGTTCATGGGTTCACTGTCCACTCGGAAATCAGATGGCAGAGGGGAAGAAGCTGTTCCTGCATCGTTGAGTGTGTTTCTTCAGTCTCCTGTACCTCCTCCCTGATGGCAGAGGGGAAGAAGCTGTTCCTGCATCGTTGAGTGTGTTTCTTCAGTCTCCTGTACCTCCTCCCTGATGGCAGAGGGGAAGAAGCTGTTCCTGCATCGTTGAGTGTGTTTCTTCAGTCTCCTGTACCTCCTCCCTGATGGCAGAGGGGAAGAAGCTGTTCCTGCATCGTTGAGTGTGTTTCTTCAGTCTCCTGTACCTCCTCCCTGATGGCAGAGGGGAAGAAGCTGTTCCTGCATCGTTGAGTGTGTTTCTTCAGTCTTCTGTACCTCCTCCCTGATGGCAGAGGGGAAGAAGCTGTTCCTGCATCGTTGAGTGTGTTTCTTCAGTCTCCTGTACCTCCTCCCTGATGGCAGAGGGGAAGAAGCTGTTCCTGCATCGTTGAGTGTGTTTCTTCAGTCTCCTGTACCTCCTCCCTGATGGCAGAGGGGAAGAAGCTGTTCCTGCATCGTTGAGTGTGTTTCTTCAGTCTCCTGTACCTCCTCCCTGATAACAATAAGAACAAGGCATGACTTGGGTGATGGGGGTCCTTAATGATGGGTGCTACCTTTTTGAGGCATCATGCCTTGAAGATGCACACAAGTACAAATCTGCAGATGCTAGAAATTAAAAATAATACACTCTAAATGCTGGCAGAACTCAGCATATTGACCATTCAACAATTTAATTGAAAATGGCTTCTCTAAGAAGAGCTGCATAGAAACATAGAAAACCTACAGCACGTACAGAGCGTTCAGTCCACAAAGCTGTGTCGAACAAGTCCTAACCTGAGAAATTACCTAGGGTTACCCATAGCCCTTTATCTTTCTGAGCTCCATATACCTGTCCAGGAGTCTTAAAAGACCCTATCATATTCAATTCCACCTCTGTCACCCATTCCACGCACTCACCCCTCTCTGCGTGGGGGAAAAAGCTTAACGCCTGACATCTCCTCTGTACCTACTTCCAAGCACCATAAAACTGCCCCCTTGTGCTAGCCATTTCAGCCCTGGGAAAAAGCCTCTGATTATCCACACTGTCAAAGCTACTCTTGACTATAATGAAAATACCTTTGGAATTAAGGTTTGACAAAGTAGTGGAAAGGCAATTGTGATTCTTGTACTAGGAAGAGTTCAATAATTATGTGTTGTTAGACCTGTTTCTTTCCTTGAATTCCCCTTCTTGTATCCAGAATAAAAGCCTGTTACTATGCAGTGAGACAACACGGGACTGTGCTAACAAAATTCTGTTGGATAATATGTTTAACTGGTTTAGCCAGACAGAAGGGGAATCTCCTGGCACTCTTTGAAGAAAAGCATAGGCTTTTTCCAGTATCCTGAGAAACTTTTTTAAAACTGAAACTACATTTCTGACTATTTAACTGATGTCTTGTGTAGGATTTTGGTGTGGAGATGGGAGGCACAACAGGGTATCAGTTAGGGTAATGCTGTTACAGTGCCAGCACCTCAGGTTTAATTCTACCGCTGTCTGTAAGGAACTTGCACTTTCTGCCTGTGACTGTACGGATTTCCTCTCCATGTTCTTGTTTCCGGCCATATTCCAAAGAAATACGGGTTTGTGGGTTAGTTGGTTTCATGGCTGTAATTGGGTAGTGCGGTCTCCTTGGACCAGAAGGGCATATTAACGTGCTGTATCTCTAAATAAAATAACTTGCACTTCCCTACAGGACGGCTGTGAATTGCTGGTACAGGGGTGGGACTTTCTGCTGTAGTAGCTTATCCACTTCAAGGTCGTGCGTTCTTATGCACACCACTGTTGTAAGGTGTGGTTATTTGAGATGCTGTTGTCTTCCTGTCAGCTTGAACCAATCTGGCCGTTCTCCTCTGACTTCTCTCATTAACTGATGCTCGCTGGATTTTTTTTTCACCATTCTCTGTAAACTGCAGATAATGAAATCAGCAGCTTCTGAGATAACCAAACCACACCATCCATTTAGTCATTTAGATCACATTTCTTCCCCTTTCAGATGTTTGGTCTGAAGAATCAGTGAACCTCTTGACCATGCCTGCATTCCTTTACACATAGAGTTGCTGCCACATGATTGGCTGATTAGATATTTGCCTTAATGAGCAGGTGTACCTAGTAAAGCTGCCATTGAGTGTATATCAGAGCAGCAAGACATGGAGTGATTTGATGACTTGAAGGGTGCCAAGAGTTTGCTAGAGGTAATGTGGTCTATTGAAATGCTGCCAAATGTTTCATGTTGTCCTAGACATATCCTCATTTGATTCCCAGTCCTTTGGTATTGTCCTGTAATTTTCAGAAATTTAGGGATTAGATCTCCTACAATACAGGTGAGAAATCATTATGGCTTGGCGGAGGGGCTTTGTCTTCTTTGAACTGTTCTTTTGGATGATAAAGCAACTGGAACGTAGGAGAACGAGGAGAGATTGATTAGAGGGATACAAAATTATGAGGGGTATAGATAGGGTAAATATAAGCTGGTGTTTTCCACTGATGTTGGGTGAGGCAAGATCTCGAGGTCATGAGTTAAAGATGAAATACAGAAGAGGGACATGAGGGGGAACTTGTTCATTCAGAGGGTGGTGAGAATGTGGAATAAGCTGCCAGTGGAAGTGGTGGATATGGAGTGGATTTCAACGTTTAAGAGAAATTTGGATAGATACATGGATGGGGCGCTTGTATGGAGGGTTTTGATCCTGGTGCAGGTTAATGGGACCAGGAAGTGTAATAGTTTGGTACAGATTAGATGGGATGAAAGGTCTGTTTCTCTGCTATGACTCTGAATAAAGTTAGGGGAGAAAAGATGGGCATGGTAGTTCCTATATTGTTGTTTTAATTTCCAATTTGAGAAGAGCTGAATGGAGAAGTTGAAAGCTGGACATCACATGAGGAATGGAGCAGTTGGACTTGACTAGCTTATCCTTCGACCCTTTATTTGCAGTAGATAACTCCAAAGATTAGTGGAGGAACACTACAGCTTAGAAACAGGCCCTTCAGCCCATCTAGTCTGCCGAACCGTTACCTACCTGCACCCACCACCTACCCATGTACCTATAAAATTTCTCATGAATGTTGAAATTGACCACACGTCTCCCACTTGCACTGGCAGCTCATTCCACACTCCTGCCACTCTGAGTGAACAAACTGCCCCTCATGTTCCCTTAAATATTTCCCTTTTCACCCCTAACCCCTGACTTCCAGTTGTAGTATCCTCACCCAACCTCAGTGGAAAAAGCTTGCTTGAATTTACTTTGTCTATAATCTTCATAATTTCATCTACCTCTATCAAATCTCCTCTCACTCTTCTACATTGTAGGGAATAAAGTCTTAACCTATTCAACCTTTCCCTATAAATCAAGTTCTCTAGTCCCAGCAACGTGCTTGTAAATGTTCTCTCTACTCTTTCAACCTTTTTTTACATCTTTTCTGTAGGTAGCTGCCCAAGACTGCAGACAATCCTCCACATTGGGTTCAAAAGACAATAGACAATAGGTGCAGAAGTAGACCATTCGCCCCCTCGAGTCTGCACCGCCATTCTGAGATCATGGCTGATCATTCACTATCAATACCCAGTCCCTGCCTTGTCCCCATATCCCTTGATTCCCCTATCCATCAGATATTTATCCAGCTCCTTCTTGAAAGCATCCAGAGAATTGGCCTCCACCGTCTTCTGAGGCAGTGCATTCCACACCTCCACAACTCTCTGGGAGAAGAAGCTCTTCCTCAACTCTGTTTTAAATAACTGACCTCTTATTCTCAATCCATGCCCTCTGGTACTGGACTCTCCCAACATCTGGAACATATTTCCTGCCTCAATCCTATCAAATCCTTTAATTATCTTAAACGTTTCAATCAGATCCCCTCTCAATCTCCTCAATTCCAGCGAGTACAAGCCCAATCTCTCCAATCTCTCTGCGTAAGACAGCCCTGCCATCCCAGGAATCAACCTAGTGAATCTACGCTGCACTTCCTCAATTGCCAGAATGTCCTTCCTTAAACCTGGAGACCAAAACTGTACACAATATTCCAGGTGTGGTCTCACCAGGGCCCTGTACAAATGCAAAAGAACATCCTTGCTCTTGTATTCAATTCCCCTTGTAACAAAGGCCAACATTCCATTTGCCCTCTTCACTGCCTGTTGCACTTGCTCATTCACCTTCATTGACTGGTGAACTAGGACTCCTAAGTCTCTTTGCATTTCTCCCTTACCTAACTCGACACCGTTCAGACAATACTCTGCCCTCTTGTTCCTGCTTCCAAAGTGGATAACTTCACATTTATTCACATTGAATGACATCTGCCAAGTATCTGCCCACTCACTCAGCCTATCCAAGTCTCCCTGTATTCTCCTAACATCCTCTTCGCATGTCACACTGCCACCCAGTTTAGTATCGTCAGCAAACTTGCTGATATAGTTTTCAATGCCCTCATCTAAATCATTGACATAAATCGTAAAGAGCTGTGGTCCCAATACAGAGCCCTGTGGTACCCCACTAGTCACCTCCAGCCAGTCTGAGAAACACCCATTCACTGCTACCCTTTGCTTTTTATCTGCCAACCAGTTTTCTATCCATGTTGAAACCCTGCCCCCAATGCCATGAGCTCTGATTTTACTCACCAATCTCCTATGTGGCACCTTATCGAATGCCTTCTGAAAATCTAGGTACACAACATCTACTGGCTTACCCTCGTCTAACATCCTTGTTACACCCTCAAAAAACTCCAACAGATTAGTCAAGCATGATTTGCCCTTGGTAAATCCATGCTGGCTCGGCCTAATCCTATTTCTGCCATCTAGATGTGCCACTATTTCGTCCTTAATAATGGACTCAAGCATCTTCCCCACGACTGACGTTAGGCTAACAGGGTGATAGTTCTCCGTTTTCTCCTTCCCTCCTTTCTTGAAAAGTGGGACAATATTTGCCACTCTCCAATCTTCAGGAACTGATCCTGAATCTAAGGAACATTGGAAAATGATTACCAATGCATCCGCAATTTCCTGAGCCATCTCTTTTAGAACCCTCGGATGCAGACCATCTGGACCCGGGGATTTATTAGCCTTCAGTCCTACCAGTCTACTCATCACAGTTTCTTTCCTAATGTCAATCTGTCTCAATTCCTCTGATATCTTATGACCCTGGCCCATCCATACATCTGGGAGATTGCTTGTGAAGACAGATCTAAAGTACGCATTAAATTCTGTTGCCATTTCCCTGTTTCCCATAACAATTTCTCCCAATTCATTCTTCAAGGGGCTAACATTGTTCTTAACTATCTTCTTTCTCTTCACATAGCTAAAAAAGCTTTTGCTATCCCCTTTTATATTCCTGGCTAGACTGAGCTCATACCTGATTTTTTCTCTCCGTATTGCTTTTTTAGTTAAGATCTGCTGTTCCTTAAAACTTTCCCAATCATCTGTATTCCCACTCATCTTAGCCCTGTCATACTTCTTTTTCTTTAATGCTATACAATCTCTGACTTCCTTTGTCAACCACTGTGGCCCCTTCCCCCTCTTTGAATCCTTCCTTCTCATTGGAATGAACTGCATTTGCATCTTTTGTATTATGCCCAAGAATATCTGCCACTGCTGATCCACTGTCTTTCCTGCCAGGGCATCCGCCCATTTAACTTTGGCCAGCTCTTCCCTCATGGCTCCGTAGTCTCCTTTATTTAATTGCAACACTGACACCTCTGATCTGCCCTTATCCCTCTCAAATTGTAGATAAAAACTTATCATGTTATGATCACTACTTCCTAATGGCTCCTTTACTTCAAGATCACTTATCAATTCCTGTTCATTACACATCACCAAGTCCAAAATAGCCTCGTTCCTGGTTGGCTCAAGCACAAGCTGTTCCAAAAATACATCCCTTAGATACTCCACAAACTCCCTATCCTGGGGTCCAGCACCTACCTGATTCTCCCAGTCCACCTGCATGTTGAAATCTCCCATAACGACTGCATTACCTTTAGCACATGCCAATGTTAACTCCCTAATCAACTTGTACCCAATATCCACGCTACTGTTTGGGGGCCTGTACACAACACCCATTAGGGTCTTTTTACCCTTGCTGTTCCTCAGCTCAATCCACACAGACTCTACTTCTCCTGTTCCCAAGTCACCTCTTGCTAAGGACTGAATCTCATTCCTCACCAACAGGGCCACCCCACCCCCTCTTCCCATATTTCTGTCTCTACAATAGCACGTATACCCTGGTACACTCAATTCCCAGGCCTGATACCCTTGCAGCCATGTCTCCGTTATCCCGACAATATCGTAGTTCCCCATTTTCATCTGAGCTTCAAGCTCATCTGTCTTATTTCTGACACTACGCGCATTCAAGTATAGAATTCTTAGCCCATTCCTCCTCTCTTTGCTTAAAACACTGTCTACTGTACCTAACCCAGCTCCTTGAACTTCCATCGGGCAAATTGCACCCTGAATTTTGATGACCTTCTCAAGATCACCCAAACCTTGTATACATTTAACCCCATGCACCTTCTGACCAACCCTCTGGATCTGGATCCCTGCCCCCTGCACATCTAGTTTAAACCCCCCCGAGCAGCACTGGCAAATACTCCTGCAAGAATGTTAGTACCCCTCCGGTTCAGATGTAGACCATCCCTTCGAAACAGATCCCAATGTCCCTGGAACAAAGACCAATTATCCAAAAACCTGAACCCTTCCTTCCTGCACCATGCTCTCAGCCTCGTATTAATGTGCATAATCATTCTATTCTTTGCCTTACTCGCACGAGGCACAGGTAGCAATCCCGAGATTGTCACCCTGGAGGTCCTGCCTTTCAGCTTCACTCCTAACTCCCTGAACTCTCTAAGCAGGACCCCCTCACTCACCTTACCTACATCATTGGTCCCTACATGGACCACTACATCTGGGTTCATGCCCTCACTCTCAAGAATAGCCTGCACCCGATCTGAGATGTCCCGGACCCTGGCACCAGGGAGGCAACATACCATCCGAGACTCCCGATCTGCCCCACAAAATCTCCTATCTGCCCCCCTAACTATAGAGTCCCCTAAAACTATCGCTCTCTTCTCTTCCCTCCTCCCCTTACTAATTGAGGATTCAACCTCTGTGCCAGAGGCAGGACCACTACAACTCATTCCTGGTAGGTCATCCCCATCAACAGTATCCAGTACGGTATACTTATTGTTAATGGGAATGGCCGCAGGGGTGCTCACTAACGTCTTGTACAACTCCAACATAACATCCCAGCTCCTGAACTCAATACATTGATTTATGAAGGACAGTGTACCAAAAGCTTTCTTTACAACCCTATCTACCTGTGATACCACTTTCAATGAACTGTGGATCTGTATTCCCAGATCCCCTTATTCTACTGCATGCTCCAGTGCCCTGCCTCTCACTATGTAATACCTGCCCTAGTTGGTCCTACCAGTGCAGCACCTCGCATTTGTCTGCATTAAATTCCATCTGGTGTTTTTCAGTCCATTGATCTGCCCATTTTTCCAGCTGGTTCAGATCCTGCTTCCAGCTCTGATCGTCTTCCTCACTGTCCACTGCACCTCCGACCTTGGTGTCATCTGCAAATTTGCTGATCCAGTTAACCACATTATCACCCAGATTGTTGATGTGGATGGAAATGCAACAATGGACCCAGCGCTGATCTCTGCAACATTCCATGAGTCACAGGCCTCCAGTCAGAGAGGCAATCATTTACAACCAGTCTCTGGCTTGTGCCAGGAAGGCAATGGTTAATCCAATTTACTATCTCATCTTGAATGCCAAGTGACTGAATCTTCTTGACCAACCTCCTATGTGGGACCTTGTCAAATGCTTTTTTAAAATCCATGTAGACAACATCCACTGCCTTGCCTTCATCCACTGTTCTGGCAACTTCCTGGAAAAACTCTTAAGATTGGTTAGACATGACCTACCATGCACAAACCCATGTTGACTATCCCTAATCAGCCCATGTCCATCCACTTACTTGTACATCTGGTATCTTGGAATACCTTCCCATAACTTTCTCACTAATGATGACAGGTTCACCAATCTACAATTTCCTGGCTTATCCTAAGACCCTTTGTTAAACAATGGAACAACATCAGCTATCCTCCAACCCTCCTCAGACATGCACAGTGTTGCTTAAACAATGCTGTGTTACATAAGGCAGAAGATGATGTCGTTTTAAAGGTTTCATTTGGGTCTGAGGAACAAAAAATTTTAATGAAGAAATAGGTCAACCAACACTGTCATCTAGCAGAAGAATTGCAGTCCCAGTTCCATCATTTACTCAAGCAATAATTCTAGTATGGTCTTGAAGGTACTTAAAGATTTAAAAGATTAGCTTTATTTATCACATGTACATCAGAACATATAGTGCAATTTGTCATTTGGGTCAATAGTAATATTTGAGGATCTGCTGGGGGCAGTCCGAAAGTGTTACCAAGGCAATGCTATCAGTAATGTCTATTTCATCTTTTAAAAAAAAACAGTGGCCCTGTTAGGTATAATTATTTCTAGACAGACTATTCCTCTAAGTATCCTCATCTTTTTCTCTGGCTGACAAAGGGTCTCGGTCCGAAATGTCAGCTTGAACTCTCTTCCATTAATGCTGCCTGGCCTGCTGAGTTCCTCCAGCAATTTTTTTTGTGTGTTGAATGTAACTGTTATCTGCAGCCTCTCTGAGTTTCTTTATCCACAAAATGACTTGGTTCTTATGTTAATTTCAGGGGTCCGTGGTAGAAGCTGAGCAGCCCGTTCAGAAGCGGCTGTCTAAGCAGGTGTCCAATAGTGAGGAATGTAGCCTCTCCCAGCTGCTCTCCCAGTTAGACTCTGGCATCTCCCAGGACTTCGAGTCCGCTGGCAACGAATGCCCATCGGGCAGGGAGGTGGGCGACAGCAAAAAGCGCCTGTCGGGCATCTCGTCCATCGACTCTGCATTCTCATCCCAGGGGTCCATATCATTGTCATTCGGGAAGGACGCTGCAGGAAGTGGTGAGTTCCTTTGATTCTCAACATCTATGCAGAGCCAGCCTTCCTATGGGCGGTGAGTCTGTAGAATTCATTGCCACAGACAGCCGTGGAGGGCAAGTCGTTCAGTACATTTAACGCAGAGGTTGATAGCTTCTTGATTAGTAAAAGTGTCAACTGATACGGGGAGAAGGAAGGAGAATGAGGTTGAGAGGGTTACTAAATTAGCCATACTGTGTACCAGACCCGATGGGCTGAATTCTGCTGCTGTCTTACTGGTCGTCTTTTGTGGTATTCAGGGTTGGTTCCTTTTACCCTCTGACGCTCAAGTTGAGTGCAGCTGAGAAATGGAATTGGTGTAGGATTAATATAAATGGACTCAGTGGCCAAGTGGCCTGTTTTCATGCTGTGTGCCCAAGATTCTGCAGCCATAACCTTAGCTGCACAGAATTTAATTTAAATTTAATAAATTTAATTCCCGAACATGTGCAGAAAGTAAGGCATGTCAAGGGAACCAGGTACATATAGTCAAGTCAGGTTTATTGTCATTTTACTGTACATGAATACATTTCTCTGGACCAGGTTGTAAAGCACAGTAGTGCACATAGCACACAATAACTTAGGAAAGTAATAAAATCTGCAAATGAATTACGTATAAATAAAGTGCATAAACTAAATATTGTAGGGTACAGAGCACATTAACCAGTGACGCTTTGAATGCGATGCAGTAGGGAGTTCAGAAGCCTGATGGCCTGAGGGAAGAAACTGTTTCCCATCCTGACTGTTCTCGGCTTTATGCATTGGTCTCCTGCCTGACGGTAGAAAGTCAGAGGATGCTGGATGGATGGGTGAGATCCTTGATCATACTAACGGCTCTGCACGTGCAGTGCTCCTGATAAGTGTCCCCGATGGTCGGTAGGGAGACCCCTATGATCCTCTCGGCTGTTCTCACGGTCCTTTGTGGGGACCTCGTCTGATGCTCAGCTGCTCCCGTACCAGATGGAGATGGAATTTGTCAGGCCGCTCTCAATGGTGCTCCTGTAAAATTCAGTTAAGGTGGCGGAGGGCAGAGGAGTTGGGATAGCCTCGCTTGCTCAATCTCTTTAGGAATCGCCATAGGACAGAAGTATGGCTAAAGCCCTTGTTAGCAAAAGCTTAGACCAGTGCTCTAAGACAGAATAGTGAATTCATCGGGAGAAGAAAATGAATTGGACAGAACCAGTAGCATTGCCTGACAACCCAAGGCCTGTAAGCCATTATTAAGAAAGAAAAATGCTGCTTCCTGGAACTGAACTTCACTTGAGCCAGGAGTATTGGCGTTGCTCTGGAAAGGAAATGGCCAATTCACATTGCCCAGAAACATGTTATTCCATTTGGCAGGACACTCAGAATAATTGAATGCTGGAGTTGCACGTTTTATTTTTCTCTTTCTATGGCCTATTCGTAGCATCTCAGTGCAAAATGAAAGAACTGGAAGCTAAGGCTTTGGGATGTTTAGCTCAGTCGAGCTCCTGGAGTGGAGCCTAAAAAGCCACCCTAGGTACTTAAATTGTGATGTGATTAAACGTAAAGATCAACCCCACCAGGGCAAGCTTGGTATTTGTGAGACATCTGATTTGGCAAACACTTACCAGTATCAACAGCTGTAACCTGGCTCTGATAAACTTCTTTGCACAATTCACAGCTTGGGCATTAGGCCAAGGGCAACACTTGGTATGACTTTGCAAAGTACAAGTTGCCATTAAACCTGCTACAACCGAGGCTATGCAGCACCCCCCCCCCCCCCCACCCGACCCACTGTCAGTCTCGCCAGTGAATTGGACTCACGGTATTCTAGATTACAAATGTCCGACAGAGTCTTGTGACCACAATCCCCCGAACTGTCCGTCGGATCGCGCACTGCCTCTAGACACGCCTTGTTCCCTGTTTGGCTGGAGCCTGTTGCAACACGGGTCACAACAAGTCCAGCTCCCCTGCTATCAAACAACTCACTTTTGGAGCAGACGTGCAGTACTTGGAAACATCCAGCAGTGTCACACGATTATGAAAAAGGTGTAAAGGATGAACAATTACACCTTTGTTTGGACCCAGAGAAACCTCTGCATCTGAGTGTGCTGTCATCTTACCCGACTCATCAGTCTGCCACTTTGCACCATATGGTTTAAGTTGCTGTTGTTATTTTGTCATGGTAACAATCTCTATCAGTAAACTTTTGCCTTATTAGCAGATGGACTCCAACCATCTGAAGTGGCTATGGAATGTCAAGTGACTGTGGTTTTCTGAATTCATTATCAGTTACAGCCTTAGTCATATAATTCAAATCATTAAGCTGGAAGTATAATTATAGTAAATTGCTGCATCCACATTCAGTGGCCACTTTATCAATGTACTTCCTGTACCTAATAAAGTGGCCACTGAGTGTATGTTCATGGTCTTCTGCTGCTGTAGCCCGTCCACTTCAACATGCGTTCAGAGATGCCCTTCGCACGCCACTGTTGTAATGCTTGGTTATTCGAGTTACTGTTCTTGTCGAGTTGAACCAGTCTGGCCATTTTTCTCTGACCCCTCTCACTTGCATGGCATTTTCACAGCTGCTCACTGGATGTTTTTTTGTTTATCGCACCTTTCTCTGTAACCTCTAGAGATGGCTGTGCGTGGAAGTCCCAAGAGATCAGTAGTTTCTGAGGTGCTCAAGTCACCTGTCCAGCAACAACCACAAGTCACTCTCATCCACATTCTGAACGAGGACTTAACCTCTTGAACACGTCAGCGTGCTTTATTGCTGTGAGGTGGTGTCACATGATTGGCTGATTAGATATTTGGATTAATGAGCAAGTGGCCACTGAGTGTATATCTTCAGAATTGCTTGTACTTTCCACTCATTCATTGCCAATGAATAGGACATTTTGTGTCATTTCTCCCTTTTCTACCTTCCACTTTTAAAATGGTATGTTTGTTTTGTACCTGTTTGAAAATTCAAGCTGGAGGTCTAATCTTTGTCTTGTAATCTCATCATTTTTCCAGAACAATCAATCTCCAACATACCAAAGAAAAAACTCTATGAAGCCATTGTATCTGGAGATGTCGGGAAGCTGATGAAACTCCTTCAGCCTCAAGATGTGGACCTGGTCTTGGACGATGGTATGAGCCTCCTTCACTACGCTGTTCAGCTGGACAATGAGGAAGCGGTCCGGTTGCTACTGTTGTACAATGCCAACCCGAATGTTGCCAACAAGCGAGGCTCAACACCCCTTCACCTGGCCTCCGAAAAGAACCTCAAGGTCATAGTGGAGCTGCTTCTGGGGAAAAAAGCGAACGTGAATGCCAAGGATGAAGATCAGTGGACTCCTCTTCACTTTGCAGCACAGAGTGGTGAAGAAACTCTCTTGAGGCTTCTCCTGGACAGGAATGCCTCAACAAATGAGGTGGACTTTGAGGGTCGGACCCCACTCCATGTTGCTTGCCAGCACAGCCATGAGAATGTGGTGCGTGTTCTTCTGAGCCGAGGGGCCAATGTCCAAGCCAAGGGAAAGGACAACTGGACACCCTTGCATTTTGCTGCCTGGCAAGGTCACCACATGATCACAAAGCTTCTCATCAAGCAGGCCAGGGCAAACAAGGAAGGGGTGACGGCTGATGGTAGAACCCCACTTCATCTGGCAGCCCAGAGGGGCCAGTACAGGGCAGCTCGTATCCTGCTGGAATCCAAGGCCAACGTGCACAAGAGGACCTCGAGCTGCCAGACGCCACTGCACCTTGCTGCCGAAAACGGGCACACCAGCACCTCCAGGCTTCTGATCAAACACGGCGTGGATGTCAACGCCACAACGGTGGAGGGGTGGACTGCTCTTCACCTGGCCTCTGACCGAGGTCACCTGCCCACCGTAAAAATGTTGATAGAAGAGAAGGCAGATGTTGAGGTGAAGGCTTCCCTTCAAAGGACAGCTCTCCACCTGTCTGCAGATAAAGGACACACTGAAGTGGTGAGGGAGCTGCTTATCAGCATGGTCAATATAAATGTGACAGATGATGAAGGGTTTACACCCTTGCATTTGGCATTGAGATCAGGACATTCAGTTACAATAGATGTCCTTCTGGCTCATGGGGCGGATATTAATTTGCATATGCTACAGACGCAATTAAGCCTGTCACAGGAAATTAGGAGCAACTTCCTCGATGATGCCCTTCAGAGCCTAACAGATTTGGATGTAGAAGTATTGTGAGGGGTTGCCGAAACTCAGGAACATTGGCATCACAACTAAAGTTCTGATCCTGCTGAGATTATCTCCATAGGGTTGTCTGAGATGAGGAAATGCTTCAGCAGTGGAGAAACTCTTTTGAAGGGAACTGCCCATTGAATGGGCTTGAACAGGAAGCTACCTGAGGAACTTCTGTCAGCTTGCTAAGAATGTGGAGGACAAATCACAGGGAATGCTGTGGATTGATGCTTTGTTAGACCTTTCCACACCCTCCAGGTACAGTCCAGTGGGATCTTTTGCTGATGGAGAATCCATTGTACCCACTACCTGTTGAATTGCTGGATTAACAGCGCATCTATCATAACATGCTGTTATTTCTGAAGTGTATCTTTTACACCACTCTCATAATTTGTATGCACCTTGTTTATGATCATGAATATTGCTGAGTGGGATCTCCAAAGCTTTAATCTGCAGGTCCTGTGAGCTTTATTAAGTTGGATATGACCC
Organism: Hypanus sabinus; assembly: GCF_030144855.1. Classification (NCBI taxonomy): domain Eukaryota; kingdom Metazoa; phylum Chordata; class Chondrichthyes; order Myliobatiformes; family Dasyatidae; genus Hypanus; species Hypanus sabinus. The sequence continues at coordinate 168,465,811 of NC_082709.1, read as the reverse complement.
TCATGGATGATTAACAGATCTCAACTACGATTAAGTAAGGAAAGTATCTGCTGAACTATTGAAGCAAAAATGACAAGCAGCACTTGATCAGATAACTTCACATAGGATGCACAGTTAATGGAATAATGTACATTGTCTACTTCTACACTTGTGTACATACATTTGTTGTAACATTTATCTAATGTGTTTTGTTGAATCTTAAATACAATTTGATTTTTTTTTCTTTTTTGCCTTCGATCCATAAACAAACTGCTTGTTGAGAATATGTAGTTAACCAGTCTATAATATCCAAAGCCTTTCAACTACATAATCTGTCAGTGGGAAAATAATTAAATGCCATATTATTTGTACTGGATTATATTGACCTTTGTGATCATAGATAACTTTACTTCAATACATTATTTCCCTATTGCGACAGCATTTTTTTGCTTCATGTAATACAATTGTCAAGAATTTTATATTATAAAGGAAAATAATACCAAAGTGGGAATCCTATATAGATCTTGGTAATCCTATCGTAATAGACTAGTTAACGTTTTTTCTTTGTTACATAGTTGATACAAGAGCCATTTCAAATGAAAACATACAAAATCTCTCATGTTTTGCAGTAATAGTCATTCAATATTCTTATCTGTAAGAGCAATGAGATTTTAAAGATTCTTCATGGAACCAAAGGAAAAGGGAGAAATATGTTAGGTGGGAGTATGCCGTTGTGTCCCTTGGGCCCGATGTCATTAATATTTGAACTGTGCTGCCATTTACTTTAAAGACTTGTCCTTAGTGCCAAGTAACAATTTTTTTTAATGATTACAATATTAGATTAATGCTACTATAAAGTTCCCCAGTGGCCAGTGTGACACAGATTTTAAGTGCAACCACAATTTAGATACTTCTAGAAAAATTGCAGCTTATTCCTTCTTGTCTTGAATGATAAATTTAAAAGCAGTTTATAAATATGCTGCATTATCAAATTAACTTTTAGAATGTATCTTTGGAATGTTTCTACCTATAAGATTAATATCTGAAAGGAATGTGTCTTCAATATACCATAAACCCAATTTATCAGAATAATAAGACAATATGCAGGGTGTAAAACCTCTTAGTTGGGGTGAAAAATGTTTGTGGAGGAGAATGTTAACAAGAAGTTACAAAAACTCTGAGGAAATATGTGTCTCTTTAAACGTGAACTTTAGCATGAATATTTCCAAGTTAGTGATAATTCAATATGACCTTGTGTTAACCTGGGTATCTGAGAAGAATGTCCTTCTGCAATGGCCTGTATCTGATTGGCTGACTTCATTTGGAATATTCTACTGACTGTAGCTGTTAAACACACAGTGATCAAATTTCTGACTTGTTTCATTCTTAGCCATGTTGATGGACACGTTCTGGGTATAAGGTGGAGTACTCTGTGGGTGTTAGAAAATACATCAATATTGTGCATCGTATTTTAAAGTGTCTCAGGTGGTGTTGATTTTCCCTTTAATTTTCCAGTTATCTTAATTGCTATGCGATTAACGGAAATGTGTACGCTTTAGTACATTTTAGAGGTAACGTTTGCTTTGTATTGTTATAGACTGCTAGTTATTCTCATTGTAACTAACAACATTGTTATTTCATTAAGACTACTAATAAAGCAGAATTATTAGTTGCAATTATTTTCCTTCCTCTTTGTCATCACTTAGAGTCAATGCACCCCTTGATTACATGAGGGATGAAACCAGCCTGGTCACAGATTCACTGGAGAAGTGAGGGGAGGGGTAAATTGTAAATTTCTACTTTTAATCACTTGCTAAACTGTTACCATTGGTTGAGACCAGGAGCAGAATCTGGCTTAATATCACTGGCATCTGTCCTGAAATTTTTTGTTGTATATCTCTAGTGGAAATACCCTCCCTGCGTTCACGCTATCCAATCCTTCCATTTTTGGTGATATCTGGGGACTCTGTCTGGAATAAACCAGCAACACGTCTCATCCACCAGGTACCTCTTGATAGTGATCAGAGTCCTGCTAAAGAGAAGAATGACTAGAACTGAGATAACAGTTCTACAGCCAGCCTGCCTAGCTAAATCTATACTTGAGGAAACTGTGGTTAATCTCACTGGCTGTTAGCAGACTGTTACACCAATGATCACCTAGTCCCTGGCCTAGAGCTATACAGTCACGTAAAACAAGCCCTTTGGCCCAACTGGTCCATGCTGACCCAGATTCCCATCTAGTCCCATTTGGTACATATCCCTCTAAACCTTGCCTTTCCACAGTCCCTATCCAAGTGTCCTTTAACTGTTGCCAATATACCTGCCTCAGCCACTCCTCCTGCCAGCTCATTCCATATACTCGCCAACCTCTGGATTCAACTGTTTATCCTCAGTTCCTATTAAATCTCTCCCCTCTCAGCTTTAATCTATGACTTCTGTCCCAATAACCCTCAAACCTGGGGGAGAATGACTGTGCTTATTCAACCTATCTCCTACCCCTCCTGATTTTATGCAATGATTATCCCTCCTGCTGCTATGCCTCGATGGAAACAATGCCAACCTGTCCCCACAACTCGGTCCTTCGGTTCCTGGCAACATCCTTGTAAATCTTGTCTGCACTCTTTTACAGTTTTATACCATCTTTCCTATAGCAGGGTGACCAACATGGAACAGAATATTGCAAATGTAGCCAGGACAGGGGATCAAGAGCGGGATGCCCCTCAGGGAAGCAGCCCAGCTCCCACTACGGCTTCTTGGATAGCATGTTCTCCGGTGTCCATTGTCACCCATCATAGATGTTTCCATTAGTTGACCCTGGGCAGCCATCTACTGTAGAGCTGGATCATTTAGGGTAGGGACTTCTTGTGTGTCTTTGAGGATGTCAGATTTCTGAATGCTTCCTCACTGTTTACCCCATTTGCACTAAAAAATAGTGACAGTGATATTTAATAGAACAATACAGTGCAGGAACAAGCCCTTCAGCCCAGAACGTTGTGCTGAACCAGAAATATTAGTGATCAAATGGCCAACTAGTCACTCCTGCCTACTCAATGTCCATATTCTTCCATTTTCCTCACATGCATCTGCCTATCTAAATGTCCCTAATGTATCTGCCTCCTCCACCATCCCGAGCAGAGCACTCCAGCCATCCACCATTCTGCTATAAAAAAAATTGCCTGTTGCATCTCTTAAAATTACCTGTTTAAATCTTCAATACGTACCCTCTGATATTATATAGAAATCCTCCAGCACAGTACAGGGCCTTCAGCCCACAAAGCTGTGCCAAGCATGTCCTTACCTTAGAAATTACCCAGGGTTACCAAATGCTCTCTATTTTTCTGAGCTCCATGTGCCTGTCCAGGAGTCTCTTAAAAGACCCTATCGTATCAGCCTCCACCACCATCACTGGCAGCCCATTCCATGCACTCACCACTCTCTGCATAAAAAACTTACCTCTGCCATCTCCTCTGCACCTACTTCCAAGCACCTTAAAATGGTGCCCTCTCGTGTTAGCCATTTCAGTCCTGGGAAAAAGCCTCTGACTATCCACACGATTAAAGCCTCTCATCATCTTATACACCTCTATCAGGTCAGCTCCCATTCACCGTTGCTCCAAGAAAAAAGGCTGATTTCACTCAACCTATTCTCATAAGGCATGCTTCCCAATCCAGGCAACATCCTTGTTAAAACTGCACCCTTTTTATGGTTTCCACATCCTTCCTTTAATGAGGTGACCAGAACTGAGCACAGTAGGCCAAGCGGGGTCTGACCAGGGTCCTATATAGCTGCAACATTACCTCTCGGCTCCTAAGTTCAATTCCAGGATTGATGAAGGCCAATGCACCACATGCTTTCTTAATCACAGAGTCAACCTGCACAGCAGCTTTGAGTATCCTATGAACTTGGACTCCACGATCCCTCTGATCCTCCACACTGCCAAGAGTCTTAACATTATATTTAAACCCTGGGAAAAGATACTATCTCTGTCTTATAAACCTTTATCAGATCTTCCCTCGGCCTCTGCAGCTCTAGAGAAAACAACCCAAGTTTGTCCAACCTCTCATATAGCACGTGCTCTCTAATCCAGGCTGCAACCTGGTAAACCTCATTTGTACCTTTGCCAAAGCCTCAACTTCCTTCCTACAGTGGGGTGGCCAGAACTGTGCACAATACTCCAGATGAGGCCTAACCAGAGTTTTATAACATAACCTCCTGACTATGGAACTCAGTGCCTCAACTGATAAAAAGAATCATGCCATATGCCTTCTTAACCATCCGATCACCCAAAGATCCCTCTGCTTATCAACACTGTTAGGATCTTGGCCTTTAACAGTGTACCATTTGCCCTACCAAGGTGCAACACTTCAGAGTTGTCTGGGTTAAACTTCATCTGCGATTTGTCCACCTATAATCTGCAAATGATCTATATCCTGATGCATTCTTTGCCGATTGTCTACGCTACCCACAACACCACCAATCTTTGTATCACCTGCAAACTTGCTAACTCACCTATGTAAATTTTCATCCAGATTGTTTACATACATCACCAATAGCAGAGAGTCCAGTCCAGATTCCTGTGGAACACCCCTAATCACAGACCTCCAGCTAAAACACACCCTTCACCACCACCTACTATTTTCTATGGGCAAGTCTGTTCTGAATTCAAAAGGCCAATGCACCATGAATCCTATGAATTTTAATCCCATGAGGGACCTTGTCAAATCTTTCTTAAATCCATGTAGACAACACCCACAACTCCAGCTTCATCAATCATCCTTGTCACCTTGTCGAAAAGCTCATTTAAATTAGTAAAACATGACTTGCATCTCACAAAGCCATGCCGGCTGTCCCTAATTAGGCCATGGTTTTCTAAATGCTCATAAATCCTATCCCAAAGAATTCTCTCTAGTAGTTTACCTACCTATTGATGTGAGACGTATGGGTCTGTAGTTTCAAGGGTTATCCCTGGTTCCCTTCTTGAACAATGGAACAACATTCGCTACTCACCTGCGCCCAGACAGGACACGACAATATTTGTCAAGGCCTCAGCAATCTCATCACTTGCTTCTCTCAATAACCTGGGGTATACTCACCTTATAGCTCTGCAAGAAACCCAACATGACCCCCTCAGGAGAGGAATTCAAGCTAGAAGGTGATAAGTGAGTTCAGGTGAGGGGGAAGGTGGAGGACGAATGTGATAGGTTGAAAAGGTAAAGAAGGGGCTGAGGAAGAAAAACTCTTATAGGTAAGGAGAGTGGACTGAGATAAAGGAAAGGAAGAAGGGAACGAGAGGGAGGTGATAGACAGGTGAGGAGAAAGGTTAAAGGGGAGTTGGAGTGAGGAATGGAAGAGGGAAGAGGGATCAGTAAAAATTTGCAGGTTAGAGAAATCGATGTTCGTGCCATCAGGTTAGATGCTACCCAGATGGAAAATGAAGTGTTGCTCCTTCAAAATGAGAGTGGCCTCATTGTGGCAGTAGAGGGGGCCATGGACCAACATGTTGAAATGAAAATGGGCATTGGAATTAAAATGGTTGGCCACTAGGAAATTCTGCCTTTTGCAAATGAAGCAAAGGTGCTTCACAAAGTGGTCCCCCAATCTCAGTGATGTAGAGGAGGCCTACATCCTCGATATTATTGTTGCTGATTATTCAGTCTATTCAATCTTTCATGGAAGTTGACAGGCCAGCTTTTTTTTCATCTAGGTCCCAAGTCTACAGATTCAAAAACCCTAAAGTGGACCATTCATTATTAATCCTACAAGCTTAGTATAAGGCATTTGTTACACATCTTGCTGTCTCAGTAAAGCAATCGGCATAATCAAAGACCCCACCCATCCTGGATATTCTCTTTTTGTCCTCCTCCCATCAGGTAGAAGATTCAAAGCTAAAAGCAGGTACCACCAAGTTCAAGGACAAATTCTACCCCTCTGAACCATTGAACTGTCTCCAAGGAGATGGATGCTTGACCTCACAATTTACCTCATTATGACCTTCATCTTTGAGAACTGCACTTTCTCTGTATCTGTAACACTTCATTCTATTATTTTTTTCCCCTCTTACCACCTCAATTTAGTATTGTAATAAAATTATCTGTGTGGTTGGCATCTGTTTGTCTCAAAGGACAATGGGTGATGATGATCACCATCACAAGTCTGGGTGGAAAGTACGGAGACCCTGAGATGCCTAGTCATCAAGATCTCCCTCTCAGCCTCAGCAGTATATTCCAAAGGAAAGCTTCTGAAGCAACATGATTGGCACCAGCTTGGCTGCAGGAGCTGCTGAAAGGATGTTCAATGACATCCAGCCACCTTAGGGGCTCCACTCCGGATTTGCTGTCTGGGTTTACTTCCATAGTCTTCGTCTCTCCTGAGGCTGCCCACAAGGTAGTGGGGCTATTTACCCATAGTTGGGGATCTGGTTCATGAGCACCAGGGTGTGTCCACATGCCAGTGGGCCTGCGTGCTACTTGTGCAGGGGCCAGAACTTCTCCCCGTCCTCTGTAGTTCAGTCCAAAAGGAGTTCAGTTTCCATGTGTCGCCTGTGATGAGGCACTATGTGAGGCTTGTAGGAGAGGTTATGGCAGGGAGGGACTTGCACGTTCAGCTCTCCTTTATGCGAAACTGCTAGCCAGGAAGCTAAAAGTGAGAGCGACAAGCACTACCCACTACACTACCACATGAGATGCTTGGCAACATAGGTGGCATGCAAAACAAGGTTTTTCACTGCAGCTGGCAGCCACAGTAGCGTGCTGCTATTACAGTTCAGGGCATTCCGGAGGTTAGAGTTCAGTTCCGTTGCTGTTCTGTAAGGAGTCTGTATGTCCTCTCTCTGCAATGTGCAACGAGCTCTCCTTGGTGCTCTAGTTTCCTCCCACTGTCCAAAGACGTACGGGGTAGGTAAACTGGTTATTGTAAATCGTCCCGTGATTCAGTTAGGGTTAATTGGGGTTGTGGGTTGCTGAAGGGCTGGAAGGCTTTAATCCGCACTGGTAAACAAGCCTCGGTCAAAACAAAACCAACATCAGGAGCAACTTCATTCAGATAGCAAAGATTCCTTTGCCAATAGGCTCGGTATAAGTTAGTATGGTGGATATTAAGCATTGTCTCTCTGTGTGGGGGTGACTGTTGTTAAAGGATATATTGACGAGGGGGGATAGAGAAGCCTGGGACAAGGATTAGTTCTGCTTCCTGCCATTAGTTCATTCAGGTCCATTGGCCAGTCAGCAGCACATATCCTGAAACAGTAATCAGACTGGGAAAAAACCCTTTGCAGATTTTTCATGGTTGAATAAATAAACCGACAGCCCTCAGTAAGCTGATTCTCGTCCCTATAACCCATTTCCATCCCTCCAGCCAACTAAAAAGCCTTCTCAAATTTTTCGCTGTGTTCTTCCCATCTATTTTTCACACAGATTTGCCGCCAACTTCTCTCCCCTCTTGTGAAAACAATGACATCTTCATCACAATGCTTATCCACAGCTTCCACCTCCACACAGAAATTCCTTTCTTTGATCCCAACATCAGCACACTTTCCTTAGTTATCCTTTATTCTTTCTGAGAATTATTTTTCAGGATCTAGGCATCACTGGCAAGGCCAGAACGTATTTCCCAGCCTGAACTGAATGGTTTCTTTGGTCTACCTCATTCGTGGGTCTGGAGTCACACCTATGGCAGATCTAGAAAGGATGACAGGTTTTCTCCCCTGAAGGGAAATGGTAAACTAAGATTGTTTTTTTTTTAATATATATATAAAGCATGTTTCACTGTCCGTGTTAATACTAATTAGCCTTTTCTAACCTCCAGACATGAATTTAAATTTCAGCTACCATGGTTATATTTGAACCCACGTCCCTGGACTGTAAATTCAGGACTCTGGATTACTAAGTCTGGAAATTGACTCCAGTACATCTCTAGCATGTTCATATAAATATAAAGTTCAAAGTAAATTTTATCAAAATACATAACTGTATATATCACCACATACTACCCTGAGATTCATTTTCTTGCAGGCATTCATAGCAGCTACAAAGAAAGACAATAGAATCAATGAAAAACTACACAAAGACTGACAAACAACCATTGTTCAAAAAACGACAAACTGTTCGAATACAAAACAAAAGATAAATAAACAAATAAATAATGCTGAGAACATGGGTTGTAGAGTCTGTGGAAGTTCAAGTTGAAGTTTAATTGTCATTCAACCATAGACATATATAAAGCTAAGTGAAACATCCTTCCTCTCGAGCCAAGGTACAAACACAGTACACATGGCCACAGAAAGCGCACAACACAGTTATGATGGGGATAAAGTCTAAACATGAAAATAAAAGACAAAAAAATGTTAGTTAAAAGCAAGGTTAAATAAATAGATTTTGAGCTGGCATCTAAAAATGTCAACTGAGTCTGCATTCCTTATAGTTTTAGGTACTGAATTTCATAGTTTGGAAGTGTAGTTAAAAAAAAAGCTGACCTGCAAACTTTCTTTTGAGGGAGATTGTTTAAATTTAAGAGATTGGCAGAACATGACCTAAGAGCTTGTGAAGGATTATAAAACTAAAGTGATTCTGTGATGTATTCAAATCTGGATCTGGAATAGGGATGTGGCCTGGAGCCATGTTTCTGCAAGAACATGCATCTCACTCTGATCAGCTGCGGATGAAGGCAATCAGCTTCTTTTCCAGAGAGCAAACACTGGCGAGCAGGACTAACAGAAGAAAGCGAGTCCATAGGTTGAGTGTTCAGTAACAAGTTCAGTGTTGAGCTGAGTCTGAAATGGCCATTTTGAACTTGAACTTCCATTTGTGTGTCATCTTAAGCAACATACACAAAATGTTGCAGGGAATCAGCAGGTCAGGCAGCATCCATGGAAATTAATAAACATTTGATGTTTTTGGACTGAAACCTTTCTTCAGGACTTTTGTAAGTTTCAACAGGGCCCAAGTAGTATGTATTCCACCTTATCTGTCGTTTCCACTCCTACACCAAACTGTCTCTCCTTGGACCTTCTCCATTGCTATGAGAGGCCAGACGCCAACTGGAAAAATAATGCCTCATATTCTACTTGTGTAGATTTCCCTCCTGTATGAAGATTAGAATTTTCCATTTCTAGATAACACCCAACCTTAGCATTCTCCTCCCATCCACACTCACCTGTTCACCTAGTGTTAGTCTCATTGTGTTCACCTTTCCTATCCCCATCCACCCAATCTGCTTCCATCTGCCCATCACTTCCTCCACACCTATCACCTGACAGTCTGTGTCCTGGCCTTCCTCACCTTGCACAGCTGTGGCCCAGCATTCTCTTCTCTTTCCCCTCAGTCCTGATGCAGGGTCTTGGCTCTGAAATCTTGATTTAAACTTTTTACTTCCACAGAGGCTACTTGACCTGCAGAGGTCTTCCAGTGTTCTATTTCTTTTTCGTTGTTTTGAACCAGATTCAGGTTTATTTATCATACGTACATTGAAAAAAATCAGCGAAATGAATTCTTTATTTTAACAATCAGTGCACTTAAGGATATGCTGGAGGCAGCCCTCAAGAGTGTTCACACATTCTGGCGCCAACATAGTATCACAGAACACAACAAGAAATCAAATAGCAACAACAAAACAACCCCTTTTCCTCCCTTCTACCTTCCCTACCACCTACCTACACAGAATCCTCCTGCTCAAGGATTTGCCTCTGGGCCTCCAGTCTCCAAACTTCAGTCCCCAGTCTTCAGGTCTTCGACTTCTGGGTCTCTGACTGATCACTCAATATCGGATGCTATCGGGACACAGGGATGTTCTGAAGCTATCATCATGTGCCATGTCATGACTTAGGTGATCATGTTCCCATGACCACAATTGTTCTTGGCAAATTTTTCTACACATGTGGTTTGCTATTGTCTTCTGGGCAGTGTCGACAAGATGGGTGACCCAGCCATTATCAATGCTCTTCAGAGGCTGTCTGCCTAGTGTCAGTGGTCACGTAACCAGCACTTGATATATACACTAGCTACTTAAACAAACATCCACCAACTGCTCCATGGCTTCATGTGACCCTGATCAGAGGCTAAGAAAGTGCTAATCCTTGCCTATGGGTGAGCTGCAGGCTAGCAGAGCGAAGGAACACCTTGCACTGCCTTTGGTAAAAATGCATCTCCACCCTGCCATCCCAAAAGCATTTTAATAATCTTTTATCTAGAATAATTTTGTAATTACTTATGAATGTTTAAGAATAATGTCTCCTTTGACTCTCTGTTCTTTCCTTTACGGCCTGATACAAACTTGTCGACCGTGTCATTGGATTTTGAACTGCAGACAAGTGGTGATCGCTTCAGTTGCAGAGAGTAGTCACTGAACCTGAGCTGGCTGACAAAAGGGTGCGTTCATTAAACGCATGTGCGACTGTATGTTCAAGTAACAGATCCACCCGCTCACAAGAGCCTTTTGTCCTCCACCTATCTCCCATCAAGAATGCGGAGGCAGTGCTGTAGCAACTGTCACAACATGCTCAGCAAAAAGGAATAACTTGTTCTTGCTTGTCAAACCATAGTGCAATAAATTCAAAACCATCTTTATTATTTTGACTGCACATCTTTGCTGATGTAATAATAACTGGAGTTATTATTGTGAAACATCTCATAAATCTTACTTTTTTATGTATTTAGAGATATGGTAACAGGATCTTCAGGACCAACACACACATGCCATCCAATTACACAAGTGACCAATTAACCTATTAACCTGTACATATTTGGAATGTGGGAGGAAACTGGAGCACCCAGAGGAAACTTATGCAATCACAGGGAGAACATACCAACCCTGTGGTGGCAATTGAACCCAGTTTGCTAGTGCTGTAAAGTGTTATGCTAACCATTACGCTACCGAGCACCCATGGTAAGTGAACAAGGTTCCAATGTAACTCACTTCAGTAGCAAACTACAATACCCATTATCAACCTCTAGGTACCTTAAATGGTGTACATAAATGGGTTTGATTGCTGATAGAATTCTTGGAAACACTAGAGAAACTGGACCTTTCACTATAGAAGTTTAACCAAAAAGGCAGAGAACAAGAATCGTTAAACCAAAACACTTTATTAAGCATCAGTGTTTACAATTCTTTGTTCACTGTCTATCATTTCTTGTTACAAATCATAAATCTACTTTCAAATCATGTCAACTATTCTACCTTGAGATCCCCAACTGAGCTGATAGTTGTGAATGAGCATTCCTCAAATAGCCATTCAGGGCTGAACGTATTTCACTGAGTTGATTAATATATTCTCCAGCTGCAGGTAGTCTGCTTGTGACTGCAAATTCCAACAACAATCCTGACGTTCATACTCTTTGTCCTCATTGTTTTGGATGCCTAATCAGTTATCTCATAGGGACATAGAGCATGGAAGTAAGTCCGTCAATGAAACTGGTCCACAACAACCAAGATGCGCAATGAAGCTGGTCCTATTTGCCCACCTTTGGCTCGTAACCTTCTAAACCAATGGTTCCTAAGCTGGGGACCACAGGGCCCATGGCATAAAGACACGTTGGGAACCCCTGTTCTGAACCATTCCTATCCAAAGTGTTTTTTAATCGTTGTTATTGTATCTGCATAATCCACTTCCTCTGGCAGCCAATGCCATATTTAAACTCTGTTGCCTTTTCATTAGGTACACCTCTACATCTGCTCCTTAGTGCAAGTATCTAATCTGTAAATCAGGTGGCAGCAACTCAATACATAGAAATATGCAAACGGGTGGTTTGCATATCTCAGAAGCTGCCAATCTGCTGAGATTTTCACACGCACCAGTCTCTTGAGCTTGGAGGAAATGGTGCAAAGGAGAATGCTGCACAGACTCTCTGAGCAACATTTCTGCGAGTGGAGGTGCCTTGTTAATGGGGGAGGACAGAGGAGAATGGCTCAGCTGGTTCAGGCTGACAGGAACGCAGAATACAACATCGGTGTACACAAGAACATCTCTGAACGCACAACACACTGAACCTTCGGCTAAAACAGCAGAAGACCGTATAAAGTTGCCAAGAGTGCATATCATGGTTTTTGTAAAAAAAAGTTGCCATTCAAGTTCTTATTGAATCTTCCCACTGTCACCATAAACCTCTTCTCTCTAGTTCTTGAGTTCCCACCCATGGGAATATATCTGACTGCACTCATACTATGTCTGTTTATGATCTTATACGTATCTGTAAGATCACTTCGCAGTGTCCTACATGCTAAGCAAATAGTCCTTGCCTGTCCAACATCTTCCGATAAATCAGTCCCTTAGGTCCTGCCAACATCCTTGTAAACCTTCTCTGCATTCTTTCCAGTCTAATAACATCATTCTTACAGCAAACTGAGCAAAACTGAGCATAATATTCCAAGCGCACCCACACTGACCTCTTGCACAACTAATCTACTTTATTTCTTCCAGATATACTAATGATTGGATATCAATTTCCTTGATAGCTTTCTTGAGAATCTTCCTAGCTTCCTCGAGGTTCACAAGAATGATCCCAGGAATGAAAGCGTTAATGTATCAGAAGCGTTTGAACATTGAAATGCCCAGACAGAGGGTATGTGGAGAGGATGTTTCCTATAGTGGGGGATTCTAGGGCCATAGGACACAGTCTCAGAGTAGAAGAATGTCCCTTTATCATAGAGATGAAGAAAAAATTCTTTAGCTAGAATGCGGTAACCTGTGGAATTAATTGCCCAGACTGCTGTATATTTAAAGCAGAGGTGGTTAGGGTGTCAAAGGTTATGGGGAGAAGGCAGGAGAATGGAATTGGAAGGCATAATAAATCAGCCATGATGGAATGGTGGAGCAGACTCGATGGGCTAAGTGGCCTAATTCTGATTTATATCAGAAATATAGAAACGTAGAACAACCTACAGCACAATACTAGCCCTTGGCCCACAAAGCTGTGCTGAAAACATCCTTACCTTAGACCATAAGATATAGGAGCAGAATTAGAGCATTTGGTCTATCGAGTCCTCTCCGCCATTTCATCATGGTTGATCCAATTTTCCTCTCAGCCCCAATATCCTTCCTTCTACCTGTATCCCTTTATGCTGTGACCAATCATGCACCTGTCAATCTCTGCCTTAAGTATACATTAAGACTTGACCTCTACTGCTGCCTGTGGCAAAAAATTCCACAGATTCACCACTCACTGGCTAAAGAAATCCCTCCTCATCTCCGTTCTGAAACGCTGCCCCTCTATTCTGAGCTGTGTCCCCTGGTCTTAGATTCTCCCACCATACAACACACCTTCTCCACATCCACTCTATCAAGACCTTTCACCATTCGACAGGTTTCAATGAGGTCACCCCTCATTCTTCTGCATTCTGGTGAATGCAGTCCCGGAGCCATCAAATGCTCTTCATATGACAAGCCGTTCAATCCTGGAATCATTTTTGTGAACCTCCTTTAAACCCTCTCCAGTTTCAGCACATCCTTTCTAAGATAAGGGACACAAATCTGCTACAATAGTCTGAAGTAAGATCTCACCAGCGCTTTATAAAGACTCAACATTACATTCTTGTTTTTATATTTAATCCTTTTGAAACGAATGCCAACATTGCATTTGCCTTCCTCACCACAGGTTTAACCTCTAAGTTAACCTTTAGAATCCAGCACAAGGACTCCCAAGCCCCTTTGCACCTCAGTTTTTTGTATTTTTTCTCCATTTAGAAAAAGTCAACCCTTTAATTTATTCTACCAAAGTGCATGATCATACACTTCCCGACACTGTATTCCATCTGCCATTCTTTGCCCATTCTCCCACTCTGCCTGTCCTTTTGTAGCTTCTCTATTACCTTAAACTACCTGCCTCTCCACCTATCTTCATATTGTCTGCAATCTTTGCAACATATCCATCAATTCCACCATCCAAATCATTAACATATAGCATAAAAAATATTGGTCCCAACAGAGACCCCTGGGGAACACCATTAGTCACTGGCAGCCAGCCAGATAAAGGCTCCTTTTATTCCCACACTTTGCCTCCTGCCAATCCGCCACTGCTTTATCCATGCTAGAATCTTTTCTGTAATACCGTGGGCTCATAGCTTGTTAAGCAGCTTCAAGTGTGGCACCTTGTCAAAGGCCTTCTGAAAATCCAAGGACACAACATCGACAACTTTGTCTATCCTGCTTGTTATTTCTTCAAAGAAATCCAACATATTTATCAGGCAAGATTTGGAGCCAAAGAGATCCAGAAAGAGGAGAATGAGAGAAAGACCACGTGAATGTGAGAGCAGGGAGGAAACCAGCAGCAAAGGTAATGGAATTTTTTACCATTGTATGAATGCATGAAGCAGAACCAATGTTGTCAGTGATATAGCGGTAAAAACATTGAGGCAAGGGTCCAAGTAGGGCTGAAACAAGGTTCCACAATATCCCCACAAAGAGACTGGCACACGTGTAGCACATTCAGGTTCCCCATCGCTTTGCCTTTGACCTGGGGAAAGGGCGTGGAGTTGAAAGGGAAGCTGAGGCACAAGAGATTGCAGATGTTAAAATCCGGAGCAAAACAAAAACAAACTGCTAGAAGAACTCAGTAGGTCAGGCAGCATCTCCTGAAGGAAAAGTACAGTCAATAATGAAGGTGGCATCCATCATTAAGGCCACTCACATTCCAGGGCATACCCTCTTCTCGTAGCAACCATCAGGGAGGAGGTATAGGAGCCCAAAGACACATACTCAGCAATGCAGGAGCAGCTTCTTCCCCTCCATCCTCAGATTTCTAAATGGTCCCTGAACTCATGAGTACTACCTCATTAATCCTTTTTTGCATATTTATTTAATTTATATCTTTTCACTATACTGGGGACACAAACAGAAAACTCCACGTAATAGTAAAACTAATTCTGGTTCTGAAGGGTGCCACCCTGAAACATTGACTGTTCTTTTCCCTCTGCAGATTCTGTCTGACCTGACCTGCTAAGCTCCTCCAGGAGCGTGGTGTTTTTTTTGCTGAAGGTGGAGTTCTGTATCAGGATGAGTTCAGCTAAATGAATGAGTGTGCTGGTGGAGGGGAAACTGGGTGGACCTTCTGGAGTGCCCTTGGTTATCCTAGTATTTCAGCAACAGTTCTGATCTGCATTTTGTGTTCCTTTGATTTTTTCTCTCTCTCTCAAACATTCTTCCATTCATTTAGTAATCAGATGGCTCTATAAATACCAGAATCACCTTGGCAATGCTGGCCCCACCCTAACAGAGAAATTCCCTATTCATCCCTTCTTTGCAATTTAGAACTGATTTTGTTTTCTCTTTCTCAAATCGGACAAGCAGCCTTGAAACAGAGGTCTTACCTCTATTTCTCTTTCAATAGACAACAGGTGCAGGAGTAGGCTATTTGGCCCTTCGAGCCAGCACCGCCATTCACTGTGATCATGGCTGATCATCCACAATCAGTACTCTGTTCCTGCCTTCTCCCCATATCCCTTGACTCCGCTATCTTTAAGAGCTCTATCTAACTCTTTCTTGAAAGCATCCAGAGAATTGGCCTCCACTGCCTTCTGAGGCAGAGCATTCTATAGATCCACAACTCTCTGGGCAAAAAAGTTTTTCCTCAACTCTGTTCTAAATGGCCTACCCCTTATTCTTAAACTGTGGCCTCTGGTTCTGGACTCCCCCAACATCGGGAACATGTTACCTGCCTCTAGCGTGTCCAATCCCTTAATAATCTTATATGTTTTAAACAGATCCCCTTTCATCCTTCTAAATTCCAGTGTATATAAGTCCAGTCGCTCCAATCTTTCAACAAATGACAGTCCTGCCATTCCAGGAATTAACCTTGTGAACCTACGCTGCACTCCCTCAATAGCAAGAATGTCCTTCCTCAAATTTGGAGACCAAAACTGCACACAATACTGTACTCCAGGTATTTCCACAGACGGTGCCAGAAACTTTGTTGTTTTCATTTGATGTTTAATGAAAAGCCTTGTTTTAAATATTTTGTTTAGAGTCGTGGAGTCAAGGAGTAATACAGTACTGAAACAAGCCTTTCAGCCCAACTCATCCATGCTGGCCATGGTGCCTGCTGAGCTAATTCCACTTGCTTGTGTAACTGGCACGGCCTCTATAACATCAGTGAGGCCCAACAAAGATTGGGGGACTGCTTTGTCTGCAACAGGCAAGATGCTTCCGGTGGCCACCCATTTTAATTTTACTTCTCGCTCCCAATCCGACATGTCGATCCACGGTCTCCACTACTGCCACAATGAGGCCACTTGCAGGTTGGAGGAGCAACACCTCATATTCCTTGGGTAGCCTCCAAACTGATAGCTGAATGTCAATTTCTCTAACTTTGGGTAATTTCCAACCCCCCTCCTCCTACCCCACCTCTCTTTATCTCGTCCCCTCTCTGGCTCCTGTCTTAACCCTTCTCTTCTCTTTGCCTGCCTAACACCTTCCTCTGATTCCCCTCCTCCCATGGTCCACTGCCCTTTCTGATCAGATTCCATCTTCTTCAGCCACCTACCTCTTCCTCCTATCACCTCCCAGCTTCTCTTACCCCCCCCCCCCCCCCATCCACCTACCTTCCTCCTCAGCATGTCTCCAAGTTGTAATCCACCCCTCCCCCACCTTCTTACTCTGGCTTCTTCTGCCTTCCTTTTCAATGGAGGTTCTTGGCCCAAAATGTCGACCCTTTATGGACGTTGTCTGACTGCTGAGATCCCCCAGCATTTTGCATGTTGCTCTGGATTTCTGTCATCCACAGAATCTCGTGTTTGTAATTTGCGTTTATCACAGATTGCTGAGCAATGATGGGTCAGATTGCACATAACTGTGTGATCCTGCCTGAGCAGAGCTGAACTCTTGACCCCATTGCCACCATTTCTTCCCGTCACCCTTATGACATCACCCAATCCCACCCGTTCTATTAGAAAACCCTCATGCCTTGGATACCCTCTGCTGCCCTCTGGGTGACTTTCCACCTCCTGTAAACCAACAATTTGAATTGCTGTCAATACCTAATGATGCCAGCAAGTTCTACTTCTCATTCAGTCTTTGACCTGAAATATTAGCTCTGTGTCTCTTCCCATGGATTTGGCTTGACCCGCTGAGTATTTCCAGCATTTCCCGTTTCTGGTTTAGATTTCCAGCATCTGCAGTTTTTCTTTCTAAGTTTCATTTAATGGGAGTGATTACTTCTCTCAGCCTTGCCCTCTTTATTTTCAAACACCAGTTTTCAATGCAAATGGAGTGTGTTTGTGACCTAAAAACTGTTTCACTCTGCCAGACAGGATGAATAGCTTCAACAGTTGAAAGTGAATTTATTATTAAAGTAAATAAATTGAAAGGTTTGCCACGTGTGGAGCACTTGATGGCTCTGGGCCTCTACTCACTGGAATTCAGAAGAATGAGAGGTGACCTCATTGAAATCTATCGGATGTTGAAAGGCCTCGATGGAGTGGATATGAAGAGGATGTTTCTTGTGTTGGGGGAGTCTAAGACCAGAGGACAGCCTCAGGATGGAGGGACATCCTTTTAGAATGGAGATGAGGAGGAATGTCTTCAGCCAATGAGCGGGGAATCTGTGGAATTTGTTGCCACAGGCATCTGCGGAGGCCAAGTCATTGGGTATATTTAAGGCAGAGGTTTATAGATTCTTGATTAGTCAGGGCATGAAAGGATAGGGGAGAAGGGGCTGAGAGAGAAAATGGATCAGCCGTGAAGAAATAGTGGAGCAGACTCGATGGGCCAAATGGCCTAATTCTGCTCCTATATCTTATGGACTTATATATGGCACCATATACTACCCTGAGATTCATTTCTTTGTGGGAATTCACAGTAACTACAAAGAAGCATAATAGAATCAATGAAAAAGCATATGCAATAAAGACAGACAAACAGCCAGAGTGAAAAAGAAGCGACCTTTGTAAATAAATAAACAAACATGAGTTGTAGAGTCCTTGGGTTGTGGAGTCAGTTCAGTGTTGAAATTGAAAGTAATTGTTTTAATTTTAATTTTCCAGCATCTACAGTCATTTGTTTTTTCACTTAGTTTACTCAAATCTCTGTTAATAATTGCAAACATGCAACCGTGGGAGTGAAGGTATTAGGGATACAATATAGCTGGTATCAGTTCTCGCACTGTTATGAACCACAGATAAGTGTAGAGGTAAGCCAGAAATTTGTAACTACAGCAACTTGGAAGTGCACGTTACTGGAAAAAAAGACAATGGGTTAGTCATGCACTGAGGGCAGGATAGATTAAAACATTAGGCAGGACCTGACATCAGAAGTGCAGTTAACAGATTCTGTTTAACTTGTACACAAAACCAGATTTTATTGACAACCAAATTAGTCCTTTGAAGTAAACAGCTCATTGGGCCATTTTAGAGGGCAGGTAGATGTAAGGAATTACAGAGTCATTGAGAAGTACAGCACAGAAACAGGCTCTTTGGCCCACCTAGTCCATGCTGAGCCATTTAAACTGCCTACTCCCATTGACCTGCACCAGGACCATAGCCCTCCATATCCCCACCATTCATGTATCTGTCCAAACTTCTCTTAAATATTGAAATCGAGCTCACATGCACCATTTCAGCTGGCAGATCGATCCACACTCTCATGACCCTCTGAGTAAAGAAGTTTCCCCTCATGTTCCCATTAACTTTTTTACCATTCACACTTTACCCATGACCTCTGGTTGTAATCCCACCCAACCTTGGTGGAAATACCCTAGCTATACTCCTCATAGTTTTGAATACCTCCATGAAATCTCCCCTCAGTCTTCTACATTCAAAGGATTACAGTCCTAATCTATTTGATCTTTCCTTATAACTCAGGTCCTCCAGACCTGGCAACATCTTTGTAAATGTTCTCCGTACTCTTTCAACCTTGTTACATCTTTCCTGTAGGTCGGTGACCAAAACTGCACACAATACTCCGAATTAGACCTCACCAATGTCTTAGACAACTTCAACATAACGTCCCATCTCCCGTACTCAATACTTGATTTATGAAGGCCAATGTGGTAAAAGATTTCTTTTTACAATCCTGTCTTCCTGTGATGTCACTTTCAATGAATTATGGACCTGTATTTTCCGGTCCTTTTTTTGGACCACTCTCCCCAGTGCCCTGCCGTTCACTGTGTGAAACCTACCCTGGCTGGTCCTACTGAAGTACGAAACCTCGCACTTGTCTGCATTAAATTCCATCTGCCATTTTTCAGCCCATTTTTCCAGCTGATGCAGATCCTGCTACAAGCCACAATAGCTTTTCTCGCTGTTTGCGACACCCCCAATTTTGGAGTCATCCACAAATTTGCTGATCCAATTAACCACATAATCATCCAGTTCATCGATTTAGATGTCAAACAACCACGGACCGTGCACTGATCCCTGTGGCCCTCCACTGGTCACAGGCCTCCAAGTCAGAGATACAACCAACTGCTACCACTCTCTGGCTTCTCCCATGAAGCCAATGTGCTAATGAATCCCAGTCTCTGATTGACTGCTGTTCAAATGCCAGAACTCCCGCAAACCACTGGTTTTTAATGCATACTCACCATTCCGAGCGAGTCACTCTTGGTCGGAACGGCTTAATGGCTAAAATGGCCTAATTCTACTCCTGGTCTCATGGTCTATAAGAGAGTCATAGATTTTGTTTTGTTCCTGCCCCACAGGTTTATAGATTTTAATTCTGAGATACAGTGCAGAACAGACCCTTCCAATCGAGTGAGCCACACCACCCAATAACCCACCTATTTAATGTTAGCTTAATCACAGGGCAATTTATAATTAATCGCAGGACAATTAACCTACAATCTGGTACATCTTTAGAATTCGGGGAGGGGGGGGGGTGAATGAGGGCACCTGAAGGAAACACATGCATTCACGGGGAGGATGGACAAACTCCTAAGAGACGTGTCAGAATTTAACTCTGAACTCCAACTTTTCAAGCTGTAATAACGTGTCACCAGCTGCTGCACTGCTATGGTTGGATGTTCAAAGTACAGTACACTTATTACCAAAGTACATACAGTATATGTCACCACATACCACCCAGAGATTCAGTTCCTTGTGGGCATTTGTGGGTGATACAAAGAAACAGAATAGAATCAATTAAAAACTACAAAGACAGCAACAATTAACGTAAATTAGACAAACTGTTGCATTACCCAAAAACTCACTGGAGGAGGCTCCACAAGTATCCCCATCCTCAATGACAGAGGAGCCCAGCATACCTGTGCAAAAGATAAGGCTGAGGCATTTGCAACAATGTCAGTATGTAGACAATCTGATTCACTCCACATGATATCAATATATGGCTGAAAGCACTGGATACTGTGAAAGCTATGTGCTCAGAAAAAAATCCCGTCAACAATCCTGAAGACTTGTGCTCCAGATCCTGCCATCCCACTAGCCAAGCTGTTCCCAACAGCTACAACACCAACATCTACCCGGAAATGTAGAAAATTGCCCAGGTACGTCCTGTATACAAGAAACCGGACAAGTTCAATCCAGCCAGTTACCACCTTATCTGCCTACTATCAATCATCAGCAAAGTCATGGAAGGGGTCATCAACAGTGCTGTCATGCAACACCTACCTCAGCAATAACCTGCTTACGGATGCCCAGGATTGGGCTGACAAGTGCCAAGCAGCATTTGAGCCATGCAAGTGCCAGGCAATGACCAACTCCAACAAGAGAGGCTCTAACCATCGTCCCTTGACATTCAGTGGCATCACCATCACTGGGTCAACATCCTGGGGGTTTCCACTGACAGCAAACTGAACTGGTCTAGCCATATAAACACTGTGACCATCAGAGCAGGTCAAAGGAATCCTGTGGCATGTAACTCACCTCCTGACTCCCCAAAGCCTGTCCACCATCTACAGGGCTCAGGTCAGGAGTGTAATGGAATACTCGCCACTCGCCTGGATGAGTGCAGCTCCATCATCACTGAGGAAGCTCGACACCATCCAGTACAAGGCAGCCTACTTGATCAGTACCCCTTCCACAACCAACCAATCCCTCCACCATCGACAAACAGTTGCAGCAGTGTGTACTATCTACAAGATGCCCGGCAACAAAGCACCGAAGTTCCTAAGTTCCCATGACCACTGTCATCTAGAAGGGGAACAGCAGGTACCTGGAGCACCACCATTTCAAAATCCCTCTCCAAGTCACTCACCATCCTGACTTGGAAACATGTCACTGTTCCCTCATTGTCGCTGTTTCAAAATATAACCATATAACCATATAACAATCACAGCACGGAAACAGGCCATCTTGGCCCTCCTAGTCCGTGCCGAACCCTTAATCTCACCTAGTCCCACCTACCCACACTCAGCCCATAACCCTCCACTCCTTTCCTGTCCATATACCTATCCAATTTTACCTTAAATGACACAACTGAACTGGCCTCTACTACTTCTACAGGAAGCTCATTCCACACAGCTATCACTCTTTGAGTAAAGAATCATGGAATTCCCTCCCTAACAACAGTGTGGGTGTGCCGACGCCTCAGGGACTCCAGCGGTTCGAGAAGGCAGCTCATCACCACCTTCTCAAGAGCAACTAGGGATGAGCAATAAATGCTGGCTTAGCTGGTGACCCCCACATCCCATAAATGAATAAATTTAAAAAAACAAATAATAATAATAATAATAACAACTAAGTAATAACTAATATTGAGAACACGAGTTGTAGAGGGCTTGGAAGTAATAGGTTGTGGAGTAATCCCGTGTTGGGGTGAATGAAATTATCCACGCTGGGTTAGCAGCCTGATGGAAGAAGGGTTATTAGGGTGTGTGGGACCCAAGGCCTAATGGCAGCAGCAAGAAGAGAGCATGGCCTCCGTTTCTTCGGCTGAATAAGGAAGGTTTACAAACACAGAAAACACATAAAGGTTTATAAAAAAACACGCTTCAAACTGATCCCAAAAAACCCATTACGCTCAATGAAGTTGTTTTTGAAGTGGAATGAATGTTGAAATGTAGAAAGAGGAAGATACTATAGCTTTGGTCTAGGTTTTCTGCTTAAATAGAGAGTTTGAACCTATAGGTAGGAGCAGGGCCTCACCGAGTTATGACTGACACTCACTTGTCAGTAGGCACAAGGCAAAGCAGGGCTGCAAAAGGGGAGAAATTAAAACAAAGCCAAAATATAAGTGTGGTGAACTACATATACCTGTCTGGACATGCCCCCCCCCCACCCCCCGCTGACTGCTCCTGTGGCTCCTCCCACAGACCCCGGTATAAAGGCTAGTGAGGCCTATGCTCGGCCTCAGTCTCCAGGATGTAGTATGGTGGTCAATTGCTGCTTGTTCTTTCTTCCAGTCAATAAAAGCTGATATCTCGCCTCACGTCTCCGAGAGTTATTGATGGTGCACCAATAAGTACAAAGTTAACAACACACACAAAATACTACAGGAACTCAGCAAGTCAGGCAGCATCTATTGAGGGGAATTAATAATCAACATTTCAGGTCGAAACCCTTCATCATAATGGGAAAGGAAAGGGGCATATTTCAAAAGTGGGAAAAATACAAACTGGCAAGTGATCGTGAGACCAGAAGAAGGGAAAGAAGGGTGGGTAGGGAAGGTGGTATGAAGTACAACGAACACTCATTATTAAAGTGTGCGCACTATATATAACCTTGAGATTCATCAACCAAACAGAACCCATTAAACACCCAATGTGCAGGAAAAAAAAACAAATTGTGCAAACAATAGAAGTAAGAAGTGTAGTTCACAAAGGTGTTCACAAAACTAAGAACCTGGGAGGGGTTAGGTGGAAGAAGTAAAGGGCTGAAAAAGAAGCTTCTGATGAAGAGTCTCAGCCCAAAATGTCACCTATTAATTCCCCTTCATAGATCCATCTGACTTACTGAGTTCCTCCAGTATTTTGTGTGTGATGCTTAAGATTTGGAGCATCTGTTGTGAGTCGAATGTCAGTACCTCACACAGATCAATTAATGTTGAGAGCAAGTCACGCTGCACTTTGTTATGCAATTATGTCACTGGCAGTTAAACAATCACACTGAAGTCTCCCCTCTAATTATATCGAGTCTAGTTCGACATGTCCAGACAATGTCTCATTGTTAAATATATTCCAATAGAGCGGGTTTTTCAGAATGCTGGGACACATATATGATCAAAAGGTGTGGCTGCAAAGGACAACAAAACAACCTGTTTTCAATTTGATGGAAAAGTACACAGGTTCAATGGCAGAGAACTCAAAACAACAAGCAGTATTCCTGTGCTAAACTAGCTCTCACCACCTCTTTTTAATACGGTCCCTTTGAAGCAGTAATCAACTAAACGCATGACAGCAAGCTATAAAGAAGCATTAAGAGCATAAGAA
Organism: Hypanus sabinus; assembly: GCF_030144855.1. Classification (NCBI taxonomy): domain Eukaryota; kingdom Metazoa; phylum Chordata; class Chondrichthyes; order Myliobatiformes; family Dasyatidae; genus Hypanus; species Hypanus sabinus. The sequence continues at coordinate 168,442,526 of NC_082709.1, read as the reverse complement.
AATGAGAAGGTTTAGCTTGAATGAACCTTCAAATTTGCCTACTTTTCAATAAGGTTGAATAGTGGAACAAATTTCAATAATTGACCTTGACATTAACTCCTTTTTTCTATTTCCCATAATTCACGATTTCCCTATAGATCAATTTTAGCTATGAATATACACTCAGTGGCCATTTTATTATGTTCAGCCTGGACCTAAAAGTGGCCAGTGAGTGTCTTTTCGTTTCTTCTGCTGCTCTAGCACATCTGCTTCAAGGTTTGATGTGTTGCGAGTTCAGAGTCAGTCTTCTGCACATCACTGTTGTACTGCACGGTTATTGAGTTACTGTCACCTTCCTGTCAGCTTGAACCAGTCTGGCGCTCATTAAAATCCATTTTTTTCTGCCCACAGAACTGCTTTTGTTTTTCACACCATTTTCTCCAAACTTTAGAGCAGGGTTTCCCAAACTCTTTTTATGCCATAGCCAATACCATTAAGCAAGGGGTCTGTGAACCCAGACCAGGAACGTCTGCTCTAAAGCTTGTTGTGCATGAAAATCCCAGGAGATCTGCAGTGGCCACAGAGTGCATTTTTAGTGGACTTCTGCTGTTGTAGCCCATCCACTTCAAACCTTGAAGTAACATCAGAATGGGGAAGAAATGTGATCTATGTGACTTTGACCGTAGAATGATTGTTACATAGAAACATAGAACACTTACAGTACAATACAGACCCTTTGGTCCACAATACTGTGCTGAATATGTACTTACTTTAGAAATTACCTAGGGTTACCCATTGCCCTCTGTTTTTCTGAGTTCCATGTTTATCCAGGAGTCTCATAAAAGACCCTAACGTGTCCGCCTCCACCACCATTGCTGGCAGCCTATTCCACACACTCACCACTCTCTGCGTAAAAAATTTACTCCTGACATCTCCTCTGTATCTTCTTCCAAGCACTTTAAAACTATGCTCTTTTAAAACTGCTGGTGCCAGACGGGTTTGTTTGAGTATCTCAGAAACTGCTGATCTCCTGGGATTTTCATGCATACCAGTCTCTAGACTTCAGAGCAAATAGTGCAAAAAAAAATCTAGAGTGGCAGTTCTGTGGGCAAAAACAACTTGTAATGAGAGAGGACAGAGGAGGATGGTTCAAGGTGACAGTAGGACAACAGTAACTCAAATAACTCAGTTCTGGTCGCCTCACTACAGGAAGGATGTGGAAACCATAGAAAGGGTGCAGAGATTACAAGGATGTTGCCTGGATTGGGGAGCATGTCTTATGAGAACAGGTTGAGTGAACTCAGCCTTTTCTCCTTGGAGCAGCAGAGGATGAAAGCAGAAGTGCATAAGATGATGAGAGGCATTGATCCTGTGGAAGGTCAGAGGCTTTTTCCCCCAGGGCTAACACGTTCCCCCAGGGCTAACACGTTCCCCCAGTGGCTAACATGAGAGGGCCCAGTTTTAAGGTGCTTGGAAGTTGTTACAGAGGAGATGTCAGGGGTACGTTTTTTATGCAGAGAGTGGTGAGTGTGTGGAATGGGCTGCCGGTGACAGTGGTGGAGGTGGATACAATAGGGTCTTTTAAGAGACTCCTGGATGGGTACATGGAGCTCAGAAAAATAGAGGGCTATGGGTAACCCTAGGTAATTTCTAAGATAAGGACATGTTTGGCACAGCTTTGTGGGCCAAAGGGCCTGTATTGTGCTGTAGGTTTTCTATGTTTTTATGTTCTAACCATGTGTAACAAGTGGTGGGCAGAAGAGCATCTCTGAATGCACAACACATCAAACCTTGAAGGAGATGGGCAACAGCAGCAAATGTCCATGAACATGAAGTAAATAATGTTTATCCTTGAAATTCGGCCTCACCAATGTCCTATACAATTCACTGGACAACACTGATTTGCAATTACATAACATTGTAAAAAGACTGGACTGTGTAATTGTATTTCTGGGCAATGATCCTATCATCGCGTTGCTGTTTCTGGCAGCTTGTTATAAGCAAACTGATTGCAGTTCAATTGCACTTCAAAGCATTTTATTGGTAGAAAAGCAATCTGATGTTCCTGAGGCTGTAGAATACATATAGATTGCTCTATTTATATCTAAGCCTCATTCATGCTAGCAACAAGCTCTAAAATGAAACAGACTTTTTTCTCTCTTTGTACAAAGCTCTCCTGACATTCTTCGCTTTTCATAGATAAAGGAAAGGAAATCATAGAAGCCATTCACCTCAAATGAAAAAAGAATAAAACATATTGGATAACTTTCTGAATTTTACTAAATCATTGGCCCAATTCCCAGGGAAGCTGATTAACCATAACAGGATGTTAAGCAACGTGTATTGTGAATTAAAATAGGTGTGTTCAACTATTTTGAGAAGGCTGGACACATTCCAAATGCTTTGCCCTACATGGAAAGACTATAAAAAAACTAGAGTGTTACTATGGAAACGGCATCTTTGGTTCGTATGTTGGCTTGAGCCCACATTTTCAGCTTAACAGAGCTTGCTGTTGAACATTAATTTTGTTTTTATTATGCCTTTTTACACCTGAAAGAGGTGAAAAGTGCTATGCAAGGAGGCAGCCCATAAACTTTGATGCAAGGTCACCTAACTTAAGTGCACTGTGTCGGTGCAATCACCATTCTGTAGGTGGCCTGTGAAGCTTGTGCAGTAGCTTGTAATAACAGCACTGTCGGCATCTGACAGGTTGATGATGAGGAGGAATAATAAAGGGGCAGGCAAAAGGATGCTCAGTTTGTATGCAGATACTCCATGTAGCTTTCATCATTTGGTTTCTGTGTGAGGACTACCCATCAGCACAGCTCAGTAGCACTCAGTGACCACTTTATCAGGTACACCTGCTCATTGATGTAAATAACTAATCAGCCAATCGTGTAGCTGCGACTCAAAGCGTTAAAGCATGCAGGCATGGTCATGAGGTTCAGGTGTTGTTTAGGCCAAACCTCAGACCGGGGAAGAAATGTGACTGATGTGATTCTGACTGTGGGATGATCGTTGGTGCCAGACGGGTTGGTTTCAGCACCTCAGAAAGTGCTGATCTCTGGAGGTTTTCATGCCTAACAATTTCGAGAGCTTACAGAGAATTGTGAAAAATACAAAAGACATCCGATGAGCGGTAGTCCTATGGGTGAAAAGGTGTTGTGAACGAGAGAGGTTGGAGGAGAATGGCCAGACTGGTTCAAGCTGTCAGGGAGGTGACAGTAACTTAAATAACCATGCATTTGGGAATATAGGTCCATAATTTGTTGAAAGTGGTGTCACAGATAGATGGGGTCATAAAAAAGGTTTTTAGCACATTGACCTTCAAAAATCAATGCATTGAGTACAGGAAATGGGATGTTACGTTGAAGTTGTATAAGATATTGGTGGGGCCTAATTTGGAGGATTGTGTGCAGTTTTGGTCACCAACCTACGGGAAAGAAGTAAACAATGTTGAAAGAGTACAGAGAAAATTTACAAGGATTTTGCCTGGTCTGGAGGATGAGTTATATGAAAAGATTGACTAGGTTAGGACTGTACTCTTTAGAACATAGAAGATTGAGAGGAGATTGAATTGAATTGAATTGACTTTATTTCTTACATCCTTCACATACATGAGGAGTAAAAATGTTATGTTTCTGACTGAATGTGCAATTTATAAAAAATAGTGCGAACAACAAACAGTCAATCGAAATACAATTCTGCCAGTCTGATGGCCTGGTGGAAGAAGATGTCCCGAGAGACTGTTAATCCTGGCTTTAATGCTGTGGTACCGTTTCCTGGATGGTAGCAGCTGGAATAGTTTGAGTTTGGGGTGACTCAGGTTCCCAATGATCCTTTGGGCTCTTTTTAACACACCTGTTCTTGTAAATATTCTGAATAGTGGGAAGTTCACATCCACAGATGCGCTGGGTTGTCCACACCACTCTCTGAGTCCTGCGATTGAGGGAAGTACAGTTCCCATACCAGGCAGTGATACAGCCAGTCAGGATGCTCTCAATTTTGCCTCTTTAGAATGTCCTTAGGATTTGGGGGTCCGGACCAAACTTCTTCAACATTCTGAGGTGAAAGAGGCACTGTTGTGCTTTTTTCACCTCATTCGATATGTACAGACCAAGTGAGATCATTGGTGATGTGTATACTCAGGAACTTGAAGCTGTTCACCCTCTCAACCCCAGATCCATTGATGTCAATAGGAGTGAGCCTATCTCCGTTCCTCCTGTAATCAACAACCAGCTCCTTTGTTTTTGTGACATTGTTTTCTTGACACCACTGTATCAGGGTGATGACGTTTCATCTGTAAGCTGCCTCATTATTATTTGAGATTAGGCTGATCAGTGTAGCATCATCTGCAAACTTAATGAGCAGATTGGAGCTGTGGGTGGTGACACAGTCATGGGTATACAGAGAGTAAAGGAGGGGGCTTAGGACACAGCCCTGTGGGGCTCCTGTGTTGAGGGTCAGAGGGACAGAGGTGAAGGAGCCCACTCTTACCACCTGCTGACAATCTGACAGCAAGTCCAGGATTCAGCTGCACAAGGCAGAGTGAAGGCCAAAGTCTCTGAGCTTCTTGTCAAGCCTGGATGGAATTATGCTGTTGAATGCTGAACTGTAGTCCAATAACAGCATACTCACATAAGCATCCCTCCTCTCCAGGTGTGTATGGACAGTGTGTAGAGCTGTGGCTATAGCGTCATCTATTGTTCGGCTTGTGTCAGTAGGCAAGTTGGGGGGAGTCCAGTGTGGGTGGTAGCAAGCTGCAGATGTAATCCTTGACCAGCCTCGCAAAGCATTTGCTTATTATTGAGGTGAGTGTGACAGGACTCCAGTCATTCAGTTATGTTACCTTGGTGTTTTTAGGTACAGGGACAATGGCGGATGTTTTGAAGTAGGAGGACACTCCATAATAGGAAAGGGAGAGATTAAAAATGTCTACAAACACAGCCAATTGTACCGTGCACACTCTGAGTACTGAGATTTGATAGAGGAAAACAAAACTATGAAGGCTATGGATAAGATAAATGCAAGCAGGCTTTTTCCACAGAGGTTCGGTGGAACTGCAACCGGAGGTCATGGCTTAAGGGTGAAAAGTGAGGAGTTCAAGGAGAACGAGGGGAAACTTCTCCACTCAGATGGTCATGAGACCATGGAATGAGCTTCCAGTATAAATGTCCATACTGGCTCAATTTCAATGTTTAAGATGGATTTGGATGGGAACATGGAGAGCAGGGGTATGGAGGCCTATGGTCCCAGTGCAGGTCGATGGGAGTGGGCAAGCTTAAATGGTTTTGGCATGGACTTGATGAGCCAAGCGGCCTGTTTCTGTGCTGTACTTCTCTACGACTATAACTGTTACAACAGTGGTGTGCAGAAGAGCATCGCTGAAATGCACAACATTTTGAACCAATCACAAACATACACTCAGTGTCCACTTTATTAGGTATGGGAGCTACCTAAAGAGGCCACTGTGTGTACATTGTTAATCAAATTTCCAGAGTGAGGCATATTAAAAAAATAGGGAGAGTTACATGTGACAGCAAAAAGCTGCATTGTATTTTATTTTTACAGCATTAACTAATGATGGAATTACAAACCAATAATGATTCATGAGGTAAACTAATGCTGGGAGTAGATTCCAACAATCTCCTAATCTCCATGGTGATGACACATCCTCCTCCTGCTTGGTTTTCCTCAGTTGCAAAAGTCAAATGGCAGTGAAACAATTAACTGCATTACTAGGCCCCACTTACACTGAACTCTGTGGATTCCTCTTTAGGAACTGCATGGTTCTCCACATCAGATGCAAGAAGGCAACAATGTAGTTGTATTGAAATGACTTCCACTCGAGTTTCATCAGCAAATAGGCACTGAAGGTTAGTAGTGTCATCTGATGTCAAATTCCCATTGTGACACACGGAGCATCACAAAGGACTGGTCCATGCAAATGTCATTTTCTGGTTGGAAAGTGCAAAGCATGTGTGGGGAAGTGGTCACTAGTGGGTAAGTCTCATTGTATAGCTTGGTCCCTCCGAGTGTAACTTGTCATTTTAATTCTTCCTCTTCATAATCCTCATGACACCCATCCTAACATGGCTGAGTTGGGTTGTTTTTCTTTATCGTTCTTGTTATTGGCCTGTCCCAGAGTTCCCTATTTCTCAAGTCATTCCTTTTCACTCTTCATTGCTTTTCCAATTCTAGGGTAATCTGGAACACCATAGAAATGGAGATGTAATCTACAGTAACTTTTTATGTATTGAATTGTACCTTTGCTGCAAAGCAACAGATTTCACACGATATATCAGTGAGAATAAACCCGATCCTAATTCTGCTTCTGCTTTTGTTTTCCTTTATCTTCCTCAATACACTGTAAATCCTGCTGAAGGGTCTTTGCCCCAAATGGTGACTCTGCATTGTTCCATAGATGCTACCTGGTCTGCAGAGTTCCTCCGGCATTTTTTGTGTGTTGCTTTGATTTCCAGCATCTGCAGATTTTCTCTCATTTTTGATCACATTTCTTCCCTATTCTGATGCTTGGTCTGAACACCAACTGATAGCTGCATGCTTCTATGCATTGAGTTGCTGCCACATGATTGACTGATTAGATATTTGCATTGACGACCAAGTGTACAGATGTACCTGACAAAGTGGCCTGAGTGTAAATTGGACAACATGTCCAAAGGTGAAACAAAAAATATGCAGAGCTATTGATAGAGGACAGGTGAGCGGAATAATTGAAGTGTTTTACCTAAGAGCCAACCAGAGACGTCGATTTAAATTATCTATGGTTTTCCTTCACAGGTGAATTCCAGCATTGACTGGATGATAGAGTGGGAATTGTTAATTGAGATCCATAAAGCACAGACTTTGACAGAATACATCAGATATGAGATTAATAAGAACCTGTGCTGTAAGAGACAGAACTGAGATTCATGAGGAACAGATTGAAAATCTCCGAATGATTTGATGACAGCCTTTTAGTGGAGGTAAGTGGAAACTACTGATCATTTGGACGCAGCAAATATACTCAGTGGCTACTTTATTAGGCTCCTCCTGTACCTAATAAAGTGGTCACTGAATATGTGTTCATGGCCTTCTGCTATCATAGCCCATCCAGTTTAAGGTCTGATGCATTGTGTGTTCTGAGATGCTGGTTTGCACACCACTGTTGTAACGCGTGGTTACTTGAGTTACCTTCCTGTCAGCTTGAACCAGTCTGGCCATTCTCCTCTGACCTCTCTCACTAATAAGGCGTTTTCGCCCACATCATTGCCACTCACTGGATGGGTTTTTGTTTTCTTTGAAGTTTGACTTCTCCAAGCAAATGATCAGAAACATGCTTTCCCGATCTTGTCAAAGTAATGTAGGAACATTTAGAACCAAAGCTATTATTGATTACAGAATGCTTTAGGTTTCATAAGCAGAATTAAAAAGAAGGGGAGTCCATTTCAATGTAGTGGCTGAATTGAAGAGATTGAGCACTGTCGGTTTGGTAATGGGCTTAATGACACACCAAGAGATTGTTAGCTTGTCGAATCTTAAAAGAAAGCATTCAAAAACGGTTACTAATCAAAGCACGGCTTAATTTTCACCAAATAGGTGCAGGTTTAAAGGTGAAACTTGCAGAAAATGCATCAATGTATGACACATACAAAGAACATGTCAGGCAGACAAAAATGTACAGGTAAGGGAAAAAAGCTAAAAAGTCAAGTCGCAGCTTCAAAAGGAAGACTAATCTGCCTGCATGCTGTTGACGACAAATCTGATAATGATGACAGTGGATACTCTTGAGACTTACAATTTGGAAACTGACAATATGGCTTACACCAAAAATGAATGGCAATTTAACTAAAATAGAATTGGACACTGCTCAGCTGTTTCAGTCATTCAACAAAATGAGTTTGAATGACATTTCAAAGATACTAAACTGAAGCCTGCAGATATCCAAACTAAGAACTTATACTGGAGAAAAGATAACTCCTGTAAGAATGACATTCGTAACTGTGAAATACAACAACCAACACGCCACATTGAGCTTGTATGTGGTAAAAACAGAAAGACTAGTATTGTAGGGACATGAGTGGCTGAGACAACTACAACTGGATTGGAGATCCATCCACCATTTGCATGTCACATTGCCTACAATGAAGCCAAATGAAAGAATTAAGAAAGGTATTGGATGATGCCACAACTGTCTCCATGCCAAACACCATGAACCTTTGCCCACAGAGGACAAAAGGTGTTGTTGCCAACCTCTTTGCCTCTGGTTGGAAAGCATATTGGACCCAGGAATGACCAGGCTGCTCACAGAAATCATAGAAATGTCGATATCAGTGGTCCTCCTACAACAGTTTTTGTGGGTAACATATCTGAGGAAGCTTACTTGCGAAATGTGGCTTGGTTTTAAGCTGGAAGAGAGTTCAAGGAGCTTCAAGAAAGTTACAAACATTTTGCTTTTGTGAGCTCGAAGAACCAGAATCTACTCAGCATGCATAAAGGTTATTGCATGAACTTCAACTGGGAGACAAAAAGCTGATTGTAAAAGTAGATGCAAAGACCAAACTCAGACGGAGGAGTGGAAGACCAGAAATAAAGGAGTCAATGAAGATACTGAAACAGAGGATTCATCAGATGATGTTGTGGATGCTGAAACCAAGATGAGAGATCAGATTGTAAAAGAAGCAATAGAAGGACTAATAAGAAAGTACTCCAATGAACTAAATGCACCTTCCCAAGATCAAGATGAACTAGAAGTTTAAAAAGGAGGGAGGAGATGGAGAGAAAGAAAGTGAATGAGAAAGAGAAGGGTGATATATATGATTATATGATATATATGTACAATGTCTGAAATACACCTTATGGAAATGTTTGTTTAGATGATGAACTTCAATAAAAAAAATAAATTACAAAAAAAGAAAGTGAAAGAGATTAAGGTAGATCCAGAGAGAGAAAAGGAGAAGTAAGGTGCCCAGAGCTGTTAGAATCACTTCCTGCCGTCTCAGAGTCAACTCCTATATCCACCACAGAGGAGGCCCCAGAACTGGAGATTGTTTTTACTGCCACAAGTCTCACCAGCCAAGCAGAATGATTCCCCTGTAAAGAAAGACATTATCCCACAAGAGTAAGAAATACTCCACAGCAGTTAAATCTTTGAATGAATGGGACAACGTAAAAAAATTACCATGCTGTGGATGTCTGTATACATTAGTTGCATCATCTAATATACTGTGTATATAGTTGAGATGCATTCTCTATTGAGTTGGAGTTTATAGCTAAGCAGAGAGGAGTATTTAATATTTAAATAATATTTGAGTAATCTTGTATATACTATATTGTTTAATTAAGCCTTATTGTTCATTTAATTATTTACAGGTTATATTTAAAAATGTTACTTGCATACATCATGCTACCATGTGATACATGGGCACCTCACTTAAACTAAACTCAAATTTACATCTGTATTTCGGTGTGATTTGTTGAATTAGTTTAATTTTTTTGAAGTTACAAAACATAACAATGTTCTGTAATCAACAATGTTTTCAGTTCTAAATGTCCCTGCATTTCTTTCATGATATCAGCAAAGCTCATTTCAGCTGATTTGTTTGAAGCAGTTAAGTTTCTAAACCACTTTCATTTCATTATTTCATTTGCTGCTATTATTGCCCATAAAGTGAAACCCAACATCATGAACAGCAGAGATGCTTCACTCCCAGATGAGGTCGATGCCTTTTATGCACGCTTTGAGAGGGAGAATAAAACCACAGCTATGAGGATCCCTGCTGTACCTGGTGACCCTGTGATCTCTGTCTCAGTGTCCAATGTCAGATTCTCTTTCAAGAGGGTAAATCCTTGCAAGGTGATAGGCCTCGATGGAGAACCTGGTAGGGTTCTGAAAGCCTGTGTCTATCAGCAGGCAGGCATGTTCAAATACATTTTCAATCTCTCATTGCTACAGTCAGAAGTTCCTACCTGCTTCAAAAGGACAACAATTATACCAGTACCCTGGAAAAGCAGGGTGAGCTGCCTTAATGACTATTGTCCAGTGACACTCACATCTATGGTAATGAAGTGCTAAGGTTAAGGCTAAAATTAGCTCCTGTCTCAGCTAAGATCTGAAACCACTACGATTTTCCCATCACCACAATAGGTCTATGGCAGAATCAATCTCATTGGCTTTTCATGCAGCCTTGGATCTCCTGGGCAACACTAATACTTATGCCAAGATGCTGTTTATTGACACAGCTCAGTGTTGAACACAATTATTCCTACAGTTCTGATCAGAAAGCTCCAAAACCTGAGTCTTTGTACCTCCCTTTGAAAATGGATCCTTGACTTCCTCACCGGAAGATCACAGTCTGTGCAGATCGGAAATAACATCTTCACTTTGCTGACAATCAACATTGGCACACCTCAGGGATCTTACACCCATGATTGTGTGGCTTGGCACAGCTCAAATACCAGCTATAAATTTGCTGATGCCATAACTATTGTTGGCAGAATTTTAAATGGTGACAAGGTGCATAGGAATGAGATACAGTATATCAGTTAGTTTAGCGGTATTTCAGAAACAATCTTGCACTTAATGTCAGTAAGCTCAAAGAACTGATTGTCGAGTTTAGAAAGGGTAAAATGAGGGAAAACACACGAGTCCTCATAGAGGGATCAGAAGTGGAAAGAATGAGCAACTTCAAGTTCCTGGGTATCAGCACCGATAAGGATCGATCCTGGGACCAACATATTAATGCAGTTACAAATACATGACGGTGGCTATACTTCATTAGGTGTTTGAGGAGATTTGTTATGTCACGAAAGACACTTGCAAATTTCTACAGATGTACCCTGAAGAGCATTCTAACAGGCTGGTATGGGAGTAGGGGGTACTACTGCACAGGATTGAAAGAAGTTGCAGAAAGTTGTGAACACAGTCGGCTCCATTATTGGGCACTAGCCTCCATAGTAACCAGGACGCCTTCAAGGTGCGGTGCCTCAAAAAGGCGGCATCCATCATTAAGGACCCCCCCCCCCCCCCCACCCAGGATGCGCCTTCTTCCCATTGCTACCATCAGCAAGGAGACACAGGAGTCTGAAGACACAGACTCAATGATTCAGGAACAACTTCTTCCTCTCTGCCATCAGATTTCTAAATGGACATTGAACCCATGAGCATTACTTCACTAATTTGTTTGCACTACTTATTTAATTTAACTAATATGTACAGTATATATACACACACACACTCACACACACATGCATACATTACTGCAATTCAGTTTTTATAATGTATTGCAAAATACTACTGCAAAAACAACAAATTTCATGACACGAGGAAATCTGCAGATGCTGGAAATTCAAACAACACACACAAAATGCTGGTGGAACACAGCAGGCCAGGCAGCGTCTCGGCCCGAAACATCGACAAATTTCATGACATATGCCAGTGATATTAAACCTGATTCTGAACATACTGTTCAATTATCTCAGAATATAACAGCCAGTTATCTCTTGTGCAATTGAATGCATCAATCTTTCCAATGTAGCCAGCCGTTTCTGCCCTTTTTCTTTATTTTTGATTATTATCACTTGGTACTCACTGTTTCTTCACCTGAATTCTTCCATTTTCTGCTTTCTAAAAAAAAACTCAATCATCTTTCCTTCTGCAATGAAAATGTGCTGCTCCAAAAAAAACAAAAACTTGCTATGCTTTTATTTTAAAACGTAACCATCTCTTGATGTACTTCTGAAAAAAACTCAAACATCTCACTGCACTTTAACAGGTAGGTAGTCATCTCAGGTTCATTTAAAACATCCTCATCACCATTGTTAAGTTTTGTAACTCCAAAACATAGAAACTCAATGAAAGCATAACAAGGGAGCACGAGATCTGTGTCTTAGTTTAACTTTTACTTCAAGCAATGCATGTGGCTATCAGGTGGTAGCATCATAACATATACAATTCAAGTATTTTTATATATAACCATGATGAATTAATAAATGCTTAATCAAACAATATTGTTCAAATATTACTGACAAATACACAACACACTGCATACCTAAATTGCATCTATTATTGAGATAGTGTTGCAATGTTAAAGAAGTTTTCACTTATCCTTTACTTTTACTTCAAAAATAGTGTTCAAATATCAAAGCGAAAGATTAATGGTGTTTTTTTGTCCCAGGACTTACAACCATTTAGAACTGGGCTCATGTATAATCCCCTTCCCATGAGCAAATAGTTGATCACCTAATGCTGCAATTTCGGTGATTCTAGAAAATCTTAGTGGAATTTTTGTTGTTTGAATTTGGGCATAATTTGCCAGTTTTTGTTCACTCTCCATTGACTTGTTCTCCTGAATGACTATCTTGTATTTCACTTCAGATTCATTAAGGTACCCAAAGGTTTTACGCCAGTGACTGTGCATCAATACAAAGTGTGTTGAAACATGTCCTTCTTCACCTACACTGTGAGTAGAAGTACGAACTAGGAACTGTACTGTTGTTAGCATTTTCTTTTGCAGAGTACAATTTAGAATGAAATTTTCTTTCCCTTCTTGACTTCAGTTTGAATTCAAGTCAGTCTCGTGAATTAAACCTCACAGTTTGAATTAAAGTTATCAAACTATAAATATGCCACCATTTACTACATGAGAATCATCTTTTGCAGGTATTCACAGTAGATACAAAGAAACAATAGAATTGATGAAAAATTAGATACTAAGATGGACTAACAACCAGTGTGCGAAAGGCAAACTGTGCAAATACAAAAGGAACAAATAATTGTAATATGAATAATTAAGAATAATATTGAGTATATGAGTTGTAGAGTCCTTGAAAACGAATCTATAGCTTATGGAATCAGTTCAGTGTTGAGGTGTGTGAAGTCATCCATATTGGTTCGGAAGCCTAATGTTTAAGGGTTGAAGGCATAGTCACAAAAACAAGCATCTTTGGTGGTGAGATAAAACTGTTTAAAGGTCCTTTACACTGGTCATTGAAAAGTTTGAAGCCCCCACCCCACTACATCTGTTAAAATATTGGAGTAGGGATATATCTAGCAATATATCATACTCACTTTGAATAAACAGTGACCACCACTAGGAAGTGCCTGACTCCAAAGTGTTTGTGCTTCACTCACTACCTTCAATTTCATTCCACAATTTACACTTCATGAGACTGACCAACGTTAACTCATTGAAGGCAAGTAGAAATGTAATAATGCAATGTAGTTATGCTGCTTACTGATGTGTCAGCCAGTTGATAAAACAGTTTGTAGTTTAATCCAAAGCAACACACACAAAATGCTGGAGTAACCCAACAGGCCAGGCAGCTTCTATCGAAGAGAGTAAACAGTTGATGTTTTGGCTGAGGTCTTTCACCAGGACTCCCAGCTTTGGATTTCAAGTATCTGTAGATTTTCTTAATTTCGAAATTTAATCCACTTTATTCTCTAATTGGTGGGGTTTGCTACACTATTCATGCATCATGAGTTATGGGCTAAGGATACTCCTTAACTGACATGCAGATCACTGAGGGTGTAAGAGACCATTTGGCCCAACAGGACAATACTGGCATTATGAAGTTTTATGAAATATTAATTTGTACTTTTCCCAAATTGTTTTATTTTTGTTTCAAAAATATTAATTATCTCCATTCCCAAAACTGAAATTGATTTTACTATCATTTTTGTTCCTGATAGCATGATCAAAATCCTCAATAATTCCTACTGTTTTTATGATCTTTTGGCATTGATCTGGCCACCTTGTTATTGATTACATTTTCATTACATTTCATTCAGTATAACAAAAAAACTTGAAAGCAAATTTCTTTGGAGAGCCTTCTTTCACCTTTTCTTTTCCAGGAAGGTAATCTACTTGTGCGTTCTCTATATACACACAGTGCTCAACGTACACTTCAGCCAGATCTATCGATTATATATGTTCCCTCTATGTCCACTACTCAGTTACCTCCAGTTTATGGGAGTCTAACATTCAATAAGGACAGTTTTGTTGCAGTGACAGGTAAGGTGCTCACCTATTTTCTCTGAAACATTCATTCATGTCTAGTGGTAGCTGGAACAGCAGTAGTGCAATCACTTGAGTCGAGTTTGATGTTCTCCTAAGTTGTTTCTATCCTCAAGTCCTCAAGTGGCAGTAGAGGCCAATCCAGGATCCAGATGCATATTCTGGTGCAGTATGGGTAAGAGTATGTTGGCTGTGGTTGGGTATTTTGGTTGTTCAGTCTCTCTTTTCACAAACACTGCTTCATTATGAACAATAGATATGTGGCCAAATCATGAAATCCAGCCTGATCCTAGCTGGTAACTGGGTTCTACGTTTGTAGATGAAGAAAGTCCTGCACTATGAGATGTGGTAATTGTGATATGAGAAACTAAACTGATGCTGGATCTGACTAAAATGTAAAAATGATATCCCAAAGGAGAGCATAGAACTCCCTTCTGTTCCACCATTGAACAAAATGGTTAAATTTGATGACCCATTCATAAGCACATTTCTATTTATTGTTTGTAAATTGGCTGTGATATTTCACAAATTACATCAAAATCTACAAAATGTAGAGTCATAGAGCACTGCAACACAGAAACAGGCTCTTTGGCCCATTTAGTCCATGCTGAACTGCCAGTCTGCTCCATCCCATATACCCACACCTGAATCATAGCCCTCCATACCCCTCCCTTACATGCACTAACCCCAACTTCTCTTAAATGTTTCAATTGAACCTGTATCCTTCTGCAGGCAGATCATTCCACATTCTCACCATCATTAGGGTCCACAAGTTTCCCCTCATGTTCCCACTTTTCACATTAACCCAAAACCTCTAGTTCTAGTCTCACCCAACCTCAGTGGAAAACAACCTGCTTGTATTTACCATATCGATACCTCTCATAATATTGTATACCTCAATCAAATCTCTCCTCATTCTCCTGTGCTCTAGCAAATGAAGTCCTATTCAAGCTTTTCCTATTACCCAGGTTCTCAAATCTGGGCAACATCCTTGTAAGTTTTCTCGGCTCTCTTTTAATCTTACAGATATCTTTCTTGTAGGTCAGTGACCAATAACCGCACACAGTACTCCAAATTAGACCTTACCAATATTTTATACAATTTCAATGTAACATCCCAACTCCTGTACTAAATACTTTGAGTGATGAAGTCAATGTGCCAAAATGTCTCTTTCTGGTCCTATCTACCTAGGACATAATTTTCAAAAAATTATGGGTCTGTACTCTCAGATCTGTTCTACCACACACCTCAGCCCCCTCCCATTCTGCTCAGTGCAAGTCCTGGTAGGTTCAACTGAAGTGCAACACCTCAGTGATGTAATTGCATCAAATTCCATCTGACATGTTGCAGCCCATTTTCCCAGCTAGTCCAGACTCTGCTTCAAGCTTTGACAGTTTTCCTCATTTTCCACTATGCCTCCAATCTTGGTGTTGTTTGCAAATTTGCTGACTCAGTTTACCACATTATCATCTAGATCATTGATATTGATGACAACAACGGATCCAGCATCAGTCCTTGTGGCACACCATTAGTCACAGGCCCTCAGCAGAGAGGCAACTGTCTACTACCACTCTCTGGGTCTCCTGTGAAGACCATGTCTAATTCAATTTATTATCTCATCTAGAACACCTAGTGACTGAACCTTCTTGACCAACCTCCCATCTAGAACTTTGTCATGTAGACTATATCCATAGCTCTTCCTTCATAAACTTTCCTAGTAATTTCCTCAAAAATCTCTATAAGATTAATTAAACATGTCCTGCCATGCACAAAACCATGTTGATTATCCCTAATCCCCAATAATTTACTCACTACTGATTTCAGGCTTACTGGCCTATAATTTCCTGGTTCATTTTTCAAGCCTTTCTTAAACAATGGAATAAAATTAGTTATCCTCCAATCCTCTGGCACCTCACCTGGGGCTATGAAGGTTTAAAATATCACTGTTAGAACCGCTGCAAATTCTGCACTAGCCTCCCACAAGGTCTCAGCAACATGCAACCACTAAAGAGGAGTGACCCTAGAGTCTTATCTACCCTAAGGCAACAAGTACCTCTTCTGTATTCTGCATACAGAATATGACCTCACTACTGTTTTGCCTCACTTCTATGGATTCTATGTCCATTTTCTGAGTAAATACAGATGTTAAAAAATCCATTTCAGGTCTCCCCATTCTATTCCCATGTATATATTACCACTCTGATCTTCCAGAGAACCAATTTTGTTCCTTGCTATCCTTCTACTCTTAATATATCTGTAGAAGCCCTTGGGATTTTCTTTCACCTTAATTGCCAGAGCAGACTTATGCCTTCTTTTAGCCTTCCTGATTTCCTTCACAAGTATTTGCTTGCATTATCTTCCTTAATTACCTGATTTGTTTCTTGATGCCTACACCTGCTCTGCACCTCCTCCTTCTTAACCAGGGCTTCAATATCTCTGAAAAATAGCTGTTGCCCAAGCCTGTTAACCTTGCTTTTTATTCTGACAGTAACATACACACGCTGCACTCTCAAAATGTCACTTTTGAAGCCTTCAACCTCCAAGTACACCATTGCTAGAAAATAACCTGTCTCAATTTACACTTACCAGTATCCCTTCTGATACCATCAAAACTGACCTTTCTCCAATTTAGAATCTCCTTTGAAGTTAAGGGAACTGCTTCACCACAAAGATTGCACTTTGTGCCATTTTCCTGTAAGCACCAATTACATATTGAGAACAGATATAGATAACTAGTCACATAAAACCAAGGTTACAAACAGAGGTCAAAGTTTGAACTTGCACTGGCTTAGAGCTCACCTCCTAACTCTGTGAAATAATCCATTGCTTACATATACATTATGAGGATAATACAATACTCCTCTTTTGTGGTTGAATGTAGTTGCAACACACTGAAGAAGTAGAATATTATATAACACTGATAGTCCCATTTACTTAGTATTCATTAACCACTCTACTCCATACACTACTGACTGTTGCATGAGGCAACTGCTAAACATACACTCAGTGTCCATTTTATTAGATACACTGTACACCTGCTCATTACTGCAAATATCTAATCAGCCAATCATGTGGCAGAAACTCAATGCATAAAAGCATTCAGACATGGTTAAGCAGTTCATTTGGGTGGCTGAGGAGAGGGTGAATACTTGGGTGTTGAACTGTTGGGGTGTATGTGTGAATGTGGTTTAGAACTTGTTGAAGGAAATAGAGTAGGGAAGGAGCAGGAACTGCTGGGAGGGGCCTGTGTGGGTCTGGTAATTGTGGACAGGGTGGGGGGGTTGAAGGAAAGAAAGTGGAGGAGTGGGATAGGGATTGGGATCAGAGGTAGGCAGCTGGGGAGAAATAAAGGGAATGAGGAAATAGTGATGGATGGATGAATTAAAACTGAGACAAAGGGAATAAAAGAATAAGAAATGACAGTGGAGAGAGTTCTGAAAGTGAGGAAAATGATCAAGTTCAGAGAGGAGGTGTTGTCATAATTAAGTTTAATGAGAAGGCTCAAGGACACATGAAGAAAATTAACCCATTTGTACTAACAACAACTCAGGCAAATAAGATAGGGGAAATAGTATTTGCAAAAGTCCTTAATGATGGCAACCTATTGGTAAGATGTGTGAATGAGGAACAACTTGAGAAAGCACTCAAGCTAAAGGAGATGAGAAAATGCAAGGTGGAATACACAGGGAGGGTGAGAGCATGAAATGATGGTTGTAAAGGAGTGATCATGGGTGTACCAATGAGTATAAATATAGAGGAGTTAAAGAGGAATATCAAAGGGGGAAAAGTAATTCCCAAAACGGAGGGAATGAAAAAAGAAAGTGAAACAGTATTGATTGAATTTGAAGAAGGTGTGCCAAGGAAAGTGTTCCTGGGTTTCATGAATTACCCAGTAAGGGTGTATGTGCCAAAGCCATTGAGGTGCAATAGTTGTCAAAGGTTTGGACACATAGCTAAAAACTGTAAAAGGCAGAGGAGGTGTGCTAGATGTGGGGGTGATCATGAGTGTGGAACAGGAGTGCAGCCAAAATGCTGTAATTGCGGAGGAGCTCAATGTGGCATATAGTGGGTGTGAGGTTATGAGACGGGAGGATAAAATTCAAGAAATAAGTGAAAAGAAAGATCACTTATGTTGAAGCTGTAAGAATGTCAAGAGAACAGAATAACACTCCTAATGAACAGGGAGCAATAAGGATGCGAGAGATGCAGCAAAGAACAAATGACAGGATTTATGTAGGCAAAAAGGCTCTAGTAACATTCATTGCAGGAGTGATTAATAGTACGGCTGAGGTAAAGTCAACAAGTGACAAAATTCAGCTGGTGATCAAAGCAGCAGTAAACCATTTAGGGTTAGTAGGACCGACATGGGGAGAAGTGAGGGAGAACCTCACTAGTCAGTCAAGCCAGGAAGTGTCATAAGTTGGTTAATATTCATTACGGTGATTCTTTTGCAATGGAATGCAAGGAGTTTACTGGACAATGACCAGGAATTCAAGCACTTTATTAAAGAAATAGTTGTAAAACCGGATGTAGTGTGTATTCAAGAAACTTGGTTGAAACCAACCTTAGACTTGTGGTATATGGGTATAGAATGATAAGGAAAGATAGAAATCTAGTGGGAGGAGGGGGTTGTGTTATGTTAATCAAACAATGTATATCGTATAGGGTACTGGAAAAAGGGGTTCCTGATTACATAGTGGTGGAAGTGTGGGAGAGAGGAAGGAGTGGTTATAATTAACTACTACAATCCATGTAAAAGGATGGATTTGGACAGCCTTTTAAGGATACAAGGACAGGGCAGACATAAAGTAGTGTTGTGTGCAAATTTCAATACTCGCAGCACAATGAGGTTATCTGATTACACATTCAAATAGAAAGGTAATTGAAGATTTGATGGAAGAAAGGGATTTGGTGTGTATGAATGATGGTAGAGGAACAAGACTAAACATAACAGGAACTGAGTCAGTATTAGAAATTACGTTAGTGTCTAATATCTTGGCTGGCATCAGTAACTGGGGAGTTTGGACTGCTTCAACAGTAGACAGTGATCACTACCCAGTTTCATGTTCAGTGGGTGAAAGAGTTGAAGTAAGACCAGGTGGGGGAGTCCCAAAGTGGTGTTTGGAAAAGCAGATTGGGGCAAGTTCCAGAAGTTAAGTGAAGAAGCATTGACAAAGATTGACATTTCTGGAAATATAGATGAATTAAACAATCAGGTGACTTCAGTAATTATGGCAGCAGAAAGATCTATACCCAGGAGTAAAAATAGGATGAATAGAAATCTGGTACCATGGTGGACAGAGGAATGTTGTCAGGCTGTAAAAACAGAAATGGAGCATTCAAGCTAGTTAAAAGCACCCATAATATGCAGCATTTGATTCAATATACGAAGGCACAGGCAATGGTGAGAACTATATGTCAAGCTAAAAGGGCAAGTTGGAGGAGATTTTGCACCAAAGTAGGAAGAACAACTCCTGTGGGAGAGGTATGGGGAATGATTAAGAGGATGGGGGGAGATAGAAGGGATTGGGAGTATCCAGTAATAATATCTGAGGAGGAAGCTGCAGTCTCCAGCAGGGATAAGGCTGAGATCATGGCCAAGTCATTTGTAAAGATACATAGTTCAGAAAAATTTTCTGAAGAATGGAGGGGAAAGGAAAGAACAATGAGTCAACACCCAGGTGTGTTAAATAGGAGGGAAGAAACTGATGATATAATTGATGATCCATTTATGTTGGCAGAGATGGTGAGAGCAATAAAGAGATTGAGACCAACCTCCCCAGGGAAAGATCTCGTATGCTACGTTATGCTAAAAAATCTAGGAGAAGGAGCGCTCTTGAAGTTACTGCATCTTTACAACAGTGTGGGAGGAGGGAAGATTACCAAGTGCATGGAAAGAAGCAGTAGTAATTCCAATAAGGAAACCTGACAAGGATCCGTCAAAACCCACTAGCTTCAGGCCAATAGCACTAACATCAAATATATGTAAGGTAATGGAAAGGATGATAACTGAAAGATTATCGTATGATCTTGAGAAGAGAGGAATGCTGGCAAGTTATCAGTGGTTTGAGGAAGGGAAGGAATTCCATGGACTCAGTGATAAGGTTAGAGACTGAAATAAGAAAGGCCCAGGCAAATGAAGAATCAGTAGTTGCAGTGTTTTTTGACATTGAAAAAGCCTATGACATGATGTGGCAGGATTATTAATTAAACTGCACAAGATGGGGGTTGGGGAAAGAGTTTTTAATTGGATTAAAGATTTTTTTTGTTTGGTTAAAAGAAAATTCAAGTTTGGGTTGGATTGGAATGATCAAAACAGTACATAGTGGGAAATGGTACACCTCAGGGTAGTGTGATTAGCCCGTTACTTTTCATCATTATGATCAATGATGTCTTCACAAAGGTACCAGTGGATATAGGTAGGTCACTGTTTGTGGATGATGGGGTCTTGTGGAAAAGAGGCAGGAACATGGAGCATATAATCAGGAAACTACAAGGAGCAATTGATGAAGTGGTACAGTGGGGTTATGATTGGGGATGTAGATTTTCAGTAGAAAAAACACTATTTTTCACTAGGAAAAGAATTGAGGTAGGGAAGAAGTTAAGGATGTATGGAATTGAATTAGAAAGGGTTGGATCATTTAAATTTCTGGGAGTTATATTTGATTCATGATTAACATGGGCAGACCATATCAGGAAAGTTGAGGAGAAATGTAAAAAAGTAATAAACGTGATGAGATGTTTGACTGGTAGGGAATGGGGAGCAAGTTGTTCAGCATTAAAGAGAATGTATGTGGCTTTAGTAAGATCTGTGTTGGATTATGGAAGTGTAGCATATGGATCAGCAGCTGGGTCTCTTATAAGGAAACGGGATGTGATTCAGGCTCAGGTTTTGAGAGTGTGCAGTGGTGCTTTTAAAACATCACCAGTATCAGCCCTGCAGGTAGAAATGGGAATTAAGAAGGATGCAATTGATGGCAAACTACTGGGCTAATTTGCAGGGACACAATGATTTTCACCCTGCTAAAGGAGTGTTGCAGGAGTCTTCGGAAAATGGGAGGTTTCAGAGGGAAAACTTTAGTTGGGTAGGGAATGATATTGCTAGGGAATGTGGCGTGTTTGATCTAAGGATAAGTCCTTCAGTAGTTTATCCAGTTGTAGCTCCATGGAAGCTTGTATGGCCTGACATAGACTGGCATCTGTTAGAGGTAAAAAGGAAAGGAAAGTATAAAACTGATTTGGTAAGTGCATTTAACTGTCATGTGATGGAAAAGTATAGTGATTATACTCAGGTTTATACTGATAGTGCCAAGGAACCTGAAACAGGAGTGATAGGGTTTGGGGTGGCTATACCAGCAAAAGAAATTGCAATCAGCAGAAGAACATCTGATAAGTTAGCGGTGTATACAGTGGAGATGTTGGCAGTGTTTGTTATGTTGGGTGGAGAAAGCTAGACAAGTCAAAGTGTTGATGTGCTCAGATTCATCTTCAGTTCTAGTAAGTTTAAGGTCTTTTCACTCAAACAGTTGGCAAGATGTACTTTATGAAGTTCTTCAGTCTGTCACAAGAACTGCAAATTGGGGAGATCAGGTAAAGTTTCTATGGGTTCCAGCTCATGTAGGGGTGAAGGGGAATGAGAGGGTGGATGAGTTGGCTAAGAGGGTGTTAAAGAAAGAAAATATAGAAATGCACATTAGTATCAGTAAAGCAGAGGTTAAGTGTGTAATCTGGGAAAAAATCAACCAAATGTGGCAAGAAACCTGGAACAGGGAGGGGAAAGGGAGGCATTTACAAATATCAAATACAAAAAAGTGTTGCGGGTACTAGGGTAGATAGTAGATACAGAAGAGAGGAAATTGTGTGGACTAGGTTAAGGCTGGGGCACTGTGCACCAAACCAAACACTGAAATTAATAGGGAAACACCAGACAGGACTGCGTGAGGCATGTCAGGAAGAGGAGTCAGTAGAACAAGTTGTTCTGAGTTGCAGGAAGTATGGGATACAGAGAGAGATGATGAGGGAATTGGGGGTGCAGGAATTAACGTTAAAAGGGTTGCTGGGCATGGGTGAGAGAGCACAGGTTAGGGTATTTCTAGCTTTCTTAAGGGGTACAGGGTTTTTTATAGGATATGATGGATAAACAGGGATTAGGGTACTAGGATGGGAGGATAAAGTGTAGGTTGGGTTATGTGTGTGTGTACGATTGGGTGAAGGGATTTAGAATGTGAGTCTATCGCACACTCTGGAGCAGAAGGTGGCGGTAAGGCACCATTAAGCTGGGTGTCAACCGCCATAAAGCAAGACAGAGAGAGAGGAGGTTCAGTTGTTGTTCAGACCAGAATGGGGAAGTAATATGATTGAAGTGATTTTGACAATGGAATGATTGCTGGTGCCTGACAGGATAGTTTGAGTATTTCAGAAACTCTTGATTTTCCTGGGATTTTCACACACAATGGTCTGGAGCTTACAGAGAATGGGGTGCAAAATGTAAACAACACATCCAGTGAGCAGCAGTCTGTGGGTGAAAATGTTTTGTAAATGGGAGAAGTCAGAGGAGAGTGGCCAGATTGGTTCAAGTTGACAGGAATGTGATAGAAACTTGAGTAGCTACATTACAACAGGGGTGTGCTGAAGAGCATCTCTGAATGCACAAGTTGAACCTTGAATTGGATGGACAACAGCAGCAGAAGAACATAGAGACTTTACTAGGTCCAGGAAGCCATGGCATGTGAGCTTGTACTGACGACGTTAGATGAAAGTTGAGACCACTTGCCATTGGAATGGACCTGTTGTGAAGATTGCAAATGGTGTGTTCTTCCAATTTCTGTGCTAAAATTTCATGTATTCCAGGTAATATGGATAATTTCTTCCTTGTGCCAGTGTATCTGACTGTTCCTCTGATACTTTCTATATGGTGCTGCAGTAAAGAAGAAGAATATTCTCATTGGTTTAATGGTTGGTGCTTCACTCTTCATTTTTGGAATTTTGGCAGCCATCGCCTGGTACTTTGGTGAGTATTTTATACTGCTGTGCTTGTCCTACCACCACATGAAAATCAAGACATTTTAAGGCACAAAAGCATTTTCTCTCATGTGTTTCCTTCATAAATGATTACGGGAAAGAGGAGAACCTGTATAGCTTGTCCTAAAGGTGACATTTTGCAACTAATGCCAGATCTGGAGGACACAGTCTGAAGTTTACAGTTAAATTTTGATCATTTAGAATCAGAATCAGGTTTATTATCACTGCCTGATATTGTGAAATTTGTTGCTTTGCAGCAGCAGTATGGTGCAATACATAGAATGTACTATAGATTGCAAATTATATATAAATTAAATAGGTCATACAAAATGAGGGCAAAAATAATGAAGCAGCCTTCATGGCTTCATTAACCATTCAGAAATTTGATGGTGGAGTGGAAGGAGTTGTGCCTAATATGTTGAGTGTATGACATCAAGCTCCTGTTCCTCCTCCCTAACGGTAGTAATGAGAAGGCACATCCAGAGTGGTGGGGTTCTTAATGATGGCTGCTGCATTTTTTTTTTGTGGCATCACCTTTTGAAGGTATCCTTGATGCTGGGGAGGCTAGTGGTCAAGATGGTGCTGGCTGAGCTTACAACCCTCTGCAGCTATTTCTACTTCTGTGCAGTGGTCCCTCCATACAGACAGTGATGCAATCAGATACATAGCTCTCCATGGTACATCTGTAGAACTTTGCAGGAGTCTTTGGTGACATACCAAATCTCAAACTCTAAATGAAATAGAGCCACTGGTGTGCCTTCTTTGTAAATATGTTGGTCCCAGGATACATAGACACTCGGGTACTTGAAACTGCTCACCCTTTCCACTACTGATCCTTTGAGAGTTAGTGTGTGTCACATTGAGATAGATGGCATATTCAGCATGGAAATGTGTAGAAACCCATCACCAATAACAAGACTATTTATGCTAAGCTGTTCTAATAGCGTTTTGAACAGTTACATTTAACAGGCAGAACTTAATGCATTGAATGGGATGGACACCAGGTTTAACTATTCAGAGTAAGGATAAAGTTCTGGGAGGTAACATAAGATACAGCAATCTAGGTATAACAGATAAAGAACTAGCACAAGGAGACTTCAAGAGAAAAATCCTTTAACAATTTCAGGATGCCCTATGATAGTTTACTCGCAGTCTCAGGACCTTTTGGTTTGCTCTGACATTGGAACTTGCACCTTTGTCCCTATTTCCACTTCAGAGCTAAACTCAGGAATTTCCCTCCACCTCCTCAAAACAAATTTAGCAAAGTTTATATTTGCCTCTGACGTATTGTCAGTTTTAGTTTCTTCAGACACTCAGGACATAGGGGAATAAATTTTACATTGCCAGAACATGCAGTTCTACTGTGCAATAACATATTTTGATTTGGATTCTATTAAGGTATTTTAGAAGTTTATCTTTGGGGCAATGTGCATGATGTTTTCTGGGACATGGTGGGGGTAGTAAAATTCCACCTACGGGCTTTGAATCTTATGAAAGCTTTTATTTGCAGTTTCAACTTACAACTGCATACCCTGTGGTACTTCAAAAGGGTGCGTAGCCCCATTACAATGGTGTGATGGGATACCGCAGTGTGCCAACGGCGAGGATGAAGAATGCTGTAAGGAAGATTTTACAATGCTATTGTTTGGTGTTTGCATTGATGTTCCTGTGTCCATTTGTTCCTTCCCAGTTACAGTAAGAATGGCAGCTCTGTTTTGATATGTTTCTGAAGATTTAATAATGTGATGCCTGATTAAACTGTGCATGATTTGGTACTATTACTCAAAAAGTGGTTAAATACCGTTGTCAATGATGTGGGGCAATGAGAACAAACTTCGGTGCTTCTACACTCAGTGGCTACTTTATTAGGTACACCTGCACATCTGCTTGTTAATGCAAGTATCTCATCAGCCAATCATGTAGCAGCAAGTCCGTGCATAAAAGCATGCAGACACGGTCAAGAGATTCACTTGTTCTTCAGAGCAACCATGAGAATTGGGAAGAAATGTGATCTCAGTGACTTTGACTGTGGAATGATTGGTGCCAGACAGGGTGGTTTGAGTATCTCAAAACTGCTGATCTCCTGGGATTTTCAAGCACAACAGTCTCTAGAGTTTACAGAGAATGGTGCAAAAAAACAAAAGAAGCTTCTGGTGACTGGTAGTTCTGTGGGGGGAAAAATCATCTTGTTAATGAGAGGTTAAAGGAAAATGACCAGACTGGTTTAAGCTGATAGGAAGACGACAGTAACTCAGATAACCATGAGTTACAACAGTGGTGTGCAGAAGAGCATCTCTGAATGCACAATTCATTGAATGTCGAAGTGGATGGCCTGTCGCAGTAGAAAGCCACAAGCGTACACCACTGAGTGTATGCTTTCACTGTAGCACTGGACGCCAATAGCAATGACCCACTTTCTAATTAGCAGGCAATACTAGAATTTCACTTCCACTTCTCATATTGACTACCAAAAAAAACAACTGTAGGAGGTTCTCCATGATTCCATGTTGAGGAGGTGGTCACTAGTTCCTGCAATGCTATGGAAGTTTCTTGAGCTGGATGGTTTGGTTATTTTTACCCAGTAGCACCATTACATATGTGTGAGTAAGGATGACCATGGAATCGTATGATTAAGTGTTGCTACCATGCCATGTTACTACTGGTACACACTGAGCAACTTAGTGCGGGAGCGACAGACTGGACCCACCGAGGTGGAAAATGTGTGCACTCAGAAGCCCATGCCAAAAGAGTGTTCTCCACGCGTAGAATGCCCAAGCGATCCACTGCATGCTCAACAGCTGCATTCTTATCGATCTGATATGGGACACCTGCCATTCCCAATCTGGTGACCGTGTTTGAATTTTCACTAGTCCCTACCGAGTTGCTAAACTTTTGCTGGAAAGACAACCTTGCTATCTGCTAGCTTCGTGTCATTGAGGTAGGGTGACAGTCGGGTCAAAATCATTCTCGACCCAATTGCAACAAGTTCTCACTCAGCATCCACAGTGTGAGCCTTTCAGTGAAGGTATTCTGGAACCTGGAACAGTACAGCACAGGAACAGGCCATTCAGCCCACAATGTTTTGACAAACCAATTAAATTAGTGATCAAGTAGCCAAGTAAACTAATCCCCTCTGCTGACACAATGTCCTTCCATTTTCCTCACATTCTTGTGGCAATCTAAACATCTCTTAATATTCCTTAACATTTCTGTCTCTAAACACCCCAGGCAGTGTATTCCAGGCACCCACTGTTTTCTGTGTTTGGGGGGGAGAAAAACACTTGTCTCTAACCTCTCGTTTAAAACGATCCCTTCTTACCTGAAATGCATGCCCGTTGGTATTAGACATTTCAACTCTGGGGGGAAAAAAGACCTTCTATGTCTATGTTCCCTATGCCTTTCATAATCTTATAACCCTCTATCAGATCTCCTGTCAGCCTCCACTTCTCCAGAGAAAACTGTATATGTAGTATAATATTGAACCACACAGAAAAGATCATCCAAGATATGACTCATGATATTGCATCACATGCTTTCCAGATAAACAAAGACATATCTGATCCTCTGTTTTCCCCTAAAAAAAATGTTCAGCAGTTCTCTCTCCTTCAAGGGAAGCAAAACCAGAATCTCTAGTTTCATGGAACTTAAACCTCTTAACCACAGAGCCATGTAAATAAATATTTTCTGGTTATTTCTTTTGAGGCTTTCACATCCTGAAGCACAATGCTTTAAACCTGGAGTCACAAGATACTGTAGGTGCTGCAATACAGGGCATGAAGTCTGCTGAAGGAACTTAGTGGGTTGAGTAGCATCTGTGGAAGAAAGGAATGTCAAAGTTATGGGTCAAGTTCAGGGCCGATGCTGGATCAAATTGTCAATAATTCTTCCCCCCCCCCCCACCCACCCCAGAGAATGTGCTTGACTTGCTGGAGTCCTCCAACCAATTGCAAGTTGCTTGTCCTCCTGATCAGGACTGGCTCAATATTATACATGTACAACCTTTCATTCCAGCAGTGAAACTGCAGATGCAGGAATCCAGAGCAAAACCCAGAATGTTGGAGGAACTCAGTGGTGGAGTCCTCAGCAATGGAGGGAAATGGATTGTTGACATTTTGGACTGAGACCCTTCATCTAGATAGAAGGGAAATAGCCTGTTTAAAAAAGATAGAGGGAAGAGCTGAGCAAGAGTTTGCAGATGGTGAGATCCAGGTGAGGAAGAGTAATGGGCAGGTGAGGTGTGATGGAAGTGACAATGGGCTGATGTGGTGTGACATGGTATGGGAGGGTGGGGGGGGGGCTACTGCACAGGAGGGAAGTAAACTGCAGACAGTTGTAAACTCTATCAACTCCACCATGAGCTTTAGTCTCTGTAGTATCCAGTAGTATTCAGGGAGCAATGCCTCAAAGGTGTCCATCAGTAAGGACCCCAGTACCCAGGTCATGCCTTGTTTTCATTCCTGCCATCAGGAAGGAGGTACAGAACCCTAAAGGCACATACTCAACAATTCTTCACCTCTGCCATCCAATTTCTGAATGGACATTGAACTCATGAACTCTACCTCACTACTTTATAAAATTTCTATTTTTGCATGACTTGTGTAATTTTATACATGTGTGTGTTATTATTATCATGTATTGTATTTTTCTGCTGCAAAGCCAACAAATTTCACAACATATGCCAGTGATATTAAATCTGATTCTGAGATGACAGAATCTGACAGCTGAGGAAATAGAGCACAGAATCAAGGTATCAATGAGATTGAAAGATTACAGAGAAAATTTATAAGAATGTTGCCAGGTTGAAAAGGTTAAAACTTTATTCCTTGGAGCATGCGAGAATGAGGGGAGATCTGATAGAGGTATACAAAATTGAGGGGAACAGATAGGGTAAACACAAGCAGCTTTTTACACTGAGGTTGTGGGACACTAGGACTAGAGGTCATTGGTTAAGGGTAAAAGGTGAAATATTTAAGGGGAACCTGAGGAGGAACTACTTCACCCAGAGGGTGGTGAGAGTGTGGAATGAGCTCCCTGTCGATGGGGTGGACTCGGGTTTGATTTTAAAATTTAATAGAAGTTTGGATTGGTACATGGGTGGGAGGGGTGTGGAGGGCTATGGTCCAGTTGCAGGTTGATAGATTGAGATGTACCTGCTTCTTTGCTGTAGGGTTCTATGACACTCTGACTCTTCTAGAAACCCTAGATTTTATTACAGGCAATTAACTACCTAATTGACTAGCAATTAACTAGGGAAAGGTTAAATAAGTTGGGACTTTTTTTCCCCTGGAACATTGGAGAATGAGGGATATAGATTGGGTAAATGCAGACTGGGACAATGAGGTCTACAAATGAGATTGAACTGCCAGAATGGCGGTTCAGCAATGTTACGTGGAGAGCAAAGGGCACGATGAGGCACAGAAAAGGACATCTACTGCAAAGACTCCAGTAGTGAAAACCACTTGCACCATTGGACTCTGATATCCAGAGTCAAGAAAGTGTAACTGCCCCATTGCAATGGCTTTTAAAAAAAAAGGCACAGGCCTCCTATCATGGTTGGGTATGACAGACAACCACCAACAGTATCGGTGGTGTCCTGTAATTCATTTAACTACTTCCATGGAAATTTGACTCATTGGGACAGCCACTTAATTATGCCAAAATGTACTGGTCCTGATGTGTCCTAGTTATTATATATAAAAACATAAAGGCAACATCTTTTTATTCTTTGGATATTTCCAGCAGTAAATAAAATCAGAAGTATTGATACGCTACAGTAAGTGTAGGGATTGAGGATTGCTGTTACGTATAAAATAAAAGGTAAAAAGCAGAAACCACAGGAATGTCTCAGTAGGCCATCCAATGGTCTACTCTCCATCAGTAATACCTGTGTGAGATGACACTACTTTCCTTGTTCTAACAAAAGGTTACAGACTCAAAGCATTGACAGACACTCTTTTCAGCCTCACCTGTTGATTATTTACAGTACTTTCTGGTTGTATTTCAGATTTACAGAATGTGGTTGTTTTAATTTAAATTTGGGTTACTCATCTTCCAGGTCCATAGCTCCTTTTAAGTTTAAAACTTTTCTCATTCAGACCTCTCAATCCCACGTGCACAGCAGAACAGGGTGATGTCATTCTAAAAGATCACAGTTCAGCTTGGCTAATTTCCTATCCATTGTATCTCTGCTAGAGTGTGTGTGTGTGGACTTTTGCACAACAGTCTAGTAAATTTATGTATTGTACTCTACTGCTGCTGCAAAAATAAACAGATTTCATGACATATGTGACTGATAAACCTGATTCCTAGATGGGTCTGTGGACCGAGAGTGGAAAGAGGGCAGGGAGAGAGGAATCATGGCTGAGAAAAGAGGAAGGGAGCAGGAAGCACCAACCAGACATTCTGGAATCAATAAACCAATTGTCTGGCACCAAATTACCTTGTCTGGCGACTCAGGGCTGGGTGTGTCTGTACCCACATCAGAATCAAGTTTATTATATTGGCATGTGTCGTGGAATTCGTTAACTTAGCAGCAGCAGTTCAATGCAATACATAATAGAAAAGAAAAAAAGTAAAAATAAGTAAATCAATTACAGTATGTATATTGAATAGATTAAAAATGTGCAAAAACATAAATTTATATTAAAGAAGTGAGGTAGTATTCATGGGTTCAATGTCCATTTAGGAATCAGATGGCAGAGGGGAAGAGGCTGTTCCTGAATTGTTGAGTGTGCCTTCAGGCTTCTGTACTTCCTACCTGATGGTAACAGTGAGAAAAGGGCATGCCCTGGGTGCTGGAGGTCCTTAATAATGGATGCAGCCTTTCTGAGACACCACTCCTTGATGATGTCTTGGGTACTTTGAAGATGGAGCTGACTAGATTTAGGACCCTCTGCAGCTTCCTTTGGTCTTTTGCCGTAGCCCCCCATACCAGACAGTGATGCAGCCTGTCAGAATGCTCTCCACGATACATCTACAGAAGTTTGAGTGTTTTTGTTGACACACCAAATCTCTTCAAACTCCTAATGAAGTATAGTTGCTCTCTTGCCTTCTTTATAGCTGCATCAATATGTTGGGACCAGGTTAGGTCCTCAGAGATCTTGACACCCAGGAACTTGAAACTACTCACTCTCTCTACTTCTGATCCCTCTGCGGATTCTTTGTGTTCCTTTGTTTTGCCCTTCCTGAAGTCCACAATCAGATCTTCTGTATTACTGACGTTGAGTGCCAGGTTGTTGATGCAACACCACCACACATATCTCACTCCTGTACGCCCTTTCGTCTCCATCTGAGATTCTATCAACAATGGTTGTATCATTAGCAAATTTATAGATGGTATTTGAGCTATGCCTAGCCACAGAGTCATGGGTACAGAGAGAGTAGAGCAGTGGGCTAAGTATGCACCGCTGAGGGGCGCCACTGTTGATCATCAGTGTGGAGGAGATATTATCACCAATCCATACAGATTGTGGTTTTCCGGTTAAGAAGTCGATCTAATTGCAGAGGGAAATATAGAGGCCCAGGTTCTGAAACTTCTCAATCAAGATTGTGAGAATGATAATATTAAATGCTGAGCTATAGTTGATGAACAGCATCCTGACATTGGTGTTTGTATTGTCCAGGGGGTCTAAAGCCATTTGGAGAGCCATTGAAATGGCCTCTACCGTTGACCTATTGTGGTGATGGGCAAATTGCAATGGGTTCAGGTCCTTGCTGAGGCAGGAGTCCAGTCTTGTCATAACCAACCTCTCAAAGCATTTCATCACTGTCGATGTGAGTGCTACTGGGCGACAGTCATTAAGGCAGCTCACATTATTCTTCTTGGGCACTGGGGTAACTGTTGCCTTTTTGAAGCAAGTGAGAACTTCTGTCTGTAGCAGTGTGAGGTTGAAAATATCCTTGATTACTCCGCCAGTTGGTTGGCACAAGTTTTCAGAGCCTTACCATGTACTCCGTTGAGGACTTCTGGCTTGCAAGGGTTCACCCTCTTTGAAGACAGCCTAACATCGGCTTCCAAGTCAGATCACAGGGTCACTGGGTGCAGCAGGGATCTTCACAGCTGCAGTTATAGTCTGTCTTTCAAAGCAGGCATAGAAGGCCCTGCTGCCCCTGGCTCTCCTTGTCTTCCACCTGTCCCACATTCTTTCTGCTCTTTGCTCTTGCCAGATTTACAAACTTGGTCTCTGCTCCATATTGACAAATAAGTCTTATGCACTCTAGGGTGCCCAAGAATTTTGCACAGTACTGTATTTGTCAACATGGAGTGGAGAGTTTGTTTGTAACTTTGCTGAGAGCAAAGGATATATACAGTATGTGCCTTTGTGTAATTTTGCACAGTACTGGAACATTACAGTCTGGAATACTGTGAAGGCAATGACATTTTTCTTTGTTTAAGACAAATTAAGGAGCAAGTTTTGATGATTCAAAATCTCATGATGTAAACATTAAAAATAATCTTCATTCTAAAACGAACAAGAATTTATTTGGAAATGAACGAATTTATTTATTTATTGTTGCTTTTTAAGGAAAGACAATTTTCTCTAAAGTTCAGTAACATTTTTACATTGGAATGGACCATGGTTGCAATTCAATTGAACAAAGTTTGTGATATGCTGACAAGATCATTTTGCAATTTTGTTTTCCTTTAAATTACAGTTAAGTTAACGAGATCAGATTTTGTGCTTTATGCAAGGGATAAAGCTTACGGCTGGAGACCAGTGTGCCATGATGACTGGAACGAGGATGGCGCAAAGCAAGTCTGTAAGACGATGGGATACCACAGGTAATGCTGGATAAATAAAATTGGACATTTCCAGTGCATTCTCTTAAACATAATTATTTACCAGGTTGTGACCTTTCACACTTTAACCTGCTAAATTCTACTGAAGTCCTCGAATAGAATACATTTCAGTGGCTGAAGCCACTTGACTGAATGTGTGGAGTTAACAAGCAACAGTTAGCAGTCCCATTGAGAGTAGACGTAGGATGATTGTATAGAATCCGAAATGACAGACATGGATGTTGTTTCATTGTATTTTCGTCATTGTGTATCTACATATCTGTCGCCCATGGGGTATGACAATATGGTGGTTAAGTTCCTGGGCTGGTGTCTAATGGCCCAGTTTATTGTGTGGGTACTCTACTTTCTGACGAATTGGAAGAGAGTGTGATTCTGCCCACCAGTACTCTCAACCATCTACTGATGCACGGCTGAGAGGGTCCTACCAAGTGGCATGGCTGTGTGGCACAGAAACTGCACTGCAGCAGGCAGGAGGGTTTCACAATGGGTAGGTAAGACTGCCCAAAGCCTCACCAGCACCTCCATACCCACCATCAAGGGCATCCGGCTTATACAGAAAGGCGCCAGAGAGACCAGTAAATTATGAAGAATCCCTGCCGCCCTATTCATGGACAGTGTATAAGGTGATGAGAGGCATTGATCGTGTGGAAAGTCAGAGGCTTTTCCCCAGGACAGAAATAGCTATCATGAGACGGCATAGTTTTAAGGTGCTTGGAAGTAGGTACAGAGGAGATGTCAGGGGTAAGTTTTTTTTACACAGAGAGTGGTGAGTGCGTGGAATGGGCTGCTGGTGATGGAGGTGGATATGATAGGGTCTTTTAAGAGATTCCTGGATAGGTACATGGAGCTTAGAAAAATAGAGGGCTATGGGTAACCCTAGGTAATTTCTAAAGTAAGTACATGTTCGGCACAGCGTTGTGGGCTAAAGGGCTTGTATTGTGCTGTAGGTTTTCTGTTTCTATGACTGTCCCTAGACTGTGTGCCCATTTCCTGTCAGGGGAGAGGCTATACAGATCCATGCCAGGACCACCAGACTCAAAAACAGCTGCTTCTCTCCAAGCTGTCAGGCTGATCAACTCCTCCAGCCATTAACCCATCCCATCACCACTACTTTGCCATTTCCTGTCAGTCACCTTGTGTACAGACAGTCCCGTACCCAGTGTCACTTTATTTATTTACACACTCTATGTATATAAACTCATTTTATATATTTATATTCATTGTGTTTTTGTGTTAGTTATCTTATTGTGCATTTTTTTATGTAGTATCAGATCCACAGTAACAATCATTTTATTCTCCTTTACACTTGTGTACTGAAGAGCAATAATAACCAATCCTGAATTATCAGTTCAAGTTGTACTTGAGACAACTGGGGACTTGCTTCTGGGAGTTAGATATTTTTAAAATTAAAAGCAAACATAATTAATGGTGGAATGTAATTAAAATCAATGTGGTTCATTGAGGTCATTGGATAGTGAGGACTGCTGACAACATCATTGCTCCATCCAGGACACGTATCAGAAGCCCTGCATATGCAGAGCCGCCAACATTGTCAAAGACCCCTCCCATCCTCCCCACAGTCTCTTCAACCTCCCATCAGTACAGAGAAGGTTTACAAGAATGTTGCCAGGACTTGAGAA
Source organism: Hypanus sabinus (assembly GCF_030144855.1). Taxonomy (NCBI): domain Eukaryota; kingdom Metazoa; phylum Chordata; class Chondrichthyes; order Myliobatiformes; family Dasyatidae; genus Hypanus; species Hypanus sabinus. The sequence continues at coordinate 168,409,068 of NC_082709.1, read as the reverse complement.
ACTGAGTTACAGAGAAAGGTTGAATAGGTTAGGACTTTATTCCCTGGAGCGTAGAAGAATGAGGGTGATTTGATAGAGGTGTATAAAATAATGATGGGTATAGATAGAGTGAATGCAAGCAGGCTTTTTCCACTGAGGCCAGGGGAAGAAAAAAAACCAGAGGACATAGGTTAAGGGTGAAAGGGGAAAAGTTTAAAGGGAACATTAGTGGTGGGAGTGTGGAATGAGCTGCCAGATGAAGTGATAAATGCAGGCTCTCTTTTAACATTTAAGAAAAACTTGGACAGGTACATGGATGAGAGGTGTATGGAGGGATATGGTCCAGGTGCAGGTCAGTGGGACTAGGCAGAAAAATGGTTCAGCACAGCCAAGAAGGGCCAAAAGGCCTGTTTCTGTGCTGTAATGTTCTCACCTAGTGATACTGGACCCACACAGTTTTGAATACCTCGTAGCTGCTGTGAGGGAAACAGTAATCTGCTCAGAGGGTATTTAGGGATTGAAAGTAATTGTTGGTTCTTGTCACTGGAGTCCACTTCCTGTGAATGAATATATGTCATATCAGAACATTTAACTACCTGTTGCCTGGGAATATTGTTGGAGCAGAACAGAGGAAATCTTAAGTCTGCCTCAAGTTGAACATATGTAAGTGAAATGCATTAATCATAATTAATCTTGCATTCAGAATGTTAAACCACTTAATTAGTTAAGCAGCGGACTGGAGTGATGTTAAATGGTTGTTCATGGATTAGGCTTCAAACTTTCTAATGTTCAATGGCAATCCCAGGTTATCGACTTAAAAACTCCTAATATTATGACATGGTTTTTCAAGGATCGTCCTTAAATCTCAATAAATATTTGTTTGTGGTTTACTATGTGACCATAAGGCATATGAGCAGAAATGGTTCATTCCGTCTGTTGAGTCTGCTCCACCATTCCATCATGACTAATTTATCATCCCTCTCAATCCCACTCTTCTGCCTCCTCTCTGTAACCTTTGAGGCCCAGACTAATCAAGAATCTATCAACCTCCACTTTAAATATACCCAATAACTTGACCTCCACAACCATCTGTGGCAATGAATTCCACAGATTCACTACCCTCTGGCTAAAGAAATTCCTCCGACGTCTATTCTAAAGAAAAGTTCTTGAACCAGAGGGGGTAACTTCACCCACCCCATCACTGAACTTTTCCCACAACTCATGGACTCACTTTCAAGGACTCTTTAGCTCACGTTCTCTATTTATTGCTTATGTATATATGTATTTATTGTTATTATTGTTATTTTCTTTTGTAATTGCACAGGTTGTTGTCTTTTGCACATTGATTATACGTGTATCCTGTTGGGTGCGGTCTTTCACTGATCTATTGTGTTTCTTGGATTTCCTGAGTCTGCCGCATGAAAATGAATCTCAGGGTCGTATATGGCGACATATACGTACATGGATGATGAACTTGCTTTGAAATGGGCTACCTTCGATGGGAATCTTGGTCAGCAGGGATCAGTTGGGCCAAAGGGCCTACCTCCAGGCTGACTCTCTATGACAGATTTTGGATAAGAGTGTCCATCTGCTATTTTGCTGTAGTTGTTACTCCCTAAAGAGTCTATCAGGATAGAAAGCTATCTGTATATGAAAAGCCAATCAGGCATTTGCCCTTTTATTATAATTATCCTGGACAATTTCAAGGCACTAATTCCTGGGCAAAATCTATTACCACCCCAGCTGGATTTCACATTAGGTGCCTGTGCAGTAAGTATCTTCCCTGTACACCCATGCTCATTTTTGTCTTTCCGTCTGTTCCACAGAAATTACTCTAACTATGGATCAGTCTCGATGAGCTCCATAAAAACCTCAGAATTCTTGACTCTGAATAACAGCATAAAAATGCGAAACATCTACAGTAAACTAATCATTAGGTCAGTTATTGTGGCCTATTCTCCCCCCCCCCCCCCCCCCCCCCCGTTTCACTGTGTCGGGACACTGCATTGGTTGCTTTCTGATCAAATATTTAATATCCTGCTCAAAAGTATGTTTCTCATTTGCAGCAAAAGCTGTCAGTCTGGACTGGTGGTCACTATACGTTGCATAGGTAGGCAATGTACCTGGTTTATTATTGTTTATTATATAAATTTATTGATTTAGTATTATGAATTATGAATCTTTAACCTGTTCTTGAATGTTTCACAAAGGAAGATAAATGTTCTTGCTGAATATTCTCAGAGTTCAAGGCCTGTGTCAGTTTCAATTTCTTACCTGAGCAGACCCTGCATAAAAGAAGTCACCCTTCACTACTTCCATTGGCTCTGTTGAGGTTCCAACACCTTCCCCTTCTCTCCCCTTCCAGCATTCTGATCAGGCTGTTACCTTCACAACATCCAGGACTGCTGCTTCCATTGACATCTCCCCTTCTCACGCCGCTTTCTCATGTGACCGCAGGAGATGCACAATGGCTGACCTTTAGCTCTTCCCTTCCCAACATCAGGAATCCAAACAAGACTTTCCAAATGAAGGAGGAATTCACTTGCGCTTTATCCAATCTAGAGTATAACACTCGTGATCTCCTCTACACTGGGGAAACCAAATACACACTACATAACCATTTTGCAGTGCTCGTCTGTTCAGTCCAGAGGTGCAATCCCTGAGCTTCCAGTTGCCTGATCTTCAAAATGTGATGCCTCATAAAGGCGGTATCTATCGTTAAGAACCACAACCACCCAGGACGTGTCCTCTCATCAGGGAGAAGGTATAGGAGTCTGAAGATGCACACTTAACATTTTACAAACAGCTTCTCCTCTGCCATCAGATTTCTGACAGACAATGAACCAACCTATGAACACTACCTCACTTAATTTTTTTGCTTTCTTTTTGCATTACTTATTGAATTTAACTTTTTCTACACATTTCTTATTTAGATTCTTTAATGAATTGAGCTGTGCTGCTTGGGTGAAGTGGGTGGAGGCACGTCAACCAAAGGAGTGTAAGGCATTCCTGCCTTCCGCTAGCCTGCAGGTTATCCTTGGGCAAGGTGTAGCAACTGCTTAGGCCCCTGATCAGTGTCACATGAAGCCATGGGAGCAGGTGGTGGGTGGTTGTATGAGCTGCTGGTGCATATCACAAGTCCAGATTATGCACCCACTGCCACCAGGCAGACAATCTCTGAAGAGTATTGACAAATTCAATACAAAAGTATTGAAGAGTATTGATGAGGGTAGGGCACTGGATATGGTCTACATGGACTTTAGCAAGGCATTTGACAAGGTCCCTCACGAGAGACTCATCCAGAAAGTCATGAGGCATGGTGGAACGTTGGCTGTTTGGATAAAAAATTAGCTTAAAGGAAGAAAGCAGAGGGTAGTTGTGGAAGGAAAGTATTCTGCCTGGAGATCGGTAACTAGTGGAGTGCCGCCAGGATCTGTCCTGGGACCCCTGCTATTTGTGATTTTTATAAATGTCCTGGATGAAGAGGTGGAAGGATGGGTGAGTAAGTTTGCGGATGACACGAAGATTGGAGGAGTTGTGGATGGAGCTGTAGGTTGTCGAAGGTTACAAGAGGATATAGACAGGCTGCAGAGTTGGGCAGAAAAATGGCAGATGGAGATCAATCCGGACAAGTGTGAGGTGATGCATTTTGGAAGGACAAAGCAGAAGACTGAGTACAGGATTAATGGTCAGTTACCTAAGAGTGTGGATGAACAAAGGGACCTTGGGGTTCAAATCCATACACCCCTCAAGGTCGTTGCGCAGGTTGATAGGGTAGTTAAGAAGGCCTATGGGATGCTAGGCTTCATTAATAGGGGGATTGAGTTCAAGAGTAGAGAGGTCATGTTGCAACTCTACAAATCTCTGGTGAGACCGCACTTAGAGTATTGCATTCAATTCTGGTCACCTCATTATAGGAAGGATGTGGAAGCTATGGAGAGGGTGCAGAGGAGATTTACCAGGATGTTACCTGGTTTGAGAACAAGTCACATGAAGCAAGGTTAGCAGAGCTGGGACTTTTCTCTTTGGAGCATAGAAGAATGACAGGGGACTTGAGAGAGGTCTACAAGATTGAGAGGCATAGATAGGGTGGATAGTCAGTACCTGTTTCCCAGGGCACCAATAGCAAACACCAGAGGGTATATGTACAAAATTAAGGGAGGGAAGTTTAGGGGAGACATCAGGGGTAAGTTTTTTTTTACACAGAGGGTTGTGAGTGCCTGGAATGACTTTCCAGGGATGGTGGTGGAGGCTAAAACATTAGGGGTATTTAACAGCCTCTTGGACAGGCACATGGATGAAAGAAAAATAGAGGGTTATGGGTCAGTGAGGGTTTAGTACTTTTTTTTTAAGGATTATATGGGTCGGCACAACATGGTGGGTTGAAGGGTCTGTACTGTGCTGTAGTGTTCTATGGTTCTAAAGGCTTGGGGTCAACTATCTTGTTGTAAAGACACTTCCTAGAAGAAGCTAATGGCAAATCAGTTCTGCAGAAAAATTTGCCAAGAATAATCATGGTCTTGGAACAACCATAATTGCCTACATCATACAGCATGGGACATAACAAATAAACAAACTGAACTGCTGCCATAAAGCAACAAATTTCATGATCTTTACAAGTGATGTTAAACCTGATTCTGATTCCTATTCTGTCACATTAATTCTCTATCCTATTCCAAATGTCACTAATGGCATAAAGTAAACTTGAGGAATGACACCTCACCTTTTTAACATTTGCATGTTGCAAGCTTAATATCAAATTCAACAACTTTAACATGTTGTTTGTTCGTATCAGGACTGGACAGTTGTTGCTAGTCATCCATCTGTTACATTGGTTCAATATTTCTGCTTCTGTCACTGCCCAATTGTTTGGGAATTTGTTGCAGCTGTGATGCACATTTCACAAATTTCACATATCCTTTTTGTTTAGCTTCTATCTCAATAATTCCCATCATTGATCTGTCAACAAAATGATTTCAATAACTATCTCCTGTCAATCTAGCTGTTTCCGCTAACCTTTCTTTGGCTTGATACTAACTTTGCTCTCCTTCCTGGTCTGACAAAGGGATTTCAACCTGAAGATTTAAATCTGTTTCTTCTTCCACAGAGGCTGCCTGACCTCCTGAGTGTTTCCTGCATTTCTGCTTTTACTTCGGATTTCCAGCATCTGCAGTTTTTTGTTGTTTTGCAAAAATTAGCAAGTGGCAGAACTCAACAGATTGAACAGCCTGAGATGGTTGCTGTTTCAGATCAAATTCGGCATCAGGGCTGAGAGGATGGAGGGAAATTAACCAGTATATAGAAGCAAGAGAGAGGGGTTAGACATGCTGATAGGTGGTGGGTAAGACCAGACTGGTAAGGGGTTTGATAGGCAGATGGGGGGGTCGGGTGGAAGAATGTTGAGACAGAGTTTGGTAGGTGATTGGTGGAAACATTAGAAAAGAAGGGGAAAAAAATAGGGAGGTGGAGGCAGGTGGGAAGGTGACAGGTGATTGGTGGAATCAGATAAGGGCTGAATGACAGGCAGATGGAACTAGGTGGGGTGGGTAATGTCTAGGTAAAGGAATTGTGGGTAGAGCAGGGGAAGAGTGGAAAAGATGAACAAAGAGTATTTGTTCTTTCATTTGGTTTTTGATAGGAGCCACATTAGTTTAGTTAACACAATGAAGGCATGTAAGATAGAGCAGATTGAACAGAGGAGAAATAACCATGTTTTTGAGGTTTGTGGGCACTGGAGAGATTCGTGCTGGGCTCTAGCTGTCACAATTAATGGTTTGAATGAGGCCTTCAAACATAATTAACCCAAATTGGGTAGGAAGCAGTGTGGAGCAGAGAGTGAAGGTCGTAAGTATAAACTGGAAGGGCTTGGTAGTCTGAGAGACCCAAGTGTTCTTGGTCGCAGAATTTAATATGTACAAGCAAGGTATTAAACGAGCTGTCTTTGCTGTCAGGAAATCATTCATTGAGAGGAATTGCATGGCAAATGCTGGTGACGTTAACGATGATTCTGAATCTGTCTGCAAGAATAAAAATGTTTGACTGCAATTATATAGAAACCTGTTGAGGCTGCATCTGGAAAATTGTGCACAGGCCAGGAGATTTTGCCCAAAGAAGGGGATACTTGCAAATGAAGGAGTCAAGTGTAGGCTCATCAGGTTAACATGTGGAATGAAGTTGGGGGAATGGGGTAGATTTTGTTTCATGAGGAGCGATTAAGCAAACTGGTCAGATATCTTAGCAAAATGAGAGGTGATCTCATAAAAATATACAACATTTTTAGTATTAGGCTGTGTAGAACTTAATGGCCACTCTCCTAAAATTCAGGATAGAGATGAGAAGAGATTCCCTCCTTGACTTTGTGGAATTCTCTACCCAAGAAGACCGTGGAAACTCAGTTCAGAGCTTGATAGGTTTTTAGAGATTAAAGGAATCGATGGATATGAGATTAGTGTAGGAAAATGGTGCTGATTTACTTCATCCAAGTATGAGGGCCCAATGCCTGCTCCTAGTTCCATTTCTTAGCCATTAGTCTACACGCTTACATGAAAAGTTGTGCAACATTCTTAAAGAATAAATGAAAATGTAGTTTGACATTTTCTACTAGGATTGTGAAAATGTGATTTACCACCCCCCCCAACACACACACACACACACACACACACACACACACACACACACACACACACACACACACACACACACACACACACACACACACACACACACACACACACACACACACACACACACACACACACACACACACACACACTTCTTCCAAGTAAGAATTTAGTGTTTTTTGACTGCAGATGAGGAAGTTGAAAGCATACCAATTTTCACTGGCGAATAGAAGAATGAGGTGACCTAAATACATCATTTAAGGTTGTAGGGAGTATTATCAAGTTAAGTGCTTGAGGGTGTTTGGAATTGGTCTATTATTGTCATATACTGAGGTACAGTGGAAAACTTGTCTCTTATACTGTTTACACAGAACAATACATTACACTATGCACTGAGGTAGTACAAGGTAAAGGAATAACAGTGTAGATTAAAGTGTAACAGCTACAGAGAAAGTTCATTTCAGGTAAAATATAAGGTGCAAGGTTATACTAAGGTCGATTGTGAGTTTAAGAGTCCATCTTATCGTACTAGGAGCAATTCAATAGTTTTATTATAGCTGGATAAGAGATGTCTTTGAGCCTGGCGGTTCATGCTTTTGTATCTTCTGCCTGATGGGAGGGGGAAGAGGAGAAAATGACCAGGATGGGTGTGATCTTTGATTATGCAGGCTGATTTACTGAGGCAGCAAGGAGTATATGCAGAGTCTACAGAGGGGAGGCTGTTTTCTGTGATGTGCTGAGCTGTACCCGCAACTCAGCAGTTCTTTGCAGTTGTAGGCAAAATAATAGCCATACCAAACTGTGATGGCTCTGAATAGGATGCCTTCAAAGGTGTGGCAATCAGAATTGAAGAGGTTTGGTGGCAGCAGCCCACACTACTTTAGCCTTCTGAGGAAGTAGAGGTGCTAGCAAGTTTTTTAGCTATGGATTAGGACAAACTATTAGTAGGGTTGACTTATAAGGACTTGAAGCTCTCAACCCTCTTGATTAGCACTGCTGACGTAGACACCTTTGCTGCAGTCAGTGGCCAGCTCTTTTTAATAGCTGACATTGAGGGAATTGTTTTTGTCATGACACCACATCACTAAGCTTTCTTTCTTCTTCATGTATTGCAACTCATCATTATTTGACTGTGTTCCTCTATGGTGCTTTCATTTGTAAGCTACCATAGAGTTAGAGTAGCTTCTGGCCACACAGTTATAAGCGTACAGAGGTAGTGTAGAAAGCTGAGGACACAGTTTCAAGGGGCACCAATATTGAAGATAATCATGGTATTAATAGGTGATCATGAGAATAATAGGTGTTTCTGCCTATTCTTACTGATTGCAGTCTGTTGGTTGGACGTTAAGTATCTAGTTGCAAAGGGAGGTATTAAGGCCCAAGTGCTGGATTTTGGTGGTCCTTCATACATAGTCTAACATACTATAGGTGTCTTCACTGCACAGATATTCCACAGATAAATGAAGAGCCAGGGAGATGATCTGTTTTGACAGGAGGCAAATTGCCATGGGTCGAACATGTCTGGAAGGCTGGAGTTAATGCACGCCATGACTAACTTCTGGAATCACTTCATGATGAGGTGGATTTCAAAGCCATTGGGTAATAGTCTTAAAGGCAGATTGAAGCGGGGCGTCATAGAGTCCCTGTGGCACTCCACTAGTCATGTGCCTCTAGTCAGAGGCAACCATCAACTACGTTCTGTGACCTCTCCCTCAAAGCTAATGTCTAATCCAATTTATTACCTCATCTTGAATGCCAAGCAACTGAACCTTCTTAGCCAACAGTCCAAACGGGACTTCGTCAATGAACTTGTTAAAGTCCATGTAGACAACACCCACTACCTTGCCTTCATCAACTGTCCGGTAACTTCCTCAAAAAACTCTAAGCTTCATTAGATATGAACTACCACACGTGAAGCTTTGCTCACCATCCCTAAACACGTCCCTGTCTATTCAAATACTCATCTCCGGTCCCTTAGAATATCTTCCAATAACCTTCCCACTACTGATGTCAGGCTTGTTGGCCTATAATTTCCTAGTTTATTTTTAAAGCCTTTCTCAAACAGTGGAACAACATTATCTATCCTCCAATCCAATGCTACCTCACCTGTCTCTATGGATGATCTAAATACCTCTGCTAATTTCTGCTCTTGCCTCCAAGAGTCTGAGAGGACACCTTGAAGGGCCCTTGGGATTTGTTCACTTTAATTTGTGTCAAGACACCAAGCACCTCCTCTTCTGTAGTCTATATAGGGTATATGAAGCTGATGCTACTTTGCCTCACTTCTATAGACTCTGCGTCCACTTCCTGGGTAAACAGAGATGCTAAAAAGTCCACTTAAGTTCTCCCCCATCTATTTTGGCTCCACACATGGATTACCATTCCGATCTTCCAGAGGACAAATTTTGTCCCTTGCAATCCTTTTGCTCTCAACATATCTGTAGAATCCCTTGGGATTCTCCTTCACCTTGTCTGCTAGTTAACATCATTTTACCCCTTTTGATTTCTTAAGTGTTTTTTTTTACATAGCCCATAAGCACCCATTTGTCATACATGCCTATACCTGAAATGCAGCCTTTTCTCCTTGACACTCTTGAAAACTAAGGTTCCCTGCAGCTCCTATCTTTACCTTTCATTCTGACAGGCACATACAAGCTTTGTACTCTCAAAATTTCACTTTTGAAGAACTCCCACTTACCAAGTACACCTCTGCCAGAAAATGGCCTCTTCCAGACCATTTCTGATACCATCAAAACTGGCCTTTTACCAATTTAGAATCTTTTTCAATATTTACTTTGAAACTATAATGGAATTATGATCACTAAATGCAAGGTGTTCCACAGCACAGACTTCTGTCACCTGCCCTGTCTCATTCCCTAATAGCAGATCCTGTATCGAACACTGTCTCATTGGGACTTCTATTAAAGGAACTTTCCTGAACACATTTGACAATCTCTAACACATCTTGTCTTTTTGCAGTATGGGAGTTCTTCTTACTAACAAGATGAAATACTATGGCTTTGCAGGAAAGATATTGGCATGGAGAGCAGAATGGCTGACAGGCAGGAGGCAGCAAGTGGGAATAAAAGGGGCCTTTTCTGGATGGCTGCTGGTGATTTGTGGTATTGCTGAGAGGACAGTACTGGGACCATTAATTTTCACGTTGTTTGTCAATGATTTAGATGGCAGAATTGATGGTTTTGTGGCAAGGTTTGTGGATGATACAAAGATATGTGGAGGGGTAGGTAGTACTGAGGAAGCAATGTGATTGCAGCAAGACGGACAAATTAGAAAAATGAGCAAAAAAAGGCAGATGGAATACAGTGTTGGGAAATGTATGATAATGCATTTTGGTAAAAAGACTATTATCTAGATGGGGAGAAATTTCGAACATCAGAGGTGCAGAGGGTCTTTAGAGTCCTCATGCAAGACTCTCAGAAAGTTAATTTGCAGGTTGAGTCTGGTGTAAAGAAGGCAAACAGAGTGTTGGCATTTATTTCATGGTGAATAGAACTTAAAAGGGAGGAGATAATGCTGAGCCTTTATAAGGCGTTAGTCAGGCCGCACTTGAGTATTGTCAACACTTTGGGCCCGTTATCTCAAAGGATGTGTTGTCATTGGAGAGAGTCCAGAGGAGGTTCAAGAGGATGATTCTGGGAATGAAGGGGTTAACTTATGAGGAGTGTTTGACAGCTTTGGGCCTGAACTCACTGGAATATAGAAGAATGGGGGAGGGTATGAGGGACTCATTGAAACCTACCAAATGTTGAAAGGACTAGATAGGGTGGATGTGGAGAAGATCTTTCCTGCGGTGGGGATATCTAGGCTCAGTCTCATACTGAGGGGTGACCCTTTAGAACACAAGTAAGGAGGAATTTTTTTTAGCCAGAGAATAGTAAATCTGTGGAATGCTCTGCCACAGATAGTGGTTGAGGCCAAGTCCATGTGTCTGCTTAAGGCAAAAGTTGATTGTTTCCTGATCAGGCAGGGAATCAAAGGATATGGTGAGAAGGCAGGTGTATGGGGTTGAATGGGATCTGGGATCAGTTCTGATGGAATGGCAGAGCAGACTCAATGGCAATGGGCTAACTGGCCCAATTCTGCTCCTGTGTCTTATGGCCTTAATACGTGTGAAGTTAAAATCACCTACTATCACAAGCTTATGTTTCCTGCAACAGTCTGAGATCTCTCTACAAATTTGTTCCTCTAAATCCCTCGTACTGCTGTGTGGTCAAATGTAGCCCAATTAATGTGGTCATCTTTCGTATTCCTCAGTTCCACCCATAACGTCTTACCCGATGAGTTCTCCAGTCTGTCCTAACTGAGCACTGCTGTGACATTTTCCCTGACTTGTAATGCCTCCTCTCCTTTAATCCCTTCCACTTTTTGGTTTAAAACTAAGGAATCCTGCAAGATTAAGCTGCCAGTCCTGCCTCTCCTGCAACCAAGCCTCATGAATGGCTACGATATCATTATTCCATGTGCTGATCCATGCCCTGAGCTCAGCTGCCTTTCCTACAATACTACTTGCATTGAAATCTGTGCAGCTCAGGACACAGTCACACCATACTCAACCTTTTGATTCCTGGCTTTGTTTAAGATCTTACCAGCAACTGTCTCCACAGGTTAAAAATTCCTTTCATAGAAGTGGACAAGGAACAACATCAGCCCTTACATTATTGAATGACAACAGACTGAGATTGTTGTGACCTCTGGTTAAAGAGTTTGGAACTAGAAGAACAAGACTTTATTTACTTGGGACTAGGATAGGGGGAAATCTCTTTACAAGAAATTTTGTAACTAAGAAGTTGGTGGATGCACAGTCATTGATGATATTGAAGTACTGGGTGATGGGCCTTTTAATTTGAGGGAAATTAGAGAATATGGGGATTAGACAGAAGTGGAGGGGGTACAGCATTAGTCATGACATTATTGAATGTTATCAACAGGTTGGAAGACTCTTGTGACCCATTGCTAGTCCTACTTTCTCTGCATTTATTTTAAATGGTGATTATTTTGTTCACTATTTAAGGACAGCTTTGAGATAATCTTAAACGACAGAACTCCTTATTTAAAGATCTCTGCAAAAACCATTTCCTAGCACGTGTGGACTAAGTGCTGCATTCCTTCATCTCCTAATGCAGAATGTGGAACCCGCAAGTCCTTCACAAACACTTCAGGACGAATAATAGGAGGGACACCAGCTGCTCGCAGGGAATTCCCATGGCAGGTCTCCCTTCAAGTGAAAAACAGGCACATCTGTGGAGGCTCCATTGTCACATCCTACTGGATAGTTACAGCAGCACACTGTGGGGAAAGGCAAGTTCACCAAGTCACTGTCGCTCGTAAATGTATTTGCTTTACAAGTTATGTAAATGTGCTAACTTTAATATTATGATTGATACAGGAGTTTAAAGTTACTGGATGTTCTATTTGAGCGTGGGCAGGACAATAATGTAATGGTTAGTGTAACACTATTTCTGCACCAGTGATCCTGGTTCAGTTCTGCCACTGTCTGTAAGGTGTTTGTATGTTCTCCCCATGACCATCTGGCTTTCCTCCGGATGCTCCACTTTCCTCCCACATTCCAGACACTACAGTTAGTAGGGTATTTGGTCACAGGGTATAATTCAGCAGCACTAGCTACTTGGGCCAGAAGAGCCTGTTACTTTGATGCCTCTAAACTAAAATAAATGCAGAATATGTCACAGTATACTGTCCTGAGATACATTTTCTTGCAGGCACTCACAGCAAATACAAAGGCTCAATGAGAAAGCTACACAAATAAAGATGGACAAACAAGTATGCAAAATAAATAAATAGCATTGATACATGAGTTGCAGAGACCTTGAAAATGAATCCAAAGGTTGAGCAATCAGTTTAATGTTGAGGTGAATGAAGTTATCCATGTTGGTTCAGGAGTCAGATGATTGGAGGATTTGACTGTTCCAGGACCTAGTGATGTGGGATCTCAGACTTCTGTACCTCTTGCCCGTAGAGATATAGAGGATACGGATCATGTGCAGGTTGAAGAGATTTAGTTTAATCTAGCACCATGTTCAGCACAGGCAAAAAACATTGAGAATATCAATAGTAGAGCTCTTGAAAATGAATCCATAGGTTGTGCAATCAGTTCATGAGGTGAGTGAAGTTATCCATGTTTGTGTTGGGGCCTAATGGTTAAGGGCAATAACTGCTCCTGAACTTGGTGGTGTGGGACCTAAGGTTTTTGTACATCCTTCCCGATAGCAACAGTGAGAATTGAACATGGCCTGGATGCTGGATGCCACTTTCTTGCAGAGGTACTCTTTGTAGATGTGCTCAGTGATGGGGAGGGCTTTTCCTGTGATGGAATGGGCTGTATCATAACCTTTTGTAGGTTTATCCATTCATGAGCATTGGTGTTTCCACACCAGGCTGTGATGCCACCATGCAGGATACTCCGATACCTATAGAAGTTTGTCAGTGTTAGATGACATGCCTAATCTGAGCAAACCTCCTTAAAAAGTAGAAACACTGTCATACTTTCATTGTAATGGCATGAATACTGGGCCTATGACAGATCTTCTGAAATGATAACACCAAGGAATTTAATTAATGAGGTTTCTTCCTCTGGTAGTCGATAATCAGCTCTTTAGTTTTGCTGACATTCAATGAAAAGTTGTCGTTAAGGTGCCGTTCAACAAGATTTTCGATCTCCTTCCTATATTTCCAAGATGGCGGCGCGACACAGCTTGCAGCGGCCAGTCCAGAGCTGATTATCTGTTATTTGTGAAGTGGGGTGCTGTGCGCAATCATAACCTATTGAAAACTGACGTGGGAGCACGGAGGAACATCGGGAAGTCTCCAGGTAGACCTTCTTCATTGCTGCTGCTGCTGTGAGGTCCGGGTCTCTGCTGGGAAGAACAGGCCCCCAGTTCTCGGGGTCGCATTGCCGGTGGCTGTTGGCGGGGCCATCTTAATACGCTCGGCAGAGGATGGTGCTCGGAGAAGCTGTGCCGGAGGGGATGGTCGTCGGCTCAGAGGTTCGACGGACTAGAATTCCGCTGTGGTCAGGTCGCTTTCGTTGTGTGCTGCGACTGCAAGGCTGAGTCGGGCGGCGCCGTGGAATCCATTGCGGGGGTATTCCTTTCTGCCGCCGGTGTGAGATGCCGAGTCTGTCGGGACCCTGGGGACTTGTGGAAATTGTGTGGTGATTTCTTTAACATAGTCTTTTTTTAATCAATCATGCTATTGTTTGCACTGTTGTAACTATGTGGTTTTGTGCAGGTCTTGTAGCTTTAGTTTTTGGTCTTGTTTTGTCTGGTGGATTTGGAGCTCCTTCCGGGGAACGCGCTAGACGGTAGCACGATATTAATACTCAGCAGCCTCTTCGGACTCTGGATTGGGGATTGCCAAACGTTATGTGGATTTTCTGGTGTAGTCTGTTTTGTCATTTGCTTTTATGATATCATTCTGGAGGAATGTTGTCTCATTTTTTAACTGCATTGCATTTGTGGTTTCTAAATGACAATAAACTGAATCTGAATATGCTGATTCATCACCACCCTTGATCGGCCAACAACAGTGGTGTCATTAGCAAACTTGAATATGGCATTGGAGCTGTGCTTAGCTACACAGTCATAGGAGCAGAGCAGAGAGCTAAGCACTCAGCCCTGAAGTGCACCTGTGCTGATGGAAGAGATGTTTTTGCCAATCCTCACTGACGGGTCTGCAAGTGAGGAAATCCAGGATTCAGTTTCAATGAAGTATTGAAGCCTAGTTCTTGGAGCTTATTGATTAGTTTCACAGGTAACATTATGATCATAAGAACATGTGTTTGGTTATTGCTGATTAACATTATATTAGGGATCCTGACATGGGCTGTACAGTGACACACCTAGAGCCAGTGCCCCACAGCACCAGGGACACGAGTCCAATCCTGGCCTTGGGGAAGGAGTCTGCTTGCTCTCCCAGTGATCTTGTGGCTCTCCTCCTGATTGTTTGTTTCTCTTCCACAATCCAAGGATGTGGGTTGGGGGGCTAATTGGCCACTAAATCGTCACTATTGTGTAGGAATCTGAGGAGAATGGATGAGAATGTGGGGATATTAAAGAAATGGGACTGATACAGTATTAGTACAAATGGGTGGGAAGACCTGTTTCTGCCTTGTATCTCTAATTTTGACTCTATGAACTGTTATATTACAATGAAGATTTGTCTGTAAAACGTTATTGCTGAAGGAAACAATATAAATGTATGTTACCTTCTACATTTCTTTGTTAATACTGCTCTATTTCAAGCACTGTTGGTGTTTAGTGGTAATAAGTTAATAAGGGAAGTTATGGTAGGGTACAGGAACCATGGTGTACAAAAGCTGTAGTAAATCTAGTCAAGAAGAAAAAAGCTTACAAAAGGTTCAGAGATCTGTTAGAGATCTAGAAGATTATAAGGCTAACAGGAAGGAGCTTAATCCTCGGCTTTGCCTGTTGCCTGGCGGCCAAGGCCGGGGTCGAAGTGCTCGGCAGAGATGGTGCTTGGTGCTCAGTGTCGGAGGACTGGTCGGAGGGTCGAAGTTTTCGGACAGACTCAGAATTGGCTGTGGTCGGGGATCCCAGAGTGCTGTATCGGCAAGCTGAAGCGCTGGAGGTTCTTGGCAGGAAGAATTTTTCTACCTTCTACCGTCTGCGTGAGGTGATAAGCTGTTGGGACTTTGAGACTTTCTTTTAAATCATGCCGTGTGTGGTGAACTACATATACCTGTCTGGACACGCCCCCTGCTGACTGTTCCTGTGGCTCCTCCCACAGACCCCTGTATAAAGGCGATTGAGGCCTGAGCCTGGCCTCTCAGTCTCCAGGATGTAGTATGGTGGTCAACCACTGCTTGTTCCTTCTTCCAGTCAATAAATGCCGATATCCCACCTTTACCTCTCAGAGTGAGTTTTTGATGGTGCATCAATTTTATTGACTGGAAGTTTTAAAACATGGAAACCGTTTTACGTCCAGAAAGATTGGATTTGGACCCCCAAGACCCTGAAGCAGCTCTTGCCTTTGAACTCTGGCTTGCATGCTTCCACTCTTACTTGGAGGAGGTTCGTGCAACTGACCCCATTGTTATGCACAGAATTCTCCTCTCGAGGGTCACCCCAAAAGTTTATTCATTTATCAGGGACCTGCTGACCTACGAAGGGCACAGAATATCGGAACTTTGCGCTACTGGTCATGCCTCAACTGTGCGCACCTGTGCTATTGGGGCTGGACTTCCAGAGCCATCTCGAAAGTGTGACTATGGCATATGACGCCAACCTCCAACGATTTTTCCAAGTGGCCGAAGCCCTGAACCTTACTTATAACAGGGACAAGTGTGTGTTCGGAACCACCCGACTCGCTATCCTTGGGTATGTCGTGGAAAACGGGGTCATTGTCCCTGACCCTGACTGTTGGCGCCCCCTGTTAGAACTCCCTCTTCCCACCACTCTCAAAGCCCTCAGATGGTGCCTGGGTTTTTTTTCCTATTACGCCCAATGGGTCCCCCATTACGCAGACAAGGCCTGCCCCCTGGTCAAGTCTACCACTTTTCCCCTCTCTGCTGACGCCTGCACGGCCTTCAGCTGCATTAAAGGGGACATTGCCAAAGCAACGATGCATGCGGTGGACGAGACCATTCCCTTCCAAGTAGAGAGTGACGCCTCCGATTTCGTGCTTGCTGCTACCCTCAATCAGGAAGGCAGGCCAGTAGCATTCTTCTCTCGTACCCTTCAAGGCCCTGAAATTCGGCACTCCGCGGTGGAGAAAGAAGCCCAGACCATAGTGGAAGCTATTAGGCACTGGAGGCACTATCTCGCCGACAAAAGGTTCACCTTGCTGACCGACCAGCGCTCGGTTGCGTTCATGTTCAGCAACCAACACCGGGCAAAATGAAAAATGATAAAATTTTGCGGTGGAGAATAGAACTCTCCACCTACAACTTTGACATCCTGTACCGGCCTGGCAGACTCAATGAGCCCCCTGATGCCCTATCCCGGGGAACGTGTGCCAGCGCACAGCTTGATCAGCTATACGCCCGCCATGCACATCTTTGCCATCCGGGGGTCACCCAATTTTACTATTTTGTGAAAGCCCGGAACCTGCTGTACTCCCTGGAGGACATCAGGACGATGACCAGGGACTTCCAAATCTGTGCTGAGTGCAAATCGCACTTCTACTGTCCTGAAATGGCGCAACTTGTCAAGGCCACCCGCCCTTTTGAGTGACTGAGTGTTGACTTTAAGGGCCCCCTTCCCTCCACCGACCGCAATGTCTATTTTCTCAATATTATCGACGAGTACTCGCGGTTCCCCTTTGCCATCCCCTGCCCCGACACCACTACCACGTCCATCATAAAAGCCCTGCACCAGCTCTTCACTCTGTTCGGATATCCCTGCTATATCCACAGTGATAGAGGGTCCTCCTTTATGAGTGACGAGCTGCGCTGGTACCTGCTGGCTCGGGGCATTGCTACTAGTCGGACCACGAGTTATAATCCCCGGGGAAATGGACAGGTGGAGAGGGAGAATGCCACAGTGTGGAAGGCCACACTTTTAGTCCTTAAATCAAAAGGGTTGCCGGTCTCTCGATGGCAGGAGGTCCTCCCTGAGGCACTCCACTCTATCCACTCCCTGTTATGTACGTCTACCAATGCCACCCCTCACGAGCGCCTATTCTCTTTTCCCAGGAAGTCTGTCACTGGGACCACCCTACCAGTTCGGCTGACGTCCCCAGGGCCAGTGCTGCTCCGGAAACATCTGAGGAGTAATAAATACTCCCCGCTGGTCGAGAGGGTTCACCTTCTACATGCAAACCCCCAGTATGCCTACGTGGTCTTACCTGATGGGCGGGAGGACATGGTCTCCATCCACAACCTGGCGCCCGCAGGAGCAGCAGACCACTACCCTGAACACTCCCCGGTAACTATGAACCCTGTACCCGAGGTGACACCGTGCACACCGAGCCCTGCACAGACTCCTCATGACACTCATATACCGGGCGTTTCGTACGCGTATATACCAGGCGCTTCGCACACGCATGAGGGATCACTGACGCCTAGTGGGCTGACACCTCTTGCTGGGCTGGAACCAGCACAACCTCCGTCTCTGGTGCAACCACCACCGGCACCTGTGCAATCACAGTCGGTGCTACATAGATCGCAGCGACCGATTCGACCACCTGATAGACTTAACCTTTAAATATACTTGTAAGAAACTTCGCCCCATGGGGATTCTTTTTAAAACAAAGGGTAGGGGGGGGGGGTGAATGTGGTGAACTACATATACCTGTCTGGATACGCCCCCTGCTGACTGCTCCTGTGGCTCCTCCCACAGACCCCTGCATAAAGGCAATTGATATCTGAGCCTCTCTGTCTCCAGGATGCAGTATGGTGGTCAACCACTGCTTGTTCCTTCTTCCGGTCAATAAAAGCCGATATCTCGCCTTTACGTCTCAGAGTGAGTTATTGATGGTGCACCACTGTGGACTGCTCTTTATCAGATTACGGTATTGCTTTGCGCTGTTGAAACTATGTGTTATAATTATGTGGTCTTTGTCAGTTAGTCTTTTATCAATTATGGTATTGTCTGCACTGTTGAAACTATATGTTAACTATAACTATACGTAACTATGTGGTTTTGTGTAGGTCTTGTAGCTTTAGGTTTGTCTGATGGGTTTGTAGTTCCTTTCCGGGGAACGTGCTAAGACAGTAGCGCGATATCGATACGCAGCAGCCTCTCCGGACTCTGGATTGGGGATTACCAAACGTTATGTGGTTTTACTTGTGTTGTCTGTTTTGTGCTTTTTCATGATATCATCCCAGAGAATGTTGTCTCATTTTTAACTGCATCGTATTTGTGGTTTATAAATGACAATAAACTGAATCTGAATTAAGAAGGAAATTGAGAGGCAGAATGGGCCATGAGAAGGCCTTGCTGGGCAGAATTAAGTAAAACCCCAAGGCATTCTACAGGTATGTGAAGAGCAAGAGGATAAGACTTGAAAGAACAGGACCTTTCAAGTGTGACAGTGGGAAAGTGTGTATAAAACCAGAGGAAATAGCAGAGGTACTTAATGAATACTTCAGTATTCACTATGGAAAAGGATCTTGGTGATTGTAGTGATGACTTGCAGCAGACTGAAAAGTTTGAGCATGTAGATATTAAGAAAGAGGATATGCTGGAGTTTTGGAAAGCATCAAGTTGGGTAAGTCACCGGGACTGGATGAGATGTTCCCCAGGCTACTGTAGGAGGTGAGGGAGGAGATTGCTGAGCCTCTGATGATGATCTTTGCATCATCAATGGAGACCAGAGAGGTTCCAGAGGATTGGAGGGTTGCTGATGTTGTTCCGTTATTCAAAAAAGCGAGTAGAGATTGCCCAGGAAATTATAGACCAGTGAATCTTACTTCAGTGGTTGGTAAGTTGATGGAGAAGATCCTGAGAGGCAGAATTTATAAACATTTGGAGAGGTATAATATGATTAGGAATAGTTAGCATGGCTTTATCAAGGGCAGGTCGTGCCTTACGAGCCTGATTGAATTTTTTGAGGATGTGACTAAACACATTAATGAAGGAAGAACAGTAGATATAGTGCATATGGATTTCAGCAAGGCATTTGATAAAGTACCCCATGCAAGGCTTATTGAGAAAGTAAGGAGGCATGGGATCCAAGGGAACATTGCTGTGTGGATCCAGAACAGGCTTGCTCACTTAAGGCAAAGAGTGGTTGTAGACGGATCATTTTCTGCATGGAGGTCAGTGACCAGCGGTGTGCCTCAGGGATCTGTTCTAGCACCCTTAATCTTTGTGATTTTTATAAACTACCTGGATGAGGAAGTGGAGGGATGGGTTAGTATATCTGCTGATGACAAAGGTTGGGGTGTTGCGGACAGTGTGGAGGGCTGTCAGAGGTTGCAGCAGGACATTGATAGAATGCAAAACTGGGCTGAGCAGTGGCAGACGCAGTTCAACCCAGATGAGCGCAAGGTGGTTCATTTTGGTAGGTCAAATGTGATGGCAGAATACAGTGTTGATGGTAAGACTCTCAGCAGTGTGGAGGATCAGAGGGATCTTGGGGTCTGAGTCCATAGGACACTCAAAGCAGCTGTGCAGGTTGACTGCGTGGTTAAGAAGGCATATGGTGCATTGGCCTTTATCAATCATGGAATTGAATTTAGGAGCCGAGAGGTAATGTTGCAGCTATATAGGACCCTGGTCAGACCCCACTTGGAGTACTGTGCTCAGTTCTGGTTGCCTCACTATAGGAAGGATGTGGAAACCATAGAAATGGTGCAGAGGAGATTTACAAGGCTGTTACCTGGATTGGGGAAACATGCCTTATGAAAACAGGTTGAGTGAACTCGGCCTTTTCTCTTTGGAGCGACGGAGAATGAGAGGTGACTGATAGAGGTGTATAAGATGATGAGAGGCATTGATCATGTGGATAGTCAGGGTTGAAATGGCTGCTACAAGAGGGCACGTGTTTATGGTGCTGGGGAGTAGCTACAGAGGAGATGTCAGGGGTAAGTTTTTTACTCAGTGGTGAGTGCCTGGAATGGGCTGCCGGCAACGGTGGTGGAGGCGGATATGATAGGGTCTTTTAAGAGACTTTTGGATAGGTTAATGGAGCTTAGAAAAATAGAGGGCTATGGGTAACCCTAATTTCTAAGGTAGGGACATGTTTGGCACAACTTTTTGGGCCGAAGGGCCTGTATTGTACTGTAGGTTTTCTATGTTTCTAAGTTGAGAGCTCTCAACTGTGATTGGACAGTAGTTTACAACTCCCTGTAAACTTGTGACCTTACATGGACCCACATTACCTTGATAAATCAAAACGAAGGGGCAAAAAAAAGAAGGTTTGGGTTCCATTCAAAACCTGAGCATGTGATCTAGACCTGCACTATAACACAGTAAAGGGAGTGCAGCGCTGCTGGATGTGGCATTGTTTGGATAAGAGGTTAAAACTGTAGCCCTTTTCTTCTCTCAAGTGAGCAAAAAAAAAAATCAGCCGCAGCATTTTACAAGGAGGATCTGAAGAGATCGCATTGCTTCCTGGAGCTCAGCCAGCTTTCATCCTTCAGTCTATGCCTCAAACAGGTTGAAGCACAAAATTGCAGGTGCTGAAAGTCCAAAACAAAGGCAGAACACTGGAAGCACATAGAAGGTCAACCTGCATAGAGAAATGGCTGAGACTTTGAGTCAAGAACAGTTCATTAGAATAAAAAAATGGGAACCAAATCTGTTTACTCTTGCCGAGAGTTCAAAGTAAATTTATTATCAAAGCACATATACTATATGTCACCATATACAACCCTGAGATTCCTTTTCTTGGAGCGTACTCAAGAACTGTAAAAGAATCAATGAAAGACCGCACCCAACAGATCAGACAACCAATGTGTAAAAGATGACAAACTGCGCAAGTACTAAAGAAAAAAAAATCATAGCAAGACATAAAGAACAAACATCCAGAACATGTGATGGAGTACTTGAAAGGGAGTCAATATGTTGTAGGAAAAGTTCAGTATTGGGGTGAGTGAAGTTCTCCCAACAGGTCAAGAGCCTGAACCAGGTGGAGGGAATCCTGAGGTGGAGAGGACATTTAAAAAATCTCTGGGTTTCGGGTCAATATTTTTCGGTCAATAATTATTTGAAAACCAACATTTAAAAATTAGGAGAAAAAAAACAAAAAAAATGTACAGCTTGTTATCTTGATCCCTATTGTTCCATATCTCTAAGAACAAATACTGAGGCACGGTCCTCTCTTGACTAATGACGATAATGTCAGGTGTCTGAAACTCACACTCTGAAATTTCCTCTTAAACTTTTGTCCCAGAACACCCTTGCGCCCACAATGTTGTGCCGACATTTTAATGTACTCCAAGATCAATCTAACCCTTCCCTCCCACATAGCCCTCCATATTTCATTCGTCCATGTGCCTACCTAACAGTCTCTTAAATATCTCTGCCTCCACCACCATCCCAGACAGCGTGTTCCATGCACCTACAACTGTTGTTTAAAAAAACCACCTCTGATATCTTCCCCAGACTTTCCTCCAATCACTTTATAATAAAGGCCCGTATTATTGGGCATTTATATCCTGGGGGAAAATGTGCTGACTGTCCACTCTATCAATGCCTCTTATACAATTCTATCAAATTGCCTCTCGTTCTTGTTCACTTCAATGGGAAAAGCTCAGGTTTGCTCAGACTTTCCCCATAAAACGTATTCTTTAAAACAGGCAGCATCCTGGTAAATTTCCTCTGCACCTTCTAAAATTTCTATTTTCTTTCCTTTAATGATGTGACCAGAACCGAATACAATAACCCAAATGTGATTTGACTGGAGTGTTATAGATCCACAATGAAGCTCAAAGCAAATCTATTATCAAAATGTATTTATGCCACCATATACAACCCTGAGATTCATTTTGGGCATACTCAATAAATCTGTAGAATAATAACCATTACAGTATCAATGAAAAAACCACCATCTTTGGCATTCAGTCTCAGTGCAGGAGACAACAAGCTGTGTGATACAAAAAGAAAGAAATAACAATAGTAAATAAATATCAAGAACATGAGATGAAGAGCCTGAAGGGTGAGTCCATTGGTTGTGGGAACATTTCAATGATGGGGAAGCGAAGTTACTGTTTTGGTTCAAGAACGTGATGGTTGAGGGGGTATTCACCGTTCCTGAACCTGGTGGTGTGAGTCCTGAGGCACCAGTATCTTCATCCTGATGGCAGCAGCAAGAAGAGAGCACGCCCTGGGTGGTGGGGATCCCTGATGACGGATTCTGTTTTCCTGCAACGGCTTTTCATGAAGACATTTTCAACGGTGAGGAGGCCTTAACCCGTGATGGACTGGGCCATATCCACCAATTTTTTTGTAGGATTTTTTTTGTAGGATACGCCCATTGAAAGGACTCACCACACTGCAATGCAGCCAATCAATATAATCTCCACTGCACATCTATAGACGTTTGACAAAGTTTTAGATGTCATGCCGAATCTCTGCAAATTGCTAAGGAAGTAGAGGCACTGCTGTGCTTTCTTCGTAATTGCACTTTTGTGCTGGGCCTAAAACAGGTCCCCTAGAATTCTAAGATAGGTATATGGACAGGAAAGGAGTGGTGGGTTATGGGCTGAGTGCGGGTAGGTGGGACTAGGTGAGATTAAGAGTTTGGCACGAACTAAGAGGGCCGAGATGGCCTGTTTCCGTGCTGTGATTGTTATATGGTCATATGACTATATGTTAACATCAAGGAATTTAAAGTTGCTGACCCTCTCCATCTCTGATCCTCCGATGAGGCCTGGCTCGTGGAGTCCAGTTTCTTACTCAAGTCAATAGCGAGCTCCTTGGTCTTGCTGACATTGAGTAAGAGGTGTCATTATGCCACCACTCAGCCAGATGTTCAATCTCCTTCCAATACAAGCAGTATTCCTGATGTAGTGTGTGAAGGAAGAGAAGTGGGTGCAGTTACTGTTACAAGAGAGAAGGTGCTCAAAAAGCTGAAAGACCAAAAAGTCCATAAGTCACCTGGACCAGAGGAACTGTACCCTAAGATTCTGAAAGAGGTAGCTTTAGAGATTGTGGTGGCATTAGAAATGATCTTTCAAAAATCATTGGACTCTGGCATGGTGCCAGAGGACTGGAAAATTGCAAATGTCACTCCATTTTTTAAGAAAGGAGGAAGGCAGCAGAAAGGAAATTATAGACCAGTTAGCCTGACCTCAGTGGTTGGGAAGATGTTGGAGTCAATTGTTAAGGATGAGGTGATGGAGTACTCTGTGACACAGGGCAAGCTAGTACAAAATCAGCATGGTTTCCTTCAGTGAAAATCCTGCCTGACGAACCTGTTGGAAATCGCTGAGGAGATTACAAGTAGGATAGACCAAGGGGAAGTAGTGGATGTTGTATATTCGGACTTTCAGAAGGCCTTTGACAAGATGCCACACATGAGGCTGCTTACCAAGTTAAGAACCCATGGTATTACAGGAAAGTTGCTAACATGGTTAGAGCATTGGCTGATTGGTAAGAGGCAGTGACGGGAACAAAAGGATCCTTCTCTGGTATGCTGCCAGTGAGTAGTGGTGTTCGGCAGGGGTCCGTGTTGGGACCACTTATTTTTATGCTGTACATAAATGATTTAGATGATAGAATAGATGGTTTTGTTGCCAAGTATGCAGATGATATGAAGATTGGTGGAGGGGCAGGTTGTGTTGAGGAAACGGGTAGGATGCAGAAAGACAGATTAGGAGAATGGGCAAGAAAGTGCCAAATGAAATACAATGTTGGAAAATTCATTGTCATGCACTTTGGTAGTAGAAATAAATGTGCGGACTATTTTCGAAACGGGGAGAAAATCCAAAAATCTGAGATGCAAGGGGACTTGGAAGGCCATGTGTAGAAAACCCTGAAGGTTAACTTGCAGGTTGAGTTGGTGATGAGGAAGGCAAATGCAATGTTAGCATTCATTTCAAGTCTAGAATACAAGAGCAGGGATGTGATGCTGAGGCTTTATAAGGCACTGGTGAGGCCTCACCTTGAGTGTTGTGAACAGTTTTGGGCCTCTCATCTTAGAAAAGATGTGCTGGCATTGGAGGGTCCAGAGGAGGTTCACAGGGATGATTCCAGAAATGAAAGGGTTATCATATGAGGAATATTTGATGACTCTGGGTCTGTACTTGCTAGAATTCAGAAAGATGAGGGAGGGATCTCATTGAAACCTTTTGAATGTTGAAAGGACTAGACAAAGTAGATGTGGAAAGGATATTTCCCATGGTGGGAGAGTCTAGAACAAGAGGGCACAGCCTCAGGACAGAGGGCACCCTTTCAAAACAGATGCAGAGAAATTTCTTTAGCCAAAAGATGGTGAATCTGTGGAATCTGTTGCCACATGCAGCTATGGAGGCCAGGTCGTTAAGTGTATTTAAGGCAGAGATTGATAGGTTCTTGATTGGACATGGCATCAAAGGTTACAGGGAAAGGCCAGGAAATGGGGATGACGAGGAGAGAAA
Organism: Hypanus sabinus; assembly: GCF_030144855.1. NCBI lineage: Eukaryota > Metazoa > Chordata > Chondrichthyes > Myliobatiformes > Dasyatidae > Hypanus > Hypanus sabinus. The sequence continues at coordinate 168,384,444 of NC_082709.1, read as the reverse complement.
AAAAAATCAGCCATGATTGAATAGCAGAGCAGACTCGATGGGCTGAATGGCCTAATTCTGCCCCTATGTCTTATGGTCTAAAACAAGACCGATAAGTAGTGCTGCTGGCTGCTGGGAATGCTGGGGCGAGTTGTCGACCATGCCCCTGGCGGATCGCACTGCCCCTTCGTGAAGGGTGAGCCATCCCTGGCAACCCCAGAGTTCACAACAAAGTCCAAAATTCCCGGTGGCAGTTGACGCCGCTGCCTGGGGCACTAAGGGATGTCTGTAGCTCACCCTCCCCCACCCCTGGGGAGGTACTGTTTAGTGAGGCAAGAGGCAGGGAACCCAGAGTGACCTGGGTCAGTGATGGCCAAGGGCTGATTATTTGCCTTCAGCCACTCAGCCAGCCACACAAGTATACCACACCTTTGCGACCCTGACGTGGCCAGTGCCCACTAGCCCATGAAGCGACAGCTGTACCGCGGCGTGGAGCCAGCAGCCTGTCGCTATCAGGAAACCGTCCGCCACCGGAACAACAACCCTCAGCGTGCCCCACTGACGGTATAGTGCTTTGGTCTCTGGACCTCTGCCCACTCCAGCCGCCAGCCATTGGGCCAGAACGGGATGGCTCTCCTGCTGCTGGTGGTCAGCGATCGCTGGCTGTCACCTGAAATGCCTGCGGTACAGCTTGCCCCTGGCTGCGAAGGTGTCGAGGTTCTGGTCCGGGGCGGTCTTTCAGCTGCTGCCGCTGGTCCTGATCCGATTCCTGGCTGCTCTGGGGCAGGTCCCGCACTGCCTGGACGGGCTTGCTGGAGGGCAGCCCAGTAGTGCTGTCGGTATCGTCACGTTGTGTTGCTGATGGGCACAATGAGCTGGTGATGGCGTGCCATCCCATTTTCAGTGTGGCGCTCTGCGTCGCGTTGGGCCACCACGAGGTGTACGTGCTGCACTGCGGCGGGCCGCTGTGAGTCTGGTGGTATCTTCTGCTGCCCTGCCGGAGAGCCACGGCCTCGGCACCGAGCTGGCATGTTGCCCCCGACGCAGCCACACGGGATCCCCAGTGGGATAGCAGGTCCAGGCAATGATGCAAGTCTCGGATGTCGGCGAGCCACAGCTTGCGCTCCTCTGTGTTTATCCCCTCTGCGATGCGCAGCCGTCTCTTTCCTCGTATCGCCGCACGGTTGCCGGTGACCGTAGCCAGCTGGATGGCCATTGTCACCCAGCGGGGATGGCTGGCCCATGTCCGAGAGAACACCGGGACGGATGACAGTGATGGCTGACCTCGTGTCCACCAACTTGCGTCATCCGATGCCCTCCCCCACACAGTCCACGTATACGCCTTGCTCTTCACCCAAATGGCCCACCCGGAGAGTCAACAACACAGGGATTCTGCTGGAGGTCTCCACGTTACCCAACAGCTGCTCCGGGCTGCGTTGTCGGTGCGGGTGCAGGGCAGTTCCGGGGCACGTGGCCTGCCTCGCCACACTGGAAGCAGAGATCGCTTCGTGACATGCTGCCCAGTTCTTCCCTCATTTCTTCCTCCAACGGCCTCCACTTGAAATGCAGCTCTGGCGCCTTATGAGGGCCCTGTCATCACGCTACTCAGCTGGCAATTGTTCATGGAGGGCCCACAGGACGTTCCCCTCCTGTGCCCTGCTGTCTCAGAGGGGCTCCACCCGTTGTACCATACGGCGTTTGACGTGTCAGGTGCGGCTCCGGGCGCCCAGTACCACGGTATTTGAGGAGCATCAGAGTGGACCCTGTGGCGTGACTTGCTGGGGCCTGTCGGTTCACCTCTTTCTCCGGTGGCATTTGTGGTGCCTGCTGTGTGGCCTGTCCTGGGTCTTGGGTTCTCTGCTGTGGGCCTTATGGGAGGCTGGTGACGTGTTCCATTGTGTACCCTGGGTTTGGGGGAGCATGGGTATGCCCGCCCCATCAGGTTCCCTGGAAAGACAGGGTACTATTTTCACCCTCCAAGTCAACGTCCTGTCTTTGGAAGCCAGGCCCTGGGGTGTAGGGCACTTACAGCTCGGTCCCTCAACTTATTCTCCAGGTCTTAAGGCACTTCACCTGGCGTCATAGCTCTTCAACTTCATTGTCAATTTCTAACCCCACTCCTGGTGTCAATGAGGCGAGCATTCAGTCTGTGATGACAGACGAGAAAAGCTTGTTTGTCTCAACTGACATCTTAATGTGGCAAGCACAAAAACAAACAAAACAAAAGCACAGTGAGACCATTGTCACATCCAGACCGGGGAGGTAATTATTCCACACCCAGTCACATCCACAGGGCAGAATCAGACAGCTGTATAACCTGAGCCAAAATAAATCAACTTCTCACCATAACGCTACAGATCACTCATCAAACAACCACATTTTAAAATGAGCAAGAAGTAGTGCTGCCCACTAGGAACACTGGGGCGAGCTGTTGACCCCACCCCCCTGGAGCGTCACAGTATGTTTCCCCACCAAACTCAAAGCACTTCATCACTAGATAACCACCGAGGCAGGTCACCACACGCTGCTTGGGATGAGGTTTCAGGGTACGTGGGGACTCATGACAAATCGGCCAAGGTCAGCATGGCTTCCTTAAGGGGAAATCTTGCCTGACAGATCTGTTGGAATTTTTTTGTGGACCTAACAGGCAGGATAGACAAAGGAGAGTCAGTGGATGCTGTTTATTTGGATTTTCAGAAGATTTTTGACAAGGTGCTGCATGTGAGGCTGCATAACAAGATGAGAGCCTAAGGTAATACAGGAAAGGTGTTCGCGTAGGTAGAAGATTGGCTGTCTGGCAGGAAGCAAAGAATGGGAATAAAGTGGGCCTATTCTGGTTGGCTTCTGGTAACTACTGGTTCCACAGGGGTGAGTACTGAGACTGCTGCTTTTCATGTTATATGTAAACAATTTGGATGATGGAATTGATGAGTTTTTGGCCAGGTTTGTGATTGATACGAGGGCAGGTAGTGTTGAGGAGATGAGTCTGCAGAAGGACCTGGACAGATTGGGAGAATGGGCAGATGGAATCTAGTGTAAGGATGTGTCTGATCATGCACTTTGATAGTAGAAATAAGGCATAGACTATTTCCTAAACGGAGCGAAAAATAAAAAAAAAGAATCAGAGGTCCAAAGGGACTTCAAGGCCTGATGCAGGATTCCCTAAAGGTTAACATGCAGGTTGAGTCGGTGGTAAGGAAGACAAATGCAATGTTAGCATTCATTTTCAGCAGACTACAACGTAAGAGCAAAGATGTAAAGCTGAGGCTTTATGAGGCCTCACTTGGAGTCTGGTGAGTTGCTTCTGATCCCTTATTGAAGAAAGGGCGTGCTGGCATCGGAGAAGGTTCAAAGGACGTTCATGCAAATGACTGAGAACAAAATGGTGAATGGATGAGGGACGTTTTTTTGGCTCTGGGGCTGTACTCACTGGAGTTTAGAAGAATGGAGGGAGGGGGGAGATCTATCAAATGTAAAGGGGGTTTCTTTTTTTCTTTGTTACTGTTGGGAAAGGGTTTCCTTTTGTTAACTAGCAGGAAAGCTAATTTACTGATAACGAGATTGGTATTCCTTTGTAAACCAAATGGGGATTAAAGTTCTTTCTTCTGAGTCTGTAAGCTTTTGTTGACGGGCTTTTGGGCAGATCGGCTCGAGGGGGTCGAGAGAGAAGACGCAATGCTCTAAGCTGGGTGAGGATCGGACCCCAAAGGGGGGTCCGAGGCCGGGAGATTCTCCGAGGAGGTGGGGGATGAAGCTAGATGTGCTTGGTTGACCACTCGGAGGGTCCTGAGCTGTTAGGAGAGTCGAGGAGTTCGGAGGGTCCTGAGCTGTTTGGAGAGTCGAGGAGTTCGGAGGGGATCGAATGGTGGCCAGAAGACTTCAGTAATTGAGCTCCAACGGCTGTGCACAAAGTGGTTTGGACTTTGATAAGTTTGGCGCCTTTTCTTTAATTTTCTCTTCATATATACTGTATCGTTATTAATCACTTAGTTATAGTAACCTTTATAAATTGTACTCATTTAATCGCATATGGTGTACTGTCTGGTTTTGGGTGAGGCGGGGACATCACACAGCATCCACACCAGCTGATTACCCAGTTTGGCGGGGCCGAAGGCTGCTCCCCCTAGACAAGAACGAGCTGAGCGAGCCTGAGGTGACCCAGGGAGTTACATTGTGGGGTGCTCGTCCGGGGTTGATTTCTGTGGAAGCTGTGTGATCACCCTCTTTAAATTGTGTCTGCAGCGAAGAGCTGGTGTGCCTTTGTGGGTGTGCGATTGCTGGTTATTGCTGTGTGTGTGTTGGGTGGGGTGGTTGCTGTTGGTAGCAATTGTCGTTGTTCGAGTTCCGACTAGTGCTGACGAAATGGTGGTGGGACCATGGGTTGTCCGTACTGTTTGGAGATTGAGGAGTGACAGGTTGGGATGTTTCAGCAGTGGTGAGCTCCGCCCGGTTATTGGAATAATGTCCAGCCCTAAAGGGGCGGACGCCTGGGCGGAGCGGACCCCTCAGTTGTTGGGCGAGTGGCTTGGCTGAGGGAAAGCGACAGGGACGGGTTGAAAGTTTGAGTAGGCGGGCTGGTGACTTTGTTAGAACTGTCAGGCGCAATTACCTCGAAGTGACCGCTGCCAGTTCTGGGAAAGTGTGGGAAAATGCGTGTGGTTCGACTGGAAGTCAAATGCCGCAGCTGGGGGGCTTATCATATCCGTGGCAGGAGATTGATGGGAAGTTTTTAGGGTATCCCTTTTTGCCTAAGGGGGCAGGTAAATTGCTTGTGGTGCCAAGGGGATCTGTCAAGGGGATCAGTTGTTCCGTTGATTCGAGAGGTGTTGGGAAACTTAGAGGAGGCCCAGTGGGGGAACGGCTTGGGGTCTCTGGGGGAGCACGTTCCCAGCAATGTACCAAGGAACTCCCAAAAGGAACAGACCCTATTCCTGAAGGCTTAGAGGGGCCATGCGCACAGGTGTTGTTACGGATGGATGGAAGTCAAGTTAAAGCCATCCTCGGCACCGGGGCGCCGGTTAAGTTGCTGTACAGTTTGTTTCATAACCGTTATTGGAAGCATTTACCCTTGACAACATTGAGGACACTGGAGATTCGGGGTACCAGTGCCGGTGATTATCCAGACAACGGTTGTTGGTCAGTGAAAATGGAGTTCTTAGAGGCAAATGTGGAGGAGACTGAGGTTCATGAATCGTTAATGCTGATGTGTCCGGACCCTGTTGAGACGGGCAGCGTTTCTGTTCTAGAGAGAACCAATATCCTGCTGGTGCGCTTGGGAGCCTGCCCGGAGGAGGCGGGTGAGCGCTGTTTGGAGGCATTGTCAATGCACCCAGAGTTTCGAGCTGCTTGTGCGGACGTGTGTAGCAGCATTGGGCTGATACCGAATTCAAACAAGAGCCAGTGGTGGTACGGCCTGGGGGAAGTATCTGAGGGTGAGACCCTCTTCGTGGACGCTGCGAAATACCACAAAGGAGGGGAGTTGACTGCTGAAGACACCTCGGAGAGAGAGAGGTTGCGGCGACTGGCCCTGACAGCCGTGGAAGATGTAGGCAGCGTGTGTATGGATTATATTGCATTGAAGAGGCGCACTGTCAGTGACCAGAATATGGCCCTGAGGGCCAGAGAGGCGATGGCCTGTCTGAGTGGTGTGAAGTGGTTTAAGGTGCTGGATCTGAGGAGTGGATGTTGCCAGATCCCGATGAGTGGGGCCAACAAGGAGAAGACGGCCGTTATAAATTCCCTAGGAGTCTTCGGGTCCGAAAAGATGCCACAGGGCATATCTGGAGCCCTTGCAACCTTGCTACGGGGCAGGTGGAAGACCATAGGGGATGTGGAGGCGTTTGGAGTTTTGGTGTATGTGGATGATCTCTTGGTATTTGTATTTGCCTCAGGAGAATATGAAGTGAGGTCGTTGCAGGAGCAGCTGAGAACTACCGAGTTAAAGTGTTTTCGGGACACGTGCCAGGGCTGGCGAAGGTCGCAGTTCGTGAGAGACTGTCTCTACGGAATCAAGTTTGAAATGAAGACGGAGAGACTGGAGAAAGTGATCTGGAACCATTCGGAAGACTTACAAGTTGGAGAGAATGAAGAAAGTTGTCTGACTGAGGGTAATAGCAAACTGAGAACCCGGAGAGGGGAGTTTGCAGAGGTGAAGAAATTACAGACGAATCTCAGAAGAGAGAAGCGGAAGCTTGAAGGGAACCTGAAGATGACCATCGACAGTCCAAATGAAGTGCAAAACCTGAAAGTTGATCTGGAAGAAGTCATGAGGAAGAAAAAGCTGGAGAGAAGTGCTGTGAATACTGAACAGGAGGCTGAAGAAACTGCGGGAGCAGTGCAGGCCTCGTGTTTCCGTTTGGAGAAGATCAAACAGCAGCTACCGATCACAGGAATGAGGAAGAATACAGATTCGATGGATGATGTGCTGGATGTGTGGTACATGCTGCCTTTTGCTGACTTTCCCTCGATTGAGGAAGAGACCTTTGGCCCTTCTCCCATTGAGTCAGGTGTAGTGGGGAGGGTTAGCTGTGTGCAGTGTGGGGCATGAGTGAGAGGTTGAGAGAGGAGTTGGTAGTGGGCCCAAGGTATCCCCAGTTGTGTCCGAGCCTGAAGGGTTTAGGTGAGGGGGTACGGAGGCCTCAGAAGGGTTAGGGAACTCCCAGATAGTTGGCCTAAGTAGCACCTGAGGAACAGGGCGTGAGGGTTACTGTGTGGGGAGGAGATGTCACTGTTTGTGCTTGGGTTACGGTGTGTTGGCAGGAAAGGTGGCGAGTTATTTAGTAGTCATGAGGACATGACTTTTATTTGGTGGAGGAAGTGTGTAAAGGGGGTTTCTTTTTTTTTCTTTGTTACTGTTGGGAAAGGGTTTCCTTTTGTTAACTAGCAGGAATGCTAATTTACTGATAACAAGAATGGTATTCCTTTGTAAACCAAATGGGGATTAATGTTCTTTCTTCTGAGTCTGTAAGCTTTTGTTGACGGGCTTTTGGGCAGATCGGCTCGAGGGGGTCGAGAGAGAGGACGCAATGCTCTAAGCTGGGCGAGGATCGGACCCCAAAGGGGGGGTCCAAGGCTGGGAGATTCTCCGAGGAGGTGGGGGATGAAGCTAGATGTGCTTGGTTGACCACTCGGAGGGTCCTGAGCTGTTAGGAGAGTCGAGGAGTTCGGAGGGGATCGAATGGTGGCCAGAAGACTTCAGTAATTGAGCTCCAACGGTTGTGCACGAAGTGGTTTGGACTTTGATAAGTTTGGCGCCTTTTCTTTAATTTTCTCTTCATATATACTGTATCGTTATTAATCACTTAGTTATAGTAACCTTTATAAATTGTACTCATTTAATCGCATATGGTGTACTGTCTGTTTTTGGGCGAGGCGGGGACATCACACAGCATCCACACCGGCTGATTACCCAGTTTGGCGGGGCCGAAGGCTGCTCCCCCTAGACAAGAATGAGCTGAGCGAGCCTGAGGCGACCCAGGGAGTTACACAAATATTGAAGGGCCTAGACAGAGTGAATGTGTAGACCTTGTTTCCTATAGTGAGTGAGTCTAAAACCATCGGGCACAACCTCAGAATAGAGGGACATCTTTTCAGAACAGAGATGAGGAGGAATTTCTTTAGCCAGAGGGTGGTGAATCTGTGGAATTCATTGCCACAGTTGTCTGTGGAGGCCAAGTGATTGATGCCCTGACTAATCAAGAAACCTATCAACCTCCCCTTTAAATATCCTCAAAGGTTACAGGGAGAAGGCTGGAGAATGGGGTTGAGAGATAAAAAAAGATCAGCTATGATGAAATGGTGGAGCAGATTCTGTGGGCCAAATGGCCATACTCTGTTCATATGTCTTGTAGTCTTATCAGCAAATTAGGCCAAGCATTTCAGGTATCATTTGTAAACTGATGACATCAAAATATGCCATGCCTTTGACTGTCAAAGTTCAAAGTAAGTTTTATTATCAAAGTACATAGTCTAGTGTAGCCTTGTGCTGTCTCACATAGTCTAGTGTAGTTTTGTGTTGTTTCATGTAGCACCATGGTCCTGGAGGAACGTTTCATTTTACTGAGTACTGTACCAACAGTTTATCGTCGAAATGACAATAGATTTAACTTGCATGTCACTATATGCAACTTTGAGATCCATGTTTTTGTGAGCGTACTCAGCAATTCTATAGAATAGTAACTGTGAGAGGATCAGTGAAAAATCAGCCAGCACGCAGAAGAAACTGAAAAGAAATTGGAGAACGATGTGAAATTAATGACTTTGTTCTAACGCCACTGAAAAAGTAGCAAAGTTCCATGATACTGACCAGGAAATATTCGAAGGGTCCTAAAAGGCAAATCGTGTGGGATTGCCGCCATCAGGCTGCGTTGTTAGTGCTCGTGTATTTTACTCATTGTTTCTTGGTCTCCTAGTAATATTGCTGCCAAACTATCTAATATTACGGCATAAACTTGAGATTCTGCAGATACTGTCAATCCGGAGCACACATTCAAACTGCTGCAGGAATTCAGCAGGTCAGGCAGCACCAATGCAAAAGAAGTAAACAGTTGACATATTCGGGGCTGGAAATAAAGTGATAGGTGAAGCCAGGTGAGCAGGTGAGGGGAGGGGAGGGGAGGGAGTACAAGCTGGAAAGTGATAGGTGAAGCCAGGTGAGTTGGTTGGGTGGGGCGGGGATGTTGGATGAAGTAAGAAGCTGGGAGGTGATTGGTGGAAAAGGATCTGAAGAAGGAATCTGATAGGAGAGGAAAGTGAGCTACGGGAGAAAGGGAGGGAGAAGGGGCACCAGAGGGATGTGATAGGCAGGGGAGGAGAAGAGGTAGGAAAGGGAACCAAAATGGGGATTGGAAGAAGAGGGAAGGGGGAGGGGGAGAATTACTGGAAGTTAAAGAAAGATTATTACTACAGAATGATGAAATATTGCTTTGGAGGGAGTACTCAGGGCCTGTCAATGTCGAGTGATTCAGCCACACTCAATGAAGACAAGAGTTCCTCTGCATCTCATTTGCTCCCATCCCTTTCATGGTTCTGCTGTCCTATGGCTTCCGAGGAACATGTTCTTGCAGGCTGAGGCTCTCATTGTAGGACTCCGGGCTGTAGTCTTGTCAAGCAACTCCATTGGAAATTTAGGGCCATGCTTTGATGCAGCAATCAGAGTGGGGGAAAAAGGCCTCATCACTTTTTAAAATGTTCACAATATTTTTGGAGGCATCTGTCAGATGTTAACCTATGTGCAACGCAAGTCTGCTGGATTGAAGTCCAATAACGAAGCATCGGTGTTGGAATCTGAGGACATGCCTCTGTTTCTCGTTTTTGCAGGTTTAGATCTGCATTCTACTGGCGTGTGCATGCTGGCGAAGTATTGCTATCAAGCATGTATCCGATATTTGGTCACAAAGTACAAAAATTTATCTGGCACGATATGTACGACACACAGACGAAAGACTATGATATAGCCCTCATGAAACTTCTAACTCCTTTCACAATTTCAGGTAATGTCCAAAATATTCTGTGATAATATTTTGGTATATCACCGCATTACACCCTTTGATTTGCTATTAATTAGATGTTCTTAAAGATACCGTCACATTTGTCCTGCCTGGGAAAAAGTACACTTCTCCTCAATTTCCAAGTTTGGATAACTAACGGGTAAATTATCTGAGGATAGTGAAATAAAACTTTGCTTCCCAAGATATTCTCAAATAATTCCCATGAATCGATTTGCAGGAGAGTTCAAGACCATCTCGTAGAATGAGTGATTCTATTGTTGACACACATTAGAAAGCACGATGCAGAAACCACACTTAGTAGTTTGTCTTTTGGTCACAGGCAGATCTCGGTAGGGACATGATATTAGGAGCAGCAAGAACTGAAGACTGATGTAAATACCTAAAAGATAGCCACCAAAAGGCTATTATCTGGAATGTACTGCCAGAGGTGGCAGTGGAATGAGATGCAATCATCATTTTTAAAAGGCATTTAGAAAGGGGCTTGTAAGGAGAAGGCACTGAAGGCTACGGAACTAATGGGGGCATATCGGATCTGTATAGATGGACAAAACAGTTGGCCTGGAACTGTTGATGTGATGTCCAACTCAAAAATTAAATCTTGCCTTTTTCACCTAGAATCAAAGATCTGAAGATGTTATTGCTGAAGTTTGTATCCAGCAGCATATTGGAAACTGGCAGTGCCCCTGGCATCACTTGTGTTGGGTGTTTTAAATCCTCATCCCTTAAATTCTGAAGTCTCTGTGGTGTCACTCATCCATACTGTCCTTCAATTTGGCCTCTTGTTGGGCTCCAATCTCTGTCATTGTATTGGAGACCAGGCCCGGGCAGCAAATAATAGGTCTCCCGTCCTTAACGTGCATTCAGTGGCCATTTATTAGGTACAGGAGTGTCTCTAATAAAGTAGCCACAGGAATGGAACCAGGTGTTGTCTTCTGCTGCTGCAGCCCATCCACTTCAAGGTTGTGTGTCCAAAGATCATCTTCTGCACAACATTGCTGTAATGTGTGATATCTTCCTGTCATCTTGAACCAGTCTGGCCATTCTCCTCTGATCTCAAGCAACACCACACACAAAATGCTGGTGGAACACAGTAGGCCAGGCAGCATCTATAGGGAGAAGCACTGTCGATGTCTCGGGCTGAGACCCTTCGTCAGGACTAACCGAAAGGAAAGATAGTAAGAGATTTGAAAGTAGTGGGGGGAGGGGGAAATGCAAAATGATAGGAGAAGACCAGAGGGGGTGGGATGAAGCTAAGAGCTGGAAAGGTGATTGGCGAAAGTGATACAGAGCTGGAGAAGGGAAAGGATCATGGGACGGGAGGCCTCAGGAGAAAGGAAGGGGGGGGGAGCACCAGAGGGAGATGGAGAACAGGCAAACAACTAAATATGTCGGGGATGGGGTAAGAAGGGGAGGAGGGGCATTAACGGAAGTTAGAGAAGTCAATGTTCATGCCATCAGGTTGGAGGCTACCCAGCCGGTATATAAGGTGTTGTTCCTCCAACCTGGGGTTGGATTCATTTTGACAATAGAGGAGGCCATGGATAGACATATCAGAATGGGAATGGGACGTGGAATTAAAATGTGTGGCCACAGGGAGATCCTGCTTTTTCTGGCGGACCGAGTGTAGGTGTTCAGCAAAACGGTCTCCCAGTCTGCGTCGGGTCTCACCAATATATATAAAAAGCCACACTGGGAGCACCGGACGCAGTATACCAAACCAGCCGACTCACAGGTGAAGTGTCGCCTCACCTGGAAGGACTGTCTGGGGCCCTGAATGGTGGTGACGGAGGAAGTGTAAGGGCAGGTGTAGCACTTGTTCCGTTTACAAGGATAAGTGCCAGGAAGGGGATCGGTGGGAAGGGATGGGGGGGACGAGTGGACAAGGGAGTCGTGTAGGGAGCGATCCCTGCGGAAAGCAGAAAGAGGGGGGAGGAGGGAAAAATGTGTTTGGTAGTGGGATCCCGTTGGAGGTGGCGGAATTTACGGAGAATTATATGTTGGACCTGGAGGCTGGTGGGGTGGTAGGTAAGGACAAGGGGAACCCTATCCCGAATGGGGTGCTGGGTGGATGGGGTGAGGGCAGATGTGCGGGAAATGGGAGAGATGCGTTTGAGAGCAGAGTTGATGGTGGACGAAGGGAAGCCCCTTTGTTTAAAAAAGGAAGACATCTCCTTTGTCCTGGAATGAAAAGCCTCATCCTGAGAGCAGATGTGGCAGGGACAGAGGAATTGTGAGAAGGGGATAGCCTTTTTGCAAGAGACAGGGTGGAAAGAGGAATAGTCCAGGTAGCTGTGAGAGTCTGTAGGCTTATAGTAGATAAGTAGTCCTTTACCTGGACTATTCCTCTTCAGGTTGGAGGAACAACACCTTGTATACTGGCTGGATAGCCTCCAACCTGATGGCATGAACGTTGACTTCTCTAACTTCCGTTAATGCCCCTCCTCCCCTTCTTACCCCATCCTTGACTTATTTAGTTGTTTGCCTGTTCTCCATCTCCCTCTGGTTTCCCCCCCCCCCCTTCTTTCTCCTGAGGCCTCCCGTCCCATGATCCTTTCCCTTCTCCAGCTCTGTATCACTTTCGCCAATCACCTTTCCAGCTCTCAGCTTCATTCCACCCCCTCCGGTCTTCTCCTATCATTTTGCATTTCCCCCTTCCCCCACTACTTTCAAATCTTTTACTATCTTTTCTTTCAGTTAGTCCTGACGAAGGGTCTCGGCCCGAAACGTCGACAGCGCTTCTCCCTATTGATGCTGCTTGGCCTGCTGCGTTCCACCAGCATTTTGTGTGTGTTGTTGTTTGAATTTCCAGCATCTGCAGATTTCCTCGTGTTTGCTCCTCTGATCTCTCTCATTAACAAGGCATTTTTGCGCAATGCTGCTCACTGGATGTTCTTTGTTTTTTTTACACCATTGCTGTAAACTCTCAAGACTGCTGTATGTGAAAATCCCAGAGCAGCAGTTACTCAAACCTCCCCATCTGTCACCAGCAATTATTCCCACGGTCAAAGTCACTTGGATCACATTTCTTCCCCATTCTGATGTTTGGTCTGAATAGGAAGTGAACTCCTTGACCATTTCTGCATACTGTTATGCATTGAGTTACTGCTACCTGATTGGCTGATTAGATATTTGTATTAACAAGCAGAATGCACAGGTCTAAACTTATGTAAGGATTGAGAGTATATTTCTGATTTTTTTTCTGGATTCCAGAAAGTGCTTTGTAGACAATTAAGATTGACTACAACAGTGCCTAAATCTCATCTAAAGTGGCAGCTAGTCTGCACACAGCAAGATCACAGAAAAGCCAAGGTGACATGGATCAAATGAATCTTCTGAGGGATGGATGTTGGCCAGACACCTGGGGAAGCATTCTTGCAAGACACAAATGGTGTCATAAAAATCTTGACAACTACTTGTGAAGGCACGTGCATTTTTGTGATGTACTCACTCCTTCAGGTATAAGTCAGCCCATACAGCCTCAGGTCACAAATATGTAAATAAGCAATAGGTTAAAAACTTGTATAAATTTTATAAATTGTATTTGAAAGTTTTCTACTAATAGATATTGTTCCATTATTTTGTTCTGATGTTAGATAAAATAAGACCAATCTGTTTACCAAACTATGAACAAATATTTCCTACGGATTCAGAAAGCTGGGTTACTGGCTGGGGAGATGCAGAAGAAAGAGGTAAGAGATTGTTTTCATCATTTTTTGTAACAATGAGTTAGTCCCTTTACTGGTTGTGTTTACCCTGTAATGAAGACAGAATATATTGCTCATTCAATCCCTTTTTATTTTTACTTGGAGAACACTATATAAGCACCGTTTCCTTGGATGTTCGGTGGCTATTATTCATGAGCTTTCCTGCAGCTGTAGGCTGATAGTCTAAGAGAGCCTGACGTCAGCAACTTCTGGTCTTGCAGTGGGAGATAAGACTGCTTCACCCAAATGATCAATGTGCTTCTGGATTGCCTTGAATCCACGGTACCTTTCCGGACCTTCTCCACTGTGGGGGTTAATCTCGCCACCGGCAAGGAGCTCTTCAAAAGGTGATGACACAAGAATGCGGCATCCATCATCATGGACTCTCACCACCACCTCTTCTCATTTCCACCATCAGGAAGGAGGTACAGGAGCCTGAAGACTCACTCAGTGTCTAGGATCATCTTCTCTCCCTCTCCATCAAATTTCAGAACTGTCTATGAATGTTACCTCTCCATTTTACTCTTTTCACGCTGCTTTTTTAAAAATGTATGTCTTATTATTCCTGCCACTGCCTGTAAGGAGTTTGTACGTTCTCCCCATGACTGCATGGGTTTCCTCCCGGTGCTCTGGTTTTCTTCCACTGTCCTAAAACATACCGATTGGTAGTTTAATTCGTCATTGTAAATGATTAGGCTCATATTAAATCTGGGGATTGCTGGCCAGCTCAGCTCAAAGAGCCAGAAGGGCCTTATTCAGCACTGCATCTCAGTGAATAAATAAAATAACTTAGTAAGTCTTTATGTATTGCACTGTATTGCAGTCACACGTGTCAGTGATAATAAACCTGATTTTGGGTATTTTAATTAAACAATTTCAAGGTCCTGAAGGAATGTGCTGAGCAGAGTTTTCCAGCGCATTTTCAATCTGAGTCTCAGCCTGGAAAGGGTCCCGACTGTGAAAAACATGTGTGGTCCCAGTACCCAAGAAGGGCCAACTGAAAGTCTTGAATGACTTCTGTCCAGTGGCCCTGACCTCACATGTCATGAAGACCCTAGAGAGGCTGTTCCTGGCTCACCTCTGACCCCAGTCAGATCAACCCTCGATCCCTTGCAGTTTTCTTACCAGGAGCATGGTGGAGTCGATGATGGTGTCATTTACCTGCTGAACAGAGCCCACTCCCATTTGGATAAGCAGGGCAGCACTGTGAGGGTCAATAAAGTATCCATCTATCTATTTACTTTCCTTTGCTTACATCACCCGACTTGTGCAACTCACACCTCAGCCACTCATCCTGTGGTGATGATATCTCTTGGAAAATGCAAAACGCAAAAAGTTGTTCAGAAAAGTTCCTCACCACCTACTCCCAGCTAATCAAAACCAATTGAGATGATTTGACCTATGGGCTATTGATAAGTTACAGTATTTGCCTTCTCAGTTCCAACTCTGCTGTGATCAACTTTATTACAGCTCAGTACAAGGCCATTTGGCCCTGAGCATTCCAGCTCCCTGTAAAGACATTCAGGTAATGAAACATGTTAGCATTCATTTCGAGATGACTAAAATATAAAAGCAAGGCTTTATTCTGGGGTGATGCTAACAGGCTCAACATTGATGCCTATAAAGCACTTGTGAGGCCTCACTTGGAATATTATGAGCAGTTTATGAATGATATCAACATTGGTAGAGCTTAAACGACTATCAAGGAATACAACAGGATATACGCTCAGTGGCCACTTTATTATACTGGAGGTACCTAATAAAGTGGCCATTGCATGTTCATGGTCTTCTGCTGCTGTGATCAAGATTTGATGTGTTGAGCATTCAGATTTTCTTCTGCACATCACTGTTGGAACACATGAATATTTGAGTTATGGTCATCTTCCTGTTAGCTTAAACTGGTCTGTGTCTCTGTCTGTCTCAGAAAGAGAGACTATTCAAATACAAGGGCCTTCCCTTGGGAGCAGCAAGCAAGAGACCTTATACACAGACACCTTCTCTGGCTGGTGGACACCACTGAACAGTCACTGGCCTTCCTCATCCACCTTGATGTTTCAATCTTTCTCAATTGGTGAGATCAGTGAGAAATGAAAACAATCCAGGGCTTGTGCCTCTTCTCTAAGCTTCTAGGCCTCGAGGTCGCTCACCCCAAGAATCTTCTCAGAGGCAGCAAAGTGCCAGATTGTTCAATCAATCCTTAAACTGTACACCATAGGCACTAACAGTATCAGAAACCTATTTAAAATGGGGAAAAAAAAGATGGAAAAACACAATTGCCACCTACAAAACATTGCTTGTTAGTGCCATCTTGACTATGAACAGCAATTGAACCTCTTGGCCATGTCTGCATGCTTAAATGCATTGAGCTGCTGCCACATGACTGTCTGATTAGATATTTGTATTAACATGCAGGTGTATCTAATAAAGTGACCACTGAGTGTATGTCATGAAAGCTTGTTGCTTTGTGGCAACAGTATAGTGCAATACATGAGTAATTGCTGTAAGTGACAATAAGAAATATTTAACAATCAATGAGTGCAAAGATAGTGAGTCGTGTCTATAGACTGTTTGGAAATCTGAGGGCAGGCAGGAAGAAGATAGTTTGTTGAGTGTGTCTTCAGGCTCCCATGCATCCTTCCTGATGGTGGTAATGAGAAGAGGCTGTGCCCTGGGACCCTACTCACAGAAGCAAGGAATCCATTTTATTATACCACTCCAGTACTTTATCTCATATCCCTAAAGGATTCCTAGCATGGTTACCTTCAGCCGATCTTTAGGGCATTACAACTCAATTCAGAACATTTCCTTGTGTTAAAATTGTTTATTGTCATTCTTCAATACACAAGTGAAAAGGAAAACAAAATAATTATTACCTCAGATCCCACAATAAATATAAATATAAAATGTTCTATAAAACTCAATGAACAAGTAACCGTTAAACTCATGTACATATATGAAGTGCAGGTCCAGAGCCTTCGAAGGCTCCTCATACATTAACCCTTTCATTCTGAGGATCTAGGCCTGTCATTGCTGGACTTCAGAAGAATGAGGGAGGAATTGCATTGAAAACTAGTGAAAATTGATGAAAGCTAGTGAAAAGGGCCAGATAGAGGTCGGTTCCTATAGTTGGTGATTCTAGGGCCAAAGGACGTAGCTTCAGAATAGAAGGACATCTGTTTAGAACAGAGAAAAGGAGCTCTTTTTTTCGCTAGAGGTGAATATGTGGAATTCATTGCCACAGACAGTTGTTGAGGGCAAGTTATTGGGTATATTTAAAGCAGAGGTTGATAAATTCTTGATTATTAAGGGCATCGAATGTTACAAGGAGAAGGCAGAAGAATGGAGTTGAGGGATAATGGCCTAACTCTGCTCCTATGTCTTATATTCGTATGGAATCCTGTGATGTATGATACTATAAATAAAATCAATTTGACTTTCACAATTCTTGTGCTTATTTCATCAGGTACTCTCTCTGAAATCCTACGGAAGGTCAAAGTGCCTTTAATTAACAGTGAAGACTGTAGAAGCAAGTATTTTCCAGCCCTCTTGCCTCGTATGATTTGTGCTGGCTACCAGCAAGGCGGATTTGATGCATGTCAGGTATTATTAAAATTGGTGAACTTGGAGCGGACATCTCAGTCTCGACCATCAGTCTGGTCAGTTCTAAACATAAGCAGAGGGAATAGTACCAACCATAAGACCAGAATTAGACCATTCAGCCCATCGAGTCTGCTCCATCATATCATCATAACTGATCCATTTACCTCTCAACCCTATTCTCCAGCCTTCACCCTGTAATCTTTCTTGGCCTGACTTATCAAAAATATATCAACCTACTCCTTAAATGCACCCAATGATTTGGCCTCCACAGCCATCTAAGGCAACAAATTCCACAGATTCACCATTCTCTGGCTAAAGAAATTCCTTCTCATCTCCATTCTGAATGGATGTCCTTCTATTCTATGGTTCTGCCCTCTGGTCCTATACTTCCCCTCTACAGGAAACATCCTCTCCACATCCACTATCTAGGCCTTTCACCATTTGGTAGGTTTCAATGAGGTCACCTCCCATTCTTCTGAATTTTAGTGAGTACAGGCCCAGAGCCATCAAACACTTCTCACATGATAACCCTTGCATTCTGAATCATTTTGTGAACCTTGCTTGAACCCTCTCTAATGTCAGCACATCCCTTCTTAGATAAGGGGCCTAAACCTGCTCACAATTCTCCAAGTGACACCTCACCAATGCCCTGTAAAGCCTCAACATCACATCTTTGCTTTTATATTCTAGTCCTCACCAGTATATGTTGTGAAATTTGTTAACTTTGTGACAACAGTGCAAAGTAATACAGAATGCAGTGCATGACACGATAAGAGAAAAAAAGAAACCTGAATTATGGTAAGTACCAGTATATACCATATATTATGGTAAATATATATGTTCGTGGCCTAAGGTAGAATGAGATAAGTTATTAACTTCAAACTTTCTGCATAATCACTGCACGTGCATATAACGAGAGCTGTATAGCTCATCTCCTTCTACCTTAGGCCACAAACTTATCAATCACCCCTGCTGTGGACCACTTCTGGAGGTCCAAGATGCTCCCTCTTTCTACTTCTGAGCCCTTTGAGGACTGGTGTGTATTTTCTCGTCTTACCCTTTCTGAAGTCTACAATCAGTACTTTGGTCTTACTAATGTTGAGTGCAGGGTTGTTGCTGCAACACCACTCAACCAGCTGGTGTATCTTGCTCCTGTATGCCCTCTTGTCATCATCTAAGATTCTGCTAACAATGGTTGTATCATCAGCAGATTTATAGATGCCATTTGAACTGTGCCCAGCCACAAAGTCATGGGTGCACAGACAGTAGATCTGTGGAATAAGCACACATCTGAATTGCAGCAGTGTTGGTTGTTAATGAGGCAAAGATGTCACTTCCAAGCCACACAGATTGTGGGCTTCTGGTTAGGAAGTCGAGGATCCAATTGCAGAAGGAGGTACAGAGGGCCAGGTTCTTGAACTTTTCAATCAGAATTGTAAACATGTTCTCCCTGTGCTGATACAGATTTCCTTCAGCTTTCCACATTCCAATGACATGCCACTGTAAATTGCTCCTGTTTTTACAGGAAATGATAGAATCTTTTGGTGGTGTTGATGGGAATTGAGGGGTGTGGAATTAATACAATAGAATTGGTTCTGATGAAAGGTTTCAGCCTGAAATATTGTCTCTTTATTCCTTTCCATGGATGTTGCCTTTCCAGCTGAGTTCCTCCAGCATTTTGTGTTGTAAATCTGGAGTTCCAACAACTGCAGGAGTTCAAAGGCCCACTTTAACATCCGAGAAATGTATACAATATACATCCTGAAATGCTTTTTCTTCACAAACATCCAGGAAAATAGAGAAGTGCCCCAAAGAATGAACGACAGTTAAATGTTAGAACCCCAAAGTACCGCCCCAAGCTCCTCTCCCTCCCCACGCATAAGCGGCAGCTAGCAACAATCCTTTCTCCTCCCCCCCCCCCCCACCGGCAAAAAAAGCAATGGCGCCTTCCACTGAGCACTCAAGCATGAGCAAAGCAATAGCAAAGGCACAAACTTGCAGTTACCCAAAGATGTCGCATTTCACTCAGTCTACCACACACCTCAGGTTCTCTCTCTCCCTAATAAGGGAGAAGGAGGTGTCTCCATTTTCCCAGCGGGCGGGGAGACATAAGAAACAACTCACTAGTTTACGATGTTAAAAGTCTGTTACGTTGCTTTTTTTCAAGCTTTGTGCCAGAAGATCTCAGGCCTTTGGGCACACAGCAGATATCGCTACTCCCCCCGACGACACACAGGTCTTCTACCAACCCGCGATCCTCCCACCTCTAGAGCCCCAAGATCCTAGGCTTCCAAATCCAAGCCAGGCTCTTAGGCCGAGCCATTGGCATACCAAACAATAATGGCCGGTTATGAAACCCCGAGAATGGGTCCCACTCCTGCAAAGAACCGAAGTCAGCGTGTAACTCCGGGTCAGAGTCTTCAAAAGAACCCTGAAAGGGAAAAATTAAGATATTAAAGATGAGTATAGAGCTGTTTCTGAAGATGCGAGCAAAGGAATTGCCATTTAGCGCCATCATCACTCTGCTCCGCATGACAGTTCTTGTTTAGTATTGACGTAAATGCATGTTTGATGGTCAGCACAGGCTTGGTGGGCTGAAAGTCCTGCTTCCATGCTGTTTGATCTAATATTAGAAGTAGAAAGTAGATCATAGAAACCAAAGGACTGTTTGCGTCTATTGAATCTGGCAGACAAAAAAAGGGGGACTGATCAAGATTAAATCCACTTAACATCCCTTGACAATAACAAAAAAAAAATCTACAGTTGCTGGAAATGTAAAATAAAAAATGGAAAATGCTAGAAGTGCTCAGCAAGTCAGGCATTGTCTGTAGAAATGAAATCAATGTACCAGACTGTAAATCCTAAGTCAGCCTAGTTTAAAAGAAAGTGGCTGCTGTGACCATCTTTAGTTAGGAAGGTGACCAGAAGATTGTTCAAAAAGGAAGACAGAGCAGGGAATTGCCCAGTCAATTTAATATCTATTGTTGACAAGAATCTTTTCTTTTGCCCCTTGTGCTGTTGGGGTTTAGGACAGGAATGAAGGTCCTCCATCTTTGGTGGCATTCATGCCTTCCTTCATCTTGTCAGTTGCTTCCTCTTGGTGTACTGTCGGTCATGCAAGCCCTGGGTGGAGACTCAGGAATGCCGTCACACACAGATGCAGAAAAACCTCTCATTGCTGTTTCCGTAACAGTTTTGTGTTGCCAGTCAGGGTTGCTAGCCCTGAGCTGAACCCCACACCTGGAAGATTGGTGGTCCTCTCTTAGTCTGGCTTCTTCCCTTTGATCTTTTGGCATAGGTGACCCTACCATAAAGATCTGACTCCAACCTGCATAGATCTCCAGCTCACTGAGGCACCCAAACCCTTCAACGAGGTTGTGGTCCTCTTGGAGGATTGTTGGCAAGATGCTAGAACATTAATCAAAGAGGAAAAACAGATTATTTAGGATGTTAAAAGTAATGGAACCTAATCAAATGGTTTTATGAAAAGCAAATTATATTTGACTAATTTGTTTGAATTCATTGAGATGTGACAGGGAAAGTTGATGGTAAGGAACATATAGACGTGTATATAGATTTCCAAAAGGCACTTGACAAAGTGCTACACTAACATAAGATGTCACAAGTAAAAGCCCAAAGTACTGAAGGGAACCACATCAGCATGGATTGGAAACTGGCTGTCGTACAGAAAAAGAGATGGAATAAATGGATCTTTTTAGCAGAACAGATGCAACTGAAGAAGAACCCATGGATCAGTTCTTGGTTCTCAATTGTTTCCTGTTTACATTAATGACTGCTCTGAGTATTACGAACAATGTTTATTTACCCCTTTCTTTAGAGATAGAGCATGGAACAAGACTTTCTGGTCCAACAAGTCCTACTGCCCAGGAACCCAACTATTCACTCTAGCCTAATTGCAGCACAATTTACAATGGCTAATTAACCCACTAGCCAGTACATGTCTGGGTTGTGGGAGGTTACTGGAACAACTGGTGGATCGCCAAGCCTTCCTGGGGAGGACACGTCATCTCCTAACAGCCTGCACTGGAACTGCATTCTGATGGCACAAACTGTATCAGCATTCCACCAAACACTACACTATTGTGACACTCTTGTCCCCTTTCGGCTCATTACCTAAATGTAACCCTCTCACCGGGGCTTGTACACCACCTTGGCTCGACAGCTAACTCTGCTAACAGCCATGTGACTCAACGGTGAGAAGGCTGCCTTTCACAAGCAATATACATCTAGGGTCGATATGAAAGGAACCTCAAATTGACCAAATGCACGGTTATTGGTAGCCTAGAAATGACAGATTGTACACCAGCATAAAATTATCAAGGAAGTACATTTACCCTTGTGCTCCGCTCCGTAGCTCTTGCCAAACCAGACCACTGTCCTTCAGAAATCTCTTCCCACCCAACACTCTAGAACCTTCTCTACATCCCATGATCCTGATTGGCTGATACAACATGGCTCCTTATCTACAGCCAAAGCCAAAACAGTCTTACCAGCAGAACACATTGCTTTTGCAGAGAACTGCAAAATTAAAATACCTCATAACACAGCAGCAGAAATCATAAAGAGGGCATTACATAAGGAAGATTGTGCTGGCATTGGCAAGGATACAAGGGAGATTCATGAGAGTGATCCTGGGAGTGGAACGATTAATGTTTGAAGAGTGTTTGATGGCCCTATGACTGTACTCACTGGAGTTGAATGAGGGTAAGATTGAACCTATTGAATATTGAAAGGTCTAGATAGCGTAGCCATAGAGAGGATGTTTTCCATAGGTCCAGAGGGGCTTAAATGAGGAAGTAGAAGGGTTGGCTACTAAATTTGTGGATGACATGAAGGTTGGTGGAAGTGTCATAAGTTACAATGGGACATTAACAGACTGCAAGGCTCTGAGAAGTGGCAGATGGAGTTCAATCTGTAAGTGTGTGAAGAGATGTCCTTTGGAAGGCCATCCTAGAAGGCAGATAACAGGGTTAACAGAAATATTTATAGCAGTGTGGAGGAACAGAATGATCTTAGGGTCCACTTCCATAAATTCCTCAGTCGATGTGCAATTTAATAAGATAGGTAAGAAGGCGTGTGGTGCATTTGCCGTTACTAGTTGGGGGAAGCAGTGCAGTGTAAAGACATACAAATCCATAACTGACAAAATCAGAGTGCTGAATCAGAGGGACATTAGGACTGCGTGTGTCCTTGTTTCACTGGATGCAGTGATTCAGATCAACGGGTTTACTACACACCGTTAGGATAGATCTATAGAGTCTCTCAAAAGCAGAGGTGGAGGAGTATGCCTCATGATCAACTCTCTTGGTGCACAAGTGCCATCTTTTTTACCTACCACAGGAGTTCTCTGGGGTTATTCTGGTAGCAGATAACATTCCACCTCAGGCCAATGTCAAGCAGGCTTTAGATGATCTGAGTAATGGGATCAACATGCACGAAACAGCACACCATCGCTTTGGGAGATTTTAACCAGGCCAGACTGAAAATATCACTAAGCAACTATCATCAACAGATCACTTGCAATATCAGAGGAAACAACACACTGGACCATTGCTACATCACCATCAAGAATGTCTACTGTGCTATTCCACACCCTCACTTCAGGAAATCTGATCACCTGGCTGTACTTCTGCTCTCTGAGTCTAGGCAGAGACTGAAGACTCCAGCACCAGCAGCGAGGACCAAGGAGGTTGGACAAAGGAAGCACAGGAGCACCTACAGGACTGCTTTGAACCGGTGGACTGGACTGTATTCAGGGATTCATCTTTGAATCTGGATGAGAATGCTGCAGTTGTTACCAACTTCATTAAAACCTGTGTGGATTAGTGTGTGCCCACAAAGACTTACCGTGCATTCCCGAACCAAGAGCTACGTCATCTGCTGAAGCCTGGATCTATGGCATTCAAGTCTGGCAACCCAGGCCTGTACCAGAAGACCAGGTATGATTTGTGGAGGGCTATTTCAAGGGCAAAGAGATAATTTTGAATGAAGTTGGAGGCGATATCAGAGGAACGGCAACTCTGGCAGGGTTTGCAAGACATTACTTCTTACAAAACAGAACCCAATAGTATGAATGGCAGCGATGCTTCACTACCAGATGAACTCTATGCCCGCTGTGAAAGGGAGAACACAACTACAGCTGTGAAGATCCCTGCTGCACCCGATGACCCTGTGATCTCCATCTCAGAGGCCGATGTTAGACTGTCTTGAAAGGGAGTGAACCCTTGTAAGGCAGAAGGTCCTTACGGGGTACCTGGTAAGGTTCTGAAAATCTGTGCCAACCAACTAGCGGGAGTAATCAAGGACATTTTCAACCTCTTACTGCTATGGGCAGAAGTTTCCACTTGCTTCAAAAAGGCAGCAATTTTACCAGTGCCTGAGTAGAAAAATATGGACTGCCATAATGGCTATTGCCCGGTACCACTCACATCTACAGTGATAAAATGCTTTGAGAGGTTGGTCATCACTGGACTGAACTCCTGCCTCAGCAAGGACTGGACCCATTGCAATTTGCCTATCACCACAATAGGTCAATGGCAGACACAATCTCAATGATTCTCCACTTGGCTTTAAACCACCTAGACAACATAAACACCTACGTCAAGATGCTGTTCATCGACTATAGCTCAGCATTTAATACCATCATTCCCCCAATCCTGATTGAGAAGTTGCAGAACCTGGGGCTCTGTACCTCCCTCTGCAATTGGATCCTCAACTTCCTAACCGGAAGACCACAGTTTGTGCAGATTGATGGTAACATATCCTCTTCACTGATGATCAACACTGTCACACCTCAGGGATGTGTCCTTAGCCCACTGCTCTACTCTCTATATGCATATGTACTGTGCGGCTGGGCATAGCTCAAATACCATCTATAAATTTGCTGACATACAACCATTGTTGGCAGAATCCCAGGTGGTGGCAAGAGGGCATACAGGATTGAGATATGCCAACTAGTGGAGTGGTGCCGCAGCAGCAACCTGGCACTCAGCGTCAGTAAGACGAAAGAGCTGATTGTGGACTTCAGGAAGGGTAAGATGAAGGAATACATACCAATCCTCATAGAGGGAACAGAAGAGGAGAGAGTGAGCAGCTTCAAGTTCCTGGGTGTCAACATCTCAGAGGATCTAACCTGGTCCCAACATATCGATGTAGTCATACAGAAGGCAAGACAGCGGCTATACTTTATTAGGAGTTTGAAGAGATTTGGCACATCAACAAAAACACTCAAAAATTTCTATAGTTGTACCGTGGACAGCATTCTGACAGGCTGCATCACTGTCTGGTATAGAGAGGCTACTAAACAGGACCGAAAGAAGCTGCAGAAGGTTGTAAATTTAGTCAGCTTCATCTTGGGCACTCGCCTACAAAGTACCCAGGACATCTTCAGGGAGCGGTGCCTCAGAAAGGCAGCATCCATTATTTAAGACCTCCAGCACCCAGGGCATGCCCTTTTCTCACTGTTACCATCAGGTAGGAGATACAGAAGCCTGAGGGCACACACTCAGCGATTCAGGAACAGCTTCTTCCCCTCTGCCATCTGATTCCTAAATGGACATTGAAGCTTTGGACACTACCTCACTTTTTTAATGTACAGTATTTCTGTTTTTGCACATTTTTATATCTATTCAATATATGTAATTGATTTACTTGTTTATTATTGTTTTATTTTATTTATTATTATTTTTTCTCTGCTAGATTATAGATTGCATTGAACTGCTGCTGCTAAGTCACATCACATGACAGTGATCACGTGTCCTGACAAATGGTCTCAGCCCGAAATGTCAACAGTGCTTCTTCCTATAGATACTGTACTGTCTGGCCTGCTGCTTTCCACCAGCATTTTGTATGTGTTGTTCAGTGATAATAAACCTGATTCTGATTCTGAAATAACTTGAGCTGTTGATGGACAATGGAGATGTTTGATTGTGGATAGGAGGAAGCTGTTCCTGAATCATTGAGTGTGGGTCTTCAGGCTCCAGCACCACCTCCCTATATTCCACCCATTCATAATCTACCTCCATTTAGGTAAGGGGAGCCTAGCAGAGTAATATTTACTCAGATCAGTAAGCAACGTCCCCCAATTATCATCATTCTGCTTCTGTCCACTGAGCCACATTTGAATCCAGTTTACCACTTTCCATTGGGCCTAGAGGTTTTTAACTTCCTGGTCCATTTGCCAACGGAAGCTTTGCTAAACATTTTTGTAATTACCTGTAGGCCAAAGATACTCCTTGACATCCTCCCACATATTTAAATAGTAGCATTAACATTTCAAGAATAGAGTAAACCTCATTTAGGAAGGAGAATGGTGCCCTCCAATGGAGCAGGGAACAAAACTGGGAGTTAAATGCCACAGATATAAATTCCCTCTTCATAACTTTGGAAATGATTTTAATTAATCCTAGAATCTGGAGGATCTCATAGAACCTATTGAACATTGCAAGACCTAGATAGAGTGGATGCAGAGAGGAAGTTTCCTATACTGGATGAGGCTAAGACCAGAGGGTGCTGCCTCAGAGTAGAGAAATGTCCATTTGGAACAGAGATGAAGAGGAATTTCTTTAGCCAGATGGTGATGAATCTGTAGAATTCACTGTGATAGATGGGTAAGGGGGCCAAGTCATTAGGGTTTATTTAAAGCAGAGTTTGCTAGAGACTTGATTAGTCAGGGCATGAAATATTATGGGGAGAAGGCAGGAGAATGGAGCTGAGGGAAATGATAAATCAGCCATGATGAAATGATGGAGCAGACTCAATGGGCCAAATGACCTAAATCTGCTCCTGCATATGTCTAATGGTCTTAGAAATAAGCAGTGGGGTGAAGAGCCATTTGGCTAATCACATAGCAGCAGGTAAATCTTTTCAGACTTTCTAGAGTCCTCTCGGTTTCAGAATATCAAATGTTCATGCAGCTGCTTTTGAGATGTACTGAGTGTCTCTCCCTTCATCACTGGAGGAGTCCGAAGACTCCAAATAGAAGGATGTCCCTTCAGAAAGGAGATGAGGAATTTCTTTTGCCAGAGGGTGGTGAATCTGTGTAACTTATTGCTACAGATGGCTGTGAAGACCAAGTCACTGGGTATATTTAAAGTGGAGGTTGATAGGTGCTTGATTTGGAAGGGCATCAAAGATTATGGGGAGAAGGCAGGAGAGTGGGGTTGAAAGGGATAATAAATTAGCCTTGTTTGAATGGTGAAGCAGGTTTAGTGGGCTGAATGGCCTAATTCTACTCCTATGTCTTATGGTTATGGCTTATGGACTACTAAAACCTTATACACCTCCAACAAACTCCTGTTAGCTGCCGCTGCAAAGAACAGAGAGCCAGCCAAGCATAAATAATCCATTGTGCCATTGTCATATGATGTAGGTGATCATGGTGACCATGATTGTTCTTGGCATACTTTTCTTCAGAAATGGTTTGCCATTGCCTCGCTCTAAGTAATGTCTTTACAAGACAGATGACCCCAGCCATTACCAGTCCTCTTCAGAGAGTGTCTGCCTGGTGTCAGTGGTCACATAACCAGGACGAGATATGCACCAGCTGCTCATATGACCATCCACCACCTGCTCCCATGGCTTCACATGACTATGATCTGGGGGCTAAGCTTGTGCTACACCTTGCCCAAGGTCAACCTGCAGACTAGCAAAGGGAAGGAGCACCTTGCACCTCCTTCAGTAGACATGTATCTCCACCCCATCACCCAAGCTCAGAGGTACAAATTGTAGATTCTTTTTTTTAAATTTTAGAATCAGAATCAGGTTTATTATCACCGGCATGTGACATGAAATTTGTTAACTTAACAGCAGCAGTTCAATGCAATACATAATCTAGCAGAGAGAGAAAAAAAAACAATAAAAATACCATAATAATAAGTAAATCAATTACATATATTGAATAGATTATTAAAAATGTGCAAAACAGAAATACTGTATACGGGTTTTCCCCACTATCCGAAGGTAGAGCGTTCCTATGAAACCTTTTGTAAGCCGAAATGGCGTAAAGTGAAGAAGCAATTACTATTAATTTATATGGGAAAAGTTTTGAGCATTCCCAGACCCAAAAAATAACCTACCAAATCATACCAAATAACACATAAAACCTAACTAAAAGATGCCGACTAAAGGAGAACACTTTGCTACTAGCAGAACCAATAGTAACATCGGCAGCTTTCAAGATTCTTTCTCTCTGCGTGTAAGTAGTATGAATGGTGGACACAGGCAAGTTCAACGCACGCACAATGTCTTTATTTCGTTCACCATGATCGAAACGCTTAATTATGTCCAGTTTTACTCTAAGCGTAACACCCTTACAAGCTCTCTTGGGCTTTTCTGATACCTTGGGACACATCTTGCTAACGGATGCACAAAATAAATCAAGATAAAGCACAGATGCAGTAACGGCTCGCTGCAAAACAAACGCTGAACACTATTTTCGCTTTTTGCCTTTTTTCGTAAAAGCGAAAATTCTCTTCAGATTTCTTTCGGTTAGCGAAAACAGGTACTAATGTAGGTCTTTCGTAAAAGCAAAATTGTTTAAAGCAAACTTTCAAAAAGTGGGGGATACCTGTGTTAAAAAAAGTGAGGTAATGTCCAAAACTTCAAAGTCCATTTAGGAATCGGATGGCAGAGGGGAAGGAGCTGTTCCTGAATCACTGAGTGTGTGCCTTCAGGCTTCTGTACCTCCTACCTGATAGTAACAGTGAGAAAAGGGCATGCCATGGGTCCTGGAGGTCTTTAATAATGGACACTGTCTTTCTGAGACACCGTTCCCTGAAGATGTCTGGGGTGCTTTGTAGGCTAGTGCCCACAATGGAGCTGACTAGATTTACAATCTTCTGCAGCTTCTTTCAGTCCTGTGCAGTAGCCCCTCCATACCAGACAGTGATGCAGCCTGTCAGAATGCTCTCCACGGTACAACCATCTTTGAGTGTATTTGTTGATGTGCCAAATCTCTTCAAACTCCTAATAAAGTATAGCTGCTGTCTTGCCTTCTGTATGACTACATCGATATGTTGGGACCAGGTTAGATCCTCTGAGATGTTGACACCCAGGAACTTGAAGCTGCTCACTCTCTCCACTTCTGATCCCTCTATGAGGATTGGTATGTGTTCCTTCGTCTGACCCTTCCTGTAGTCCACAATTAGCTCTTTCGTCTTACTGATGTTGAGTGCCAGGTTGTGGCTGCGGCAACATTCCACTAGTTGGCATATCTCACTCACCTACATCCTCTTGTCACCACCTGAAATTCTACCAACAATGGTTGTATCGTCAGCAAATTTATAGATGGCATTTAAGCTAAGTCTAGCCACACAATCATGTGTATATAGACAGTAGAGCAGTGGGCTAAGCACACACCCGAGGTGCACCAGTGTTGATCGTCAGTGAAGGTGATATGTTATCACCAATCCACACAGACTGTGGTCTTCCGGTTAGGAAGTTGAGGATCCAATTACAGAGGGAGGTACAGAGGCCCAGGTTCTGCAACTTCTGGCTTGACTAACTGAGTCTGCACTGAGGTTTGAAAGAAAATGTGCCACATTTCTTGACTGATGAGATTTCCTGTGAGCTTCATGAGTGTATAATGGGTGGGAAAGTTGGGCAGACATACCAGAGTGGACTCTTGATGTTGAGAGTTCAGGAGGAAGTGGGAGATGAAGTTTATGCCCTATAATTATTGTGCTTTTTGCCAAAAGACTAGGATTTGAGTTATGCCCTTTCCTCTGCATACCTGATCTGTTCACTCGCTCTGTTGTGTCCCTCTCAAAACTTCGATTACTATAAGGCAATGAGTTCAATAGATGTCTTGCTCGGGAGTGGTGGGGGGGGGGGGCAAGTTGACTGAAGCCGCTGTGTTTCTAATAACGTCAGCACACGTTTATTTGGATGACATCATTTAAGCATGAATTTGGCGAGAATTCAATCATTTCAGTTTGGGGTTGTTCGCGCATCAGCCATCTTATTGATGTCAGCGTGTGAGACGATGCTTGCAAGCCGGCCCCAACATGTAAGGACATGGACATGGACGTGTAAGGACATGGTGTGCTGGTTTGTTCACATAACCAACTTTTGATGTAATTGTGATAAATAAATGAATCTGAATTATTGGTAACTAAGACTTCAGGAGCCACAAATGCAAATTTTGTCCTTTTAGTTAATATTCAGTTAGACAAAAGCAAAATACTTCAGTTGTGCAGAATCTGAAATAAAAATGGGAAATGCTGAAAATAGTAGGTCAGGTAATGTCAGTGGAGAGAGGCAGAATTAACATGAATTCACAATGGGGGGAAATGTTTCGAGAGGCCTAGAAAGGCCTAGATAGAGTGGACATGAAGAGGACGTTTCCAATAGAGCCTAGGACCAGAGAGCACAGCCTCAAAATAGAAGGATGTCCCTTTAGAACAGAGATGTGGAGGAATTTCTTTAGCCAGAGGGCAGTGAATCTATGGAATTCATTGCCACAGAGGGCTGTGCAGGCCAAGTCATTGGGTATATTTAAAATGGAGATGAATAGGTTTTGATTAGTAAGGGTGTCAAAGGTTATGGGGAGAAGGTGGGAGAATGGGGTTGAGATGGAAAATAAATTGGCCATAGCAGAATGTTGGAGTAAGTATGATGCACCATCAATAACTCACACTGAGATGTAAGGCGAGATATCGGCTTTTATTGACTGGAAGAAGGAACCAGGAGTGAGTGTCCATCATACTATGTCCTGGAGACTGAGGCCGAGCGTCAGGCCTCAGATCGCCTTTATACAGGGGCCTGTGGGAGGAGCCACAGGAGCAGTCAGCAGGGGCGTGTCCAGACAGGCACATAGTTCACCACAGTGAGTATGATGAACCAAATGGCCTAATTCTGCTCTGTGTTTTATGGAGCACCAGAGGTTGGTGGGGTTGGGAGTGGAAGGTGGCAGAAGAGGAGGAAAGAACAAAATGGAAGATTAGTGGGGCTGCAGGGACCAAGTTAAATTAAGTGAGAAAAGTGATGAGAGAATGAGGTGATTTAGAGTGGTGATAGCTTGATGGGAGGTGTTTAATTATCCAAAGCTGTTAGAGGAATGTGAAGTGCAGGAAACCTGGTCCTGAGTGTTGAGAATGCAGAGCTAAACTGTGATCATTGGGATTCCTCTATTCTGAATTCTGCACTTTCTTTGTCTGACACAGGGTGACAGTGGTGGCCCTCTAGCAATCCAGCAGAACTCCATCTGGTGGTTAGTAGGTTCCACAAGTTGGGGTTACGGATGTGGCAGAGAAAACAAACCAGGAGTATACATGAAGATCGCATCGGTTCGGAGGTGGATTTACCTGCAAATGAAGGCAAGTAATGACTGACAATTAAAGGCAAATTTCTAGTATCTTCACAAAAGTTTGGTTTGAGCAAAGATGTAGCTTCATGCGTTATCGGATCCCTTTTCGTGGGACACCAAAGTGATCACTTTGGAAAGCAGGCCCTGAGTGTTGGCAGGCTATTTGGCCAAAGGTGAAGATGAGAGTAGGTAGTGGCAAAAAATCTTGTTCTGTCTAACCTTGCCCTAATGCAATGACCCACACAGTCGAAATTCCAAAACAAAACACCTTTGGTAGAGTTTTGTGAACAGGCCTCATATTAGATTATGAGACAGGAACAGAATTAGGCCATTCAGCCCATCAAGTCTGCTCTGCCATTCTATCATGGCTAATTTATTATCCCTATCAACCACATTCTCTTACCTTCTCCCTGATACGTTTGTCACCCTTACTAATTATGAAACTATCAAACTCCTCTTTAAATATACCGAATATTTCGGCCTTCACAGCCATCCGTGGCAATAAGTTCACAGATTCACCATCCTCTGGCTAAAGAAATTCCTCATTGTCTCTGTTTTAAAAGGAAGTTCTCTAACCTGAGGGTGCGCCCTCTGGTCTTCAGAGAGCCACTGTGGGAAATGCCTTCTCTATCTAGAGCTTTCAATATTTCAAAACAAGGTTTCAGTGAGATCCCCTCCCCACTCTTCTAAACTCCAATGAGTACAGACTCCCAGCCTTCAAATGCTTTGTTTTCCTGAGCAAAAGTTCACTGCTTGACAAGTGAACCATTGTCCATAATGCTACTTCAGGTCCTCCCTAAAACAATTGGTCAGCTGGATTAAAATGTGTTTTCTTTGAAAGTGTGCTATTCCTACTTCAATAGATACAGTAACTGGGGATTAAAAACATCACAGCTATTGCACCCCAGCTGTTGATCATTGAGAAGGGTGTTGGATATTAACGGGCATCCCCACCCCTGTCGCCACAGCCCAGCTGCTTAAAAGCCTGTTGTAGAGAGGAAGGGTGAGTAGGAAACAGCAAACTTGTGCACCGAGACAACCTCCCCCCCACACCCCACGCGATTGTCTGTCTTGGAGTTCTTTCTATGGCTATATTGCTATATTTCTACACCATTTCTGGTTGGTGCGACTGTAACGAAACGCAGTTTCCCTCGGGATCAATAAAGTATGTCTGTCTGTCTGATTCTCCAATCCTACCCTGATGATGGAAGGTTTGAGATGCATATCATAAAAATAATAATCAAAATACAGATTTGTCAATGGAATCAACAGTTAAATTTGTTGGTACCTTGGGCAATGTGAAATAAGCCTTTTAGATATCTTGTACAATGGATGTTCTGTACAAAGCATCAGGATTTAAATCTAGAGGCTCTGATTTATGGAGACTGCAGATTCTGAAATCTGGAGCAACTAGAAGAACTCGGTGGCAGTGAACGACCAGCCAAAGGTGACATCCTCCAGACGGTTCACAAAACTACTTCTTTCACATCTTTTTTTAAAAAATGTGGTTCTGCTACTTTTCAAGCTTGTGATCTACATTTTGGTGGTGTGTTTTTGGGCCGATTGAGCAATCTGGCGCTTTGCTGTCTCTGAGGGTGTTTGTTGAGGTTTCGAGTGAAGTGCGCAGCCTTGAGGTCAAGAAGCCTAGAGACTCCATGACACTCCATGATAGATTCCATTCCTCACCGACCTCGCCAGTTAAAGTGTCGAGGAAGACTGAAATCGTTGAGATGTGAGTGAAAGGAGCGCCACCTACAGGCCTCTCGCTCGCTGCTGCTTGAGGAAGATGTCTGCATTCAAATGGTCTCTCACCCTCTCCCTTTCCTCTTTCTGGAGGACTGTGCTGGAGGCCTGAGTCTTGGGCAAGTTTTAATTGATGCAATTTGTGGAATGGACTCTGTATTTCGTGTTATGATGAGTATCTCGTTTCTGGTTGCTCCTTTTTTACGCTATTTTGGCTGATTTTGATTGGGGTGGCCTGCTAATAATGATGACACAGCACTAGATTGAAATAAAAACATAGAAACATAGAAAACCTACAGCACAATACAGGCCCTTCAGCCCACAATGCTGTGCCGAACATGTACTTACTTTAGACATTACCTAGGGTTACCCATAGCCCTCTATTTTTCTAAGCTCCATGTACCTATCCAGGAGTCTCTTAAAAGATTAAGAGACTTTTTGCCTCCACCACTGTTGTTGGCAGCCCATTCCACACACTCACCACACTCTGCATAAAAATTTACCCTTGACATCTCCGCTGTATCTCTGTACCGACTGAACTGAATTTGCCTGGACCCTTGATTTTGTGTTTTATATTGTGTTTTTCACTCACTTTTCTTTCTTTTTTACTGTTTGCATGATTTTCGGGGGGGTTTTTTTGCACACAGGGGGAGGGGTGGGGTGGGTTTGATGTTTTCCCTTGAATGGGTTCCAGGGTTTTCTATGTTTCATGGCTGTCTGTGGGAAGACGAATCCCAGGGTGGTATATTGCACATACACTTTGATAATAAATGTACTTTGAATCTTTAAAGAATTGCTCTGTTGCAGGAACTGCTTTTTGTTGTCCCCACCTGCCACCTCCCAGCATCTACCATTATCTCCACCCTTCCATTTCCTACCTGACTTCATTTTCCCTTCGCACTTGGGTCCACCTACCTCTAGCCCCATACCTCCTCCACCTCTTTCTATGGGCTATCTCCCCTTTACTCCTTCAGTCCAGTAGAAGGGTCTTATGAACATTTCAGACCAAGACTGTGTCGAAGAAGGCTCTCAACCCAAAATGTCGACTGTTGACTCTTTTTCAAAGATGATGCCTGACCTGCTGAGATCCTCCGGCATTTTGTGTGTGTTGCCTTCTTTCGTAATTGCCAGATATTAATCTTTGCTTATACTGATTTAAAAAAATAAGGATTGAGGAGGTTTAAACTGCGCAGTGTGTTCATTGTTCTCAGCCTCCAACGATTGTGTGGGTCTGCTCACCACTAACTTCCTGTGAGGCTCCACAGCATATTAAAATGTCTCAGTGTAAACTCTATGCCACAGGAATGGAATCCTGCAATGTGACAGAAGCCGTCTTTGCCATCATGTGTGGGCCATTTTATAACACGCAAAAGCCAAATCAGGGTTCGGCTAGGAACCTCACCCCAGCAAATGAAATCAGGCTTTGTCGCTCTCTGTAATCTCAACTAGACTTCCCCCCCCCCCCCCCACTGAGTTTGGCTGAGACTAGAACTAGAGGCCATGGGTTAAGGGTGAAAGGTGAAATGCTTAAGGGCAACATGAGGAGGAGTCTTCATTCAGAGTGCCAAGTACTGCCTGCAGAGGTGGGTACAGGTTCTCCTATAATTAAGAGAAATTTGGATAGGTACAAGGACAGGAGGGGTATGGAGGGCTATGGTTTGGGTGCAAGCCAATTGGACTAGATGGGCTAAAGGATCTTTGCTAGAGGGTTCTATGATTCAGCTCCATATCCCTCCACACCTTCAATTCTAACCTTTGTGCAACACCACTAATATTCCTGCTCCTCCCCCACCAAATTTACACTTGTTCTCTATTTGTCTGTCCTGTACATGTTCTTTTCACCCCATCTCTTTGACAAATGACTCCCCTTTTATCTTCTTTTGTGGTTGTGTTACATATCTAATTATTTATTTATTTATTTATTTATTTGCAGCTCAGAAAAGGCCCTTTCAGCCATGCCCCCCCCCCAGCAACCTCTAGTTTAATCCTAGCCTAATCGTGGGACAATTTACAACCAATACATCTTTGGACTGTGGGAGGAAACCAGAGCATCCGGAGGAAATCTACACAGTCACGGGGAGAACATACAATCTCCTCACAGGCTGTGGTGAGAAATGAACCTGGGTCGACTGTACTGTAAAGTGTTGTGCTAGCCACTACACTACCATACTGCTCCACTGATTATACTCCAGTAAAGGACCTTCACTACACCAAGAACTTGGTAAATTCAAGATGCTATAACTGGAGCTATCATATTTATAATGGGAAAAAGCACAAAAATGTAGCTTTTGAAAATCTGAAATAAAATCAGGAAATGCTGAAAAATTCAGCAGATCTGGTAACTTCTGAAGAAAGAGAATCCGAGTTGATGTTTCAGATCAATAATTTTTCATCAGAACTGGACATAACTGTTAAGAATTCCCGAATGAGGCTTTAAATGACCACTTCCAGGAATTTGTTTTATTTTGGTCTAAAATGGCATTTCAGAAATGAGAGTGATCTCTTCAATATTTCAAAACTCTCATGGGCTGATTGATGACTTGACTTAAATGTTTTTATATTGTGGCATGTTTTCAACTTCCCATGTGATTGTCTAATTTCAGAAATATTGATGAAGGCTGTTAGTTCCGGAAGCATATCTCAGATACGTTATCCCATTTCCAAAGTATCTGGCTTCCTTGGCGATGCACACGTCTCCTTACCCAGCTCTGAAAGATCCACTGCGTGCGATCTAACTTTGTGCTAAGCTTAAGGATTCAAGAGTGAATAAGAATCTCCTTATTTATCTGACGTGATCAAATTACAACCGGTGCATCTTTCAGTACATCAGATGACCAACTGGATTGGTCTAATTACTGATTTGAGTCAAACCCAGCGTCACCAGATTGAATAAAGTAATAAAGTACAGTTGATGTAAAAGTCATTATAACAAAAAATAGACTCCATTGTCCAAATTGTATTTTGAATTGAATTGATTTTTATTTCTTACATCCTTCACATACATGAGTAAGGATCTTTACGTTACGTCTCCATCTAAATGTGCAATCATATAGAACAGTATGGTACTAGAGAGGCTATTCAACTATTTATTTATTGGTAAACAGCGTGAAAAGGTCCTTTCAGATCTTAAAGCCGCGCAGCCCAGCATTACCCGAACTTAATCCCAGCCTAATCACGGGACAGTTTACAAGGACGAATTAACCCATTAATCAGTACATCTTTGGACTGTGGGAGGAAACCAGAGCACCTGGAGGAAACCCATGCTGCCCACGTTGTGCCTTATTGATCATAATTAATACTAAACGTCCTCCTGCATATAATCCTTATCCCTCCATCCCATTCATACTGATGCGTCTAATTAAAAACCTCTTAAAACGAACCAAACTGCCTGCTTACACTAATATCTCTGGATAACCTATCCAGATGCTCTCACTCCACTAGTAAAAAGTGCTTGCCCCTCAAGTTGCCTTTATACATCACCCCCATCCAACCTGAAAGGCATGTTCTCTGTTTGACATTTCTACCCTAGGGAAAAGATTCTGGTTGTCTACCCCAGTTATACTTCAACTTTAAGAACCTCTATCGACCCCTGATACTCTGGGGGAGAACAACCCAGGCTTGTGCAATCTTTCTCTACAGCTTAGACACTAATCCAGGCAGATAAATCTCTCCTGCCCCCCTCACCTAATTCTTCCCACAGTGGGGTGACCAGAACTTCATTCAATTTTCTATGAGTGGCCTAACTAAAGTTTTATATAGCTGCTGTATGACTTCCTTACTCTCATTCTCAGCACCCAACCAATGGAGGCAAACATGCCATATACATTCATACCACTTTATTAAGTAAAGTGCTTGTTAACACAAATATCTAATCAGCCAATCACCTGGCATAAAAGCATGCAGACATGGTCAAGAAGTTCAGTTGTTGTTCAGATCAAACATCAGAAAGTGGGGAAGAAATGTGAACTAAATTATTCTGACCATGGAATGACTGATGGTGCCAGGTGGGGTCCTTCGAGTATCCCAGGAACTGCTGATCTTCCGGGATTTTTGCACACAGCTGTCTCTAGAATTCACAGAGAATGTTTTTTTAAAAAATAAAACACAACCAGTGAGCAGCAGTTCTATGGACAAAATCTCCTTGTTAATGAGAGGGGTCAGAGGAGAATGGCCAGAATATATCAAGCTGACAGGAAGATGACAGTAACTCAAATAACCACGTTACAACAGTGGTGTGCTAAAGAGCACCTCCGAATGCATAGCATGTCAAGCCTTGAAGTGGATGGGCCACAGCAGCAGAAGACCACGACCAAACACTCAGTGGCCACTTTATTAGGTACAGGAGGAGGTTAATAAAGTGGCCACTGAGTGTATATTCAGTTGTATTCCTTGATAATCCTTTAATCCAGTTTTGGTCCCCTAATCTGAGGAAAGACATTCTTGCCATAGAAGGAGTACAGAGAAGGTTCACCAGATTGATTCCTGGGATGGCAGGACTTTCATATGAAGAAAGACTGGATCGACTAGGCTTATGCTCACTGGAATTTAGAAGATTGAGGGGGGATCTTATTGAAACGTATAAAATTCTAAAGGAGTGGGACAGACTAGATGCAGGAAGCTTGTTTCCAATGTTGGGGAAGTCCAGAATGAGGGGTCACAGTTTAAGGATAAAGGGGAAGCCTTTTAGGACTGAGATGAGGAAAAACTTCTTCACACAGAGAGTGGTGAATCTGTGGAATTCTCTGCCACAGGAAACAGTTGAAGTCGGTTCATTGGCTATATTTAAGAGGAAGTTAGATATGGCCCTTGTGGCTAAAGGGATCAGGGGGGTATGGAGAGAAAGCAGGTACAGGATTCTGAGTTGGATGATCAGCCATGATCATACTAAATGGCGGTGCAGGCTTGAAGGGCTGAATAGCCTACTCCTGCACCTATTTTCTATGTTTCTATGTTTCGAAACTGTTCACAACTCTACAAATGTTGATACTGTCCACAAACTCACTAACCCACTCATCTGTATTTTCATCCAGTCATTGATGTGCATCACAAAGAGGTTCCGGCACTGACCCTTTATCACATGTGCATCTAAACATAGTGAAATGTATCGTTTGCATTAACAACCAACACATTCAAGGATGTGCTGGGGACAAACCGCAAGATGTTACCACACATTGTGGTGCCATCACTCTAGGCTCACAATGTTGAGGAGAACAATACAAGCAAAGCAACAACGCAACAACAAAACAAGACGATGACAAAACAAGGTCCTATTCCACCCTTCCACCCAAACAAACCCTCATATGCAGACAGCCCTCCAACCCCAGGTCAAGTCACCTCAGGTTCTTAGCCCTAGTCTCGCTGATGAGTACTTAAATTTTAAGAACATCAAAGGTTATGGGGATAAGATACGAGAATGAGAAGGAAAATTAATAAGTTATGATGGAGTGCTGGAGCAGACTTGATGGCCTGAATGGCCTAATTCTCTTCCTATGTCTTCTGGTCTCACTCAGCCTTTGGGCCTCTACCTCTAGACCCACTAATTTTGGTCTTTGAACTTCAGGTTCTCTACCTCTGGACTCACCAAACTGGATTTTAGCCTTCTGCTCCAGCTATAGTCATGTTACCAATCCTTTTGAAGCACGTTCAGAAAAGCACTGGGCACAGACCTCTAGCCGGAACAACAGCCTTCCACCCATGTTCGATAAGTAAAGCAGTTCTGAATCTAAACTAGCAATTCATCCTGAATAGACCCACCCATGACAGACCTGATCAAATGCTGCAAACCTTTCTCCTCAGTAAATACGAACAAAGTACTCATTTAGTACCTCAGACACTCGATATCACTCCTCCTTTATCCTTGAGTGGACACTCCTTGGCCTGAATTGTCCAGTTTCTTAATAAACATAAAATTCTATAGAATTCTTGTTGATTCTGCTCGCCAAGGACATCTCATTGCTTCTTTTAACTTCCCTATTTGCCTGCTTGGCCACCTTTCTCATACCTTTATATTCTAGAAGGGCCAGTCTGAATTTAGCTTCCTAAACCCTGGGTGTGATTCTTCTTCTTCCTGAAAAGTAGATAAGTCACTTGGACCAGATGGACTACACCTCAGTGTTCCAAAACAGGTGGCTGAAGTGTTTGTAGAGACATTAGTAATGATCTTTCAAGAATCATTAGATTGTGGAATACTTCCTGAGGACTGGAAAATTGAAATTGTCACTTCACTCTTTAAGAAGGGGGGGAGGCAGGAGAAAGGAAATTATAGACCAGTTAGCCTGATCTTTGTGGTTTGGAAGATGTTGGAATCTATCATTAAGGATGAAGTCTCTGGGTTCTTGAAGGCATACGACAAAATAAGCAATGTCAGCATGGTTGCCTTAAGGGGAAATCTTGCCTGACAAATCTGTTAGAGTTCTTTGAGAAAATAACAAGCAGAATAGACAAAGGAGAATTGGCGGATGTTGTGTCCTTGGATTTTCAGAAGGTCTTTGACAAGGTATCACACTTGACGCTGCTCAACAAGATAAAAGTGCATGGTATTACATGAAAGATACTAGCATGGATAGAAGATTGGCCGATTGGGCTTAATAACCATAAAGATCAGGTTGTGATCTATTAACCAATGTGACTGGTGGGGTGGCAGGCTAGAAGGTCAAGATGGCCTTTCCCTGCCTGTCTGTACTTTTTGTATTCCTGCTTAAACTTTCACTGTCCTGACCATTCCAAAAGAGACTGATTATTTGTCAGTTTTCTAAAAGGGGTGATTTTAGTGCAAGTGGCACTGTTGGTTTAATAATTGGTAAAATGGAAAATAATAAGTAACAAAAGGTGGAGAAGGAAACAACTTATAACTCAGTTCATTTCCTGCCTTCGGCCATGTTAGTGATTCCCACCACTACCGAACTGATTAAGGGGTAAGGGTGAACTACTGGCTCAAAGCCTGGTTTCAATTTCTGAACTCTAATCAATGGTCTTAGTATCTGTAAGGGAAGAGTTAAGTTTGTTTCCTCCTTGGTATATGCTAAAACATGCAACTAAGAGGGAAGTTCAAAGACAAAATGATGTGAGTCTGGAATCTAAGAATGTTTTGAGAAAGTACAAAAGAACCAGTCCACAGGAATACTTTGCAAATTTAGTGGTGAGCACCAGTCTATAGCTTAGAGATGTGCACGAAGGCATGTCTTTGAGATTATATACTAGTGAAGAATGTTTTCCTCCTTAGAAACCTGTTTCTGGGCTGAAGGTCATAAGCAATATGAAGGTAAAGCTAGGAGATGAAAAAGTGCCTGTGCAAAAAGATATTGGATTTTTGAAGGGTATCAAAGGGGGCAATTTTGTTGTGAAAGTGGGGATCTTCTCTTAAGTGGTGTCAGAGGGAGTTGGTGAGGCACAGAGAACTTCAAGAGTGATAGTGAACTTGACCTTCCACACCAAGCGAAGAAACAGCAGTCTGTGCATGGCTTCAGCCTCGCTCACTTCAGGGGTAGTGATCGCTGGATTTGCTGCCTGTTCCACACACCAGTGAAGGCGAGATGAACGTGTGATACGGCAGATTAACATGTGTCTTAAGAATTGGTGCAGGGGTTAGGATCTCTTCTGGGGAAGGTATAATTGGTACAAAAAGAATGGGTTCCATCTGGATTGGAAAGGGACCAATATCCTTGTGGACAGGTTTGCTTCAGATGTTGGGGAGGGTTTAAACTAAATTGGCAACGAGATGGGAACCTGAGTGATCGGTCAGATGAGGGAACAGTTGGTGTAAAGGTAGACGCAAAACGCAGAGAGACTGTGAGGGTAGGCAGTAGATAGGACGTACAGGTTAGTGTTGAAAAGTATTCACCTTAATGTGAGGAGTATCAGGAACAAGTATGATGAACTTAGATTACTACATGGAACTACGGCAGAAATGCGGCAAATGTTCAGGGAATATTTGCGTGGCGTTCTGCATAGATATGTACCAATGAGACAGGGAAAGGATGGTAGGGTACAGGAACCATAGTGCACAAAGGCTATTGAAAACCTATTCAAGAAGAAATGAAAAGCTTACAAAAGTTAAAAGAAAAAACTAGGTAATGAGAGAGATCTAGAAGATTATAAGGCTAGCAGGTAGGAGATCAAGCATGAAATTAGGAGATCCAGAGGGGCCATGAGAAGGCATTGGAGAACAGGATTAAGGAAAACCCAAAGCATTCTACAAGTATGTGAAGAGCAAGAGGATAAGACGTGCGATAATAGGACCAATCAAGTGTGACAATGGAAAAGTGTGTATGGAAATGGAGGATATAGCTCAGGTACTTAATGAATACTTTGCTTCAGTATTCACTATGGAAAAGGATCTTGGCGATTTTAGGGATGAATTACAGCGGCTTGAAAAGCTTGAGCATATAGACAGTAAGAAAGAGGATGTGCTGGAGCTTTTGGAAAGCATCAAGTTGGATAAGTCACCAGGACAGGATGAGATGTACCCCAGGCTACTGTGGGAGGTGAGGGAGGAGATTGCTGAGCCTCTGGCAATGATCTTTGCATCATCAATGGGGACAGAGGAGGTTCTGGAGGATTGGAGGGTTTCAGATGTTGTTCCCCTATTCAAGAAAGGGAGTAACGATAGCCGAGGAAATTATAGACCAGTGTGTCTTACATCAGTGGTTGGTAAGTTGATGGAAAAGATCCTAAGCAGGATATATGAACTTTTAGAGAGGCAAAATATGATTAGGTACAGTCAACACGGCTTTATCAAGGGCAGGTTGTGCCTTACAAGCCGGATAGAATTTTTTGAGGATGTGACTAAACACATTGATAAAATTACAGCAATAGATCTAGTGTATATGGATTTCAGCAAGGCATTTGATAAGGTACCCCATGCAAGGCTTTTTGAGAAAGTAAGGAGGCATGGGATCCAATGGAACATTGATCTGTGGATCCAGAACTGGCTTGCCCACAGAAGGCAAAGAGTGGTTGTAGATGGGTCATATTCTGCATGGAGGTCGGTGACCAGTGGTGTGCCTCAGGGATCTGTTCTGGGACCTCTTCTCTTCGTGATTTTTATAAATGACCTGGATGAGGAAGTGGAGGGATCGGTTAGTAAGTTTGCTGATGACACAAAGGTTGGGCGTGTTGTGGATAGTGTGGAGGGCTGTCAGAGGTTACAGCAGGACATTGATAGGATGCAAAACTGGGCTGAGAAGTGGCAGATGGAGTTCAATGCAGATAAGTGTGAGGTGGTTCATTTTAGTAGGTCAAATAGACAGGCAGACAGACATACTTTATTGATCCCGAGGGAAATTGGGTTTCATTACAGCCGCACCAACCAAGAACAGTGAAGAAATATAGCAATATAAAACCATAAATAATTAAATAATAAGTTAATCATGCCAAGTGGAAATAAATCCAGGACCAGCCTACTGGCTCAGGGTGTCTAACACTCTGAGGGAGGAGTTGTAAAGTTTGATGGCCACAGGTAGGAATCTGGGTGGAATGAGTCTCTGGTTGAATGTACTCCTGTGCCTACCCAGTACATTATGGAGTGGATGGGAGTCATTGTCCAAGATGGCATGCAACTTGGACAGCATCCTCTTTTCAGACACCACTGTCAGAGAGTCCAGTTCCACCCCCACAACATCAATGGCTTTACGAATGAGTTTGTTGATTCTGTTGGTGTCTACTACCCTCAGCCTGCTGCCCCAGCACACAACAGCAAACATGATAGCACTGGCCACCACAGCCTCGTAGAACATCCTCAGCATCGTCCGGCAGATGATAAAGGACCTCAGTCTCCTCAGGAAATAGAGATGGCTCTGACCGTTCTTGTAGACAGCCTCAGTGTTCTTTGATCAGTCCAGTTTATTGTCCATTCGTATCCCCAGGTATTTGTAATCCTCCACCATGTCCACACTGACCCCTTGGATGGAAACAGGGGTCACCAGTGCACCCCTCATACAATCTCTTCTCCCTCCTGCCGTCTGGGAAAAGGCTCCGAAGCATTCAGGCTCTCACAACCAGACTATGTAACAGTTTCTTCCCCCAAGCTATCAAACTCCTCAATACCCAAAGCCTAGACTGACACCTTGCCCTATTGTCCTGTTTATTATTTATTGTAATACCTGCACTGTTTTTGTGCACTTTATGCAGTCCTGGGTAGGTCTGTAGTCCAGTGTAGTTTCTCTGTGTTTTTTTTATGTAGTTCAGTCTAGTTTTTGTTCTGTGTCATGTAACACCATGGTCCTGAAAAATGTTGTCTGACCCGGATCTGGGCCGTACCTTCCAAATATCTGGACCTGACTTGCACTAGCATACTTTCCCTTTTCTATTTTCTAATTATGATTTATAATTTAAATTTTTATTATATTTACTTTGATTTGTACTTCAGGGAGCACGAAGCACAGAAGCAAATATCACTGTGATGATTGTACGCTCTAGTATCAATTGTTTGGTGACAGTAAAATATTTGTATTTGTCATTTTTACTATGTACTGTACCAGCAGTTATGGTCGAAATGACAATAAAAATGACGACTTGATTGTTTGCTTCCACCCATTTGCTCCTTCATTATGAAGAGCTTGCCTTTCAAGGACACGGCCAGATAATGAGTTCATGTCACTGGTGCAGGCTTTGGACAAAGGGTAGGCTGGTTCAGAAAAGGCTGTTGTCACTGAAGTGTAAAAGGGCCTATGGAACCGAAGAGAGTGTATACACTCAGAGTTAGGTGCACCTGCTTGTTAAAGCAAATACCTAATCAGCCAGTCATGTGGCTACAACACAATGCATGCAGACATGATCAAAGGTTTCATTTGTTGTTCAGACCAAACATCAGAATGGTGTAGAAATGTGATTTACGACAGGTGATTGATAAGTTTGTGGCCTGTGGTAGGAGGCGTCAATTTTAGAAAACCTACCACATTAATTTTTCACCATAGTCCCCTCCTACATTTACACACTTAGTCCAGCGGTCACAGAGCATACGGATCTTGGACCTCCAGAAAGTGTCCACAGCACAGGTGGTTGCTAAGTTCGTGGCCTAAGGCAGAAAGAGATGAGTTATACAGCTCTCTTTACACGCACATGCAATTCAACTCTTTGAGTGATTATGCAGAAAGTTTCAAGTTAATAATATAACTCATCAGAGGTAGTAAGTTCATGGCCTAAGGTAGAAGGAGATGAGTTATTAACCAGACTTTCTTCTGAAAGTGTTGATCTGGAAATTTATGCATGACAGTCTCTAGGGTTTACAGGGAATGGTGTGAAAGACAAATTGTGGGTAAAAAAGTAAGCCCTGTAAATGAGAGAGGTCAGAGGAGAACGGACAGATTGGTTCAAGCTAACAGGAAGGTGACAGAAACTCACATAACAGTGGTGGGCAGAAGATGATCTCTGAATGCACAACACATCGAACCTTGAAGTGGATGGGTTACAGCAGCGGGGGACCACGCCGGGTTCCACTTCTGTACCTAATAAAGTGATCACTGATTATATGTATCTGAGAAGATTGTATAGAAAAATCAACTTTTGTTAGATCCTAGATTCCTCTAGGGCAGGGGGTCGGCAACCCGCGGCTCCGGAGCAGCATGCGACTCTTTCATCTCTGTGCTGCGGCTCCCCGTGGTTTGTTAGTTTTTGAAATGTAATTCGAAATTTGAAGATTATGGTGATCTTGTACAATCTGAAAACTTTGCGGAGACACCGTTTCCTGGCACATCCGAACCGGCTCACAATTAGCCACCGTTCCGGCTAAGGGAGATAGCCTACGGGGGTTTGTGAGTACGTGTCTTTTGGAGCATCCGCGCCCATGGGGACGGGTTGAGGGAGGCTTTAAAGCAAGGCTGTTTAGTTCGAATAAAGTTACCTTTGACTGCAGTGTCTTTATTTTAGCGCTGCGTGTAGCACACCGCTACAACGTGTTTTTTTATCGCTATTAATATACATCACCACTGCCAATGCCTGACACCCACCAGTGCGCGCTTTCTTTTAATTCTTCGATCCAAGGTAGGCTAACTATGGAGTAACCTTCAACCCAATGTCTTTTTTTCAGAGTTCAAAATGTTTTTGTTGCATGCAGAAATGTAATTTCGTTTTCTCTGCAGGAGTTCATCAATTTCATAAATGAAACACATTATAGTTTGTTTATACATAGCATAAAGGCAAAAAAAAACCATTGTATGCAGTGTTATTTCATTTTAAATGTCAAACGGGTTTTGTGGCTCCCAGTGTTTTCTTTTCTGTGGGAAATGGGTCCATATTGGCTCTTTCAGTGGTAAACGTTGCCGACCCCTGCTCTAGGGTCTAACTGAATTGTCACCACTTTTGTATCGTTTGGGGGTTATAACTCCAGGACGGTTTCAGCCTCATAGTTGCATGTTTTAATCCATGCCTGCTGGTCACAGAAGTGTGATAATTTGGCGAGTCCTGTTCACTTATTTATTGAGATAGGTCCTTCTGGCCTGCGTGAGCTGTGCCGCCCAGCAACCCCTGATTTAATCCAAGTTTAATCACAGGACAATTTACAATGACCAATTAATCTACCAACTGGTAGATATTTGTATTGTGGGAGGAAGCATACACAATTTACAAAGAGATCGTAAAAATTCCTTACAGCGGCGGCAATTGAACCCGGGTCACTGGTACTGTACAGTACTGGTACTATAATAACATTGCTGGTTCTCCTGAATTATCGAATTTCCTCTAAATATGGGAAAGTAGCCTTCAGAAATTGAAGTATTGAATTAGTTAGGGTGTTAAGTTGAAGATGTATTGGATGTTGATGAGGCCGAATTAAGAGTATTGTGTGTAGTTCCAGTCACCCACCTACAGGAAAGTTACCAATAAGATTTTAAAGAGTGCAGAGAAAATTTACAAGGATGTAACTGAGA
Source organism: Hypanus sabinus (assembly GCF_030144855.1). Lineage (NCBI taxonomy): Eukaryota > Metazoa > Chordata > Chondrichthyes > Myliobatiformes > Dasyatidae > Hypanus > Hypanus sabinus. The sequence goes on along the minus strand of NC_082709.1, from coordinate 168,339,719 downwards.
CTTGAGGGACTGAGTTCTCGGGAAAGGTTGAATAGGTTTGTACTTTACTTCCTCTAGCACAGGAGAGTGAGGGGAAATTTGACAGAGTTATTCAGAATTGAGGGGTATAGATGGGGTGAATGTAAGCAGGCTTTTTCCACTGAGGTTGTGTGAGACTAGAACTGGAGGTCATGAGTTAAGAGTGAAAGGTGAAAAGTGGAAGGGAAACGGGGCGGAACTTCCTCATTCAGAGCATGGTGACAGTGTGCAATCACCTGCCAATGGATATGGTGCAGGCAGGTTTGATTTCAGCATTTAAGCGAAACTTAGATGAGTACATGGATGGGAGAGGTATGGAGGGCTATAGTTCGGGTCAATGGGACAGGCAGATTAATGGTTCAGCACAGACTAGATGTACTGAAGGTCCTGTTTCTGTGGCGTATTGTTCTGGGACTCTATGGTAATATGAAATAGGAACTACAAGAACACATGCACGATTTACCAGTTTTTGTGACGCAGTGTCCCAGTGGATGATAAATGATTCTGTTTTAAGTTGTATGACTTGAAGTACTGCTGTACATTTGTTGGATTTAAAGGATTTCAGTGATGAGTGTCCACTTAATATGTTCTGGCTCATTGGAAGGGAGCTATGACAATTTGATTCAGTACTTTTTTTTCCTGGATGGTTAGATAATTCCTCCAGCCAGCCATGTGGTTTTGATTAACTGAAATATTTCAGAGAATTTTGGAAGCAGACAATGCTCAAATGGAAGCAATGAAGTTCAGATGGCAGTGGAGTGAAACCCTTAATCCCAAACAACTATTCGACAATTCATTAGTTTATTTAAAGTGTTTAGTACCTGAACTAACAATCTCAGGCAGATTATTTTGTCAAAAACATTGAACCATTGCACAGGGATAGAGTGAGAATTTCTCCAGATAATTGTATTCGGGATCTACAGAGGTCTGCATTTTAATCAAAGGAAGCGATGTTGATAATTCAGTAACCATCCCAGGTCTTCATTACCACCTCACTGTGTCTCCTATGTGAGAGGAATTGTTAAATTAATTAGTACTCTGGAGAATTCCTCTCACTGAACAGAAATAACAGAATTCTGGACTTTTTTTTCCAAAATGGCTTTTGTATTCTATAAGAATATTTTGCTGAATCTCTCCTTTTATATTCTATTTCAACTTTTGAGTTATGTACTTATATTGTTTTTGCACTAAAACAAAACCTTTTTTTCTGGTTTGGGTTACTAGTAGGATTGGCAAGGAGAAAGCATATGGATTTTTTTCTCCATCCCTAGTTTCTATTAGGCAGTATTTTAAAATTGAGTATTTATCAAATATAGGCCAGATATTGTATATAGCATACGTACACAACGCTGGAAGAACTCAACAGGCCAGGCAGCCTCCGTGAGAAAAGAGTAGCCAACGTTTCAGGCCAAGACCCTTCATCAGGAATGGGGGAAGAGAGGGCCAAAGCCCAGTAATAGAGACAGGGGAGGGGGTAGGGCCTAGAGGCGCCAGGTGGAGAACCAATCAGAGGAAAGATAAGGGAGAGGGGGAGGGGATAAGCTTGAAAGAACTGTAGAGATAAAGAAGCAGAAAGTTGAAAGGGGAGAGAGGCAGAGAGGGACTTGGAATAGGGGAAGGGGGAGGGGGAGGGAATTACCAGAAATTGGAGAATTCAATGTTCATACCACCAGGCTGGAGGCTACCCAGACGGTAGATGAGGTGTTGCTCCTCCAACCTGAGTTTGGCCTCATCATGGCAGTAGAGGAGGCCATGTATGGACATATCTAGATGGGAATGAGGGGCAGAGTTGAAGTGGGTGGCAACCGGGAGGTCCTGTTTATTGTGATGGACGGAGCGTAGGTGCTCGACGAAGCGGTCACATAATCTGCGTCGGGTCTCGCCGATGAAGAGGAGGCCGCACCGGGAGCATCGGATGCAATAGACGACTCCAGCAGACTCACAAGTGAAGTGTTGCCTCACCTGGAAGGACAGTCTGGGGCCTGGAATGGTGGTAAGGGGGAAGGTGTGGGGACAGGTGTAGCATTTGTGCTTGCAGGGATTTTTGTGTTAAAGGACCTCAGTCTCCTCAGGAATATGATGGAATATAATATATAGTATTAATGGTAAGACTCTTAGCAATGTGGGGGATCAAAAGGATCTTGGGGTCCAAGTCCATAGGACGCTCAAAGCTGCTGCGCAGGTTGACTGTGGTTAAGAAGGCATACGGTGTATTGGCCTTTATCAATCGTGGGATTGAGTTTAAGAGTCGAGAGGTAATGTTACAACTATATAGGACCCTGGTCAGATCCCACTTGGAGTACCCTGCTCAGTTCTGATCACCTCACTACAGGAAGGATATGGAAATTATAAAAAGGGTGCAGATGAGATTTACAAGGTGGCTGCCTGGATCAGGGAGCATGTCTTATGAAAATAGGTTGAGTGAACTTGACCTTTTCTCTTTGGAGCGACAGAGGATGAGAGATGACCTGATAGAGGTGAATAAGATGATGAGAGGCATTGATTGTGTGGATAGTCAGAGGCTTTTTTCTCCCTCAGAGCTGAAATGGCTATCACGAGAGGCACAGGTTTAAAGTGCTTAGAAGTAGGTACAGAGATGTCAGAGGTAAGTTTTTTTTTTAATGCAGAGAGTGGTGAGTGCGTGGAATGAGCTGCCGGCGATGGTGATGGAGGCAGATACGATAGTGTCTTTTAAGTGACTCCTGGATAGATACATGAAGTTTATAAAAATAGAGAGCTATGGGGAACCCTAGGTAATTTCTAAAGTAAGTACATGTTCAGCACAGCGTTGTGGGCCAAAGGACCTGTATTGTACTGTAGTTTTTCTACGTTTCTATGAACACAAGTTATTCCAGTGATGCAAGCTCAGAGTTCTAACTAGGAAAAGTGGTTCTGGATGGAGAGTGGCAAGAGGTTAATTGGTGATGGAGTACAGAGATATGACATTAGTCATTAACTCATAGGTCCAACCACATCGCTTCTTCATCTGGCACAGCAGATACACTCCATAGGAACGCAAAAGACAATTGACAGATTCCCCCAGCGGTGGAGGAATCCAAAGTTCAGGGCACAGGTTTGACAAATGTTTGAAAAAAATGCATGTCATGTCTGAATATAAATCCTGGATCAGTGGAAAAGTGACAACATTTAAGTGCTCCTGCCCCACCTGGTCTATTTTTACCTGTTCAAGTGGACTACATTTCTTTACTGGTGTCAAGGATACTCAGATGGATTGGTAATAATGGACAAGTTGGATAGACTTGATGGGTCTATCAAGATGGACAGATGGATGGGTGGATTGACAGACACACGCAAAAAATTCTGACAAAAGACTACATTCTTAGATGACGATTACCGTGTCACTTGACTGTGATCAAGGTACACATTTCACTAGGCATGTCTGTCTGTCAGGCATTATGTCATCTGATGAACATTGAATGGTCCTTCCATTGTCCACATCAAAGTCATCAGGACAAGTTGAATGAATGAAGGGGATCATCAAACAATTGCTGACTAAGTATCTGAGGTAGGTGTGCCTTGGCCTATGCCTTGTGCAGCATCAGAGCAATTTCAAACAGGAAGTCCATTCAAAGTAGTAACAGGCATCCAATGTCACTGCCAAGAACCCTTGATCACAAAGAAGCTGGTATACACATTATGGCAGACAGCTTCATTCACTATTGTGTGTCCAGTCTGCTTGTCAACACGTTTCTGCTGCTTGGAGTGATCCAGCAGAAGGAGAATGTACCCTGATGCCTGGTGAATGGGTCCTGCTTAAAAAACTGTGGGAGAAACCACTGATGGGAAGTTCCTTACCAAGTACAGCAAATTATCAACTCAGCAGTGAAAATAGAATGTAAAAATAATTGGTAACCAGTGAGGACAACAAGCACCGTGGTTAACATGCTCGTAACCTCTGACACAATGCCTGTGCTGCTTGACCAAATCACTAACAAACCAGAAAACTTCAAGTCAACAACTGCTCGACATTATGAAATTTATTTCAATATTATTTGTTATTGTATTTTTGCCAGTTTTCTCTACACACAAAGTGTTAATTGAGATGACTTTTTCTGTGAGTATCGCATGAATTTGCTAATGTTGTTTATGCCTCTGGCTGTGGGCTATGTCAATATATTCTGCACATTTCAAAATATTCACCAAAGCCAAGCATTCCTGCGGATCCAGAGTGAATATCTGTCTTCTTTATTAAGCATTTGAGTAATGTTAACATTGTTTTATCATAATTTACATCTCTTTTAGTTGTTTAAGACATTATTAATAGAATACAGTAGTTCAAACTCATGTCCGTGCACATATGAATCTGTCTAATCATGACATAATCCTATGAATACTTTGAATATACTGTATACCTTTTGACATTTCATAACGTTTTTGATTATTTTATACTTAACATAGATACCACAAGTTCTTCAGCCTCTGAATTTTCAGAAGTAATGTTTCTGAATGTGCGACTTAGAACCAAACACAGGGACTGTTAGAGTAGACTGTCTAATATTTTTTATTTTCTTCGTATCTTAACAATTAATTACATGGTTGAATTTTATATAACTACTATTATACATGTAACTGTTTAGCATGTTTGCTGGTGACAGCAGTACGTCAATGTGGTTGTTCAGTGAGTTCCCTTGTAGTTACATTTGTATTATTCTGGAAAACTCTGGAAGCTTCTCTGGTGTTGCATTACTTGAATAGGGGCTATCTGATTGGCTGACTCATCTGCAAATTTGAATGGAATGTTTCTTATCTACGGACTATAAAAAGAGCTGACCACATGGCAGTTCCTTTTTCCTTTTGCACCTCTCCTTTCTGCTCCATTTACTGTTTTCAATTTTCTTTGTTTTCTTAAAACATAAAACGATAATGACGCAACAAGTTTTGTGTCTCTTTCCTGACTTCTGAAAGAACCTTCGATTAAAAATATCAGAATCCAACAAGCCTCAAGTATCCTTATTAGTCCACTTTAGTTCAAATCTAGAGAATGACATAGATTCGACAAAGAACTTTCAATTATTCCAATGTGAAACTGAACTTGCCTCCTGATACTAATAAGATCAAATAAATCAAAAAAATTCATGAAAATAAAGAAATTAACACATGGAAAAGGACAGTGAGCAAATAGTGGGTTAGAGTGGTTAAAGTTCAAAGTATATTTATTATCAAAGCAGATATGCAGTATACAACCCTGGGATTTGTCTTCCCACAGACAGCCACGAAACAAAAAGATTATGGAACCCATTCAAAGAAAAATCAAACACTCAACGCACACTCACAAAAAAGGAACAAATCTTGCAAATGAGTAAAAAGCACAATACAAAACCTGAAACCACAGAGTAACTGCTGACAACACACACAAAGTGCTGGTAGAACACAGCAGGCTAGGCAGCATCTATAGGAACGTCAACATTGCTTCTCCCTAGCCTGCTGTGTTCTACCAGCATTTTGTGTGTGTTGTTGTTTGAATTTCCAGTATCTGCAGATTTCATCAAGTAACTGCTGATGCTGTTTATGCCTCTAGACATAAAGTATGTTAATAAGAATAATATGTCAATATGTTAATAAATATATTGAGAGATTAATTGAAAATAACTCTCCATCGTTTACCTGAATTGCTTATGGCCTTTCCTTCATGATAGTATTATCACCCAGTGATATTTGGAAAAAGATATCTTTCTGGCCTCTGCACTTAACAATCACGTAACCCTTACTCATCCCCACCACCAAATTCTTCACAATGTCCACCACCAAATTCTTCTGTTCCTTTGTCAACCAGATCAGGTTTAGTTAAAATGCCTTCAGAAGTCCAAAATTTCTGAATATTAAATTAAAAATATTATTGGAACAATTTAACTTGTAACATAGGAAATACAGAAGATAAAAGTGATACAGGTTCCACAAAAAAAATTGGGGGTAAATTTCCTTCCAAGTTGTTAATTCAAAGCATCAGATAGAAATCAGGCTCCATTACCTGCTCTCCATTATTAATTGGCTGTCAAGGTCAGGTCAAGGACAATGGTGAATCCAATTTCAAAACTGATTAATTCATTACTGATTCTCACTCCTTGCCTGGTAACACTGTCCTGGGCTCCAAACAGTTACAAATTACATTAATAAGAATATTTTTAATATTTAGAGACAATAATCAGTCACTAACTTTTAAACTAAATAGCAAATAAACTTGTAAAGGAAACAAGTGAAAACAAATGAAGACAGATATTGTGTTGCCCCGACATTGAGAGCAAAATCCAGGGGAATGCTTGTTTATTCCAGGGTGATCCCTGGTGTCATTATCTACAGGGACACCGACTCCCATTTCTTCAGAATGCCTGAGCCCCCTCTAGGGACTGTTTCAGAGCAAAGGCTTACAGAATGTCTCTGACGAGCAGTAAGGTCCAGAAATGACAAAGGTGACTGTACTGACTTTTTGTTAATAGTGCCATTCACTGTGACTAAATTCCAATGATTAATATTTGAAAATCCACACATTAAAAATTTAAAGAAAAACACAAACTACATGGCACACTCACAGAGTTGATTATTCCTATTCATTTCAATGAAACTGCCACACTGAAGCCAGATTTACATTGGCTGAGGGACATGGGCAGGTTGCTGGCAAACCTGATGGAATTTCCATTAAATGAGATGAGAGCATGAGAGCTGGGGTGGGAGCCATTGATTTAGGGCCAATCCAAAGCTTGAAACACTCCCTAGTCTATCACAGGCTCATCACTTCCTACCAACCAGTGCATTGCTTCAGGAAGTCTCATAGTATCATCAAAGATGCCCACTACCCTGACCATTCCCTTTTCTCTCTTCTGCCTGCTGGGTGAAGAAGCAGGAGCTTGAACGACCAACATACAAGAATATGCTAATTGTTAGAGGTGTCATGCTTTGATACACTTCTAGAAATATTTGTATTTGGTTAGTGTCTTTAGTTTGAACTGAATGATTTTGGGTGAGTGAGATCAAAAATTACAAGAAAGCAGCACAACTAAACTCTTTCTACATTGTTTAATATTTAGTATTTGATTACCAAGTAATACTATGAAATTCACTAGTCCCGAGTTACTTTGAGAGCAATAGTTCAATATTGGTATATGTTGTATTGTATTATCTTTGTTGGTGTGATCCTCCAGGCTGGTTTTAATATCTAAAAAGATTGGAGAATTTTGCAAATTACTTCCCTCATGCTGTTCTAGGCCTTTCCACCTCTCCTAGGTAACAACAAGATGTAAGTGAAGAAAATGCGTATATGATGTGAGGTGTAAGGTATTGCGATTGTGGGGGACTAGCAAGTTGAATCAGAGGATATTTTTCCTATTCTTCATTGCTCATTGGATACATTTGGAGCAGAAAAGACCTTGCCCTGGTGCTTTCATTTTTTCCCCCCCAAATTACTTAACTGTTAAGGATCTAGTGTTTTCCCAGAGTATGTGATGAATAAGCTCTTCTCGGGCTTTATCTGTACCCGGCTGGACATCCAAGAAGAGCTTATTTGTGCTTAACAGTATCTTTTCTTAGAGAACGATTAGCTTTACACTAAAGTGGACATTAGTCATGGACAGACAATCAAGTTGGGAATTGCTTACCAGAAGACGTATTTGATGGAAAGACTCATATCAAAAAGACTTACATCAGAGCTCCAAACCGTATTTCTCCTGACCTCTTATTGATAGTTCATGAATCAAAAGGTGATTTTGCCATTGGCTGAAGATGTGAATTTGCCATATTTCGGAAGATAGGTAAAAATGTAACTTTGAAAAACAAGTATCTGGCTTTGTTGGCAATCCTTTTAAACCAATCTTTATAGTACAAGATATGTTAAACCCCAAATTAAAATGCATCTTGAATTCACAGTCTGTCTTACACAACAATGCTTTGGAACATACCTTTGAGAATTTTGTCTTTGACTTGATTTACGCTGTTGAGTTTCTTTGAATAATCCCTGTAGCTGATTTTCCCCATTCCAAACATCCTCCTTTTTACTTTTTTGCTTCCGTTCCAATGGGCATCTGGTTACAATTCCTGTCTTTTGGAAGACATTGCCAGATATTAATTAGGACCAAAACCTGTTCAGAGACAAATGTTCAGACCTCTCCATTACTGTTGTTGAATTTTAAATTCAAGTCTAGGATCAAAATGGGTATTAATAATTGTTACTGTCAAACTACTGAATCTTTACCTACCATTTGGGAGAGGAAATCAACTATCCTTTCTCAGGCTGATGTCTGTGTGACTCCAGACACACCTAAGTAATTGACCCTTAACAAAAAATACCTGATAAATAAAACAATTAAGTGCCATTGAGGTCTACATTCCCAGAACAAATCTTAAAAAGTCACTAAGCTTGATTGACAGAGATATTGGCCAATCAGGTCTACTCTGGCTGGTCACTGTGTTCTGATTAAACAAGGCCTTTCTAAACTTATCTGCAACTCATCTGATAATTGAAACATATAACTTAGATACCTATTTTATGAAGAAAACATTTTTAATTGACACTTTTAGTACTGCCAGGGAATAGCAGATAGAAGGACTTGACCCTTGAGTGCAATGGCAGCAGCTTCGGCAATTGAGTTAGTTCAGTTAGATTCAATCATGTAATTCTGTACAGGATTGCTGTTAAATGTTTATTAGGAGGACAACTGCCTGGAACACAGGAAGAGGGAACTTGTTTTGAACAGCAGGTGCTGTTTCCTGGGTAAAGCACACAAGATGCTGATGGAATATTGCTGACTAAGAGTTACCACACAAGACACATTTCTCCCTTGGAGACATTTAAGCAATCAAATTATACCCAACTAGACTCCATTTTTGATCACAATCATCATCATCTGACTATGTACCTTCATTTCTTCCTTTTTCCGGGAAAGATGTCCACCCACTTCTTAACCTTTTTTCAGCTGGCTGCTGTGACGACCTTCTCTAACAATACATCTGATCCCCTCCTGACTGTCAAAATCACACCCGGCATTCCCACCTTCTTGATTTTTCCCCATTTTAGCAGATACTTCAAAGGCAAATGTGAACATGTTTAAATCTTTGGACAAACAAAAGTGAGAACACATTTCTTAAATATGAGGTTCAGGAAATGATCAGGAGCCCATTGGTGGTAGGAGAAGTGGAAACAGAAAAGTTGTGCCTGCACAAGGGAACTAGAGAGGTGCGTGAGAGAGATCAATTTGCAGGGTTGTGAGCAAACGTGGGGAGAAGGGAGATTGAGATAGATTAGGATTCAGCACAGACTCAACAGAAGAATATGCCATAAAATGGAAAGATACTTTTGAGATAACTGGAAGAAATAATGGAAGATTATATAATGCACAAGTAACCCATGTGGTTACATTGTTAGGCATGCAAATTTATAAGTGCTCTGTGATTCTGTGGGTTTCTATTCTACTGGGCCGATGGGGCTTGTCAGCCATGGTTGGCAGCTCATCTAAGAGAAGGAAAACTGACCTCAAACCTCTGCTGCCTTGCAGCTCCACCAACACAGGGGGAAGGGTTTGGGAGTTAACCCAGAGGGAAAAATCTGGAGCCAGTGTCCCAAAGACAGTCCTTCATTGAGTTCAATGCAGACTGGCGACTCCTACAACACTGCCTGGTACCAAGCTACATCAGTCTCTGCTGTTCCTTTGCATTCATCAGATGTGTTGAGAGGGGGAGTTTGCTACATGGACGACAGCTTGCTCTCCATATCGTACCACCCTGACTTCCATATCTTGACAGCTAGGAAGCAAAATCCATTCTCGACCCTGACCAGTGGAGGCTTTGTCATCGATTCTATGATTGTAATGAAGAGTACTTGGAACAATTCATCAGCCTGAACCATCTCCTTAAGTAGGTTTGAAGATCAGTATGGGAAGGCATTAGCTGTATTGAGCTAGTGAAAACAGAATTTTGCATCAGTCTTCACTGTGGAAGACGTCAGCAGTGGAATTTACTAGAATTAAGGTTATTGGGAAACTGAGAAAGGTCTGATGGTAGATGAGTTAAGGATATGGTTTCGGGGAATTTGGAGGCACATGATAAAATGGGCCAAAGTCATCATGGTTTCCCAGTTACCCGTCTCCTGAAACCTAGGGGCGACTACCTCCCTGTAGCTCCTGTCTCTCACCTCCTCATTCTCCCATATGTGTCAAAGGTCATCAAGCTGTGTCTCCAGTTCCTTAATACATTCTCTCAGGAGCTGAAACTCAGTGCATCTGGTGCAGAAGTGGGAGACAGGAGGTCTCACAGACTTCCCAGATCCCCCACACTGCCCCTGGAGCCATTCTCACTACTCTACTATGGCCCCATAGATGAGGAGTGAACAAATAAGTAGAGAGAGTAACTTACAAGACAATGTACCTCACCCAAACCTGATGAACCAGTGACACACTCCAAATGAATGATTGCTCCACTTGCACTTGAATCACCTTTATTGGCCCCTTCTAATGGATCCTCCTTGCTGATTGGTCACTCCTCAGATCAGAGAAACTGCCACAAAACTCTGCCTTTAAAATCTCGATTGTCCTCCTGATTGAAAGGTAGCTCTTTTTATGCATCCCTGATGTGGATTGTCAGAGAAAACTGGGGTGAAGCTCTGCTTTTAAACCCTGAACGCGGACTCTTGTTACGCACTGCCTCTTCCCGATTGGGCACCCAGAGAGACTGCTGCAAAACTCCGCCTTTGGAACTTGATTGCCCTCTTGGTTGAATGGCAACTCTTTTTATGTGTCCCTGATGTGGATTGAAACAGTTTTGCAACAGGGAGCGGGCATTTCCAGTCAGCTAGCTGAACCGGTGGCGTCACCCAACCACTGCAGCACGATGCATACCAACTGCACATTTACGCAGACCCCTGGATATGGCAAATGGCATGGCTATATGGATGGCAGGATGGCAGAACAGGAACTAGCAGGTGCAGGGAAAGACCCTCTGGGGACAAGCACTCTGGAAACAGATCTAGGAAGCAGTCAAGTGAATGAAGATTACTGTTTTCCATGTGGACACCAAGCAGGAAGACACCTCACTGTCTACCACCTCACGGAGGACCCAGAGCTGCTGGAAGTGCTATGCTTCTAGCTGGCAGCATGTGAGCCTCCATGTCGAAGGGCATCATTGCCCTCATCTGTAAGCAGAAGACGGCAGGGATGACATAAGGAATTGGAGACCCATTTTGCTCTTGAATGTAGACTGTTACATCCTGTCCAAGGCCATTGTCTACAGGGTCAAGTCTATTCTGGGACAGATGATCCACTGGGCCAAACCTGTGCTGTACCAAGCAGGAAGATTTTTAACAGCCTCATTGTGGCTGAGGGAAACCATGAGGGCAGGCATGTGGACACCTGCCTGGTCATTTTGGATCAGAAGGAAGACCTTAACAGGATATCACACATATACATGGTGGGTGTACTCTTCAAAATGGGCTTTGGGCAGGACTTGGACCCAACTGCTCTACATAGACATGTGTTGTGCAGTACAAATCAATTGCTTCCCCATTAAGCTTGGTTTGCCCACTCTCCCCCATCTTGTTTGTGTGCTGTATAGAAACCTTTGTCGAAGCCATTAGGAAGGACGAGAGCTAAGAGGTGTGATGCTGCTGGGCAGTGGAGGGACCCAATTGAAAACCTCCATGTACACGGTCGACGTCACTGCCATCTGTTCAGATGGGATAAGAGATCAGTTTCCAAACTGATTATCATCTACAACCAGCTTGAGTTGGCATCAGTGGCCAGGGTTAACTGCACAAGAAGCAAGTCCATGTTCATTGGCAATTTGCCTGATTAAACCAGTGTCCCCTTCACCATCGGGTCAGATTACGCAAATGTGCTGGAGATCTGATTCGGAGGGGCTGAATGTACAACAAGAATTAGCTGGATCAGACTGGATGGTAAAACAGACATTGGGACTGTGGGGAGGGAACCGAACAGACTGTTGCTGAGTCCCAGCCATCCACTCCTTCCAAGATATAAGTTGTGAACTCTCATTAGGAAAGAGATCCTACTAAAATAGAGGTCCTAACATCCACCTACCAAAATCTCTACTGGAGATGGCCTCAGATACCTCAGAGTGAAATCAGACTGACCTCAGTCCACACCTCTGAGCTCCAGACCAACCCTCGGTCAGTTCTCCATGAATGATATCCATTCCCTACCTCCTTATGTTTCTTATCCATTCTCTCTGGATGTTGTGCAGAAGGTGAGTGCTCACGGAGAGACTGTGAAGACAAGAGTGTGTGGGCATTGGTGGCTGTTGTTCAAATTCAAGTTTGGTCTAGCAAACACGGGGAAGGGGGATGGATGTTAGAATCATACAGCACATGCTGGTGGGCTCACTATTTCAACATGGAGCTCTTCTCCAGGGTTTCTATACCAGTGAGAGGCTGAAGTTACTGCAGTACAGTACTTGGGAGGACAGCTACACTGTCAAAGATAACCCCCATTAGTTTAGATCTGCTATCTGTGCTGTATGATTCTATGGGAATCTATGGGAAATCAGAAGTCCATTTCAGCTTATGTGGCTGAATTGATGTGATTGTCTGAGCATTGTCAGTTCAATGACGAGCTAGATGCTACACTGTGAGATTGTTTATTTTGTGGAACCTTACAACAATGCAGTCAAGAATGGCTCCTAACTGAAGAAGGGCTCACAATTAAAAGAGGAGTTGAAATAGCTGTATCAATGGAAACCGCAGACAGGGATGCAATTGAGTTGCAATCAGGAATGTAAGTGAGCATGAACAGAATTGCAGCGCCTAAATAGAAGCCAACCTGTTGAACAAATTGTGCTGGCTGTGGCAAGTGATCACATACCAGACTGATACAGGTTTACAGGCAAAACTTGCAGAATCTGCATGCTGGTGATGAAAAATCTGACAATGTTGAGAGTGACAGAGGACTGTGTAGCCTTGAGGTTTACAAAATGAAAAGTACAATGGGTAAGCAGTATGGCTTACACAAGAAGTGAACAATGAATAAATTTCAGCCTGAAATGTCAACTGTACTTTTTTCCCATAGATGCTGCCTAGCCTGCTAAGCTCCTCCAGCATTTCTCTGTGTGTTGGTTAGACAAATTAATTAAAATGGAGTTGGATATTGGCTCAGCTGATTCATCCATTCCACAAAATGAGCTTGACCAGCATTTCAAGGATACTGAACGAAAGCCTGAAGATATCCAACTAAGAACGTATACTGAAGAAAAACTAATTCCTGTGGGAATGACATTCATAACAGTGAAATACATCAACTAAAATCCATATTGGGTGTGTATGTGGTAAATACAGCAGGGCCAGCATTCTGGGGCTGTGATTGGCTGAGATAATTATAATTTGATTGGAGATCCATCCATCATTTGCATACCACATCCCTGCAATGGAGTCAACAGAAAGTGAATTGAGAAAGGTACTGGATGACGCCATAGCAGTGTTCAAGGATGGCATTGGAAAACTCAAACATATCAGGGGTAAAATTGTGTTAATAAAAATGCTACACCCAAGTTTTGCAAAGCCCGCCTGGTTCCTTATACCATATGTGAAAAAATAGCCAGTGTGCTAGACCATATGGAGGCTAAAGGAATTCCTTTAGGGAATCCTGCACATAGACTCTCAAGTTCCATTGCAACTCAGATTTTTAAATATTCTCTCCATTTAGAAAATAGTTTACCCTTTTATTTCTTAGGCCATAAGACCATAAGATATAGGAACAGAATTAGGCCATTTGGCCCATCAAGGCTGGTCTGCCATTTGATAATGGTGGATCCAATTTTCCTCTCAGCCCCATTCTCCAGCCTTCTCCCTATACTTTTTCATGCCCTGACCAATCAAGAATCTATCAACTGATGTTCACGACTATACACTTCCTAACACTCTGTTCAATATACCACTTCTTTCTCCTAATCTGTCCAAGTCCTTCTTTAGCCTCTTTACTTCCTCAGAACTACCTTCCCCTCTACCTATCTTCATATCATCTGCAAACTTTGCAACAAAGCCATCGATTCAACCATTCAAATCATTGATATATAACGTAAAATGAATTGGTCCAATACGGGCCGCTTTGGAACACCAGTAGTCACTGGCAGCCAACCAGAAAAGATTCCCTTTATTCCCACTCTCTCTCTGCCTTCTGCCAATCAACCATCGCTCTATCTATGCTGGTATCTTTCCTGTAATACCATGGGTTCTTAACGTGTTAAGCAGCCTCATGTGTGGCACCTTGACAAAGACCTTCTGAAAATCTAAGTTCACAAAATCATCTGATTCTCCTTTGTCTTTTCCACTTGTTCTTTCTTTAAAGAATTCCAACAGGTTTAGCAGGAAACAACTTTCCTTGAGGAAACTACACTGACTACAGTCGGTTTTATCACGTGCCTCCAAGTACTCCGAAACCTCATCCTTAACAATTGACTAAATAGCCTATAATTTCCTTTCTTCTGCCTCTCTCCCTCTTGAAGAATAGAGTGATGTTTGCAATTTTCCAGTTTTCCAGAACTGTTCCAGAGTCTAGTGATTCTTGAAAGGATATCACTAATGCCCCCACAATCTCTTCAGCCACCTCTTTCAGAACCCTGGGGTGTACACCATCTGGTCCAGGTGACATACCTCCCTTCAAAACTTACAGTTTCCAAAGAACTTTCTCCCTAGTAGTGGCAAATTCTCACATTTCTGACCTCTGACACCTGGAACTTCCACTATACTGCTGGCGTCTTCCACAGTGAGGACTGATGCAAAATACTTATTCAGTTCATCCACCATTTGCTTGACTGCCATTACTACCTCTGCAGCCTTGTTTTCCAATGGTCTGTTATCTAGTCTCGCCTCTCTTTCACACTTATGTATCTGAAAAATCTTTTGGTATCTTCTTTAATATTATTGACTGGCTTACTTTCGTATTCCATTTTTTCCTTCCTAATGACTTTTTTGGTTGCCTTCTGTTGTTATTTGAAAGCTTCTCAATCCTCTAACTTCCCACTAATTCTAGGCCCTCCCTTTGCCTTTTTGTTGACATTGACTTCTCTTGATAGCCACGGTTGCGTCATTTTCCTGTAGAATACTTTTTTTACTCTTTAAAGTGTATATATCCTGTGCCTGTTGAATTGCTTCCAGAAATTCCAGCCATCCTTGCCAATATTCTTTTCCAAACAATTTTTCCTCTCTCATTCCTCTGTATTTCCCTTTACTCCACCTTATTGCTGACACATCTGACTTTAATTCCTCAAATTTCTCAAATTCCTGTGTGCATTTGATCATATTATGATCCTTGCCTCAGGGTTCTTTTATGTTAAGGTCTCCAATCAATTCTGGTTCATTGGACATCGCCCAACCTAGAATAGCGGGTCCTCTAGTGGACTCAGCCACGGGCTGCTCTTAAAAGCCACCTCAAAGGCATTCTAGAATTGCCCTCTCCTGGAATCCAGAACCAATCTACCTGCATAATGAAATACCTCAAGACTATTGTAACATTGCCCTTTTGGCATGCATTTTCTACCTGCATCTCTGTAGAATCCCTTAGGATTCTCCTTCACCTTGTTTGCTAGGGCAACCTCATACCTGATTTCTTTCTTAAGTGTCCGCTTGCAATTCTTAAACTCCAGAAGCACTTCATTTGTTCCTACCTGTCCATTCCTGCTATTCACCTTCTTTTATTTCTTAACCAGGGTCTCAATATCTCTTCAAAATCAAGTTTTCCTACGCCTGTTATCTTTACCATGTATTCAGACAGGCGCATACAAGCTTTGTATTCTCAAAATTTTGCTTTTGAAAGTCTCCCACTTACCAAGTACAACTTCACCAGGAAACAGCCTGTCACAATACACACTTGCCAGATCCTTTCTGTTAACATCAAAATTGGCCTTTCTGCAACTTAGAATCTCAACCCATGGAAAAAGCCTAACTTTTTGCATACTTACTTTGAAACAAATGGCATTGTGGTCACTAGGTACAAAGTGTTCCCCTACACAAACTTCTGTCACTTGCTCTGTCTCATTTCCTAATAGCAGATCAAATACCACACATAGCCTCATTGGGATTTCTATGTACTAATTAAGGAAACTTTCCTGAACATATTTGACAATTTCTATCCCATCTATTCTTTGACAGAATGGGAATCCTAGTAAATATGTAGAAAGTTAAAATCACCTACTATGTCAAAAATATGTTTCTTGCAAGAGTCTGCGATTTATTTTCAAATTTGTTCCTCTAAGTCCCTCAGGCTGTTGGGTGGTCTGTAATACATTAACGTGGTCATACCTTTCTTATTACTCAGTTCTACGCACAATGCTTCACTAAACGAGCTCTCCAGTCTGACCTGACTGAGCACTGCTGTGACATTTTCCCTGACTAGTAACACCACCCTCTAATCCCTCAACAATGCAACCCTGAATACTGAGCTGCCAGTCTTGCCCTCCTGCAACGAAGTCTCACGAATAGCTACAATATTATCGTCTCAAGTGTTGATCCACACCCTGAGCTCACCTGCCTTTCCTACTATGTTACTTGCATTGAAATCTACGTAGTTCAGGACATTAGTCTCACCATGCTCAACCTTTGATTCCTGACTCTCTCCACAACCGAGAAAAACTGACAGATTGACGCAGAGGCCTTGGGTCTATTTTTGAGCGTACAATGTTTCATCCAGTACTTGTATGGCAGAGAATTTACCCTCATCAACCACTAGAGTCCATTTTCAATGCACAGAAGCATGTTCCACAAACAACAGCAGCACAAGTGAAGAGATGATCTCTGTTTCTCGAGGATACAATTACAAGATTAAATTTACGAGGACAACTAATCACTGGAAATGCTGATGGATTGTCCCCTTTACCCTTGGATAAGGAAATACCTTAAAAATTTACAAAAGAGGACATCCTGCTAGATTTAGTGATGGTCAGAGAGTCGAAGGAGGAAGATTTAAAGGCGATATAAGAGGGGGCGTTGTCAGTGGAAAAGGAAGATGCGATGTGGTGAGATGGTGAGTGTCAGTAGCCCCAGAATACATCAGACAGACCTTGTTAAAAAACTATAGTTCAGCCCACAGAAGGTGGGCTAAAATGATGACGCAGCTAGAAAGCTGTTAGTGTTGGCCAGGGAAGGAGAGAGATATTGCTAAGTTCTGCCTACAACTGGTGTGACCCAGGAAAAGCAGTTAAAATCCAACTAGGGCATCAGGCATGGGCCAAAAACACATGGAAGCAACTTTGAGTGGATTTTGCAGGGCCATTAACCTGGTTTACAGTATTGCTTGGTAAATGTTGATTGCTTCACCAGGTGTGTGGAAGCATTGCCATGTTGGAATTGCTCCACCGTGACAGTATCCCATATAGCAGCTGAGGCATAATACCCCAGGTGGGCAGTACCAGCCAGCCTTGAGTTGGATCAGGGAAAGCACTTTACTGGAAAGGTGATCAAGAAGGCTTGTGCTTTGTTAGGGGCCAAGCATAGGCTTTACATTTCACGCCTACCTCAGAGTTCTGGCATGCTTGAGAGAATGAATCACACCCTAAAAGAGAGCCTAGCAGAGGTATAACCTTTTTAAACAGATTATGCCTTCCCCAGAAGAGATCCAATAAGCAAGAAATCAGAAAACCCTGCCCACTGCATCAACTCCTCAGCTACACATTCATTTGCCAGTTCATTTTATTCCTACCCTTGCATGTGGTGCAAGCAACAATTAAGATTGCTACCCTGTAGCTCCTGCTTTACAGTTTTCTACTTAACTTTCTAAATCCTTTCTTCAGGACCCCCTCCCATTTCCTACCTTAGTCAGTACCAATATGTACCACAACTTGTTCTCACTCACCCCCCCCCCCCCCCTTAGAATGCTTTGGGTCTGATCTGAAACATCCCTGACCCTGGGAGGCAAAATACCCCCAGGTATCTTCTTCACATTCATAGAATGTTGCCTGGACTAGAACCTGAAGCAGGAGTAGGCCATCTGGCTCATCAAGCCTGCTCTTCCATTCATTAAGATCATGGCTGATCTGGCCAAGGACTCATCTCCACCTACCTGCCTTTTCCCCATAACCCTTAATTCCCCTACAGTGCAAAAATCTATCCAACCTTGTCTTAAAACATACTTTACTGAAAATTGGATTTTCAGTATTGGAGAGCATCCCTTATGAGAATAGGCTGAGTGAGTTAGGGCTTTTCTCTTTGGAATGATGGATGAGGAGAGGTGACTTGAGAGATGTATACAAGATGATAAAGAGGCGTAGATCAAGTGAACCACCAGAGGTTTTTTTCCTAGGATGGGAACAGCTGATGTGAGGGGGCATAGTTTAAGGTGATTGGCGGGAAGCATAGGGGCGATGTCAGAGGTAAGCTATTTTACACAGAGTTGTGGGTGCATGGGATGCCCTGCCAGGGGTGATGGTGGAGGCAGATACATTTAGGGGCTTATAAGAGACTTTTATATAGGCACATGGAAGACAGAAACATGCAGAGCTATATTGGAGGGAAGGATTAGATTGATCTTAGAGCAGGCTAAAAGGTTGGCACAATATTGTGGGCTGAATGGCCTGTAATGTGCTATATTGTTCTAATTGTGACCAGCACAGTAACACAACTCAGTGACCACTTTTTGTATTAGAACACCTGAGGTTTCTCCACATGGGCCAGGTGGAAGATCGTCCCCCAAATAGCTTAGCCTGAGGATAGCCTATCAGTTGGTGCTTTCATCTCTCTTTCCAATTTCTTTCACCCTCTCCTACCTCCCTTTCATCCTGCTTCAAGGGCAGGCCAACCATGATCTTACTCCTCCCATGATCACCCATGCGACATTAAGTCAGACTTAAAACTGCATCAGAGAGAAATCTAAGCAACTATCTCAAAGAACAAACTGGCCACATTATGATGTAGAATGGACGCCATTCAAGTGCAACTTCTGAAAAGTTCTGGCTATACCACGTATTAATAGCACAGAATGCGTCATGTGTAGAGTTGGACCATATCATGAAAGATTGCTCTACTGAGCATAGGTTCAAAAATCTTAATGCTGGTTCAGGAGGCAGATGTTTGTAGGGTAGTAACTGTTTCTGAATCTGCTGATGTTGAATCCTATGTGGAAGCAAAGACTTGACCTATTACAGAAATTTAAGGTTGGAGACAGCAAATTTTTCTTTTCTTTTTTTAAAACGACACTGGAAATGTTCTTTAGCACTGTCTCCTATTAGATAAATACTGTACCAGGTGGGTACTTTAGAAGTCAGTGGATGAACAATACATCTTTGGACACCCAATGTGTGGAAGTTCACCAGTCCCCTGTGGTACATTTTGTCCATGTTTAACCAAATGTGCAGAAGTGAATGCAGTTAGTGACCTCTATCTCACACACATTTATGTATTACATTGTACCGCTGCCGCAAAGGGTAATAAATTTCACGACATATGCCAGTGACATTAAACCTGATTCTGACATTTTACATTGGTGATGAAAGACATTTTGACCTCCTTTAACAGACTTTAAAAAAAAGCACAACCGTAATGTGCATTGATTTCTTTTGACCTTGAAGATCCAAGGGTTTATCAATTTATCACTTAACATACAAAAATGACCAATTATGTAATTGCATTTTGTTAAGTTATAACCGAACATATTTCAAAGTGATTTTTGCAACATTAAATCATAGTCTAAAGAAATAACTTATTGTCCCATTGGTATGGACCACACTACAGTAAATCTAACTGTGCAATAAAGAAAACAAACACTAATTCCCACTCCCTTTCTATATATCCTTCTGAACATATCTGATAATTATCTATTTGCTTTAAGTTCAGTCTTTACTTCAATGCAACAGCTGAAATATTATACATAATGTAAATACATGAATGCTCTGTGATATTACATCTGGTATATTAAAGATAACTAAAAGTTTCTAGTCAGCTTAAACCAGTTAACATATTGAGCAGCTCAATATGCAGTTAATGGAAATTCAATCTATGACTTCCTGGGTCAGCTAACTTCAGTCAGAACAGGGAATAGAAAATTATCCAGAAGGACGATCAGATATGTTAAAATTGGGCGAGGAAGACCCTTAAATTCATCTAATTTAAGTGAATAGGATGACAATATTTACAGTTACACATGATTGTAACATGATGTAACTTTTAACACCAGGACCAAACAGAAGAAAGAAATTAGCAAAAGAAATATATATAAATACATTCAAGTTATTTAACCAAATTCAAGCAATATCTTCTGGGCTTTTCTCAATCGCTCTATTTTGCTTTTAAGCTGGTCTCTTCTTCTCTGTGTGTCTTGATCTTCCATCAGATATTCATTGATGCGATCCTTCTCTTGGATGAGCTGTAACATCTCGATCCGTAGCTTTTCAGCCATTTCATTTAAAATGTAGCAACGTATGACCATGGGAATCTGGTCAGCCAGTCGATTAGAGGCAATCTAGGGAGATGAGAATAAAAATAATGGAAAAATGAAAATGAAGCAAAACTTCCCTGTGCATTCTTACAGATTAGTGAGTCCTAAATTCAGACCTAAAGTTTTCAAGAGTGAGTTTTCTTACAAAGGGGCTAATAGAATCTGGAGTTTCCTTTTGTGGATGGCATTGACAGTTCTTTATAAAGAACGGTGTTAGGGCATGTGGGTCAGAGGTGAGTAGAAAGAAACAAGCTGCAGTTGCCACAGGGTTGGGAGTCTCTTCCTATATTCCTATGAATCTGCTGTTAACCTCTAAGCAGTTCAATGCAAGAAACTTCAACTCATTGTGTAGAATGCAAGTGATTCCTCATGTCGCAGCTAACTCTTTCAACAATTGTATTACTGTGAGCAAAGAGGAAATAGCCCACCAGTAGCTAGAACACACTGGAGAGTTATCTAATGCGCTTCAGTATTATTTGCAGTATGTTTACCTTGTAATATGCTTCTAAATGAAATGACATTTCTTTGAGGCTGACACTTCCATGCAATTGAAGAGCGCTGCTCTTCAATTTATTCAGGCCTTCGCTATAGAGACCATCCTGAGAGTACACCGTGCTCTCGATCTTAAACTGGGCTTGCAGCAGCTTCTCTGCTTCACTTTCTTGCTCACAGCTGAGAGTTGCAATTTTGACCTGTAAGCAAAGACAAAAATAGCAAATATAGTCAGCTCAAGGCCCACTTTCCAGCGGGAAAATTTAGAATCTAAAACAATTTTACGCTCTATGAAACTGGAAAAACACCATCAACACAATGCATCACAGTTACCTGTTACTCCAACAGCTCCTCCCCATTCCCACCATCTCTATCACCAAGAGGAACAAGGACCATAGGTGTAGGTGAAAACTACTGCTTGCAGTTCCCATTCAGAGTTGGACACCATCCTAAATCCTGGAACTCTTGCCACAAAAACATCATGGGCAGGTGCGTGGTGGGGAGATCCCTCACCAGCAACAATGTACAGTTTAGTAAGGTGGCTCTCTTCCACCTGCTCAAGGACCTTGATAGTAAGGTGCAGGTACTGGAAAGCAACTTGTGACCAAGTAGGAAAGAATACTTAAGAACAGGAAATTTAGAAGATTGAGGCATTAAAAGTCTGTGAACACACACAAGGTTGGACAAATCCCCAGGACCAAATAAGATCTATCCCAGAATGCCATGCAAAGAGAAACATGATGACTAGATCCCTGATACTAATTTTTACATGTTCATTAACCACAGGTGAGGCACCAGAAGATGAAATGACAGGCTCCCGAGACCAGTGACAACTGGAGGAAGTTGTAAGGACCAGGGTATAAGTTTATTTAGAAAAAGAACAACTGATTAGGGTTTAAGAAGGAACAACGAATGCCGTAACAACTCTGAAGGTCATACAGCATTCCTGGAGCCGTAATGCACAGATTGATGTTTCAAGTCGGGAATCTCCACAGGCACTGAGGAAAAGAGGAAAGATTGCCAGAACTTAGCAGTACAAGAAAAGAGCAGATGATAGGTGGAGCCAGATGTGGGGAGGATGATGAGCAGAAGGAACAAGGCAGGGGGCCGTTGTGAGGAGAGGGTTGGGAAAAGAAAAGGAGAAGAAATCTAGGTGGATACCGGAATGTGTTGAAAGAGAACACGAGAATGTAGATTACCTGCCAATGTACATTTAACAGGCATTAGGATAGACACATATATTGACCAGACATGGAGGCCTTGCCCCTATTACACCCAAACAGGATGAGCAAGAGAGTTTAAAATCAGAATTAGATTTATTATCACTGACTAAAATGACATTAAATTTGATATTTTGTGGCAGCAGTACAGTGCAAAGACAAAATTACTATAAATGACAAAAATAAATAAATAATACAAAAGAAAGGTACGGAAAAGCAGGATGATGTTTGTTGGTTCATGGACCCGTCAGAAATCTGACAGCAGATGGCAAGAAGCTGCTCAGTGAGTATTTGTGAGACTTCAGCTTCCTACAGCTCAGCCCATTTTCCATAATACAAATACCCAACACTGAAGATGTGCTTAATTCATAGTTAAGGAATTTACAGTATGATTGAGGGTGCAGGGGTGACACTTGCTGATCTCCAGGGACCCATAATGGTACCTCGTCTTTTCAATGGTTTGGTTGAGGATCAAAATACAAAAACTCTATTTTGTATTTTGAGGTCTTCATGCATATGCCAAAAGTGCCAAAATGAAAAATCCAGCCCGGCATCTCTATGCAATTGTAACATGCAATTGAGGGAGAGAGAGATTTGATCACACACACGGTAATAAAATGTGGACATGTCATCAAGAAGATTTGAAATTTGTTGGGTGGCATTGTTGACAGATATGGAAACATGGATGGTATGTGGAGTTGAGGTAGAGACCAGCCATCAAATCGCAGAAATTTATGACACGGGGGAAGCCATTCATCTTATTTTGTCATCAACTTGACTGAAGCATTGGAAAAGGGGGCCGGCAACAATGGGCTGAATGGCCGTGTTTGTTCCAATGCTCCTATGGCAAAAACAATGGGAATGTAATTGGGCAAGAAATGGTTTGGAATTGGCAAGAACTTCTACCACCCTCCTACCCATTCCTCAAATACTCTCCGGTTCCTCTGGCTAACAGTAGGCAGAAGGTACATGTGCATAAATACTGTACCTTGGCAGCTTTGTAAAGGTTGAAGAAGACATTGAAATGTTGCTCAGCGATATTTAAAAGAGCTTCCCTTGTGATCTCTACAACAGAAGAGAGGACAAAAGTCACTTTCCAAACCCACCACCAAGTTATTCTGAATCAACTAAAAGAAAATATCACCATTTTGTTTTAGTTTGGCAAACGATCTGAATAAAGGCTTAAAATAGCAGTTTGAATGCATTTCCCTTACAGCACTCTTTCTCACATTTTTTCTTCTTTACACCCTCCCTTGTTCTTAGCCACAGGCTAATTGATTCTAACAACTGGTTAGTTATTAATGTTGATAATATTCACACTTGGAGTACTGAGAGTAATTTTGGGGTCCTCTTCTAAGAAAGGATGAGTGGGCATTGGGGACTGTCCAAAGGGGGTTCACAAGATTATTCCCAGGAATGAAAGGGTTGACATAAGAGGAGTGTCAGATGGCTCTAGGCTGTACTTGCTGGAGTTCTGAAGAATGAGGGGGCTTCCATTGAAACCTGTTGAATTTTGAAAGGTCTAGATAACGTAGATGTGGAGAGGATGTTTCCTATAGTCCGGTAGTCTAGGACCAGAGGGCACAGATTAGAGATAGAAGGATACCCCTTTAAAACAGAGATGAAGAGGATTTTCTTGCCAAAGGGTGGTGAATCTGTGGAATTCATTGCCACAGGCAGCTCTGGAGATCAAGTCATTGGGTCTGTTTAAAGTGGAGGTTGGTAGGTCCTTGATTAATATGGACATCAAAGATTACTGGGAGAAGGCAGGAAAATGAGGTTGAGAGGGATAAAAAAAATTGCCATAATAGAATGGTGGAAAAGATTCAATGGGCCAAATGGCCTAATTCTGCTCTTATGTCTTATGACCATATCATTGAGTATTTTATTATTATTCTGGGCTCTCTGTGGACATTCAAAGGTCAACTGCACAAGGGTATATCGCTGTAAAGACAGAGAAAGAACACGAGACTGAGATGATATTGGTCTACAAGACAGGTTCAACTACTTCAATATAACAATCTCAGCAAGAATAAATGAACTTTCATATGTTTTGGACATGTCCGAGTCTTGGAAAATATTGGAAAGAGGTATTTCAAACTTTCTTGATACTTTTCAGTAAACTTTAAGTCTAATCCTTTGACCACTTTATTTGGTATTGTTGGAGAGTCATCTAACTTCCACATCTTGGATTTTATTTCTCTTATGGCCAGAGGGATGCTCTGACTTAAATGGAAAGACGCAGCCCCTCCTACTCACGCCCAGTAGTTACGTGATGTGATGTCATGTTTAAATTTAGAGAAGATTCAATGTTCAATCTCTGAATCTAGTCAAGACGTTCAAACATTGTGGGGACCTTTTCTGAATTTTTTTCAAAACCTTTGATTTCTTGTTAAAGCATAGATGATGACTAATAATTTTTTCCCTTTTTTTCTTTACTAATCAGCTTCGGTCTTGGTAGTGGGTTAGATTTTTTATTTATATAATAAAATCACTATATTTCAATGTTACAAATTAATTAATCTGTATGAATATAGGGTTAAGTCTTTATATGCAATTTAGTATAATGTATTGGTATATTTTTATCCTGTACTCTGTATTCTTATATGTAAATTAATAAAAATATTGGAAAAAGAATAAATGAATTAAGACTGAAGCTCGTGAATCTGCTGGGGAGAGGAAGGTGAAATGTGCTGGAAAGCTTCTTCAAAGAGTTGAAGAAATCTCAGGCTCCTTCTTAATATGATTCTGGGGGAGGGGTCTTTGGCCACTATTGTTAAAGAACTACAAGAAGATTAGCCGCTGGTTTTTGTCACTCCCACATTTGTTTCCAATGAGCTCAATACACAGACAGGAAGGTGAATTTCAGCCCAGGTACACCTACCTGGTGAATTTAGGTGGTGACATCCACCTCCATTGACTAAGTCTGCTTTTTCCACTGCCTTGGGAAAGTGGACAACACAATCAAGGACCCCTCCATCCTGCTCATTCCCTCTTCTCCCCTCTCATTGGACAGAAGAGACAAAAGCTTGAGAACACAGTGCATCAGGTTGAAGAACAGGTTCTACCCTGTTAAAAGACTCTTGAATGATAAAGGATCTCTTGCATGATAAACTCTTGAACTCTCAGTCCACCTCACCATGGCCCATGTACTTTCTCTATCTGCACTGCATTTTTTCTATAATTATAATGCTATATTCTGCATTTTTATATCGTTCACTTTTGTACTGCCTTGATACATGGACTGACCTGACTGAATGGCATCCAAACAACAGCTTTTCACTATTTCTTGATACATGTGACAAGAATGAAGCAATTACCAAAATCTTTGATGAATATTTTCATTAGAATAGCCAGTATTCTTACAGTTCGAAGTTGTGCACCTTATGCATAGCAGTCACATACCAGTAATACGCTTCAATTTTCTCATGGCTGGATCTTCAAGTTGAGAAATCTCTTTCTTCATAAGAGATTCAAAGGTTTTGTAGTTGATGAACCCAGGCAGCTCTCTTCCACGGTACAGATCTTCATACTGGAGAACTTCGTCACGGACATAGTCTCGGACTGACACCGAAAAAATATGTGAGACTTGTGTTCTTTTACAGTATCACATCTGAAAGGCAATATGTAGATCAGTGGTTCCCAAACTTTTTTGGGCCACTGCCCCCTTGGCGGCAGACCGCTTACTCACCATCCGCTCTCCTTTTCCGGTCATTACATAAAAACTATAATGAATTTTGATTTACAATGCACAGTGAAAGAAAATAGGAACTGCAAATTCAAAGCAGTGACAAATAACTGCAAAAAACATTCAAACTATTTGAAGCTACAAATAAAATTACTTAATTGCTGTAATTACAGTAAAAGCAATTTTCATCAACTACCTACAGAGGCAGTATTGTCAAGAATCAATGCTAAAGTAACTTAGAAGGTCAATGGATGGAAGTGAACCGTCCACATTTCGGGCCAAGTCCCCTTATCAAAAATACTGACCTCAGTGCTGGAATGCGTGGCGACATATGGAGGCTGCCCTCAGCACATCCCTAGGTTGTGTTGGTTAACACAAATGACACATATATTGTATGTTTCAACATATATGTAATAATCTGAATATGACCTGCAGAATCACTTGCATCTCCGTGTGTACATTCCTTCCTTGCCCTAAGGGGGCACTGATTTATTCACTGATGACTCAGGCACGGAACTAACTATCCTGATTAACAGAGTACAGGTCCACAATCCCTTATCCGAAATTCTGAAATCCAGAAAGCTCAGAAAACCAAAGTTTTCTCGCCAACAGCTGATGTCACTCAGGTGTGACGTGGCAGCACTAGTAGAGGCTGCCAGACGTCAGTTGTGGCTCAGCTTTCGTACTGGTTACACGTGCATTTGCTGTTTGCTGATATTTTGTGTTCACTGTTGACTTTGTGTTTAATTTCACTGTGAAAATGTCAAAAGGAGCTGCAGATACCCCTATGGGTAACAACGAGAAAAAGAGAAGGAAGCACCTATCATCAATAACGCAGAAAGTAGAGTTATTGTAGAACCTTGATCGTGGTGTGTCTGTGCGGCGTCTTACTGAAGAATATGGTGTCGGAACTACCACTGTTTATGATTTAAAGAAATAGAAAGACAAGTTACTGAAGTTTTACAGTGACAGTAACATTCTACATTTATTCCAATAAGTCATTTACCATGTATTTGATTCGGGTCATTTGAAGCCGTATTTTTATGTTTTATTGAATGTTTTCATTGGAATTAAACTTTTTTCTTGTCATTATTCCCTAAACAATCTAGTATAACAACTATTTACATAGTATTTACATTGTATTACGTATTATAAGTAACCTAGAGATGATTTAAAGTATACGGGAGGATGTGCATAGGTCAGGAGCTCCGCCGGGTCCTAAAGTCCACCCGCACTGAGGCAGGTTAAATAAGGGACTTGAGCATACGTGTTTTTTGGTATCCGTGGGGATCCCGGAACCAATAAGGAGGGATTCTGAAATCCAAAATATTCTGAATTCTGAAATGCAACTGGCCCCAAGAATTTCGGATAAGGGATTGCGGACCTGTACTCGGCAGCACCTCGGCAGGGAAAACCAGGCAGAAACAAGCAGAGGTAAGGTGCCTCCGTTTCTCCTAATGATTGATACAGAATGTCTCTCCTCTTGACCTTTTTCCAAATGATCCTTGCAACGCAAATATCCAGAAGCAGGAAGGTGTCAGTCCACGGCCTACTCTACTGCTGCAATGAGGCCATACTCAGGTTGGAGCAGCAACACCTTCGATTCCGTCTGGGTAGCCTCCAGCCCGATGGCATGAACATCAATTTCTCAAACGTCTGGAAATTGCCTCCTCCTTCACCATTCCCATTCCTGTTCCCCTCTCTCACCTCATCTCCTTGCCTGCCCATTACCTCCCTCTGGTGCTCCTCCCCCTTCCCTTTCTTCCATGGTCTTCTACCCTCTCCTATTTGATTTCCCCCTTCTCCAGCCCTTTATCTCTTTCACCAATCAGCTTCTGAGCTCCTCACTTCACCCCCCCTCCCCGTTTCACCTATCACCTGCCACCTTGTACTTCCTCCCCCCCCACCTTCTAGCTCTAACTTCTCATCTATTTTTCCAGTCCTGAGGAAGGGTCTCAGCCCAAAACATCAACTGTTTACTCTTTTCCACAGATATTGACTGGCCTGCTGAATTCCTCCAGCATATTGTGTGAGGTGCCTTTCAACATTAGCCTGTTGGATTACATTTAATCAGCAAACTAGATTGTACAGCCTAACCCACAACAGTCAATTAAAGAAGGTAACTCCAGTGAGTACTCTACTCACAGTCTGATATTCTCTTTGCCAGGAATAAGTTCCAAGTCGCAAACTCCTTCCGCACTTTGGTGATGTACCTTTCTCCTTTTGCCCTGTCATACGGCTCCTCCCCTGACATCAAACTTTTAACATGGCTGCAGAAATCATTGATTTTCTGTGATGAAATGACAAGGTTTGTAAAATTACTGGCGTAACCATTTAGGAAGGAATAAAACAAAAAAGACCACTGGAAGGCATTGTTGTACCCAGAGCTTATTTTCCAAGTGAAACTTTGAGACCTGAATGTCAGGAGATCATTGGCAGGCCGACCAATGGTGAGAGATTCATTGTGTGACTAGTACATGCAATTTAATGAGGGTAGGTGGTGTCAGTGGATTATGGGTAGAGAAAAGTAGGGTGGAGAGGGTAGTTTGGTACAGAGAGGGAGAATTTCAGGGAAATTAGTG
Organism: Hypanus sabinus; assembly: GCF_030144855.1. NCBI lineage: Eukaryota > Metazoa > Chordata > Chondrichthyes > Myliobatiformes > Dasyatidae > Hypanus > Hypanus sabinus. Next base: position 168,311,344 of record NC_082709.1, on the reverse strand, counting down.
GCTCTGCTCAAGAGCATTGGTCTGGAGTAATTGATAACACTGGACAGCAAGCATCTTGTTTCTTGAATACGTTTTGACATATCTTATGGATTCTGGGCCGCTGATCATGAAAATCAACATGGAATTTCCCCAACATGCATCCTTTTTTTGAAATTGACCATATTTGTTATTTCAATTTATAATTCAAGTCAGAATAACTGATGGCAAGACGAAGGAAGGTACTTTTGTTGGTCCACAAATTAAAACAGTTCATCAATGATAGGCAATTCAAAGAATTTCTAGTGGAACCATGTGATTTTCTCTGGAAAATGTTCAAGAATGTCATTTCTCAGCATCTACAGAGCACCAGACTACATGCAGTTGGTCTGTACAACATGCTTCAAGCATTAAAAACCATGAAGTGCAACATGTCACTAAAGATTCATTTTCTGCATTCCCATTTAGACTTCTTCCCTGCAAATCTTGGTGCCGTCAGTGAGGAGCATGGTGAGAGGTTTCACCAGGACATGGCAGTGATGGAGAAACAGTATCAGGGCAACTGGAACCCGTCAATGCTGGCTGATTATTGTTGGGCACTTAAGCCAGCAGCCTCAGGCACTGAGTAGAAACAAAAATCATCAACAAAACATTTTTAGCTTAGTTGAACTTAGTAGCTGGGAAAATGGTGCAGGGCCAGGGTAATGAACTTAGAGCATGGATCAGTACCTAGAACTATGACATTACTGAAACTTGGTTGAGGAATGGGTAATTAATGTAGCAGGTTTTCAAAGTTTTAGAAAAGATAAAGGGGGAAGTAAGAGAAGTGGGGGGTGGAGTTTCACTTCGAATCAGGGACAATTTCACAGCTGCACTCAGGGGAGACACGATGGAGGGGTCAGACACTGAGTCCATTTGGGTGGAACTCAGGAACAGGAAGGGTGAAATCACTCTGATAGGATTGAACGACAGACCCCTAAAAGACACCGGGATATTGAAGAATAGATAAGTAATCAGATTAAAGAAATGTATAAAAATAACAGGGTTATTGTCATGGAAGATTTCAATTTCCCTCATTTAAACTGGAACCGTCTTAGTACAAGGGGTTTAGATGGGGCAGAATTTGTTAAGTATATTATAGAAGGTTTCTTAAATCAATCTGTTGATGGGTCCAACGAGACCTGGTGTTGGGTAATGAGCCTGGCTGGGTAACCGACTTTTCAATAGGTAAGCAGTTAGGGAGCAGAGAGCACAACTCCTTATTTTTCAGGATAGCTACAGATAAGGACAAGAATGGTCCTAGAGCAGGCATGGGCAAACTACGGCCCGCGGGCCATATGCGGCCCGTTAAGCTTTTTAATCCGGCCCGCAGAACTTGATGAAATTATATTAATAAACCTTGTTAATGTTTTTTCCCCGCAATTCTGGCGTTTTCCCAATAGATGACGCACTCTATATACATTGACCTTTGTTGAGGTGCAGCGTATTACTCCACATTTGCGTTTTACTCTTTGTTCGGCTCGACCTGTTTATGTGAACAGGCGTTCAGCGTCATGAACATCAACAAAGCCAGCCACAGATCCAAGTTAACTCACCAACACCTCAGATCCATCCTGAGAATCGCCACAACAAAACTAAATCCAGACTTTGATGCACTGGCTAAAAAGGGAGACCAACAACACTGTTCCCACTGAAATTAAAAATAAGTTTCTTCGTTGTGTTATGTAAAAAATGCATTAGAAAGTATTTTTTTCAATAAGCCTTACATGTTACATGTCATTTCTGTTAAGTGATGGACATGAGTAGTGCGCAGGTGCACGTACGTTCTCAAAATAAAAAATGCGCTCCAGATCAAATAACGCGCTCTGCATACTGGCGCGCTGTCATTGTTCTGTCTTTGTGCTGGTCGTTGTTGAGTTTTGGCACAGGGGACAATTGAATAAGAAGGAGCAGGACAAGTAGACCTGCATCTCCTACCGTTTTTGAAATAAAGACAGTCAGGAGGAGAGTGATGATGATAATATCTTGAAGGATAACAGAATTTTCAGTGCTTTAAAATAATAACTGTTACTATTAAAAAAAGCTGTATTTTTTCATTTAATTTTCAGTGTTTTAAAAGTCATCTCAATAAATAGCTAAATACCATGGGACTTCAAAGACAGATATTTTGTTGTAATGCATTTGTTCATTTTCAATTGAAATTAAAGTACATGTTTTCTACATATCCCATGATATTTTATTTTCTCTTATGAGGTGTATTACCAAAACACTCCGTCCATCTGCTCCTGGTCCGGCCCCCCTGTCAAATTTTAGAACCCTTTGTGGCCCACAAGTCAAAAAGTTTGCCCACCCCTGTCCTAGTGGGTTAGTTTTAAATGGGAGTCAGACAAAATTACGAGGGCATTAGACAGGAATTAAGAAGCATTAATTCGGAACACCTTTATCTGACAAGTCCATATCAGACACGTGGAGGGTGCTTAAAGATCAATTGCACAGAGTACAGGAAAGGTATGTTCCTCTTAGAAGGAAGGAAGGGGATGGAAAGATAAGAGAACCTTGGACTTGGATGTCCAGAGAGGTGATGAATTTAGTCAAAAAGGAAAAGTATGTAAAGCTTCAGAAGTTAGAATCAAATGAAACACGTGAGGAGTAAATGCCAGAAAGGAACTAAAGAAGGGAATTAAGAAAATCAGAAGGGGCTATGAAAAGCCCCTGGCAAATAGGATTAAGGAGAAGACTAGAGAGAGGGTAGAACCAATCAGAAACCATGTGCCTGAAGTCAGAGGAGGTAAGGAGGTCCTGAATGAATACTTCTCTTCAGTGTTGGTCTTTGACAAGTGTAAGGTCAGTATAGAACAGACTCATGTAATGGAACCTGGCCTTCATTTGCTGGGGGATCAAGCTCAGTAGCTGAGGTAATGTTGCAACACCATCAAACGCTGGTTAAACCCCACTGTGATCAGTATTACGTTCAGATCTGATCGCCTCATTATGGTAAGGATGTATAAGCTTTAGACAGGATTCAGAGAGCATTTACCTGGATTAGAGAATATGTGTTATGAGTTGGGGGAGATAAGGGATAGGTCCTTAATGAAAAAATTACTTCAGCATTCACCAGTGAGATGGATGTTGATGAATGTGAGATCAGTGTGGATAGGCTAATATGTTGAATTTAAGAAAGAGGTTGGCTTGGAAAATTTGAAAAGCATTAGGACAGGTAAGTCTCCGGCCTGGAAGAGTTACAGTATACTTCAGGCTACTATGGGAAGTGAGGGAAGAGATTGCTACAATTTAGTAGTTGATCTTTGTGTCTTCACTGACCACAAGGAGTAATACCAGAAGACTGGACAGTGGCAAATGTTATTCCTTTGATCAAGAAAGTTTATAGACCATTGAGTCTTATGCCAGTGGTTGGGAGACCATTGGAGAGAATAGAGACAAAATCTATGAGCCAGTGTGGCTTTGTGAGGGGTAGGTTGTGCCTCACAAGCCTGATGGTATTCTTCGAAGGAGTAACCAAAGAGATTGATGAAGGCAGAGCAATGGATATGGTGTATGTGGATTTTAGTAAGGTGTGTGACAAGGTTAATCACGGCAGGTTCATTCAGAAAGTCGGGGGCATGGGATCCAGGGACACTTGGCTGTTTGGATTCAAGGCAAAGTATACAAGTAGATAGAGCATATTCTGCCTGGAGATTTGGGACTAGTGGTGTTCCATAGACATCTATTCTTGGACCCCTGTTTTTTGTGATTTTTATGAATGACTTAGATGAGGAAATGCAACGATGTGTTAGCACTTTTTCAGGTGACACAAAGGTCACTGGTGTTGTGGATAGTGCGAAAAGTTGTTATAGGTTACAGTGGGACATTAATAACTGGGCTGAGGAAGCTCCACAGGAGTTCAATCTGTAAAATTATGAAATGATACACTTTGGAAGGTTGTACTTTAAGGCAGAGTACAAGGTTAATGGCAGGATTCTTAGCTGTGTGAAGGATCTTGACACCCATGGAGTTGCTGCATTAGTTGATAGGATGGCAGATGGCATGTTGGTCTTCATTAGTCAGGGGATTGAGTTCAAGAGCCATGGGGTGAGGTTGAGCTCTATAACCCCAGTTCGACCACTCAGAAAACGAAGAAAGCCCTTAACTCCGAGTGGAGTCATCGGGACGCCGTCATGACGGTGTGTTTTTAGCAGGCTTTCTTGTTTTTACGAGCCTGAGTTGCTAGCTCGATGCTCAACCCAGCATGCATGGAAAACGTGCAAGGGAGCCAGCTGGATTCGAACTCGGGAGCCTTCGCTCCGAAATCTGGCGCTGATGCCACTACGCCACCAGCTGGCCAGACCACTCATGGATTACGGTATTTAGTTCTGGTTGCCTTATTATAGGAAGGATTTGGAAGCTCCAGAGAGGGCGCAGAGGAAGTTTACTAGAATCCTATCTGGATTAAAGAATGCCTTTTGAGCAAAGGTTGACTGAGCTAGGGTTTTGTCTTTGTAGTGAACTAGGGTAAAAGACAATTTGATAAAAGTGATTAAGAGGACAAAAGAGATACATAGAGACAACTAGCATCTTTCAGCTGGGGTGGCAATAGCCAATATGAGATTACATACTTTCAAGGTGATTGGAGGAAAGTATAGGGGTAGTGTCAGAGTCAGTTTTCTTTTTACAGAGAGAGGCAAGTACATTGGTTGCACTGCCAGGGGTGGTGGTAAAGGGAGATATATTAGGGTCATTTATGATACTTTGATAAGCACATGAATGATAGAAAAATGGAGGGCTATGAGGGAGGGAAGGGTTAGATCAGGGGTGGGCAAACTTTTTGACTTGTGGGCCACAAAGGGTTCTAAAATTTGACAGGGGGGCCGGACCAGGAGCAGATGGACGGAGTGTTTTGGTAATACACCTCATAAGAGAAAATAAAATATCATGGGATATGTAGAAAACATGTGCTTTAATTTCAATTGAAAATGAACAAATGCATTACAACAAAATATCTGTCTTTGAAGTCCCATGGTATTTAGCTATTTATTGAGATGACTTTTAAAACACTGAAAATTAAATGAAAAAATACAGCTTTTTTTAATAGTAACAGTTATTATTTTAAAGCACTGAAAATTCTGTTATCCTTCAAGATATTATCATCATCACTCTCCTCCTGACTGTCTTTATTTCAAAAACGGTAGGAGATGCAGGTCTACTTGTCCTGCTCCTTCTTATTCAATTGTCCCCTGTGCCAAAACTCAACAACGACCAGCACAAAGACAGAACAATGACAGCGCGCCAGTATGTGGAGCGCGTTATTTGATCTGGAGCGCATTTTTTATTTTGAGAACGTACGTGCACCTGCGCACTACTCATGTCCATCACTTAACCGAAATGACATGTAACATGTAAGGCTTATTGAAAAAAATATTTTCAAATGCATTTTTTACATAACACAACGAAGAAACTTATTTTTAATTTCAGTGGGAACAGTGTTGTTGGTCTCCCTTTTTAGCCAGTGCATCAAAGTCTGGATTTAGTTTTGTTGTGGCGATTCTCAGGATGGATCTGAGGTGTTGGTCAGTTAACTTGGATCTGTGGCTGGCTTTGTTGATGTTCATGACGCTGAACACCTGTTCACATAAACAGGTCGAGCCGAACAAAGAGTAAAGCGCAAATGTGGAGTAATACGCTGCATCTCAACAAAGGTCAATGTATATAGAGTGCGTCATCTATTGGGAAAACGCCAGAATTGCGCGGAGAAAACGTTAACGTTTATTAATATAATTTCATCAAGTTCTGCGGGCCGGATTATAAAGCTTAATTGGCCGCAAATGGCCCCTGGGCCGTAGTTTGCCCATGCCTGGGTTATTGATCTTGGAGTAATTTAAAAGTTCAGCACAGCATCATGAGCTGAAGAGACTATACCATGCTTTTCTGTTCTACGTTTCATGAATGTTGCTGTTGAACAGCCTAAATGTAGCCATTAAATAAAGAGAGCCTTACCTCAATTATGAATGTCATTTTCTCACTGTAAGAAGAGGGGACCGCAGTGTTGTACATCTTTATAGATTTCAATGATTCATTTAGTTTCTCTTCAATGTCCGTTCGCAACTGAGGCAACGATTTCTTGAAAAGACAGATTATGCAAAGTTCACTGTGTGTTTAGTAGAAAGGTGAGCCTGCCAGTTCTGATGCTAACTTCTCACTTTCACATCCCAACTTATTCCATAATCCCCTTCTCTGAAGGAAAGCTTGTAGCATGAGCTCATGTTTTGAGATGCAATGCAATATTTCTGAAATTGAATATTAAATAGGTAATTTCATTCAACAACAATCCACTTGAGAGAGCACATTTTATCATCTCGTCTTGGATGATGTCATTCCTGCTCTACCATAGTGTCTCAGTGCAAATCCCAAGCCTCTAATATGACACTTGATTCTTGAACTTTTGATTATTGTCACTATAGCATAACTAGAGAGTGACAACAAACACTGCTCTGTCCATTAATGTTGTCTAAATTGCCCACCTTCCCCAGTAATATTCCACTTATCTGACAATCTGTAAGTAATTTTTTTTCATTGTACATGAGCATACATGTATTTTGCATTACTCATCTTTGACTTTTAGTCTTTGCACCTCTGCACGATTATGTCAACTTCTGCTTACTACCTTGTCTTGATCCCACTAATTTTATACACCCATCCCACATTCCTGGTCCTATGCTTGGGTCTTCCTTTTCAGAAGAACTTGCTATTCGCATCTCTCTATCAAGGAGTAGCAGCTGTAAGATCAGGGTTCAACACCCAGTGTTGTTTGTAAGGAATTTATATGCTCCACCCATGGCCATTTGGGTTTCCTCGAGGTGCTCCAATTTCCTCCCACATTTCAAAGACATACAGATCACGGTTAGCAAATTATGCAACATTGGTGACAGAAGCACGTCAACACCTGCAGGCTCTCTAGCCCCACCCACACCCCCACCCAGCACATACGTGGACTGTTTTGGTCACTGACGCAAATATTTCACTATGTTTTGATGTTTTAATCCCAGGCTAATCACAAGACAATTTACAATGGCCAATTAACCTACCAAATGGTACATCTTTGGACTGTGGGAGGAAACTGAAGAGGTCACGGCAAGAACATATAATTCCCACTGCTCCTTATAGGCAGTGACATGCATTGAACCTGGGTAGCTGGTACTGTAAATTGTTGTGCTAGCCACTATGTTACAGTGTCACCTTTTGATGTACATGTGACAAATAAAACTAATCTTCCTCTTTTTCTTCTCTAACATGTTACCTCACATTAGCTGAAGTAATAACACTCCCCAGCAGAAAGATTCTCTTAATCAGCTAAATGCCACAAATTCAGGCTTACAGTTCAGAAATCCAAAGATGATCTGAAACTGCAATATATCCAAAAGAATTCCCAAAATTCATCTTATTATTTGTGGTAATATTACTTCCTGTGTTGTGCCTAAGTTACATTGATCTGTTGGTATACATGTACATGATTGAATGACAATAAACTTTGACTTTGACTAAATATGCTCCAGTTAAACAAAACCCATTTTAGTCTCATCAGAGTTCCCCACAAAATTCATGTTAGTGATGCTGAATTGTTTGTACTTTAAATATACGATTGAGCATAATGCACTATATATTATCAAAAATTGAGATTGCTTTTACAGAATATGACTTACATTAATGTGGTTAACAAGTTCCTTTGTTAGCCGAACAGCCAAATTTGAGATACCAGCCTTTCCTTCTTGAAAAAGTTGCCTAGTTAATAAAATTTTGAAGAATATCATAGTCAAGGCTGATATTTTATGAGATAATGGCAAAATAATCCAACTGTTTTTGCATTGCCTTAACTGGGAAGTGCTATGTATATGAAGTGTGGAGACGGTACTAACAAGCCTCATGATATACTAGCAACATAAGCCAGGGGGGCCCATGATCCAGGTAGTACCACGCTTTCTTGCACCTCCTCCACACTGGATTATTTCCACTCCGGACAATCCTAGCACTGAATTTAGAATCCTCCCCATGCTGCTCATAAACTCTGAACTGAAGGATGTGGGACACAATATGGTCAACGTTATCACTCGATCAGTCAGCACCAGTAATGCAACATTCCTAGTTTCTATGGGTAAGCTATTGGAACACAGACAACTCCAACAGAAAAGGAGATGGAAGAGCAAGCACTACCTTTATGGCTGAACACAATCTTTTTACACATATCAGAAACCACTGGGGATGCTGTGTTTGTCTCTCTCTCTTCCTAGCAAGCGAGACAACCAGATCATCTCCGAGTGTCTCTATCATCTGCTGTTTCGATTTCACATTTCCAGCATCCGCTGTTTTGTTCTTGCCTCACTATCTCCCCATTGTCCACCAGCAGTAAATAACCAGAAAAGTCCAGAGTATTCCTTCTGATTCTCTGTGCGTGAAAACTGACAAACTTGGGCAATCTACACCTTTCATTTTACCAATCTCACACTTTAAGTGACACTTCCCCAGCTCCATCATCACATTCTGCACCATGTCAAACACTTTCACCTTTGTTCCTTAGTCAGCCTGCTCACGTACTGTCTGTTAGAGCAGTGAATGAGGCACACGGCAACCTCGCCTTCAATGGTGAGGACACTGAGAATGGGAGTGGGGATGCCAAATACCAACCTTCAATCCTCAAGGACCCTGTTATGTTTTGTAACTTCAAAACATTAAACTAATTCAAAGAAAGACACAAAGAGTCCAAAATACCAGTGTAAATTTGAGTTAACTTAAAGCAAGGCGCCCACTTATTATGATGACTTAGCAATTAATGTATTTTTACAAATAATCTGTAATTAATTATTTAAACAGGAGCACACACACACACACACACACAATTGAAATATTAAAGATACAACAGACCTAACCATGCAGGCCATGGTCTCTTCTCACTGCTGCTATTGTGAAGGAGGTACAGATCCCTTAGGTCCCACACCACCAAGTTCAGGAACAGTTATTACCCTTCAACCATCAGGCTCCTGAACCAGCATGGATAGCCTCACTCACCACAACACTGAAGTGATTCCAAAGCGTATAAACCCACTTTCAAAGACTCTACAATTCATGCTCTCAGTATTATTTATTACTTAACATTTTCTTTTTGTATCTGCACTTCTTGTCGTCTTTTGCATGTTGTTTGTTTGTCCATCTTTGTGTGTAGTTTTTAATTGATCCTGTTGTGTTTCTTTGTATCTATTGTGATTGCCCACGACATGTATGTTAAATTGACTTTGAACATTGGTTAAGAGTACTCTGTGCAGTTTTGTTTGTCATGTTACAGGGAAGATGTGATTCAGCTAGAAAGGGTGTAAAAAAGACTCACAAAGATTTTTCCAGGACTGAAGAGTTTGAATTATAATGAGTGACCTGATAGGCTGGGACTGCTTTCCATGGAGTGAAGGAGGCAGAGGGGTATCTTTATTCCTTCTTTACAATTCGTGACAGGTATTGGATATGGTAGATAGTCAAATTCTTAGGACGGAAGTTTAAGATGAGAGGGGGAAGATTTAAGAGTTCTGAGGGCCCAATTTTTCCCACAGAGTGGTGGGTGTACAGAACAAGCTGCCAGAGGAAGTGGTGGAGACAGGTACAGTTATAAAATTTAAATGATATTTGGACAAGTGGCTGGATAGGGAAGTTTGAGGGACATGGGTTCAATGCAGGAAAATGGGACCAGTTCAGGCCAGAATGGATAAGTTGGTTTCAAGGGTCCGTTTCTGGTTTGTATACTTCTCTGACCTGGCAGTAAAAATTAACGTTACATGGAAAAGATTGAGTGGTTTTGATTCCTGAAAACCACTGTTTGTTTTCCTACAGAGTTTATCTACCATTGCCACGCCCCTTTTGAATGACAAGCAAATTCATTACGCAACATTAGCTCACACCATCCTCAGCTGCTGTGTATAAATCATGCCATTTGTATTTTTTCTAATATATGGTTTGAAATAATGTTTTGGCTGATTTTTTTGTCAGACATTGGAGAAACATTAATATTATTCAAGTCAATTCAGGTTACTGCCAGAGCCTCAAATCTCTATCTTAGTGCAAATGGTTCAAATCCAGAGAATAACATGCATTTGACTCCAAATCTCTGACCATTCCAATGTCAAACTAAAGTTGCATCCTAATAGGAATCAGATGAAAGACACCATAAAAGTGCACTAATATAAACAATAAAATCAAAATAAGAAAAAAAACTGAGCAAATAACAAGATGGAGGAGCTAGTAAGAAATACACTGAGAGATTAATTGAAGATGTGTCTCCCATCTTTTACCGGAATTGTTCATGGTCTTCAAAAAAAGCCTTCTCCTTCATGATAGCATCACTGAGTGCTACTTTGTCATTGATGTCTTTCTGGCCTCGACACTTAACCATCATGTAACCCTTACTCAGCTCCACCACCAAGTTCTCCATAATGTCCACCACGTTCATCTCTGTTCCTTTGTCAACCAGGTCAGGTTTTGTTAAAATGCCTGCAGAATGTAAAAAAGAGAAAAGGTGATAAAATTAATTTGTTTTGATTGATGGAATGTTAAGATTAATTTTGAGGAGTGTGTTGTATTAAACTTTGTAAAATACTGGGTGAATGTCTCAACAGTTCAAAATGACAATTTAACTCTGTGAGCTTGCAGCACGTGGCGTATCTGTACAAATTAAACACTACAAGTTTATTTCTGGCTAATGGTTGCTGATAGCAGCTGGATCCTTTCTTAGTCTCAGGCATCATTAACATGAGGACATCTGTAATGATTGTTGGTCATTTTGAGAGCTAAGGTGATGGATTCTTTCTTAATGACTATCAAGTTGGCTTGATGGATCCTTTTATTGGATTCAGTCTTATCACCTATATGTAATATTAATGTTATTTTGTAACTAAAGAAATATTAAGCAGAAAACATTAGTGGATAAGGAGTGACCATTAAAGTGTCCAATTTATTTATAAGAATACGTGCAACGAAGGTGGAGGCAGAGTCATGATGGTGCTAAGTTGTGATTCCTTCACATTCATCTATGAAAACAGCTTAATTTCTACCACTGATGTCTCCCCTTCTCCCTCTCAGTGTGGATAGAGTTCTGTTGAAGACCCTGACCTGGAGTTATACTCAGATTTTGGTTCATTGCGGTAGTGGGAACCACTCTCAGGGGCTCATGACCAGCCACTTCTCGATATCCCTAGGATATGGCCTTGAAGACAAGTGCCCCTTTGTGGTTCCGAGGTCTCGTGGCCTGGGAATGGGATTATTCTAGGCTGCTACCACCAACTGAAGCATCATGGAAGAGAACGGAACATCGGGAACAGCAAATCACCTGTGGGAGGCTGTGTGCTCACTCTTTCTCCCCCTCTCCCATCGGTGTCTGAGAGATTGTTGCCGAGTCACAGCACCCAGAGTAAACAGTGATACGACAAAACTTTTAACACCGTAAATCAATGAGTTATCTCCCCTCTCACTGTGAAAGGGGACACCTCCTTTTCCCTTTACTAGGGAGAAGGAGAGAGCCTGTAGCATGTCGAGTTGTCAGGTGAACGATTAGTTTTTATTGTCCTGTAGATCATGGTCTTTAACGGAGCGTTACTATTGCTTGTTTGGTGGGTGGAGGGTGCTGATGCCTTTTTGTGAAAGTGGGTGCGGTTGTTGCTTTGCTACTGCTTGTGCGTGGGGGGGGGAGTGGGGGGGCTTTAGGGTGCTGTCATTCATTCCTTGGGGCACTCGTCTGTTTTTGTGGATGTCTATGAAGAATTTCAGGATGTATATTGTATGCATTTGTCTGATATTAAATGGAACTATTGAACTATTGAGCAATGTTAGTGAACATGAGTTGTTTGAAAGTACGAAACCAGGCTGAGTTCACATTGTGAGATCGCCCAACAGCAGCAACAATCAAGTGTTGTGAGACCTGAAATCTTTGTGACTTACTATGTAGTACTTTGGGTGGATTCTTTGCGCTTTCTATTTTATGATAATAAATTAGGCTTAATCTACATTGGTTGTGCTTGCATGCTTATTAGCATGTCTCCTGGTCACTCGAATAGTTTGGGGCTAATCCACAAAGGAGAGTGGGAATGGAGAGAAAGGATTGGGAGCTACTAACACAAGGCATGGTTGAAGCTGATAAACAAATTTAAGTACTTTTGATAAATAGATGAAAGTAAATTTTTAGTTTTATTTAATACTATAATCTATAAGAAGGCTGTTATAGCAAGTAGTATTTCATGGTACATTGGGGACAGTGACGTTGAATACACTGTTTAAGATGACCTCAAAGACAGCTTGCTTCATGTTACTGTCCACAGGTTGGGGAAAAGTTGATGGGAGAGTGGAGTGCTTTATGCTCTGGGGTGGTGAACCTGAGGTGGAATTTCTTTAGCCAGAGGATGGTGAACCTGTGGAGGCCGTCTACTGGGTATATTCAAAATGGAGGTTGATAGGATCTTGACCATTGTGAGCATCAAAGGTTACTAGGAGAAAGCGGGAGAAGGGGCTTGAATAGGATAATAAATCAGCCACAATGGAATGACAGAGCAGACTAGATGGGCCGAATGGGCTAATTCTACTCCTATGTCTTATAGAATGTGTTGCAACCAGGAGGATCTGGACCATCAATCTTAAGACTTTCTCCAACGGTCAGATGTAGGAAATGGTTCCATATTTCTATGTAATTACCCAGAGTTCTTTCCCCTTCAGGATCCACTTCCTGAGCCATTTTCAGCGCTTCTGTGGTTGCTATGTCGACATTACATGGCACAACTACAAGATTAATTGTCTCTCGTTTTGTAATAAATGATTTAATAAGTTTCTTAATCTGGAATAAAACAAACCACAAAACTGTGGAATCATAAAAAGGTTGACATTGACAATTCTAAAGTAACCAAATTGAGGTAAAAGTGTAATGGACAACAGAGCAATGAGTAAAACATAAATTGGAGTTGTCTGCTTAAACAGAATAACATGCTCAGTTTAGGTTGATGTACAATGATGTAAGGTGCATCAATATATTGGCAAGTTGATTTGGTCTAGGAAATCATTGTGCTATATTTAGCATAATGCTGGTGCTTTATAAGACACCTGTCAGGCCGCACTTGGAGTATTGCTAACAGATTTGGGCCCCTTATCTCAGAAAGGATTTTTGCCATTGGAGTGAATCCAAAGAAGGTTCATGAGAATGATTTCAGGAATGAAGGGGTTAGCTAACGCGGAGTGTTAGGCAGCTTCAGGCCTGTACTCACTGGAACTTTAAAGAATGTGTGGGGATCTTATTGAAACCTACTGAATGTTGAAAGGACGAGGTAAGGTGGATGTGGAGAGGATATTTCCTCTGGTGGGGGTATCCAGAACTAGAGGGCTCAGCCTCAATACTGAAGGATGAACTTTTAGAACAGGAGGAATTTTTTTTTATTCAAAGAGTTATGAATCTGTGGAATGCTCTGCCACAGACTGCAGGCCAAGGCTGTGGGTATATTCAAAGGGGCAGTTTCCTGATTGTTTGGGGCATCAAGGGATATGGTGAGTCAGCAGGTTTACAGGGTTGGGTGGGATCTGGGATCAGCCATGGTGGAATGATGGAGCAGACTCGATGGGCTGAATGGCCAAATTCTGCTCCTGTCTCATGGTCTTGTCATCAAGCCCAGTGAATGCACAAAATATAAAGGAAATCCAAAAATTCATAACTTCAGGACACACTCAAGTGGTTTAGAGGCAATTAAATATATTCTTGGAACAATTTCACTTGTAAGTAGGAAATGCAGAAGAGAATTGTGATACAGATTCCACAAACAACTTGGGGGTACTTTTCCCTACATTAATTCAAAACATCAGATAGAAATCAGGCCCCATTACCTGCTCTCCAATATTAACTGGCTGGTTACCAACTGCTACCCGGGCAATTCCTGGCAAATCTATCAAGGTCAGGTCAGGGACAATGGTGGACTCAATTTCGAGACTGATCAATTCATTGCTGATTCCCACTCCTTGCCCGGCAATACTGTTCTGGGCTGCAAACAGTTACAAATTTCATCAATTTTAATAAAAATAAACAATTAGCAAATTTAAAGACAACAATAAGACACTTTGACTTGTAAAGTGAAGACAGATCTTGTGTTGCCCTGAGGTTAACAGCAAAAACCAGGGAATGCTTGTTCATTCCAGGGTGATCCCTGGTGTCATTATCTACAGGGACACCGACTCCCATTTCTTCAGAATGCCTGAGCCCCCTCTAGGGACTGTTTCAGAGCAAAGAGCCTGCTGAACTTACAGAATGTCTTTGATGGGTCGCAAGGCCCAGTGATGACAGTCAAAGGTGACTGTACTGACTTTTTGTTCATGTGGGGGGGAAGAAACTTCCTGAATCATTGTGTGTTTGTCTTCAGGCTTCTGTACCTCCTTCCTGATGGTAACAGTGAGAAGAAAGCTTGTCCTGCATGGTGGGGGTCTTAGTGATGGATGTCGCCTTCCTTAGACACCTCTCCTTGAAGATGACTTGGATACTGCGGAAGCTGGTACCCATGATAAAGCTGTCTAATTTTCCAACTCTTCACAAATTAATTCAATCTTGTGCAGTAGCACCCCCAACTCCCTTCCCACCATACCAAACAGCTATCTAGCTAATCAGATTGCTTGTTACGGTACATTTGTAGAAGTTTGAGTGTTAGACTGGTTTCAGTCTCTGAAAAGGCTGGAGAATTTCCAAATTATTTCCCTCCTGCTACTCTGGGCTTTTTCAGCTCTCCACATTGATAACAAGAAGTTAATTTGCATATGATGTGAGGCAGTCTACTGGATATTTGCATATACTGCGGTTGTGTGAAACAACAGGATGAATGAAGATAAATTTTCCTGTTCTTCGTTGTTCATGGGAGACGTTTGGACCAGAAAAACCTTGTCATGGTGCTTTCATTTTTTCCATATTACCTCAGCTTATCTTTCCTTAGAGAGCAGTTAGCCTTACACTAGTCATGGAGGTGGCATCAACAAACACCGAAACCAAGGGCGACTTCCTCCAGACGGTTCACAAAGCTTCTTTCCACTTCTTTTTCTTTCTTTCTTTCTGCTACTGTTGGATCCTGTGAACGATGGTTTGATAGTGAGTTTCCGGGCCAACTGAATGCGCTTCGCGATCTCCGAAGGGGGTTCCATGAGGTGCCTGGCGATGGTGCACGAGCCTATGTTTGCCTCCATCTGCTCTCGCTGATTAAAGTGCCGAGGAAGATTGAACTCTTTGAAGTGAGTGTGGAAGACAGGCCAGTGTTCAGCGTTGTCTAGAACCCTCTGGCTTGCAGCTGCCACCGGAAAAAGGCGTCTGCATGCGACAGTCTCCCTGTTCCTCTGGCTCACTGGAAAAAGGCATCTGCATGCGACAGTCTGTTCCTCTGGCTCACTGGAAAAAGGCGTCTGCATGCGACAGTCTCTCTGTTCCTCTGGCTCCCGGCTCCCAGAGGAAGGTCTGACTGGTTTGACTGGTCTCCTTCTCCCTTGATACTGTCAGAGAATGGCACCATTATCCTGGCTCTTGGGCGAGGTTTAATCAATGCAGTTTGTGTACTCCATTGTAGTTCACATTACGATGTGTTTCTGGCCACTTTGTTTTTCTGTTGCTATTTTGGGCAGTCTGCAGATAACAAACCCTGAACTACAGTGAATATGCTTGGACTCTTACTTCGATTTTGGATTTTCTATTCTGTGTTTTTTTTTTGCTCTTCTTTTTGTCACTGTTTGCATGATTTTTTTTGCAGGTGAGGGGGTCTTGTTGTTTTGCTTTGAATGGATTCCATGAATGGATTCCATGGTTTTCTTTGCCTCATGGCTGACTGTGGCAAAGACGAATTGCATACTGTGGTGAAGGGTTGCATACTGCATATGTACTTGATAATAAAAGTACCTCGAATGTTTGTATCTTGAGAGACAATCATATTGGGAACCGGTTACCAGAAGATGCATTTGATGGGGTGACTCTATGAAAGGGGATTTACATCAATGCCCCAAACCATATTTTCCTGACATTATTGATGTTTCCTGAATGAAAGTGAATTTGCTATTGGCCGAAGAGATGTATTTTCCATATTTAGGAAAATAAGTAAAAATGTAACCTTGAAACACAAGATAAGTAGCTAGCTCTCACGATACAGTTGTCAATCCTTTTAACCTACTCTTTATAGTATTGTGATATGTTTATTATGCATCATTAATCCACAGCTGATCTTACACAGCAATGTTTTGGAACATACCTTTGACAATTTCTTCTTCCACCTCAGCTGCACTGCTGAGTTTCTTTGAATAATCCCTGTAGCTGATTTTCCCCTTCCAAACATTCTCCTTTTTAACTCTTTTTAGCTTCAGTTCCAAAGGACATCTGGTTACAATTCCTGTTGCAATGAAGACATTGCAAGATATTAATTAGGACTAAAAAGTGATTACGGAAGGGAATATTTTTGAGGAGCATGGTGAAAATAATGGCTTTGTGGCCTGGTTTGCAAACAGTAAAAAATGGGTGAAGGGGCAGGTAGTGCTGAGGAAGCAGGGAGTCTGCAGAAAGACTTAGTTGGATTATAAGAATGGGCAAAGAGGAGGCAAATGGAATACAACATAGGGAAACGTATGGTCATGCCCTTTGGTAGAAGGAATAGAGACAGATTATTTTCTAAATGGCGAGTAATTTCAAAAGTCTGAGGTGCAAAGGGACTTGGGAGTCCTTGTGCAGGATACAATAAAGGTTAAATCGCAAATTGAGTTGGTGAAAGGAAGGCAAAGGCAACAATGGTATTTATTTTGAGAGGACTGCAATATAAAGGAAGGATGTATACCGAGGTTATAAAGCATTGGTCAGACCAAATGGAGTATTGTGAGAGTTTCGGGCTCCTTATCTAAGAAAAGGTGTGCTGACAATGACACTGGAGAGGGTCCAGGGGAGATAATTCTGGGAATGAAAATGTTAACACATACTGAGGAGCATTTGATGGCTCTGGCCCTGTACTCACTAGAGTTTAGAAGAATGAAGTCTCACTGAAACCTATCAAATATTGAATGGCCTAGATTGAGTGGATCTTGAGAGGGTGTTTCCTATAGCGGGGGAATCTAGGACCAAAGGGCACAGCCTCAAAATAGAGGGATGTCGATTTGGAACAAAGAAGAGGAGGAATTTCTTTAACTGGAGGATAGTGAATCTGTGGAATTCATTGCAACAGGCAGCTGCGGATGCCAAGTCAATAGGTAGATATAAAGATAGTCAGGGCATCAAAGGTTATGGGGAAAGGGCAAAATAATGCCATTGAGAGGGATAATGAGTCAGCCATAATGGAACAGCGGAGTGGCTTCAATAGGCCAAATGGCCTAATTCTGCTCCTATGTCTTTTGGCATCAAAGATTATAGGAAGACACCAGCAGAATAGGGTTGATAATATTTCAGCCATGATGGAATGGCAGGGAGACTCGGATGGGCCAAATGGCCTAATTCCTCTCCGAGAAAACAAGTCAGTGCAACAAATAATAATCACCAAAATACCATCTACTTCTCAAATACCATCTTAGCTGAAAAATTTAACTGGGATTTGAGGAACTAATGATACTGTCTTCAGATTAGCTTTTTACAAAATCTATTCCTTTAAACTATTATGTTAACAACACAGTGTCAATCAGTGAATTAGAGGTGGACTGGGCATATGACTCATAGTAAACTAACTATTACATGTGAAATGTCTATATATTTTGCAAACAAAGACTCAAGAATGCCTAGAACATAGAAGGTGGAGCGGAGTGATGATGGTGCTAAATGGCAACTCTTTTACTTGCATCTTCGGAAACAGCTCTATTTCCATCTGTAATATCTTTATTTTTCCCTTTCCGGGTTCTTTTGAAGACCCTGACCTGGAGTTACACGCTGATATAGTTCTTTGCGGGAATGGGACCCGCTCTCGGGGTTTCATAAATGGCCATTGTTATTCGGCATGCCAAGGGCTCGGCCTAAGAGTCCAGCTCAGATTTGGAAGCCTAGGATCTCGGAGCTCTGGAGGTGGGCAGATCGAGGGTCGGTGTCATGGCAGGAGACTTGTGTGTTGACAAGGGAGTTGGAATACAGGTGTCCCCCCATTTACAAAGGTAGAGCGTTCCTATGAAACCTTTCTTAAGCCGAAATGGCGTAAAGCGAAGAACCATTAATTTATATGGGGAAAATTTTCACAAAAGCTCAGATCCTCTTTGTAATGTGAAAACAGGTTACTAGTGCAGGTCTTTTGTAAAAGCGAAGTGACGTAAAGCGAACATTTGTAAAGCGGGGGGCACCTGTATCTACAGCTGTGTGCCCAGATTTTTGGACACAGCTTGAAAAAAAAGTGACGTCATGGACTTTTAACATCGTAAACCAGTGGGTTGTTATGTCTCCCCGCTCACTGGGAAAATGGAGACCTCACTTTTTCCCTTATTAGGGAGAGAGAGAGAGCCTGTGGTATGTCAAATGTCAGGTGAAAGAGTAGTCTTTGGACTACTGCAAATCTGTGTCTCTGGTTGCAAAGAAAAAGCATTTCAGGATGTATATTGTATACATTTCTCTGACATTAAATGTACCCTTGAAACCTCTGAAACAACATGTCCCATAAAACCATGGTAATTATTGTTGCAAAATGCATGGGTGGAGAATGTTTGTATTGGAAATGTTCCTAAGATCAGAGTGTGAAACCATAGTAATTAATTACTGGATGAAATTCCAAAATGTGGTGGGATATTGATCAGAGACAAGGGCTCAAAACTCCCATAGCTGCTAATAAAATTTTAAATTTTAAGTCTGGACATAAAATGGGTCTTAATAATGGTGTTAATGAAACTACTGAATCTTTACTGTTGGGAAAGAAAATCAGCTATCCTTTCTCAACCTGATGTCTATGTGACTCCAGATATGCCAAAATATTTGACTCAATTGAAAAAGCCCGATAAAGCAGTTCAGTGCCATGGTTGCCATATTCCCAGAATAAATTTTAAGAAGTCAATAAACTTGATTGACAGGAATATTGGCCAATGAGATCTACTCTGGCTGATCAGTACTCTCATTAATCTAGGCCTTTCTAAAACTTATAAACACGAGAAAGTCTGCTGATGTTGGAAATCCAAAGCAGCACACATCAAATGCTGGAAAAACTCAGCAGGTCAGGCAGCATCTATGGACAATATTTTTTAAATTGATGTTTTGGGCTGTCATATTTCTTCAGGACTGAAAACTAAGGGGGGAAGATGCCAGAATAAGAAGTTGTGGGGGAGGGGAAAGAGACTAGCTGGAAGGTGATAGGGAAAGCCAGGCGGATGGGAAAGGTCAAGGGCTGGAGAAGAAGGAATCTGATACAAGAGTGGATCATTGGCAAAAGGAAAGGAGGAGGGCAGCCAGGGGGAAGTGAGGAGAGGTAAAATGCCAGAGTGGGGAATAGAGGATGAGGGGAGGGAGAGGGAACAGATTTTTTATTACCAGAAGGAGAAGTCGATATTTGTGCCATCAGTTTGGCCACCCAGATGAAATATAAGATGTTGTTCATTCACCCAGAGTGGGGCCTCACCTTGGTACAAGAGACGGCTTTGGACTGACATGTTGGAATGGGAATAGAAATTGGAATTAAAACGTTTGGCCTCAAGTCCCACAAGTGGTCCCCCAATCTACGACAGTTCTCACCAATGTATAGCAGGCAACATTGGAGGCACCAAACACAACAGACTACCTCACCAGATTCACGGGTGAAGTGTTGCCTCACCTGGAAGGACTGTTTGGGGCCCTAAATGGAGGCGAGGGAGGAGGTGTAGGGGCAGGTGTAGCACTTAGGCCACTTGCAGGCATCAGTGCCAGAGGAAGATTAGTGGTGGGGGGGGAATGAATGGACAAGAGAATCACGGAGGGAGCAATCTCTGTGAAAAGCTGGGGGCGTGGCAGGAGGTAAAGAAATGCAGAGTGGTAGGATCCCATTGGAGATGACAGAAGCTGTGAGGATGATGTGTTGGATGCTGTAGGTAAGAACAAGAGAAGCTCCATCGCTGTAAAGGAATGGGAAGATGGGCTGAGCGCGGATGCTCGGGAAATGGAGGAGATGGGGGTGAGGGCAGCATCGATAGTGGAGGATGGGAAACCCCATCTTTTGAGGAGGGAATGGAAAGCTGTGGCCTGGGAACAGGTGTGAGGCAAAGGAACTGAGGAAAATTAAACTTACTTGCAATGCATCTGACAGTAGAAACATACAACTTGGATACTTCTTCTTTGAAGAAGATAAAGATTAGCTTTATTTGTCACATGTCTGTCAAAACATACACTGAAATGCATCTTTTGTGTCAAAGACAAGCACGGTGCAAGAATATGATGAGGGCAGCCCACAAGTTTCACCATGCTCCCAGCTGCAACACAGCAGGGGCATAACTGACTAAGCCTAAACTACACGTCTTTGGGATGTGGAAGGAAACCCATACGTTCACGAGGAGAATGTACAGACAGTGGCAAGAATTGAATCCTGACCATGATCGCTGGTGCTGTAAAGTGTTACGATAACTGCTTTGCCACGCTACCATTATTTCCAGCAATTACCTTAAAAATAACTTCCTATTTAATAGCGTTTCTTTAATTGACACTTTTAGTACTGCAAAGGAATGACAAATAGAAGGACTGAAATATTTTCCACTTTAGTGCAATAGCAGCAGCTTCGGCAATTGAGTTAGTTCAGTTAGATTCAATCATGTAATTCTGTACAGGATTGCTGTTAAATGTTTATTAGGAGGACAACTGCCTGGAACACAGGAAGAGGGAACTTGTTTTGAACTGCAGGTGCTGTTTCTTGGGTAAAGCACACAAGATGCTGATGGAATATTGCTGACTAAGAGTAACCACACAAGACACATTTCTCCCTTAGAGACATTTAAGCAATCAAATTATACCCAACTAGACTCCATTTTTCATTACAATCATCATCATCTGACTATGTACCTTCATTTCTTCCTTTTTCCACCCACTTCTTAATCTTTTTTCAGCTGGCTGCTGTGACGACCTTCTCTAACAATACATCTGATCCCCTCCTGACTGTCAAAATCACACCCGGCATTCCCACCTTCCTGATTTTTCCCATTTTAGCAGATACTTCAAAGACAAATGTGAACATGTTTAAAACTTTGGACAAACAAAAGTGAGAACACATTTCTTAAATATGAGGTTCAGGAAATGATCAGGAGCCCATTGGTGGTAGGAGAAGTGGAAACAGAAAAGTTGTGCCTGCACAAGGGAACTAGAGAGGTGCGTGAGAGAGATCAATTTGCAGGGTCGTGAGCAAACGTGGGGAGAATGAGATTGAGATAGATTAGGATTCAGCACAGTCTCAACAGAAGAATATGCCATAAAATGGAAAGATACTTTTGAGGTAACTGGAAGAAATAATGGAATCTAATGGAATATTCATCACACAAGTGAACTACGTGATCACATTATTAGGCTTGCAAGCTTATAAATGCCCTGTGATTCTATGATGGTAATGTGGAGTTGATCAAGGTGAACAATTTCTTTGGGTAAGTTTGCAAAATCTATATGGTAAGGCATTAATTGTTACAGGGCTAGTGAAAACAAAGGCAGAGATGGATGGTTGATCAGACCAATCTTTGTCAATCCTTCCCTTAAAAAATAATCTCTGCAATTGTTTACAAATTTCTTGTAGTTTGATCCAAGAACCTGTTCATTGGCAAAGATCCAGCCAGTGTTTCTTTCATTTTGATGCTCTTTCTTTCTGTCTTTGAGGGAAAGCTCCCTTCCCCCTTCAAATCTTCCACTTAATGGAAGATTAGACATAAATTAGATGGGTAAAGGCTGGCCCCTCCAATCTTATGACGTCCAAGCCTCTTTCAATATGCATTTGTAACACATCTATCCAAACATACAGTATACAGTTTGCAACTACGACTTGGGCATCTACATACAACAAATAAATCTACAGACAAACAGTGAATGATCGACTCCAACAGTCTCTTACCACTCCCTCTGGGAAGGGACACTCCAGAGAGGGCCTCCAAGACGGAGCTCTTCCCAGAGCTCTGATCACCAATCACTGCGATGGCTGGAAGCCCCAGGTCTTTGTCCACACCAAATCCTCTCAGCGAGTCGATGAGATCAATGCATGGCCGTACCTCT
Source organism: Hypanus sabinus (assembly GCF_030144855.1). Taxonomy (NCBI): domain Eukaryota; kingdom Metazoa; phylum Chordata; class Chondrichthyes; order Myliobatiformes; family Dasyatidae; genus Hypanus; species Hypanus sabinus. The sequence continues at coordinate 168,289,197 of NC_082709.1, read as the reverse complement.
TGTTCATATTGACTGGACAATGGAGTATCCATTGCCTAAAGAGAGAGGGAGAGAGAGGGAGGTAATCTTCTAGAGCTACCTTCAGAAGAAAATAAAAATGGCATTTTATGTTGTTTTAACAAAGGAGGATAGAAAGCAGTTTGAGGCTTGAACTGAGTCACTGGAAAGAATGGCAAAGGAGACCATTTTGGTGGTAAGAATCACCCTTCCATAAAACTTAATGGATTTATGCCAATGGGCCAAGCACACTAGGAATAAAGTGAGCCAAGACCAGTTTTACCAGATAAAAATATGGTTAATCCTACTGGAAACTTGAACATTTGAGTAGTTAGGAAATTTCTAAGGAGAAGTAGTGTGGATTCAGATCAAATATATTCCCAAAAAGAAAAAAAAGGGGAACTTACAAAGCGAAGCAGGTGTTGACGTTGACAAGCATACAAGTTAGATTTACAGTGTAGATATTGTGATCAACAGTGTAAACAGCCTGAAGGGGTGTGGAAGGACAGAAGTCAAGTTTATTGTCATATGCACAAGTACATGTACACACAGGTACAATGAAAAAGTCACATCACAGGCACATGAAATAAAGGAGACAATTAGGAAGACAATGTGGATACATGACAAAAGATTGGTCTGTAAAATTCAGGAAGTTGTATAATTTTATTTATAAACCCAAAAAGCAAAGAGATAGCAAAGCAGGAATTGAGTCCAAATTTACAGCCTGTGTGCAAAGTACAAACTATATAATTCTAAGGGCAAAATACAATCTGCTGGAGGAACTCAAAGGGCAGGTTGTATCTGTAAAGGGAGTGTACAATTTATGTTTCTAGTTGAGACCTTGCAATAGCTCTGATTCAGCGTTTCAATTTGAACCTTCCAACCCCCCTCTGCCCTCACCTATGGTGCCCGAGTTCCTCCAGCAGACTTTTTGCCCCCTGTAACAGTATCTGTAGTCTTTGTGTCTCCATTATTTTAAGTGGATACTTTGTTCAGTCTTCACACAGAGAAAAAATAACAGGTGATAATGGCATTAATAGCAAGATGGAGGAATGTGAAATGATCAGAATGAGTGCATAAAGAGATTATGCTCAGTCTGGAAAAGGGAACGAAGGGAAGATCTGTTTTTGCAACAAATGAAGCTCAGGGTAAATTTGTTGCCACAATTTCTGGTGCCAAATGCTCAGCAGAACAACAAGCAGCAACTGTACAACAAGCAGAAGCAGCAAATCAGACCCTTTTCTCACACACACACACACACACACACACACACACACACACACACACACACACACACACACACACACACACACACACACACACACACACACACACACACACACTCACTTACACACACACACTCACTCACTCACTCCCCAGAACAGGCAGTCTCCAGGCCTCCAACCTCCAGATTCGAGCCCCGGGCTCACAGACTTCGGGCCTGATATCCAGAATCAATGACCTTAAGGCTTCAACCTCTGGACTTGTTATCCTGAGGGCTTCGACCCCTGGTCTTCAACCTCCATACTCATCGACCCCTGGTCTTCAACCCCAGGAGTTGCCAAACATAGAACTCTGACATCAGGACTGGCCGACCGACCTTGAGCTTCCAATCTCGGGACACAGTGACCTCAGATCTCTGACCCCAGGGCTCACCAACCTCGGGGTTGCTGGCCGTTAAACCTCAGCGCACTCAACCCGACCTCTGACTCCTTCCTCCTAACTCTTTATTTACTGCCCCAACCTCTCAGTCCCCTCATCCCTGTGCCTTCTCCTAAACTGACCCCTAACTTACCACACTGGCCACAAAGATCAGGGGAAAAAAGTAACAAGCGAGGTTACAATTCAAAGGCAGTTTAGGGGCATATCTCATTGGGATTTTCATAAATTATGGTCACTCACCTTAACTGATAAACTTCTCTGTTCTTTCTGCACCTGACGTGCCTCTGCTACACCAAATGCATTCAACCAGACTTCCTTCTGTGGCTCATTCATTGTGTCTCCATTTTGGATCACATTATTGGCTGTTTCATCCGGTATAAACTGCTTAATGCACCAATTCTCTGACTGTGTTATGAATGCCATATTCTTTTGTTCCTAAAACAGAAACGCAACTCATTAGCTCATGATAGACACAGATGCTGAATGATCATCAAGCAGTTGTTCTATTGTCTAGCCCATATTGTGCTCCAGTTTTTATGACGGACCCTGGAACGGAGAACAGTCAAGTACAGGATCAAGCTCTTTGGCCTTCAACAACACACACAAAATGCTGGTAGAACACAGTATGGTGGTGAGGGAGGAAGTGCAAGGGCAGGTGTAGCACTTGTTCCGTTTACAAGGATAAGTGCCAGGAGGGAGATCGGTGGGAAGGGATGGGGGGGACGAGTGGACAAGGGAGTCGCATAGGGAGCGATCCCTGCGAAAAGCAGAAGGGGGGGGGGGGAGGGAAAAATGTGTTTGGTAGTGGGATCCCGTTGGAAGTGACGGAAGTTACGGAGAATCTTCCCCTCTTTCCGCTTTTTGCAGGGAAAAAAAGATAACAGCTGCCTACTTTATCAATCCCTCTGATAAACTTATAAGGTCTCTCCTCAACCTTTGCTGCTGCAGAAATAAGAACTGAAGTTTGTCTAAGCTCTCCTCATAGTACATGCTCTCTAATCTAGGTAGCATCCAAACAAATTGCCTCCCAGGTGCCGGGGTTAGGGATGTTCAGATCAGGTCAACAGCATTCTTAAGGAGGATGGTGAGCAGCAAGAAGTCATGGCACCTATTAGTACCTGGATAAAGGGATGAGGTCCTGAATGTAGGTAGCCAGGTAGGGAGCTGAAAAGCAGGACCTCAAGGGTGGTCGCCTCTAAATTGCTGCCTGCGCCACACAGCAATGTGGGTACGAACAGGGTGATAAAGCAGATGAATGTGTGGCTGAGAAATTAGAGTTGGGGGTATGATTTCAGAATTGTGGATTACTGAGGACTTTCCTGGGAAAGGAACGCTCTGTACTAATGGGTCAGGTTACCGAGGACCAATAACCTTGTGGGCAGGTTTACTAAAGCCATTGGGCAGAGTTTGATTTAGCTTGGCGGGGGTTTGGGAACCAGAGGATGGAGCAGCGTTGCAAAAGTTATATGCAGCTTTTAGAGAGAACCTGAGGAAGGTCAGCCGGTGGAATCTGAGGAAGCAGAACTGCGAGAAGTATCAGCAACAAGGCCAATGAACTTGGGTGCATGGGTCAATGGGTCAGAATGTGGAGCTATAATATTGTGGCCATTGCAGAGACTTGGCTGTCACAAGGGCAGCAGTGGCTGCTAGATGTTCAAGGGTTCAGATGTTTCAAAAGGGACGAGGAGGGAGATAAAAGAGGTGGGGAATTGGGGACAGTATCATAGCTGCCGAAAAAGAGGACATCCTGGAGGAATTGTCTACCGAGTCAGTGTAGGTGAAAATAAAGAAACGAGCAACTCTATTTGGAGCTTTCCATATACCTGCAAAAGCAACAGAGATACTGAGGTGCAGATCAGTAGGCAGATTTTGGAAAGGTGTGAGATAGGAGCAGACGGTATAGGAAAGTATTTAATTGCAGGAGGGGAATTATAATACTCTGAGGCAGGAAGTTGGGAGCATAAACTGGGAATGTACAATGGAAGTGCTGAGGGTATCTTGGGAACGCTTGCATGGGGACCTGGGTAAGCTCACCTTGTTGAAGCAAGGAAAGAATGGTAGAGTGAAGCAACCATGGCTGACAAGAGATATAGAACAGCTAGTCAAGAGGAAGGAGGAAACAGACTTAAGGTGTTGGAAGCACAGATCAGAGAGGGCTCTTGAAAATTGAAACATAGCCAGAAAGGAGCTCAAGATTGAACTTAAGAGAACTAGATGGGGACCTGAGAAGGCCTTGGTGAGTAAGATTAAGGAGAACCCCAGGATAACTGTGGCAATTATAGATCAGTGAGTCATATATCAGTGGTGGGCAATTATTGGAGGGGATTCTTCGGAACAAGATTTACAAGCACTTGGAGAAGCACTACCTAGTTAGGAATCAACATGACTTTGAGAGGGGCAAAAAATCCCTCATGAGCCTGATTAAATTCTTTGAGGAAGTGACAAAGCACTTGAAGGAAGAGCAGTGGATGTGATGTTCGTGGATTTTAATAAGCACTTGCCAAAGTTATCCATGACAGACTCATTCAGGAAGTCAGGAGGCTTGGGACGGTGTGAAAATTGGCGTCGTGGATGGCAGTGACAAATGGTGTCCCATAAGGATGTGTTCTCGGAACCCTGCTCTTTGTCATTCTTCTACGCACTTGGACAAGGACGTGGAAGGGTGGGTTAATAAGTTTGCAGATGACATGAAGGTTGGTGGTGTGGAGAGTTTAGAAGGTAATGTAGGTTGCAAAAGGACATTGACAGCATGAAGATGTACACTGAGAAATGGTAAATGGTGTTCAATCTGGAAAAGTGTGAAGTGATTCATTTTGGAAGGTCAAGATCGAAGGCAAGTCATAGGGTCAGTGGCAGGATGCTTAATAGTGTGGAGAAGCAAAGGGATCTTGGGGTTCACATTGATATACACCTCAAATTGCTGCACAAGATGGTAGGGTGGCTAAGAAGGTGTTTTGCCCTTCATTAGTTGGGCAACTGAGTTCAAGAGCCAGGAGGCAATGTTGCAGCTCTTTAAAACTCTGGTTAGACCTCATTTGGAGTATTGTTTTAAGATCTGGTCACCTCATTATAGGAAGGGTGAGGATGCATTAGGGAGGGTGCAGAAGAGATTGTTAGGATAGTGCCTGGATTAGACAGCATGCCTTATGAGGATAGGTGAGCGAGCCAGGGCTTTTCAATTTGGAGTGAATGAGGATGAGAGGTGTCTTGATAGAAGTGTACAAGAAGATAAGTGGCACAGATCAATTGGATGGCCTTAGTTTTTTTCCCCCCAGGGCAGAAATGGTTAATACAAAGGGGTCTAAATTTAAGATGTTGGAAAGCAAGTAGAGGAAGGGTGTCTGAGGTTGTTTTACTTTTACCTGCAGAGATGTGGGCGCATGGAACAGGCTGTCATGGGTGGTGGGGTAAGGCAGATAAATTAGGGACATTTATAACTGTTAGATAGACATGTGGATGAAACAAAACTGGAGGGCTAAGTGGGAGTGAACCATGAGATTGAACTTGAAGCACAGTAATGTGCAAAGGTCTTAGGCACATACACTGGATATAGCTAGGGTGCCTACTGTACAGTACTAAAGTAATTTTATGTAATGCACTGTACTGCTGCCACAAATAAACAAACTAATTTCATGGCATATGTAAGTGATGATAAACCTACAAATCCAATTCTAATATGGGTCTCTTTTGTGGACTAAGAGCAAGAAGGGGGCAGGGAGAGAAGAATCATGGCTGGGAAAAGATGAAGTGAGAGGGGAGGGAGTGGGATGCTCTAGACCAGGTTCACAGACCCCTTGGTTAATGGTAGGGGTCCATGCATAAAAAGGTTGGGAACCCCTGCACCAAAGGGGCATTTGTAATTACCAATAAACCAATTGTTTGGAATCAAATGACCTTGCCTGGTGTCTCAGGACTGGGTGTGTCTGCACCAGGGCCAGCCCCTGTCCCGGCACTCCTCCTCTGCCACCTGTCCCACACCCTTCCCACGTTGCTTCACCCTCGCCATTTCCAATATCCTTTGCTCCATCCAGATTTACAAACTTGCTGTCCCACCTCACATTGACAAATGCAGTACAGTGCAAAGGTCTTAGGCACTCTAGTTGCATAAATGTGCCTATGACCTTTGCACAGCACTGTGGGTTAAACGATTGACTGAAAGGCTCGTACCATGCTGTACTGTTCAATGTTCATGCTGGTTATCCTCTTCTGCACCCTCTTTAAAACCTCCATATTCCTCCTACAATAGCGTAACCAGAAATGAATACAAGACTCCAGACACAGACACATTTCATAAAGACACATATAGACTTCCAACTTTTGAACTTAATGCCTTGATTAATAAAGTCAAGCATGCCCTATCAACCTGTTCAGGGAACTATGAACTCACTTGCCATATCAACATTCACTCTTACCTATACAGTAGAAGGTACTTGGGTAAAGCATCAGGTGACTTTAAAACTTCGAACACAATCATCTCACATTTGTTTCCCAATATTTGCTGTTTGCACTAATTCCTCACAAACAGTTGCAGGAAGTGACAGGAGGGAGCTACAGACAGACATATTTTATTGATCCCAAGGGAAATTGGGTTACGTTATAGTCGCACCAACCAAGAACAGTGTAGAAATAAATAATTAAATAATAATAAGTAAATTATGCCAAGTGGAAATAAGTCCAGGACCAGCCTATTGGCTCAGGGTGTCTGACACTCTGAGAAAGGAGTTGTAAAGTTTGATGGCCACAGGCAGGAATGACTTCCTATGATGCTCAGTGTTGCATCTCGGTGGAATGAGTCTCTGGCTGAATGTACTCCTGTGCCTAACCAGTACATTATGGAGTGGATGGGAGATATTGTCCAAGATGGCATGCAACTTGGACAGCATCCTCTTTTCAGACACCACTGTCACAGAGCCCAGTTCCACCCTCACAACATCACTGACCTTAGTTTGTTGATTCTCTTGGTGTCTGCTACCCTCAGCCTGCTGCCCCAGCACTCAACAGACAAATATAAATACTCTGTTAACTCTCAAGGAAATATTAAGGAAAACCAGCTGGTAATATGATTCCAAAGCTTAACTTGCAGGTTGAGTTAGTGGCGGGGAAGGCAAATGTAATATTAGCATTCATTTCGAGAGGATTAGAACACAAAAGCAAGGATATAATGCTGAGGCTTTATATAGCACTGGTCAGACCACAGCTGGAGCATTTGGATGCCATTATATGAGCAAAGGTGTGCTGGCGTTGGGGTCCAGAGGTGGTTCTTGAGTACGTTTCGGAGAATGAAAAACATATGAGGAGCTTTTGATGGCTCTGGGGCTGTACTCCCTGGTAGATTAGATTAAAACCCATCAAAAATTGAAAGGCCCAAATAAAGTGGGTGTTGAGAGAATGTTTCCTATAGTGGGGGAATCTAAAACCAGAGGGCACAGCCTCAGGATAGAGGGACATCCATTTTGAACAGAGGAAAGGAGGAGTTTCTTTTGCTAGAGGATAATGAATCTGTGGAATTCATTTCCAAAGACAACTGTGGAGGCCAAGTCAATGGGTATATTTAAAGTGGAGATTGACTTGATTAGTCAGGGTATCAAAGATTGTGAGGAAGAAGGCAGGAGAATGGATTTGGAAGGGATACTAAATCAGCAATGATGGAATGGTAGAGTACATTCTGGAATGGTCTAATTCTGCTCCTATGTCTTATTGTCAATGGATTCCTCCTGTAAAAGTCCAAAATCCTCAAAGAAAAGGAGAACAAAGCATTAAGCCTGGATTTTAATCTTCCCTTTTCCCAAACAGCCCATGAATACTTAGGGCAGGAAAGTTCTCAGCTATGCTATTGTGAAATGCTGGGGAATAGGCCAGAATTGGTTGCTAAAGATTATTTGCCTGCAATGCCACGTTCATTCTCTGCCAATCTGATGCCCTTTGTGTGTACTGGAAATGAAGTACCTTCAGAGCTGCACCTCTTCTTGATGAATGGGACTTCTGATTCTTTGAACTCGTGTACATGTTGCTGTTGTATCTATGGAAATTATAAATATTTCAGTTCCGTTTTCATTTCTGAATTACAAATAACAAACAAATGATCTTGCGTACAAGATGTTCATGATTAAGTTAATCATTTAAATAGAAACAAAATGTTGTGTTTAAACACTGTCTGTATATTCTATTCAAATAGGCTCAGCAAAATGGGAAAGTCCAAAGGATCACAGCCTACTCAAATGAAGTTTTACTTCTCCCCATGCCATTTCATTGTCTATGATATTCTATCCTAGCCCCAAGTTCGCTGAAGGATTTTATACATTTTAATAAACAGTAGAGCTTCAGAAGCTCAGGACATTGATGGATGTTCATCCTAATTACATAACAACCTCTTAATTCACTTTGATTTTTAGAAATGGCTTTACCGGACAGCAATTTTTCCAGTGAGTTTAAAGGGAGCAAATAAACCAGCATCTCAAAGGGAATGGTGATACATCATCCAGAGAGCCAAACACTGAACCATTCAGATTCCTGATTAATAGGACAGGTATATTATATTGAATGTAAACCCTTTTTATTTACTCTCTCCTCACAGAAGGACCTTCTCACTCCATAAATCAATCTGGTAGTGGATTAGGTGAAGAAGAGCAGATGGAGTCGTGTGTGGAGAATCAACACTGGCGTAGGCAGGTTGCAGGCTGCACAGAGTAACCTTTTTCTGTTGTGTAAAGTGCTAAAATATTTTTAGCAAAGTACTCCAGAGCAGAACATCACACAAGGAAGGGAATTCCCCACTTCCTGCAGTTTAGTTTAAGATCTTAAGTGGCAAGGATTTGCTTAAACAGTTTGTACATCTTGGAGGTGTAGCATGGGTTTCCCAGTGACCGCGTGGGTTTCCTTTAGGACTCCCGTTTCCTCCCACAGTCCGAAGACGTACTGGTCAGTCGGTTAATTGGTCATCGCAGATTGTCCCGTGATTAGGCGAGGGTTAAATTGGGCGATTGCTGGGTGGTGTGACTCGAGGGGCCCGGAAGCACCTCTCCTGTGCTGTATGTCAATAAGTAAACATCCATTCATCTGTGTGTTTTGCATACCACGTGATCGGGTGGCATGGTAACACAGCAGCTGCTGTTACAGGGATGTGGGTTTGATTCTTAGCTCCAGTGTTATTTGCCCAATCTCCTCACAACTTGCCAAATTTCAGCTGGGTTGCCACACCCTTCTCATTATTCGGCTACTGTACACCTGCATGTTAATGCAAATATCTAATCAGCCAATCATGCGGCAGCAAGTCAATGCATAAAAGCATGAAGGCATGGTTAAGAAGATCAGGTGTTCAGACCAAACATCAGAATGGGGAAGAAATGTGACCCTGTGACCTTGACTGTGGGGTGATTACTGGTGCCAGATGGGGTGCTTTAAGTACATAAGAGCATCTCTGAGCGCACATGTAGAAGTTTGAAGTGGATGGGCCACAGCAGCAGACGAACAGACACTCAGTGGCCACTTTATTAGGTACAGGAGGGGCAGGTTAAAAACACATGACAAAAACACTGAAAATATTGTATTTTTCATCTGATCAGCCCAGCGAGTGAACATACAACAAGCGCGGAAGTTACAAAGGCGCCTGGTACTACTTGAGACCGACATGTAAACTAACCTGACACCTAATCAAAGAGCGATGGTTCAATCTTCAACACAAGAGCGCGTCTTCAGATTCAGCGCCTAAAGAACCATTTTCATGTCGGAACTAAAATAGCATTTGCAAGATTTATGAGTCAGCTTCTCGCGCAGTCATTTTAAAGGGAACACAAGTAAATCACGCATCCGAATTCTGCAAGAAAGTTGAAAGACGCATTACACTTTGAACAAGTACTGCTGCCGAACGAAGATTAAGACCCTGACTGTTGTTGAGTCTCGGCCACCCGCAGCTTCCAAGAAGGAAGTTGTGAATTCTCGTTAGGAAAGAGGTCCCACTAAGCCAGAGGTCCCAACATCAACCAGCTACCAAAATCTGCATCCTCACCCCACACATCACTGCAAATGTTCTCAGGTACCCCGGAGCAAAGCCCGACTAATCTTAGTCCACACCTCTGAGCTCCAGACCAACTCCACGTCAGTTCTCCAGGAACGGCCTCTGTTACCTATTTCACAAACACCATCCCTGTGTCCCAAGCTCACGGATACTCTGACCCCTCTCCCTACCCCTATCCTGTCACCCACTAGCACGGGCAAGGGGGCTCACTATTTGAACACGGAATCCTGCTCCAGGGGTTCTGTACCGGCCGCGAGGCTGACATTCTGCGGTACAGTACTTGCGGGGACTGCGACGCTGTCAGAGACAAGCCGTTAAGGATCGACCACGCAAACTGTCCGATTATACCAGCCATCTCACTTCTCTGCGTTTGCTAGTCCAAACTGGGACTTGACAGGCTGGTTAAGGAACTTCTTCCGGAATCAAATGACATTAAAGACTTCTCCCCTCAACATGGCTGAAAATCTACCCCGTTTGAACATACTGGATGCAGCAAAGTGGATGCAACAAGGAGAATAAATATATTTCTATATATTATGTAACAATAGTGTTGCACGCAACAGTAAATATTTATTTTTGTGGGAATTGGTTTGGAAATAATTACGAGACTTTAATAAAAACCTAAATGAACCGGCTTAGTTGCAAGAGGGACGTACCTGTATTAGACCGACGTGAAATCGCCCGTCTCACTGAGCTGTCCTGCGTGGATGTGTCTTTAAATACTCAAGCGTGCAGGCATCGCATAATGAACCAATGAATTCCCCGCCACTCCGTCAGGAAATCCGCAGGAACACGAAAGCACTGATTTCTAGTTTTGTCCTTGATGAATCGAAACCGAAACTCAGGCCGTCAGCTTTGAGGAAAATACAAGAAACGCAAAGCAGCAGCCCAGATGCAGGGTCCGGGACGCAGACATCCCACTCTGCAAAAACTCATTTCAGGGAGGTAGCAACCCCCCCACCCCCACCTCCAAGGGTCTATGTAATACTTTGTTCAGCGATTTTGTCTGATCTGTAAACCAAGTTGGGTATATTCCTTAGAAGAACGGCGGGCACGCAGTTATGGTGGAGGTATCAACGACCCTCTTGGCCGCGCTCAGGAGCAGAGTAATGAGGAGATTACCTCAACTGACTCGCCTTCTCTTTCTCTCCTAAAGGGTGCACAAAGTTCGGGAGAGTGCGGCTGGCTGAAGTGCCAGCTGAATCTGAGGACAAGTAGGACAGAAGGGACTGCAATGTTTTGTGTAAATGGCAGGCAGCTTTGGAGGCTGCACCAACTCTAGCACAGGTCACTGGTCTGTGCAACACTCTGCAGCCCAGGTTTCAGATGGAAAGTGGGAGGACTTCGGTGTACTTGGGACTCTGTCCACTGTCAGAGGGTGTAAGTGTCTGTCACAGTGCGGCTGGGCGGCCACTGAGCACAAGGAACTAGAACAGGCAGGGAACAGATCCTCAACTTGTGGAGGGGCACGGAGGTCATTTCCTGGAGGTAGCTCTGTTGTGCACGCCCCCGTCCCAAGGAGGGTTTTGGGGTATTGAGTAATTCCGTCTGAGCGAGTCAGCCCAGTCAGGGTCATTCCACAGCTCTGCCCTTGTGACAGGATGGCCAAAAGCCACAGCCAAGAGCCCAAATGAAAGCAGCATGTTTATCCATCTTCCAATTCAGTACTTTGGCCATCTGGCCTAGCAGTGGCATCAATAGGGTGGCCATTTCCAAATTTCCAAAAAGGAGGACATTGCATGCATGGTCATAGGTTACCATATAGATACAGTGTGTCTCAAACAAATTTATTTTATAAAATTTAAACTGGATTGCAAAAACAACAAATGCAAACAGATGATCACTTTAGTTATTAAATGAAAATTCTAACATGATACTTTTTTGCCTATATAAATCCAGCAAAAACCTAGCTATTTCACCATTAATTTTGAGAGGGATAGATAGAGTTGACGTAAATAGGCTGTTTCCATTGAGAGTAGGGGAGATTCAAATGAGAGGACATGATTTGAGAGTTAGGGGGCAAAAGTTTAAGGGAAACACGAGGGCGTATTTCTTTACTCAGAGAGTGATAGCTGTGTGGAATGAGCTTCCTATAGAAGTAGTAGAGGCCAGTTCAGTTGTGTCATTTAAGGTAAAATTGGATAGGTATATGGACAGGAAAGGAGTGGAGGGTTATGGGCTGAGTGCGGGTAGGTGGGACTAGGTGAGATTAAGAGTTCGGCACGGACTAGGAGGGCTGAGATGGCCTGTTTCCGTGCTGTGATTGTTATATGGTTATAATCAGTGATTTTCTGCCAGAGCCCTTTTTTCTATTCAATGATTCATCATTTTGCATATTACATACATGCATTCATATAGTATAAATAAAGAACTGAAAGAAATGAATATTCATTTTTATTCCTGATGAAGCAGATATGCTAACCAAATAACTTACTTCACAAACTAAAGGAAGTAGTGTACTTGGGCCTACCATATACTGCCAGGTATTGATGTCTATTTTTTTGTGTTTCTGCCCTCGACTTGCCTTTAAAAGCTGTGATTCCGAGCGGGCGGGCAGCAGCACTCGTGCTCTGCAGCAGCCACTGTGTGTGTAGCTCCTTAGGCTAATACGTGAGTGTATTTAGTAAGTACTGTCGTGGTTTCTTACAATAACCAGGAGACGCAGAAGATTCCTCAAGAAGTTTTAAGCTTTAATTTGCAAACCAAAGTGGAGACAGTCAGTGAGCTAGTTGCTGAGTGCCTGCCGATCTTTGTACATGACATTTTTTATAGCAATCTTGTTATCTTAGTTGCATTAACATAGCCAATCACTCTACAACTACATATCAAATCATATAAACTTCACTCACCTCAACTCTGAACTGATTCCACAACCTATGGACTCATAGAACATAGGAATCTACAGCACGTTACAGCATATCACCTTCTGACCTGCCACTATTATCTTTACCCAATCAGTCAAATTATGTCCCAGTTCACCTCCTGGGCCACATGTTCCCTCGTTCCTGGCCACGGTTATCTCTCAGTTAGCCTCCCTTAACATTCCATTGCCTGTTTTTATCATTCTGTCTGCCACTGTTATCTTTTCACAAGCCATTCCATCTCATAATATATAGAGTACATTTCAGCTAATAATACACTGATGTTCTTATATGCCATAGTATGTACCTGAGAATACAATGTATCTAGTAAATCAATGAATGCATAGTAAATGCTCAATAATCGTGGTTATATAGTGAATGCCGCTAATGCCATTCTTCAGTATATTTTCCAATAGTACCTGCACCCCATGAGGCGGCAAACTGGAATACATTGCGGGGGGGGGGGAGTGGATGGAAGGGGTGTAGATACAGTCGCTTTGCACTGTACGATTAAACTCGTGGCTTGCTGACGTGACTCGTACACCGTGTGTGGCTCATCAGCAGTGTTGACGATGGCAACTACATATAATAAAAATACGTTAACGGTTGTTATAGCTTTCAGTTCCCACTGTTTTAAGTAATTTATGTAAGTTTTTTAGTTAGATCCAAAAAAGGAGGACTTAACATCCGACTCGAGGTGGCGCCGGACGGAGGAGAGAGTGTTCAAAAGCTGGACGTCTGGCCTTCCTGGGCATCAATCCCCTTTGCTGGACGGGAGAGGGGCTTTCTGACTGAAGATAAACAAAATCCCAGACTCTGGAAAGGTCCCAGTAAAAGACAGGCAACTCCTGCAGAACAGCATGACATTTATTCATAATAGTAAATAGATACAAAAGTATAAACAGTGTATAAATTATACATTCATGGTCATTACATTTAGTAGTGTTCCTTTTCCTTTAAAGCCATGGTGTCATTGCCACCTACATGCTCCCCCCCTCTAGGGTGATACACCCAACTCACCCCTTGCAAGTCCTTGTAGTAGAAGGAGTCTTGATGGAGGTCCTTGCCCATGGAGCCCTTAAATCTACATTTCAATGCATCGAGATCAGCACCAGGTTCAGGAACAGCCATTGCTCTTCAAACATCAGCGTGGAAAACTTCAGTCACCTCAACTCTGAACTGATTCCACAACCTATGGACTCATAGATCATAGAACATAGGAATCTACAGCACGTTCCAGGCCCTTTGGCCCACAAAGTTGTGCCGACCATGTATCATACTCTAGAAACTATCTCGAATTTCCATACCACATAGCTCTCTATTTTTCTAAGCTCCATGTACCTATCTAAGAGTCTATTAAAAGGCTCCATTTTATCTGCTTCTACCACTGTCGCTGGCAGTGTATTCCACGCACCCACCAATCTTTGTATACAAAAATTACCTCTGACATCCACTTGTACCTACTTCAAAATACCTTAAAACTTTGTCCCCTTGTGTTAGCCATTTCAACCCTGGGCAAAAAGTTTCTGACTATCCACACGATCAATGCTTCTCATCATCTGATACACCTCTATCAGGTCACCCCTCATACTCTGTCGCTCCAAGGAGAAAAAGCCAAGTTCACTCAGCCTGTTCTCATTAGGCACGCTCTCCAATCCAGGCAACATCCTTGTAAATCTCCTCTGCATTCTCTCTATAGTATCCACATCCTTCCTGTAGTGAGGTGATCAGAACTGAACACAGTACTCTAAGTGGAGTCTAACTGAGGTCTTATATAGCTCTAACGTTACTTCAAGGTTCTTGAACTCAATCCCATGGTTGATTAAGGCCATCACACCATACACCTTCTTAACAATGCACAGCAGCTCTGAGCGTCCTGTGGACACAGACCCCGGCATCTCATAGATCCTCCGCACTGCCAAGAGTCTTATCATTTATGTTATATTCTGTCTTCAAAATTTGACCTACCTACCAAAATGAACCACTTCACACTTCTCTGGATTGAACTTCATCTACCACTTCTCAGCCCAGCTCTGCATCCTATCGATATTCCGCTGTATCCTCTGACAACCCTCCAGACCATCCACAACACCCCAACTTTTGTGTCATCAGCAAACTTACTAACCCACCTCACCCAGGTCATTTATAAAAATCAAAAAGAGGAGGGGTCCCAGAACAGATTTCTTCTGAATGCCACTGGTCACCATCCTTCATGCAAAACAACTACACTTTGCCTTCTGTGGGCAAGCCAATTCTGGATCAACAAAGCAAGATCTCCTTGGATCCCATGCCTCATTACTTTACGAATGTGCCTTGAAAGGGGAACCTTATCAAATGCCTTACTGAAATCCATATATACTGCATCCACTACTCTACCTTCATCTATCTTCAATGTATTTTGTTACTTCCACAAAGAATTTAATCAGGTTCATAAGGCATGACCTGCACTTGACAAAGCCATGTTGACTCTCCCTAATCAGATTATATCTGTCCAAATGCTCATAAATCCTGCTAGTCAGAATCTTCTCCAACAACTTCTACCCACCACTGAAGTCAGAATCACTGGTCTATAATTTCCAGGGTCATCTCTACTCCCTTTCTTGAACAAAGGAACAACATTTGCAACCTTCCAATCCTCTGGTACTTCTTCTGACCCTATTGCCGATGCAAAGATCATTGCCAGGTACTCAGCAATCTCCTCCCTCGCTTCCCATAGTAGCCTGGAATATACCTCGTCTGGTCCTAGTGACTTATGTAACTTAATACCTTTCAGCAGCTCCAGCACATCCTCTTTCTTAATGTCTGTATACTCAAGCATTTCAGTCCATGGTAAGTGATCCCCACAATTGCCAAGGTCCTTTTCACTGGTGAATACTGGAGCAAAGTATTCATTAAGTACCTCCATCTTCATTCACATGTTTCCACGGTCACACCTGATTGGTCCTATTCTCACATGGCTCATCCTCTTCCTCTTCACATACTGTACTTGAAGAATGCCTTGGGGTTTTTCCTTAATCCTGCTTGCCAAGGCCTTCTCATGGCCCCTTCTATCTCTCCTAATTTCATTCTTGAGCTCCTTCCTGGCACCCTCGTAATTTTCTAGAGCTCTAACAATAAGTAGTTTCTTGAATCTTTCATAAGCTTTTCTTTTCTTCTTAACTAGATTTTCTACATCTTTTGAACACCATGGTTCTTTTATCCTACCATCAGTCCCCTGCCTCAATGGAACATACCTATGAAGAACATCATGCAAGTGTTCCCTCAACATTTGCCAGATCTGTGCCATGCAATTCCCTGAGAACATCTACCCCCAATTTATGTTCCCAAGTTCCTACCTAATAGCATCATTTGAACCTGTAACCCAATTAAATGTTTTCCCAAATTGTCTGCTCCAATCCCTCTCCAGCGCTGTGGTAAAGGAAATAGATTTGTGATCACTACTTCCAAAATACTCTCGCATCAAGAGATCTGACACCTGACCAGGTTCATTTCCCAGTACAAGATCGAGTGCAGTCTCTCCTCTAGATGGCGTATCTATATATTGTGTCTGGAAACCTTCCTGAACACACCTAACAAACTCTGCTCCATCCAAACTCCTTGTTCTAAGGAGATGCTGGTCAATATTTGGAAAGTTAAAATCATCCATCATAATGGTATTATTGCACTGTTCCAAAATCTGCCTCCCCATCTGCTCCTCAATGTCTCTGTTACTAT
The DNA here is from genome assembly GCF_030144855.1 of Hypanus sabinus. Taxonomy (NCBI): domain Eukaryota; kingdom Metazoa; phylum Chordata; class Chondrichthyes; order Myliobatiformes; family Dasyatidae; genus Hypanus; species Hypanus sabinus. The sequence continues at coordinate 168,272,949 of NC_082709.1, read as the reverse complement.
GGGGGTGGGGGTTCTATAAAAACACCCAGTAGAGTTATTGCTCCCTTCCTATTTCTGACTTCCACCCACAATGACTCAGTGGACAATCCCTCCAAGACCTCCTCCTTTCCGAAGCTGTGATGCTATTCCTGATTAGCAATGCCACTCACCCACGTTTTTGTCTCCACCCCTGTCCTTTGTGAAACATCTAAAGCCCGGCACATTCAGCAACCATTCCTGCCCCCGAGTCTCTGTAATAGCCACAATGTCATAGTTCCATGTGTTGATCCACACTCTAAGTTCATCTGCCTCATTTATGATATTCCTTGCATTAAAATAGATACATCTCAAACCAAACATGAGGAAATCTGCAGATGCTGGAAATTCAAGCAACACACACAAAATGCTGGAGGAACTCAACAGGCCAGGCAGCATCTATAGGGAGAAGCACTGTTGACGTCAGGACCATCTCAAACCATCTGTCTGAGTGCATCTCTGGTCTATCATCTGCTTATCCTTCCTCAAACTCCCTACAAGCTGTCTCTACTTGTGCGCCAACCACCGTATCCTCTGCCTCTTCACTTTGGTTCCCATCCCCCCTGCAAATCTAGTTTAAACCTTCCCCAACAGCATTAGCAAACTTGCCCCTCCCCAGGATATTGGTTCCCCTCCAGTTCAGGTGCAACTCATCCCACTTGTACAGGTCCCTTCCTCCCCAGAAAAGGTTCCACTGACCCAAGGACTTGAAACCCTGCCCCTGCACCATCTCCTCAGCCATCTGTGCTACCTTCCTGTTCCGACCTTCACCAGTTCATGGCCCTCGGAGTAATCTGGACATTACCACCTTGGAGTTCCTGCTCTTCAGCCTGCTTCCCAACTCCCTAAACTTACTGCGCAGGGCCTCCACCCCTCTCCTGCCTATGTCATTGGTACCAAGATGTACCACGACCTCCAGCTGCTCACTCTCCCCTTCAAGAATATTCTGTAACCGCACAGAGACGTCCTAGACCGTAGTACTCGGGAGGCAATACACTATCCTTGCATCTCTATGTTGCCACAGAATCTCCTATCTGTCCCCCTAACTATCGAGTCCCCTATGACTATTGTTTCCCCCGACCTCACCCTACCCTACTCAGGCTCAGAGCTGAGCACAGTGCTATTGCTCCGGCTGCTGCTGCCTTGCCCCGATAGGTCATCCCCCTCAGCGGTCTCCAAAGGGGTACACCACAGAGGGGCTTCCCACAGACATAGTCATCAGGATCCATGAATTTCCACATCCCAAAGGAAGAACATTCCACCGCCATATCTGCCACCCTGCCTGCACTGTACAATGGGCAACCAAGACCAAATCTTCTAATCTGTTGCACCGGCCTCTGTACCTTGCTTGTCAAAGTCTCTTGAGTCAAAGCGTGATGCTCTCAGTCTCACCACTGGTCCACTCCCTACAATGGTTGCCCCACTTCTCCCTTCTCTATTTTTATTTACTTTGCAGTGCCCTGTCCCACCACTGATTGGGCCTCTGGAATATCCGAAAACCAACGAAGATCTCCTTTTATACAAGCTTCGCCGATGTGCGTGTAACCTCCTCGAAGTGCTCTGTTCACGCCACTGACTGGGCCTCTGGACTTACTTTCAAAGACTGTAGAATTTCTCAGCTTTATTTAGTTATTTATTTATTATTTGGACAGCTTGTCTTCTTTTCACATTGTGTGTTTGTCAGCCTTTGGGTGTAGTTTTTTTTTATTCTATAGTATATCTTTGTTCTACTGCAAGAAAGTGAACTGCAAGTGACATACTATACGGTACACATACTTTGATAATAAATTTACTCTGAACTTTGAATATTCTCCTGAGCCTGGAATGAGCCAGCCGATGGCATTCCCTTTCAGACATCTGCAAGACCTGGGCTCAATACCCCTCGCTGGATTTCCTCACTTGCAGAGCCCAGTCAGTTCGGATTGGCATAAACATCTCCTGCACAGTCTCCATCATCACAGGAGCACATGAAGGATGTGTGCTTAGCCCCCTGCTCTACATGCTTCATACCGATGACTATGTGGCTAAATGCAGCTCTAACGCCATATACAAGTTTGCTGATGACACCACTGCTGTGGGCTGTGTTACCAACCCCGTAACTGGGTCACTTACCAGCAAAGATACAGGGTCCGTTGAAGTCTGATGATACTATTTTAACAGTATTTATTAGTAAAAATACACATAAACAATATCAATGCAAATATACAGATAATATACGTCGTCAATATTAAATCTAAAAGTGTGGGTATAATAATAATCAATAAGAAATAAGCTCTATCGTTGTCTAGGGGATAATGTATTGTCCGATGGAAATATACAGTTCACTGCAGTTCCACAAGCTGCCGTCTTTTGGTTTTCGCTGGGTTGCAATTGTTGGAGAGAGAGAGAAAAACTTGCCGGCTTTCCTTGATGATTTCGATCCGTCAGGAGTCTCGTTGCCGTGGCCGTTCAAGTGTGACCTCTCCTTTAGCTAAACCGTTCTTACGTGATGAGCCCGCCACCCCGGCAAGGGAGGACGCACGCGAGCTCTCATCGGCTTTCGCTATAAAACGCTATCACGGGATTTCTAGCGTTTCTCCTGGTGGGTCTCAAGGGGTGTTCCCCCAGACCCCCTCTTTTATCCTTACTCACTTACTCAGATGTCAATCAGGTTGGGATGATGCAATCCCTCAACCAGCCCACTCTGGTTGTCCCCTGAGGGGCTTCAATGAATAGTACAGTACTCAATACACAATCCCGTCTCCAAGAGGCAACGGCAGTTATCAGTGGTTCTGTTTCGCTGAGGCCAGGACACATTCCAAACCTTGTGGTTTCTGGACGTCTCTCTCTCATTTCCTGGGTCTCAGACCCGAATTAATAGCGATCTTGCGATTCTCAAAAAGGAGGGGGTGACTTTGTACCCTTCAACCCCTCAGAGTTGCTTCACCTTCGTAACAAGACAGGTTAGCAATGATTATAAAGATACAAGTGTGGAAATAGGAAAACCAAGCTTCTTCAAGCCTAGGGGTAAATGGATACAGTCTTATGTTGATGAAGAAAGTTCAGTTCAGTTTGTGGTATTTTGTTGAGTAGTGATGGAGAGAGCGAGAGAGAGAGAGAGAGAGAGAGAGAGAGGTGTGTAGTGTAGGTCTTCAGGTGAGCTGGTGCCATCTATCTTCCCGTTGTCCTCCCAAATCCTTTCAAAGTCATCAACTGTGACCATAACAAAGGCGACTGTTCTTCAGTGGTGAATTATCAACCCAGGCAAGGGTTGGACTCACAAATAATTTCCCACTGGTCACACCCTTTCTGCACTGCGAGAGCCGCTGATCGATTTCCCCGAATCGATCCTCCAAAAACCCACCTTCCTGTGGGCACAACAAAGGTCATCCAGTGTCCAAACCGTGTGTGCGTCCGAGTCCAGCAGCTGACCTGGTATTTATCTCAGCATGCTGAACACCAGCCGTCAATCAAGCTGCTCCGCCCTTTTCTCTCTGTAAGAACTCACAAGCAGGCGGTGTCCTTTTGGAAATGTAAACAAGCGAGAAGCCACATCAATCTTCCGAGCATTCTTCGCCTCTCTCTCTCTCTCTTGATAACAAGGTCTGCGTTGGACACTTCCCTCTCTCTCTTTCTTTTTAAGAGCACAGTTCATAGGGTCAATTCAGGACCCCGTGACAACCCCAATTGGTAAAAACTGGCCCTGTAAAGTGCTAAACACTGTGTTACCTTACTGCTCACCGCCAGCACGTAGTAGAGGAAAATTTATGCAGGGAGGCTACGGGGCGTTGTTAAGAACTATCGTAGTAGTGGATTTTTAAACTTTCCTAATATAGATTGGGACTGTCATAACGCTAAGTTTAGATGGGGCGGAATTTTGTTAAGTGTGTTCAGGAAAGTTTCCTCAGACAATATATAGTGACTCTTACTGGGAGAAGGTGAAGATGGACAGGGCAAGTGACAGAGGTGTTAGTGGCAGAGCTTTCTGGAGCCAGTGACCATAGTTCTAGTAGTTGTAAAAACGTTAAGGAAAAGGACACAACTGGTCCACATGGTAAGGTTCTAAATTGGGGCAAGTTGAATTTTGGCAATATTAGACAGGAGCTTACTAAAGATGAAAGAGTGAGTTGTTTGCAGGCAGAGGAACATTCAGCCTTTCAAAAATGAGATAGCAAGAGTTGCAGTGAGATAGTCCAGATGTTCCTGTTAAATAGAAAGGTGAGGCTGGCAAGTGTAGAGAACACTGGATGGCATGAGGTATTGAGGTTCTTGTCACAAAAAAGGAGAGAAAGGTTATATACAGACAGCTAGGTTCAAGAGAATCCATGGAGGAGTTCAGGGCACGCAGAGATATACTGAAGAAGGAAACCAGGAGGGTAGAATGGAGGCAGGAGATAGCTTGGACAGAGAAGATTAAAGAAAACCCAGTGATAGTTTATATATTAAAGATAAAAGGAAAATGAGGGAGAGAATAAATCCCTTCAAAGGGGACATCTTTGTGTGGAGCTGCAGGAAATGGACAAGGTTCTTAATGAATTTATTTATCAAGGAGAAAGATAGAAGAGCCAGCTCTCATTGGAGGTGAAGAGGGTCATTAACTTTAAATTCCTGGGTGTTACTATCTCAGAGGACCTGTCCTGGATCCATCATATAAATGTACTTGCAAAGAAAGCACGACAGCGTCTCTACTTCCTTAGAAGGCTGTGGAGATTCAGCACAACATCAAAAACTTTGACAAACTTCTGGGTGAGTAGTGGAAAATGGATTGGCTGGCTTCATTACAGCCTGATATGGGAACACCAATACATTTGAACAGAAAATCCTACAAAAGGTAGTGGATTGGGCACAGCACATCACGGGTAAAGCCCTCCCAACCACTGAGTACATCTACATGAATGCCCAGGCCAAGCTCTTTTCTTGCTGCTGCCATCAGTAAAGATACCTCAGGACTGGCACCACCAGGTTCAGAAGCATTTATTACACCTCAACCATCAGGCTCTTGAACAAAAGAGGACAACTACACTCATTCTATCTCTGCTGTTCCCACAACCAATGATCTCACTTTAAAGGCTCTTGTTATTTCATGCTCTCATTATTTATTGCTATTTATTTATAGTTGTATTTCAACAGTTTGTTGTCTTTTATGTTCTTGCTCTTTCATTGATCCTGTTTACAGTTACTATTCTATAGATTTGCTGAGATTTGCCACAGGAAAAAGAATCTCAGGCTTGTATGTGGTGACAATGTATGTAATCTGTTAATTACATTTTTACTGTGTACTGTACCGGCAGTTATGGTCGGAATGACAATAAAAAGTGACAGTCTTGACTTGACTTAAATTTTACTTTGAACTTTGATTCAGGATCCTGCAGTGTGAGAAATGATAGGATGCACAATCATTTTAAAGCACTAATCAATTTTATCAGTACTCAAGGGAACATAAGCAATACTTATCTAAAGAACGCCATGGGCTCCGAGTCCACCACAGAGCGAACCCTCCCCTCTACACTGCTCATGACACAGTCTGGTAGTGAAGCCCCTCCATAAGCGTGGAGTGGTTGTTTGCTCCCACTTATACTTGTTCTACAAGGAAGTGATAGGTCACCCCAGCGCAAACCAGTTCTCCTCCACCACAGGCAGGAATGTAGTAAATTTAGTATGGCAAGTCTAACCACATTCCACAATCAGTATTTCGGAATGGTCCATTGAGCTCAGCTACTCCTCACTCGTCACCTGGCAGCTGCAGTGTTTGTCTTTACATTTTATCCGACCATGCACCACGAAGGTCCTCACGTCCCTAGTCCTGAATTCCTTATTAATTGCTTTTTGTGTATTATTGTATGGATTAGTAGGTTGATTGGTGAAATGCATGGAATTAGGGGGCCTGGGCTCATTGGGCTGGATGAGCCTGTTACTGTGCTGTGTATCTAAATAAAAATATTTTTAAAATAACAAGTTGGGGAAATGAAATGGCAGTTTAATGAGAAAATTTCAAAGCACTGCATGTTGGCTTTTGAAAGCAGTCATCACAATGGAGCAATCATTTCTGGCACCCTTTGCCACTGTCCATTAATTGTTCTGAAATGGATGGTGTCACCTTTCGAGGTTCTCAACTTAAATCACAGCTTAGTGTACAGTACCTTACATCTCATATTCAATTTCATCTGTCACAGTACTGTTGCATAGCCAAGGTGCCAACCAGTGAATAAGATGTCAAGCCAATGAAATGCGCTCTCGGCACCCATTTGTTGAGTTCTGTCCCCGACTGTGAGATTGCTAATCATTCATTAAGTTCCATATTGCCTGCAGCAGTACACTGACCACTACTTTGGGGTGCATTAAGGTAGGCTGTAAGTATGCATCCTTTTTACGTGAAACACACTAACATTATAGAAGAGGCAGATTGTGCTACAACGGAGATTTGTGACCAGCCAACAAGTGCTATTGAACAGTACCAGAACCGACCGCTGATGGTCTGCCTTTAAGTGGCACATTTCAGAAGCCTTAGCTTTCTTTGGCAGGCAGGACACTGCAACAATCCCAACAGACAGGAACAAAGGCAACAAGCAAAAAAAGTCACAGTTCTCAATATTTATTGCAATAGTTATAAGAATTAAGACACTGTAGTTTAAAAAGGCAACTGGGTAACTTCAGTGTTTCTCTTTTTAAGCAAGACCATTAACATGTGGTATTTTCTTTAATTGTCAATAACTTAGTGTGCAATCCATTTTTAGTTTTGGTCCCTGGCTCAGTTCAATAAACTTCATACTTACTTTTGTTCTTCCTTTACTATTTCTTGGTACTCAGGCAGCACCAAAGGAAGATTCCAGTTATGGTTCACAGGCTTTATACTGAATCAGTACGTTTTAAATACTGATTCTCATAGATGTTACTTGTGTAGTCAGAGGGCTACACAGTCCTTATTTCCACTCTTTGGTCATTATTTTAAATACACTGGTAAACAATGGGATTGACATGCATAGAGACAGAAGGATCATGTACTTCAATTAATATACCTTTTCCTCTTCTTGTCAAAGCAAGGTGGGAAATCTCTACAGGACAATAGTTCAGTTTGAAAGATTGACTATGGAACTGTACACAGTACTTTGATACTACATCATCTCTAAACTTAGAGAAGGTATCAGCATTGAACACAAAAAAATCCTGAACTGACAAAGCCCACACAGAAGAGTAAGTCACACACTGAGAATAAGTTTAGACCTGCACTAGTCATAACACTTAAATTGTCATTTAATAATAAAAATAAGTTCACTGAGTAGCGAGTATAACTGGAAGACAAAGAATAAACAGCATTATGATTTTTCCCAGAACTAACTAAATAATAGAAATAGAAATCATAGGGTGCACTGTTAGTGTGGTGGGCGAATAATAGGAAAGACTCGTAGCAAAACCTAAAAGGCCAGAAGTCTCTTGCTTACAGTAAGCAATGGAAGGGTATTGTGGGGGGGGGGGGGGGAATAAATGGCTAATTAATGATCTTCATCCAGTTCACTAAATAAGCAGCATTGTAAAAGTGCAGCATGCTGAATAGATCAGCCCTAGGAAACTGCAGAGTCTTAAAGCTACACGTGGAATTCTGGAAGAGTACAAGTCAGTTTGTATTCAGTTACACAGCTCATTATTGACTATGCCAGTCAACTTTAGTTTGTGAGAAAGAGCAAAGTTTGCCCATGGTAGCTAGATAACTAAAAGGAAATCAACAGCTGAATGAAGAGGCAGGTGTGTTAACACAGCTTAAGACCTAGGCAGCACAACATTCCTACAACCCTCGAAACTGAGAACAGGCCATGCACTTTTCTGATCATTATTCAAAGGCTCTTAAGAAAAATGGGGAAAAATGGCAGTGGAAAATATGAAGCGAGTGCATAAAAAGCCAGTTGTCAACTGGTCACGATCACTATAAACCAAATAAACAGAGGATAACCAAGTAGGGAAGCTCATATTATGTTACTGGGCATGTTGAGAATGAGGGGCACACACTCACACATTCCAACAAAACTTCCAGCACAGCCTGGGACTAACAACCCAGCAAAATCTGAAGGATGCTCCTGGATTGCCAGGTAGTTGCTTTCCAAGCCAATTGACCAGCTTAACGATAATGGCACCTTCATAGCCTACAGTCCTCATGCCTTCTTGAGACAATTACCATCTACAAATGAAGTGAAGAGCTCACTCTTGGTCACATATACATAAAAGCAAAACAGCTAACAGTGATACAAGACCGATGAATAGGAACCTGTGGGAAAATGGTGGACTGGTGTGACTTCTTAATTTTTCAAGTGCAGTTTTCAGAAGATTCCCTTGCCCCCACTAAAAAAGCGGCTCTTAAAGTGATCCAGTGCAGCAGCAGGCTCACGTGGCAAATGGAAACCCTCGTATTTAAGTGTAATTCCCCACAGTAATACAAAAGAATGTCAAGTATACTGAACTTGTACTACTTCAGATATATTCAGCACAGGGAATATTTACAGACTTGGTCCCATCACATGGTTTTCCTTAAATTCACGCTCCATGATCCTGTATTCCCAAATTGTAAACTGTACAAAAGCCACAAGTAGATTTGCAGTCAGAATATTCACCAATTCAGAGGCTGAGAAATGAATTCAATCCTCTAGCCTTGTAGTGTAAAGTATCAAGTTATTGGCATGACTTCATTTTTGCACATACTGAGTAATGCAAGTATATGGATAATTTCGGTTAAATGTGATAAAATAGACACAGACTCCCAATTTCAGACTTAACAGCTACATACTCAGAAATTCAAACAACGCTTTTCCATTCAGTTTCCATTGGTTTTGCACGAGATGTGATAATCCACTTACTTGACTCATTAATTCAATTAATTATCTCTTCTCCGATCAGTCTTACTGGCATCACAGGGAAGTTCTCAGTTAGTCAGTATTATTTCACTGCAGAAAGGTTTCAGGAAACCTCAACACGATTACTGCCAGGATCTAAGAAAAGGACTCTGAGCTTATTGACCCACAGATGTCACTGCAAAATGAGACTGGCATCATTTTAAAAATATTACAGAAAAGAGAGTGTTAGAGCCAACTTCTGAAGTGAAAACTGCTGAGAATGGGGGGGGGGGGGAATGACTTCCCTATATTTGGCTCAGGAAGCCTGCCAAGAAGACCTAGGAACTGTCCCATTTGTTGAAGTCCACAGAGTTAGCCTTGGAAACCATTTCTTCTGCAGAGGTCTGAAGTTAATCTTATAGTCAGTTTTGATGTGGAGAGAACTAATGGAGGTGGGGAATAAGGTGGCAGACAGAAGAGATTAAAGAAAAGCAGACACAGCAGTCGAAAGGAGAACCCCTGGCTTTCAACTCTGCTGCAGCCTTTGAAACTCTAGATGGCAATAATGAATTGAAATTACTTTGGACAGTGAACCACACTGCAAAATTATTCTAACCTAGCAACAATCAGGTCAGATAGGCACAAATTTATTCAGGGAAGGGCGTATCCAAAACAGGCTTTCCCTGTGTTTGGGATTGGGTGCACGATAAAACAAAGGTGCCCTGTCATTTCCAAATTCTTGAACAATATTCAATTCTCATTACTGAGGGGAAAAAAAATCCAAAGATTATGGAAGCCCAAATCCCTCCTGGGAAAAGTGTTGCAATTTTTCCTCAAACAAGTGTGAAGTAAAATTTTAAAAAACAAAGTTTCCTTCTACGCTGGAATAATCCTGATGAAGAAGCCTCTAACTGCAAGCCACATAATACCTCGAGGCTTTTGGAGTCTGCACATTCTTTAGTCACAGTGCATTGACGTGGGACGGAGGGAGAGAACAGGGATAAAGGGGAGGGCCTCAAGTGCTCAGGAACCTCAGTCTGCTGCAATGCCATTAACTTTAACTTTGCTTTTGGATTTTGGGAAAAGCCTTTTAATTTGCTTCCTGGTCGACTTCCTCTCTTTCTCCAAGGGTGTTGGATGCTCCAGATAAACCAGGTCATTGTGCGACTGACTCATTCCAGGCTCTTTCTGATGATGCCTGCGCCGGAAAAAGAATCTTGCACTGCTCCGCATAAAGCTGCCTATAAAAGAAAAACAAATCTCTAATAAGTCAGGTATCGCACAAGGGGGCAATGTCGAGAAGAAAACATGTGGGCTCCCTTCCCTAAAAAAAGTCTTAATGTAACTGTTGATCCGCAATTTCCTTAGTAATTCATTATGAAGTCTTTTGCACAACATGACAATGGGTAAGAGCAGGATTGGTGCAATTTAACCAGAACTGTAGGTAATGCTGCTCTCGGGTCATGCCGTCTTCTCACTACTACCACTAGAGTCAGAATCAGCTTTAATATCACTGATATACATCATGAAATTTATTGTTTTGTGGCAGCAATACAGTGAAACACAAAAACAATAAATTACAATATATTTTTACTTACTGTAATTTATTGCTATACACACACTCATATTAGTAGTAGTCTCTCGAAGTCCCAGGAAGACGAATATGTTGCGCTGTCAATGTCTGTGGGCACACATGACTTCTGAGGCTGAAGTCCGAAGTGCAGATACGGTTGCAGATGGGGCAAGGAGCACCGCCTGTTGGGGTAGGAACGGATGCCTTCCTGTGTCTTTCTTGACTCGTCTTGAGGCGCTGCATGCACCAGTTGGCTTGGAAGTTGTTTGCTGCCTTGGAGCATAGATTGCGCCACTTGGACCGATCAGCAACAGTGTGTTCGAGGTCGCGGGGCTGGAATTTGGCCCACTGAAGTTTTTACATGAGGTTGTCCTTGTACCTCTTCCTTGGGTGACCTTGGGCACGGTTGCCCCGCTCCAGTTCTCCTTAGAACAACTGACGTGGCGTTCTGGACTCATCCATGTGGATCACGTGGGCGGTCCAACTGAGCTGAGCCTTCAAAACCTTGGATTCAATGCTTGTGGAATTGGCTCGGTCCAGGACTGCCAGGTTGGAGATATGGTCTTGCCAGTGGATTTGCATGATTGATCGCACAGCGCGATTGTGGAATTGTTCAAGCTGTTTGACATGTCTGCGATACAGTGTCCAGGTTTCACAGCCATATAGAAGTGATGAGACCACAATAGCATTGTGAACCTTCAGTTTAGTGGAGAGATGAATGTCTTTGTGCTGCAGAACTTTGACCCGGAGCCTTCCGAGTGCCTGGCTTGCTTTCTGGATCATTGACATGATTTCTTTATCAAGGGCACCGTCGCTGGAGATGGTACTCCCCAGGTATTTGAAGTTGTCAACGTTCTGTAGCTGTGTGTCATCGATGGTGATGCATGGCTGTGGCGGGGTGCTGTTAGGTGCAGGCTGCAGGAGGACCTCTGTTTTACTGAGGCTGATTTTTACTTACTGTAATTTATTGCTATACACACACACACACAAATAATAAATTAATTAAGTAGTGCAAATAGAGAGGAAAAATAATGGGGTAGTGTTGTTGGGTGCTTCATCGCCCTCTCAGAAATCTGATGGTGGAAGGAAGAAGCTGTTCCTAAAATGTTGAGTGTGTGTCTTCAAGCTCCAGCACCTCCTCCCTGGTGGTAGCAATGAGAAGAGGGCATGTCCTGGGTGATGAGGTCCTTAATGACTGATGCCGCCTTTTGGAGATGTCCTTGATGCTGGGGAGGACAGTGCCCTTGAAGTTGCTGGCCAAGTTTTCAACCCTCTGCAGCTTTTTTCAATCCTGTTCCTCTGCAGACCAGACAGTGATGCAACCACTTAGAATGCTCTCCACGGTACATCAGTAGAAATTTGCTAGAGGAGACGGTGCTACAGGAGTCGCAGATCCACACACGATGAACACATCTATGAACATTATTTCGCTCTTCCTCTTTCACACTATTTATTTTTATTGCAATGAATATGAACTTTTTATGTCTCATACAGTACTGCTGCCCCATAACAACCAATTTCATGACATATGTTGGTGATAATAAACCTGATTCTGAACTACTCCTTGGATGTGATGGTCAACCTCTCACAAAATCCTTGCAGCTGTAACAAAGGATGTAAGATTCTGCTTGCACAGGGTCAGGCTCTCCTTAATACCCTGTTTCCTTTCTTCTGTCTTTAAACACCTTGAAAGTACAGCATGAAAGACACAGAGTTATACAGTATGGAAGTACCCTTTATCCTCTAACTCATCCAGGCTGACCGAAATGTCAACCCAAGCTGGTCTCATTTTCCTGCGTTTGGCCCGTATCCACTTAAAACCTCTTCTATGCAGGAACCTGTCCAAGTATCTTTTAAACAATGAAACATTGTTATTGCAGACACCTCTGGGAACTTGCTCCATATATCCACCACCCTCAGTGTGAAAAAGTTTCTGCTTGGAATGCTTTTAAATCTTTTCCTTTTGACGTTAAATCTCTGACCTCTAGTTTTAAACTCCCCTAACAAGAGGGAAAAACCTCAAGCATCTACCTTATCTAAAATATATATATATTTACCTGATACTGCAGATGTGTGCATGCAAGAGGCAACAGTCCATGAATCCATGAACACTACCTTATTATTCCTTCCTTCCTTGCAATATTTAATTTTTTTTATAGTACTTTTGTCCTTGCACTGTACTGCTGCCAAAAATCATCAGATTTCAGGTCAATTAAGACAGGAATAATAAACTTGATTCCCATTCTGGCTATTATAATGGAGAGACCACACATCTCTACCCACCAAAATCTATTGTGTTAGTCTTCTGTAGCTTGCTCTTGGAGCAAAGAAATGCCTACAGGCACTGCTGCCTGATGTACGGAGGGGATTAGATGTCTCTTCTCGTTGCTGCCATCAGGAAGGAGGTACCAGAGTTTTAGGTCACATACCATCAAGTTCAGGAACTGTTATTGCCCCTCAACCATCAGTCTCCTGAACCAAGGTAGATAACTTTACTCACCCCAACACTGAACTGATTCCACAGGCTAGAGCTAATTTTCAAGGCCTCTGCAACTCATGTTCTCAATATTATTAGTATTATTATTTTGTTTTTCTTTTTGTATTTGAACAATTTGTTATTTTTTTGCACATTGTTTATTTTTCCGTCTTTTTGTGTAGTTTTTCATTAATTCTATTGTGTTTCTTTGCATTTACCGTGAATGCCTATAAGAAAAATGAATCTCAGGGTAGTATTTGGTGACATGTTATGTACTTCAATAATAAATTTACTTCGAATTTTGTACATGTAATATTTCACCACTGACTACCAAAAAGATGCACAGATCACATGCATCAGGTCTTTAGACTTGCCTGTGTATGTCTGGTTCTATTGAGTCAGTAGGATTCACCAATGTGTAGTTAATTCCCAATGCTCAGCAACTAATTCCTCTACTGTGAGGTCAGGGGAACAACCAGAACGACAGAACGTTGAACGTTATAGCACAAGAAAAGGCCCATTAGTCTACAGCACCTGTGCCAAACTAAATACTCCCTCGTGCCCACACCTTTCCACTTTCCTCGTATCTGCTTCTATAATTTACGCCATAAGTATGTTCCAGACACTTACCGCTTTGTAAAGAAAATGGCATCATGAACGGAGATTCAAACTAGAGGACATGATTTGAGAGTTAGGGGACAGAAGTTTAAGGGAAACACGAGGGGGTATTTTTTTACTCAAAGAGTGATAGCTGTGTGGAATGAGCTTCCTGTAGAAGTAGTAGAGGCCAGTTCAGTTGTGTCATTTAAGGTAAAATTGGATAGGTATATGGACAGGAAAGGAGTGGAGGGTTATGGGCTGAGTGCGGGTAGGTGGGACTAGGTGAGATTAAGGGTTCGGCACGGACTAGGAGGGCCAAGATGACCTGTTTCCGTGCTGTGATTGTTATATGGTTTATATATGGTTATATGAATCTCCTTTAAGCTGGCTCCCTTTCTCCTTCACAGAGCCCTTTAGTATTTAACATATTCAACCTGGGAAAAATACTCTGACCACAGATCTTTCCTATTGCTCTCCTAAGTTCAGAATAGATGAGGAAAAGAATGGGTCATACCTGCATCTGTTTCTGCTTCTATTTCATGTGAAGTTCCCAAAAATTCACACAACAAACTTTTATACCAAAAGAACACCCCAAGCTTCTATTTCCACCCCAAAACTTTGAGCACTGGCCAGCAGGAGATAACTTTCAGGACTGACACAACTGGTAATCCACGGTCTCCTTTTGATTTTCTCTAACACGGGCATTAAAGTAGACATTCCCGGTTTTTGGGACTCAAAAAAACATTCACCTCTAGATTTTTTCACTGTTCCAGTTTTTGAGTTGTTAAAGGAACTTGTGGACTTCTGTTCAAAATCCAGGTCCTCCTGAAAGCCAGGGCTGCACTCGCCGAACTGTCCATCAGTTTCAGCCACCGACGGCGACGATGCTGCTTCTTCAGTAGCACAAATCGCAGCCTCGGCTGCGCTTGCAGTAAGTGTTTTCTCAGAAGAGAGCTCAGTAATGTTGCTGGAGGAAGGGTGAGGTGGAGACTCCTGTCTCAAGGATGCATCCATTGCAGCGGCATAGTTGGCTGATAAGGTCGTTTGATCATCTACAGTCAAGGGAGCCTGGAGATGTAAAATGGAAACAATCTCTTCAAGATAATTCCAACCAATTTAATATGTAAATACACACACTAAATACTAAATACCCTAGGAGTACAAAGTTTGTATATGCCTGTCAAAATTCTGATCAATCCACAAATTCTAATTTATTTGAAAGGTCTGACCTGTGACATCAACTCTGCCTCTCTTCCTTCAGATATGGTTGGACTTGCTGTGAACTCCCAGCATTTTGCCTTTTTAATCAAATTTCATAATACCATTTGACAGAGGAGCAGAATTAGGTCATTCAATCTCTTTAGTCTGCTTCACCATCCAATCATAGCTGATTCTAAATACTAAATTCTTTTAGAAACCCTCAGTTCTAAATTTCTTTTTTCAGTATTTCTTTTGATACTTCAGAAGTGGTGAATTCTGCAATTCACCACAAGTTATTAGATATACTTAAGATGAAGGCTGATGGGTTTTTGATTAGTAAGGGTGTCAAAGGTTATGGGGAGAAGGCAGGAGAATGGGTTTGAGGGGGTTAATAAATCCCATGATAGAATGGTGATGGACTCAATGGGCTGAATGGCCTATTTCTGCTCCTGTGGCTTATGGTCAATTTCCAAAGAAGAAAATAATTTCAAGCACTCAGTACTGACAATCCAATTTAATGGCAAAACACCCTAAAACATATACAATGTTTGTATATGCCTGTCAGAATAAAAGTAAGGACAACAGGTGTAGGAAACCTTGCCTTTTAAGAGATATTGAAACACTGGTTAAGAAAAAAAGGAGGGGCATAGCATGTATAGGCAGGTAGGAACAAATGAGGTATATGGAATATAATAAGTGCAAGAGAACACCAGAAAAATCAGGAGGTCTAAATGAAAGCATGATGTTGCCCCAGCAGATAAGGTGAAGGAGAATGCTAAAGGATTCTATGGATATGTTAAGAGCAAAAGGATTGTAAGGGAGAAAATTAGTCCTCTGGAGGATCAGATGGTAATCCACGTGTACAGCCAAAAGAGATAGGGTGGGTGGGGGGGGGGGGGGGTCTTAAATAGATTTTTGCATCTGTATTTACTCAGGAGATAGACACAGAGTTTATAGAAGTGAGGCAAGCGGAGGTCATAGACCCCATACAGATTACAGAGGAGGTGGTGTATTCTGCCTTGAAGCAAATTAGGGTGGGGCCTGACATGGTGTTCCCTCAGACCGTGGAGGAGGCAAGTGCACAAAATGCAGGGGCCCTAGCAGAGATATTTAAGTCATTCTTAGTAACAGGCGAGATACCGGAGGATTGGAGGATGACAAAGTTGTTTTGCTGTTTAAGGAAGGTTTTAAAAATAAACTAGGGAATTATAGGCGGGTGAGCCTCACCAGTTGTGGGTAAGTTATCAGAAGGTATTCTCAGGGGTAGTCAGCATGGTTTTGTGTATAGTAGGTTCTGCCAATCAATCTTATGGAGTTTTTTTGAGGAAATTACCAAGGAAGTTGGTGAAGGCAAGGTAGTGGATATTGTCTACGTGGACTTTAAAAAAGCATTTGATTAGATCCCGCACGGAAGGTTGGTCAGGAAGACTCAGTCACTCAGCATTCAAGGTGAGATAGTAAATTGGATTAGACATTCGCTCTGTGGGAGAAGCCAGAGAGTGGTAGTAGATGGATGTCTCTCTGACTGGAAGCCTGTGACCAGGGGAGTGCTGCAGGGATCAGTGCTGGGTCCATTGTTGTTTATTATTTATGTCAATGATCAGGATGATAATTAATTGGATCAACAGATGAAACCAAGACCTGGGGTGTAGGGGCAGAGAGGAGGAGTATCGGAGTTTGCAGCAGGATCTGGACCAGCTGGAAAAATGGCAGAATGAACTTAGTGCAGACAAGTGTGAGGTGTTGCAGTTTGGTAGCACCAACCAGGGTAGGTCTTACTCAGTGAACGTTAGGGCACTGATGAGTGGGGTAGAACAAAGGGGTCTGGGAATACAGGTCCACACATTTTAATTCCACGTCCCATTCCCATTCTGATATGTCTATCTATGGCCTCCTCTATTGTCAAAATGAATCCAAACTCAGGTTGGAGGAACAACACCTTATATACCGGCTGGGTAGCCTCCAACCTGATGGCATGAACATTGACTTCTCTAACTTCCGTTAATGCCCCTCCTCCCCTTCTTACCCCATCCCCAACATATTTAGTTGTTTGCCTGTTCTCCATCTCTCTCTGGTGCTTCCCCCCCCCCCACCCCACCTTTCTTTCTCCTGAGGCCTCCCGTCCCATGATCCTTTCCCTTCTCCAGCTCTGTATCACTTTCGCCAATCACCTTTCCAGCTCTTAGCTTTATCTCACCCCCTCCAGTCTACTCCTATCATTTTGCATTTCCCCCTCTACTTTCAAATCTCTTACTATCTTTCCTTTCGGTTAGTCCTGACGAAAGGTCTCGGCCCGAAACATCGACATCGCTTCTCCCTATAGATGCTGCCTGGCCTGCTGTGTTCCACCAGCATTTTGTGTGTGTTGTTGTTCCATCGTTCTTTGAGAGTGGTATCACAGGTAGACAGGGTGGTAAAGAAAGCTTTTGGCTCATTGGCCTTCATAAATCAATGTATTCAGTACAGGAGATGGGAAGTTACATAAGATGTTGATAAGGATTAATTTGGAGTATCGTGTGCCGTTTTGGACATTGACCTACAGGAAAGATGTAAATAAGCTTGAAAGAATGCCGAGAAAATTTACAAGGATGTTACCAGGACTGGAGGACCTGAACTATAGGGAAAGGTTGAATAGGTTAGGATTTTCAACCTACATTCCTTGGAATGTAAAGACTGAAGGGAGATTCAATAGAGGTATAAAAATTATGAGGGGTATAGATAGAGTAAATGCAAGCAGGCTTTTTCCACTGATGTTGAGTAGGACTACAATTACTCATGGGTTAATGCTAAAAGGCGAAAAGTTTAAGGGGAACATGAGGGGAAACACTCATAAGAATGTGGAATGAGCTCCCAGCACCAGTGGTGTATGCAAGCTTGATTACAACATTGAAGAGAAGTTAATTTAGGTACATGAATGTTAGGGATTTTGGAGGGCTATGATCCTGGTGCAGGTCGATGGGAGTAAACAATTTAAATGGTTCAGCATGGACTAGATTGGCCGAAGGGCCTGTTTCTGCGCTGTACTTTTCTATGACTTCAAGACACAGAAGAAGAATTAGGCCATTCTGCTAAACCACGCAATCATGGCTGATTTCATTTTTCAAACCCATCCTCCAATTTGTTATAGAACCACCACTCCACCACCAAAGATGCAATGGCTAGTCACCCAGCATTCCAGTAGATATACCAATTCTTCACTGCTACTGACTAATTTCCTCAGAGATACCCATAGCTACAAGGACTGCAGCCCCACTTCCATCTTCACTGGGTAAAGAAGATGGACGAGAGAAAGAAAAATTCAGCCTGACCAACGGACTGAAACACATCTTGCCAGTTTCAGTGTGTACAGCTTTGAAGGAGGTTTCGGTTGTTGATTCTTCCCGATTGAGAATGGGGGTTGGAGAGGATAAGCACAGAGAAAAACTCAGTGGCCACTTTATTAGATACACCAGTATACCTGATTATTAATGCAGGTATCTGATCAGCCAACCACGTAGCAGCAACTCAATGCATAGAAACAGGGATA
Source organism: Hypanus sabinus (assembly GCF_030144855.1). Lineage (NCBI taxonomy): Eukaryota > Metazoa > Chordata > Chondrichthyes > Myliobatiformes > Dasyatidae > Hypanus > Hypanus sabinus. The sequence continues at coordinate 168,254,761 of NC_082709.1, read as the reverse complement.
ACGGTTTCAGTTGTTTCAGTTGTTGATGTTTGGGCTGAACAACAACTGATCCTCTTGACTATGTCTACAGTTGTTGTTCAGACCAGACATCAGAATGGGGAAAAAATGTGATCTAAGCGACTTTGACTGTGGAATGATTGTTGGTATCCCCCAGGGTGTTTTGAGTATCTCAGATACTGCTGATCTCCCTAGGATTTTCATGCACAGCGATCTCTGGAGCTTACGGAGAAAAGTATGGAAAACGAAATATCTAATGAGCAGCAGCTCTGTGAACAAAAATGTCTTGTTAATGAGAGAGGTCAGAGGAGAATGGCTAGATGGGTTTGTTATGAATGTGAAGCAACTCTGAGGGGCCAAAGGGTACAAAGTCGCCCCCTCCTTTTTGAGAATTGCAAGATCGCTATTAATTCGGGTCTGAGACCCAGGAAATGAGAGAGAGACATCCAGAATACACAAGGTTTGGAATGTGTCCTGACCTCAGCGGAACGGAACCATTGATAACAGTCATTGTCTCTTGGAGACGGAATTGTGTATTGAGTACTGTACTATTCATTGAAACCCCTCAGGGGACAACCAGAGTGGTCTGGTTGAGGGATTGCATCATCCCAACCTGATTGACATCTGAGACCCCGTGAGTAAGGATAAAAGAGGGTCTGGGGAACAACCCCTTTAGACGCACCAGGAGAAACACTGGAAATCCAGTGACAGCGTTTTATAGCAAAAGCCGGTGGGGGCTCGCGTGCGTCCTCCCTTGCCTGGGTTGGCGGGCTCACCACGGAAGAACGGCTTTAGCTAAAGGAGAGGCCACAAGTGAACGGCCACACCAACGGGACTCCTGACGGATTGAAATCATAAAAGGAAAGCCGGCAAGTTTTTCTCAAGATCTCTCTCTCCAACCATTGCAACACAGTGGTCCCCAATGGCTGCAGCCTGCATGAACTGAGTGAACTTTATATTTCCATCGGACAATACATTATCCCCTAGACAACGACAGAGCTTATTTCTTATTGATTATTATTATACCCGCACTTATAGATTTAGTATTGATGATGCATATTATCTGTATATTTGCATTGATATTATTTTTGTGTATTTTTACTAATAAATACTGTTAAAAATAGCATCATCAGACTTCAACGGACGTCTCCATCTTTGCTGGTAAGTGACCCAGTTACGGGGTTCATAACAGGTTCAAGCTGACAGGATAGTTACTTAAAATAACCACACATTATAATAGTGGTGTGCAGAAGAGTATTTCTGAAGGCACAACACATTGAATCTTGAAGTGGATGGGCTCTAGCAAGGGTCACCAACCTTTTCTGCGCTGTGGACCAGTTTAATATTGACAATATTCTTGCAGACCGGCCGACTGGGGGTGGGGTGTTAATCACGACTGGAATACAGCGATACACAAAGGGGGTCCCTTATGTCCAATCTATTCTGCAATTTAGTTTTTGTGGCAATCAGCACTTGCTTCTGTCCCGCTTGCTCACATTTTTTCTGCTCAAAAAACTCAACGGGTTTGTCTTTAAGTGCAGGGTGCTTGGACTCAGGGTACTGAAGCAGTTTTGAGGGCTTCATTGCCTCATTAGACAGCTTCCAGGCCTGAGCTTCAGCCTCCGTGCGCCCGCCAGCAGACACCTTGGTCAGGTGCGGCTGGTCGTGGATGGGGTGAGAGGTCTTTGAGTTATGTTATTAGAACTCCTGATCGATGGAGAAAGGCTGCACAGCTCATGCACGTAAATATGAAGGGTTATCATGATCCAAAACCTGCACCTATGAGTACTGTTATGACAACAGAGGAGACGGTGGTGTCTGTTACTGGGATACCAGAACTCCCTGAAGTCTCCACAAGACTCAGAAATTCTGATGTTTTGAAAAACCTTGATGGAAAGACTCAACATTTGCAGTCCAGTCAGCAAAAACAACTGAACAGTTTAATTAACAAGTATAAAGGTTTATTCCCTGACATTCTAAGGCTGTGCACGGCTGCGGTGCATGACGTAATTGTAGATGACGTTGATCCCATTAAGTAGCACCCTTACAGAATAAAATAAGTCAAAAATAAAATGGTTGTACAAGAAATTGAATACATGCTAACAGCCGGCATACTTAGGCCATCCACCTCAGACTGGGCATCACTGTGCGTGATTGTCCCTAAACGGGATGGGAGTATGAGATTCTGTACTGATTACGGGAAAGTTAATGCAGTAACTAAGACAGATGCTTATCCCATCCCAAGAGTGGATGACTGTATTGACAGAACGGGGAAAGCTAAATACTTTACAAATATTGACCTATTGAAAGGTTACTGGTGTGTCCCTTTAACAGAAAGGGTTAAAGAAGTATCTGCATTTGTGACACCATCTAGATTGTACGAGTACAATGTTTTACCCTTTGGGATGAAAAATGTTCCAGGGACATTCCAAAGGATGATGAATTCAGTGATTCAGGGTTTAGAGAATACTGGGGTTTATATTGATGACATAGTTATATGCAATGACACCTGGGAGGAGCATATCTCAGCAGTAGAGAAACTGTCTGAAAGGCTGTCCAAGGCAAATCTCACTGTAAACCTCGCTAAAAGTGAACTTGGCCACACCACTGTCACGTATCTTGGCTATGTAGTAGGTCAGCGCCAACTGGCACCTGTGAAGGCTATTGCTGAGTTTCCTGTTCCGACGGGCAAGAAAGTGTTGCGGAGGGTTTTAGGAATGGTTGGGTACCTTTGCCAAGAGGCATTTGACTGCTTGAAAACCATTCTGTGTTATCACCCTGTGCTCAACGCACCTGATTTCAATAAACCATCTTCAATCGCGGTAGACGCTCGTGGTGAAGCTGCTGGGGCAGTATTTTTGCCAAAGGACGATGATGAAATTGAACATCCAGTAACTTATTTCTCAAAGGAATTTAAAGTGCATCAGGAAAATTATGCCACTGTTGGAAAAGAGCTGCAAGCACTCATTTTAGCAATGCAACATTTCAATGTCTACATACGCCCTTTGCAGAAACCACTTGTGATTCACACAGACCATAATCCATTAGTGTTTCTGAGGAAAATGAAGGATGAGAATAGAAGGTTACTTAACTGGAGTCTGATCTTGCAAGAGTATGACATGGAAATAAAACACGTGAAATGTACTGACAATGCTATAGCAGATTGTTTGTCTAAATGCTAAGTTTGCAATGCTTTGCTATGTTACCTGATGTACTACATGTACTAGACATGTATTGCTTTAAGCTGTATCATCAATAGTAAAGACAAAAATTTTGCTGTTTCATCAAAATTTTTCCTAAAAGGAGAGAGGTGTGACAAGATCTGAAGGACTATTTTAAAGTGGACTGTTCTTTTAACAAGAGAGAGAGGGAGCGAACAGCTTGTGTGCTATTTCAGGGAGAGAGAGCAACAGAAAGTCTGTGAGTTCCCTTGGAAACTGAAAGGCGGAGCTATATGATGGACAGCTCGTGTTCTGCACTTGGAGATATATGCAAGGTCAGTCGACTTTTTAATCAGGCACACAAGACGCACAGGAGACACATGACGCCAGAGGCAAAGAGGACACTGGTGAGCTTCGTGTACCCACGACAAGGGTAGGGTTTTTGCTCACAGTGTGGACAAAGGAGTGAGCGGTGGAACGCTATCGGTGTGTTCAATCCTGGCCTGGGTTGATAGCGTTACCGCGGAAGACTGGCACTCCACTTCCTGTGGTCACAAGTTGGTGACTTTTAAGTAAGTTTTGGGAACAGGAAGACGACGTGGAGGATCAGCATCGGCATTGGGAAGACAAACCAACACTCTCCAACTCTACTCAAACCAAATTCCACAACTGAACTGATTACTTACCATACCACCGTAAGACTGTATCACCTGATCACCTGAGCTGGGGAAGCTTGGGACCCTTATCTACTCACCTATATATATCCGCATATACTTTGCTAACCTGTTTACCTTACCTTGTTTTATATAACTTTATTCATGTAGCTACTAATAAAATAGAGTTTATAACAGAAGACTCAGACTCCAGGTGTGTCCATTTCTGCTGGTTCCTTTTAATCCGTTATGGGGTACGTAACACTTCCCGGTGGTCGCGCAAGGTGGCCGGTTACCCGAGGCCAACCAGTGATACTTGGCGCGAGGGTATCAGTGCGTTTAGGCGACTGATGGCCTCGCGTGTGTTCAAGTTCAACAGCGGGCGTGACAGGGAATGGGGAAAGGTGCTGCCGACTCATATCGTTTCCTCGCGGCCCGGTGGTTGGGGACCACTGGGCTATAGCAATAGAAGACCATGAACCTACTACCAGTGGCCGCTCTATTAGGTACAGGACATACTGAGTGTTTCAAAGATTTGCGCAATTCCTTGTTAATTCTTAAGTGCAGAAAAAAATAACCAACATAACCGGAAAAAGTGTTCAACCCAGTAATAAAAACAAGCTTTCTCCGGATCAGAATTACCTTATGGGCCTCACATTCTACAAGCAACAAATGCTCCCAAATACTAAAACACACAAAATACTAAATGCTTAATGAAGAATGTTGGAAAATGAATTAAACATGATATTTCAGTGTTAAGGTACAGAACTTACCTTTGCAACACCAGAAATGACAATGGTACTTTTCTTGATGGGCGATTTCAGCTTCTGCTTCGCAGACTCAGTAAGTTGCCGAATTGCAGCCTCAGCCACTGGGTCGGTGCCACTCAAATGCAGGAGTTCTAAAACAATTTAAGATTGAAATGAATTCCACACATTACTTCTGACTGGGCCGGTTGATGTAACCAGCAGAAAGGGTTAATGTAAAAGGAACCAGCAGAAGAAATCTTTGGCCGTTTCGAATTAGTGAAAAAGGAACACGTGAATCAGAATCAGGTTTATTATCACCGACGTGTGTCGTGAAATCCATTAACTTAGCAGCAGCAGCTCAATGAATGATAATATAGAAAAAAAGAGAAATTAAAATCAATTAGATTAAAAATAGTGCAAAACTGAAGTAATATATATTTAATTAAAAGTGAGGTAGTGTTCATGGGTTCAATGTCCATTTAGGAATGTATGGCAGAAGGGGAAAAAGCTCTTCCTGAATCATTGTGTGTGTGCCTTCAGGCTTCTGTACTTCCAACCTTACAGTAAAAATGAGAAGATGGCATGTCCTGGTGCCGGAGGTCCTTAGTGATGGATGCTGCCTTTCTGAAGGACTGCTGCTTGAAGATGTTTTGGATACTACAGAGGCAAGTACCCAAGATGGAGCTGACTAATTTTACAACTTTCTGTAGCTTCTTTCAGTCCTGTATGGTAGACCCCCCACCCATAGATGCTCTCCATGGTGCATCTATAGAAGGTGGAGGTCTTAATGACTGACTCTCTTACATTGTTGGACAGAATCACATTGGATCCACTGCTTTAAATCAATTTTTTCAACTGAATATACATTTGATGAAAAGATGGAAATATTTCTTCAAGTACTAGAATCAGAATCAGGTTTAATATCACTGGCATACATCATGAAATTTGTTGCTTTGCAGCAGCAGTACAATGCAATGCACAGATAAAAAACTACAAATTAATCGTAAGAAATATTATATATATAAATTTAAATTTAAGTAGTGCAAAAATAGTGAGGTAGAGTTCATGGGCTGGCTTACTGTCCATTCAGAAACAATGGTGGAGAGGAAGAAGCTATTCCTAAAATGTTGTGTGTGTGTCCTCAGGCTTCTGTACCTCCTCTCTGATGGTAGCAATGAGAAGAGGGCATGTTTGAGTGATGGGGTTCATTGATGATGGATGCTGTCTTTTTGAGGCATTGTCTTTTGAAGATGTTCTGGATGCTGGAGAAGCTGGTGCCCCTAATGGAGCTGGCTGAGCTTGCAATCCTCTGCAGTTTTTTCCGATCATGTGCAGTGACCCCTCTATAACGGACAGTGATGCAACCGGTTAGAATGCTTTCCACTGTACTTATGCAGAAATTGTTTTCTTACTGGCATCCTTGTAATCTATTTTTCTTACCTTTATTTATGCATATCCTAAACCTGCATAACTGGCAATCAGCCTTTGACTGGTCAGTCTTTCAAGCTGCCCTCAGAATACTCTCACTTTCCACCCTCTCAAATTACTAATTCAAACCATTTCATCACACCAGATAACTTACAACACAATTTGTTCCCTTGCTGGCTCTCAAATGTGTAGATTTTTAAAAAAGCATCCAGAATGTGTTCTATGAATCCATTCGTCAAGTTAAAACCTCAATTTTATTCAACACTTTGTTTAAAACCTACAAACAGATGGCCACTGCCACCTACAATAGAACTGGCAGATGCAGTGAATATCCCCAAGTACTTTTTGCATACTGGAAGACTGGCAATTTTTGATGTATTTACGATTATGGATAGCGTGTGTAAAAAAAAACGGGATGAAAGATCCATTTTTATCTTAGATTTCCATCACCTGCATACTTCAGTTTTATACGATGTAATTAGCTTCATCTTCAATACTCAGCTGTCCAATATCAATAACTTCCATTTACTTACACACAGTAGCCACTTTATTAGGTACTTCCTGTACCTAGTTAAAGTGGCCACTGAGTGTATATTTGTGGCTGCAGCCCAACAACTTCCAAGATTCTTTGTGTTGTGCTTTCTGAAACGCCCTTTTGCACACCACTGTCATAACAAGGTTTAAGTTACTGTCAGCTTGAACCAGTCTGGTCATTCTCCTCTGACCTCTTTCGTTAACAAGTTGCTTTCACCCACAGAGCACCACGCTCTATAAATTCTAGGATTAGTTCGCATAAAAATCCCAGGAGATCAGCAGTTTCTGAGATACTCAAACCACCCTGTCCAGCACCAAAAATCATTCCACAGTCAAGTCACTTTGATCAGATTTCTTCTCCAATCTGATGTTTGATTCAAACAATCGAACCTCTTAACCATGTGTCCATGCTTTTATGCATCGAGTTGTTGCCACATGATAGGCTGATTTGGATATTTCCATTAATGTGCCTAACAAAGTGGCCACAGAGTGTACACGCATCTTTATTGTGGCAAGATAGTTCTGTGCTTTTCTATCAAATAAAATTTAATACCCAGCCACCGAGGGAACTGGTTTGCAGTGGTTGGTTCAATGTTTTTGCTTAGATTCAGCTGGTCATCAAAAACTTTGACAAACAGCTACAGAAGCACAGTGAAGAGGATTCTAACAGCCTGGTATGGAAACACCAATGCCCTGGAATGGAAAAGGCCACAGAAAGTGGTGAATTCAGCCCTGTCCATCACAGGCAAAGCCCTTCCCACCACTGAGTACATTTACATGGAGTGTTCCCTCAAGAAAGTAGCATCCATTGTCAAACACCTCCACCATCCAGGCTGTGCCCTCTTCCCGGTATTAGCATCAGCAGGAGGTAGAGCAACATGTTTGGGTTTACAGGCTTTGCAGCTTAAAACATAGCTGCCATGGGGGGGATTATTAAAATAAGCACTTGCAAAGAGGCCAGAATGGAGGAATACAGGTAACATGAGATGGATCTGTGATAAAGAGCATTACAGAGATAAACAGACAAGGTCACATATATTTCTTTTTAAGTTAAACACAGCATTACCTATCGAGAAGCCAGTATATAAAACTGCAGTTATAATAGGTTCTGACAGAGGCAGCAGGATTTTGGATGCTTGTATTAGAAATGGGACCATCTACCCATTATCCCTCAGCCTGTGATACAAACATCAATGACCAGGAACGGAAAAGTGATGGATTGAAATGGTGGATACAGCCCTGTCCATCACAGGCAAAGCCCTCCCTACCATTGATTATACTTACATGGAGCACTGCTACAAGAAAGCCGCATTCATTAACAAAGACCCCCACCATCCATGCCATACCCTCTTCTCGTCACTGCTATTAGGCAGGAGGTACAGATATCTTAGGCCCCATACTGCCAGTTATTACACCACAACCATCGGGCTCCCGAGCCGGCTTGGATAACTTCACTCACCTCAACTCCTAACTCATTCTGCAAACTATAGATTCACTTCCAAAGACTCTTTACAACTCATGATCTCAGTATTTTATTTGTACAGTTCGATTTCTTTTGCACATTGGTTGTTTGTCGATCTTAATCTGCTTACATATACTATTTCATAAAATTCTACTGCACTTCTTTTTCCTTGTTCGAGTTACAATCTTTGCTTTCTGGTATGCATTTACTATTCAATCAGTTGATTACCTCATCATTGCAACCTTGCAAGTTTGAAGACCAACTCCATGTTTAAGTTTGCTGACTGTTGGTGGCTGTATCAAGGGTGGTGACAAATCAGCATATAGGAGGGAGACTGAAAATCTGCCTGAGTGATACCACACCAACAACCTCTCACTCAGTATCAGCAAAACCAAAGAGCTGATTATTAACTACAGGAGGAGGAAATCAGAGATCCATGAACCAGTCCTCATCAGAGGATCAGAGGTCAGTAATTATAAATTGCTTGGCATTCTCATTTCAGAGAATTTGTTCTGGGTCCAGCACCTAAGCACCATTATGAAGAAAGCACGGCAGTGCCTCTATTTTATTAGAAGCTTGAGAAGATTTGGCACTTTGCCTAAAACTTTGGCGAACTTCTATAGGTACATAGTGGAGAATATCCTGACTGGAAACATCAATGACCTTGAGCAGAAAAAGCCTACAAAAAGTAGTGGACTCAGCCCAGACCATCACAGGTAAAGCCCTCCCTACCACTGAGCACATCTACAAGGAGCGCTGTCGCAGGAAAGCAGCATCCATCATCAGGGACCACCACCACCTGGGCCATGCCTTCTTCTTGCTGCTGCCATCAGGAAGGAGCTACAGGAGCCTCAAGATCCACACCACCAGGTTCAAGAACAGTTATTACTCCTCAATTATCAGGCTCATCACCAAGAGCGGATAAGTTCACTCACTCCAATGTTGGGGTGCCAACTGATTCGACAACCTATGGACTAGTTTTCAAGGACTCTACAACACTTGTTCTCAATTTGCACAATCGGTTGTCTTTTGCACACTGCCTGCTTGTCTATCTTTGTGTGTAGTTTTTCACTGATTCCATTATCTTTCTCTGTATTTACTGCGCACACAAGAAAATGAATCTCGGGGCTGTATATTGTGACATATATGTACTTCGATAATGAATTTACTTTGAACTTTGTACATGTAACATTTCACCTCTGACTAGCAAAACAATGCATAGATCACAGATTGTTTCCTATGGTGGGAGAGTCCAAGAGCAGAGGACACAGGCTCAGAATACAGGGCATCCTTTTAGAACAGAGATGAGGAAGAATTTCCTTAATCAGAGAGCGGTGGATCTGTGGAATTCAGCGCCACAGGCAGCTGTGGAGGCCAAGTCTTTATGTATATTTAAGGCAGAGGTTAATAGATTCTAGATAGGTTAGGGCATGAAGGGATATGGGGGGAAAGCAAGACAATTGGGGCTGAGAGGGAAAATGGATCAGTCATGATGAAATGGTGGAGCAGACTTGATGGGCCAAATGGCCTTAGTCTGGTTCTATATCTTATAGTCTATCACATGCACCAGATCTTTAGACTTGCCCGAGTATGTCTGGCTCCATTGCTTCAGTCTGCTGGATTCACCAATGTGTGGTTAATTCCCAATACTCAGCAACTACTTCCTCTACTGTGAGGTGAGTCAGAGTGACAGAACATAGAACATTATGGCCCTTTAGTCTACAACCTTTCTTTGTATTTACTGTGTATGCTGGCAAGAAAATTAATATTTGGGTAGGATATGATGACATATATGGACAGTGCCTATAAAAAGTATTCACCACCACCTTGGAAGTTTTCATGTTTTATTGTTTTACAACATTGAATCACAGTGCATTTGACTTGCCTTTTTTGACACTGATCAACAGAAACACTTCTCTGTGTCAACGGGAAAACAGGTCTCGACAAAGTGATCTAAATCAATTACAAATATAATTGATTGCGTAAGTATTCACCCCCTTTAATATGACACACCAAATCATCACTGGTGCAGGCAACTGGTTTTAGGAATCACATAAATACAAACCCCATTTCCAGAAAAGTTGGGATATTTTCCAAAATGCTATAAAAACAAAAATCTGTGATACGTTAATTCATGTGAACCTTTATTTAACTGACAAAAGTACAAAGAAAAGATTTTCAATAGTTTTACTGACCAACTTAATTGTATTTTGTAAATATACACAAATTTAGAATTTGATGGATGCAACAGAAGTTGGGACAGAGTCATGTTTACCATTGTGTTACATCACCTTTCCTTTTAATAACACTTTTTAATCGTTTTGGAGCTGAGGATACTAATTGTAGTAGATTTGCAATTGGAAATTTTGTCCATTCTTGCTTGATATAAGACTTCAGCTGCTCAACAGTCCATGGTCTCCGTTGTCTGATTCTCCTCTTCATGATGCGCCATACATTTTCAATAGGAGATAGATCTGGACTGGCAGCAGGTCAGTCAAGCACACGCACTCTGTGTCTACAAAGCCACGCTGTTGTAGCCCGTGCAGAATGTGGTCTGGCATTGTCCTGCTGAAATAAACATGGACGTCCTGGGAAGAGACGTCACTTTGATGGCAACATATGTCTCTCTAAAATCCTGATATATGCCTCAGAGTCAATGGTACCTTCACATACATGCAACTCACCCATGCCGTGGGCACTGATGCACCCCCATACCATCACAGATGCTGGCTTTTTCACCTTTCGCTGCTAACAATCAGGATGGTCGTTTTCATATTTGGCACGGAGAACTCGACACCCGTTTTTTCCGAAAACTAGCTGAAATGTGGACTCATCTGACCACTGCACACGGTTCCACAGTCTTTCGGTCCATCTGAGATGAGCTCGGGCCCAGAGAACTCACCGGCGTTTCTGCATAGAGTTGATGTATGGCTTCCTCCTTGCATAATACAGTTTCAAGTTGCACTTCTGGATGCAGCGACAGACTGTGTTAACTGACAATGGTTTTCCGAAGTACTCCCGAGCCCAAGTGGCTATAATTGTCACAGTAGCATGATGGTTTCTCAGGCAGTGCCGCCTGAGGGCTTGAAGGTCACGCACATTAACAGTGGTTTCCGACCTTGCCCTTTACGCACTGAGATGTCTCTGAATTCTCTGAATCTTTTCACAATATTATGTACTGTAGATGTTGAAAGACCTAAATTCTCTGCAATCTTGTGTTGGGAAATGTTCCTTTTGAACTGACTAACAATTTTCTCATAACTTTTGGCACAAAGAGGTGAGCCATGCCCCATTCTTGCTTGCAAAGACTGAGCCTTTGATGGACGCTACTTTTATACCCAGTCATGATCCCTCACCTGCTACCAATTAGCCTGCTTAATGTGGAGTCTTCCAAACCGGTGTTACTTGAATATTCTGTGCACTTTTCAACCTTATTTTAACTCTGTCCCAACTTTTGTTGAGGGTGGTGCAGCCATCAAATTCTAAATTTGTGTATACTTATAAAATACAATTAAGTTGGTCAGTAAAACTATTGAAAATCTTTTCTTTGTACTTTTGTCAGTTAATAAAGGTTCACGTGAATTAACATATCACAGATTTTTGTTTTTATTTCATTTTGGAAAATATCCCAACTTTTCTGAAAATGGTGTTTGTATTTAAATGGAGACCTGTGTGCATGCAGGCTGTTTCAATTGATTGTAGTAAAAATACACCTGTATCTGGAAGGTCCAACAGCTGGTGAGACAGTAACCTGACAAAAACTACACCATGAAGGCAAAAGAACACTCCAGACAACTCCACAAAGAGGTTATTGAAAAGCACAAGTCAGGGGATAGAGACAAGAAAATTTCCAAGTCACTGAATATCTCTTGGAGTACAGTTAAGTCAATCATTGAAAAATGGAAAGAATATGGCACAGCTGTAAACCTGCCCAGAGCAGGCCATCCTCAAACATTGATAATCTGTTCATAGAAACATAGAAAATAGCTGCAGGAGTAGGCCATTCGGCCCTTTGAGCCTGCACCGCCATTCAGTATGATCATGGCTGATCATCCAACTCAGAACCCTGTACCTGCTTTCTCTCCATACCCCCTGATCCCTTTAGACACAAGGGCTATATCTAACTTCCACTTCAATATAGCCAATGAACCGGCCTCAACTGTTTCCTGTGGCAGAGAATTCCACAGATTCACCACTCTCTGTGTGAAGAAGTTTATCCTCATCTCGGTCCTAAAAGGCTTCCCCTTTATCCTTAAACTGTGACCCCTCGTTCTGGACTTCCCCAACATCGGAAACAATCTTCCTGCATCTAGCCTGTCAAATTCCTTTAGAATTTTATACGTTTCAATAAGATCCCCCTTCAATCTTCTAAGTTCCAGTGAGTATAAGCCTAGTCGATCCAGTCTTTCTTCATATGAAAGTCCTGCCATCCCAGGAATCAATCTGGTGAACCTTCTCTGTACTCCCTCTATGGCAAGGATGTCTTTCCTCAGATTAGGGGACCAAAACTGCACACAATTCTCTAGGTGTGGTCTCACCAAGGCCTTGTACAACTGCAGTAGAACCCCCCCTGCTCCTGTACTCAAATCCTTTTGCTATGAATGCCAACATACCATTTGCCTTTTTCACTGCCTGCTGTACCTGCATGCCCACCTTCAATGACCGGTGTACAATGACACCCAGGACTCGTTGCACCTCCCCTTTTCCAAATCGGCCACCATTCAGATAATGATATGTTTCCTGTTCTTGCAACCAAAGTGGATAACCTCACACTTATCCACATTAAATTGTATCTGCCATGAATTTGCCCACTCACCTAACCTATCCAAGTCACACTGCATCCTCTTAGCATCTGTCTAATTTACATTTGTCTTGACCAATCTTTTTCTTTTCACATATCTATAAAAGCTTTTACAGTCAGTTTTTATGTTCCCTGCCAGCTTTCTCTCATAATCTTTTTTCCCTTTCCTAATTAAGCCCTTTGTCCTCCTCTGCTGGTCTCTGAATTTCTCCCAGTCCTCAGGTGTGCCGCTTTTTTTTGCTAATTTATATGTTTCTTCTTTGGACTTGATACTATCCCTAATTTCCCTTGTTAGCCACGGGTGCACTACCTTCCCTGGTTTATTCTTTTGCCAAACTGGGATGAACAATTGTTGTTCATCCATGCGATCTTTAAATGCTTGCCATTGCATATCTGTCGTCAACCCTTTAAGTATCATTTGTCAGTCTATCTTAGCTACTCTTCTTTAAGTTCAGAACCTTTGTTTCTGAATTAACTATGTCACTCTCCATCTTAATGAAGAATTCCACCAAAGGGCCTCGCACGACAAGATTGCTAACTAACCCTTCCTCATTGTTCAATACCCAATCTAGAATGGCCTGCTCTCTAGTTGGTTCCTCGACATGTTGGTTCAGAAAACCATCCTGCATACATTCCAAGAAATCCTCTTCCTCAGCACCCTTACCAATTTTGTTCACCCAATCTATATGTAGATTGAAGTCACCCATTATAACTACTGTTCCTTTATTGCACACATTTCTAATTTCCTGTTTAATGCCATCCCCAACCTCACTACTACTGTTAGGTGGCCTGTACACAACTCCTACTAGAGTTTTCTGCCCCTTAGTGTTATGCAGCTCTACCCATATCGATTCCACATCCTCCAGGCTAATGTCCTTCCTTTCTATTGTGTTAATCTTCTCTCGAACCAGCAATGCTACCCCACCTCCTTTTCTTTCCTGTCTATCCCTCCTGAATATTGAATATCCCCAGATGTTGAGCTCCCATCCTTGGTCACCCTGGAGCCATGTCTCTGTGATCCCAACTATATCATATTCATTAATAACTATCTGCACATTCAATTCATCCACCTCGTTATGAATGCTCCTCGCATTGACACACAAAGCCTTCAGGCTTGTTTTTACAACACTCTTAGCCCTTATACAATTATGTTGAAAAGTAGCCCTTTTTGCTTTTTGCCCTGCCTGCCTGCCACTTTTACTTTTCACCTTACTACTTTTTGCTTCTACCCTCATTTTATACCCCTCTGTCTCTCTGCACTTGTTCCCATCCCCCTGCCACATTAGTTTAAATCCTCCTGAACAGCAGTAGCAAACGCTCCCCCTAGGACATTGGTTCCGGTCCAAGAAGGGGACTATGACGGAGGCCACCAAGAGACCCCTATGACAACTCTGGAGGAGTTAAAAAGCTTCAGTGGCTGAGATGGGAGAGACTGCACATACAACTGTTGCCAGGGTGTTTCACAAGTCACAGCTTTATGGCAGAGGGGCAAAGAGACAGCCAATGTTGAAAAAAACTCACATGAAATTTTGATAAGAGTTTGCCAGAAGGCATGTGGGAGACTCTGAAGTCAGCTGGAAGAAGGTTCTGTGGTCTGATAAAACCAAAATTGAGCTTTTAGGCCTCTAGCTTTTTGGATAAGCTAAACACTGCACATCATCAAAAACACACCTGTGCAGTATCCAGATGTGCAAAGTTTATACAGACTTACCCACACAAAGGCTGTAATTGCTGCCAAAGGTGCATCTACTAAATACTGACTTGAAGGGGGTGAACGCCTGTGGAATCAATCATTTTGTGGTTTACATTTGTGATTAATTCAGATCACTTTGTAGAGATGCATTTTCACTTACATAAAAGTCTTTTCTTGCTGATCAGTGTCAAAAAAAGCCAAATTAAATCCACTGTGATTCAATGTTGTAAAAAAATAAAGCATGAAAGCTTCCAAGGGGTGTGAATACTTTTCATAGTCACTGTAATTTGATAAAAACTTTGATCAAACTCAGCAGGTCACAAAATGAGTTTTATAGCTCATTTATAGCTTTTCAGGTAGTGCCAAGATTGGGAAATTGTAGGCAATTTGCATTCAGTGAAAGCCATATAAAGAAAATTATCAGAGGTAATTTTTGATGAGTCACCAAAGTGAATTCTCCTGTCCTGTCCCATTCAGAACAGAGATGCGAAAAAATTTTTTTAGCCAGAGGGTGGTGAATCCGTGGAATTTGTTGCCACAGGCGGCAGTGGAGTCCAAGTCTTTGGGTGTATTTAAGGCAGAGATTGATAGGTATCTGAGTAGCCAGGGCAAAGGTTATGGTGAGAAGATGGGGGAGTGGGACTAAATGGGAGGATGGATCAGCTCATGATAAAATGGCGGAGTAGACTCAATGGGCCGAATGGCCGACTTCAGCTCCTTTGTCTTATGGTCTTTCTTTAAAATGGTATTCTGGGATTATTAGTCACCATGCAAGGTGGTAAGCAGCTCCTCTGAGAATTTCTCCTCTACTTCTCTGAGAATTATTTCACAATAGATATTAAATAATTCTGGTAAGGCAATGCATCCCTGTCTAACTCCTCTCTGAATTTTAGTCCAACTGCTTATATTATCATCAAATTTTTACCGCCGCCGTTTGGTTCCAATATAAATTTTGAAGCATTTGATGGTCCCTTCCATCAATATTCAGTTTAGTGAGAATTTGAAATAATTTTTCATCTTGCACTTTGTCAAATGCTTTAGTGAAATCAATAAAACACAAAAAGACATCATTTTGATATTCAATTGCCCTTTCTGAAAGAACTGCATTCCTAGTTCCTCTGTCCTCAATAAGCCCATATTGCAGTTTAGAAGTTTCTGGCCTTGTTTTTAGTTTGACTCAGAACAATTCTCAACAAAATCGTTATTATGTGACTCATAAGACTGATTGTTCTATAATTTTCGCAGTCAATAAATAGTTCCAGGAATTTTTGGCAGAATTATAAATACTGATTTAAAGAGATCGTCAGGCAATACACCAGACTCATAAATGCCATTAAACAGTTCAAGAAGAATACCTATGCCCAGATCTTCTACGGCTTGTATCATTTCCACTGAAATTTCATCAGGTCCGGTGGCTTTACCATGTTTCATGCTTTTCATTGCTTTAGTTACTGTCACAAACAAGAGAAAATCTGCAGATCCTGAAAATCACAGTAATACACACAAAATGCTGGATGAACTCAGCAGGCCAGGCAGCATCTATGGATGAGGGATGAGAGTAAACAGTTGACATTTTGGGCTGAGATCCTTCATCAGGACCGGAAAAAAGAGATGTGAAGCCAGAATAAGAAGATTGGGGAGGGGAGGAAGAAGTACAAGGTAGTAGGTGATAGGTGAAACCGGGAGAGGGGGAGGGGTGAAGAGCTGGGAAGTCAATTGGTGAAAGAGATAAAAGGGTGGAGAAGGGGGAATCCAATAGGAGAGGACAGAAGGCCATAGAAGAAAGGGAAGGAGGAGGAACATCGGAGGGAAGTGATGGACAGGTAAGGGGAAAAGGCAAGAGAAGAAAATGGGAATGGGGAATGGTGAAGGGGGGGGGGGGCATTACCGGAAATGTCAAAAACTGATGTTCATGTAATAGGTTGGAGGCTACTAAGGTGGAACACAAGATGTTGTTCCTCCGACCTGAGTGTGGCCGCATCCTAGTAGTAGAGGAGGCCACTGACTGACAGGTCGGAACAGGAATGGGAAGTAGAATTGAAATGGTTGGCCACCGCGAGATTCCCCTTTTCTGGTGGATAGACCGTAGGTGCTCAGCAATGTAATCTCTCAGTCTACGTCAGGTCTTTTTTCCTGTAAACACACAACTCCAGCTAGTCTAGCATTCGTTTTACCATAATATCTAAAAATGGTGAAGTACCCTCACTTTCTACCTCCATGGTAAACTGTATGGCCTTGTTCTGATTGTTTAAATGTGTTTAAAAATGCCTCTAATACTTCTGACTATGTTATGATGTTATAGATGTTATGGTAAAACAGATGGCAGACAAGCTGGAGTTGAGTGTTTACAGGAACAAGATTCACACAGACCAGTACCTGAATTTCCAGTCAAATCATCCCATCCTGCGCACGGACTGTTTGAACTGCTTCCATCAGGTAGGCTCTTCAGATCCCTCCAGACTAATAGGCACTGGAGAAGTTTTTCCCTACTGCGGTCACTTTGCTGAACAGTTAACTGCCGGTTAACTGTCAGCTAACTATTACTTGGATTGCACTACTTGTATGTATAATCTATATTTTCATTTATATTTATCATTATTATTGTTATGAGCAGAGAGACAGCATCTGTCAGAAGTAAATTCCTTGTATGCGTACAGGTACTTGGCGATTAAAGTCTGATTATGATTCTGATTCTGATCATCCAAAGATGACAATGCTTGGCATTGTTCGAGGCACGGCACTAAAAACAAATACCTTGTACACAACTGGAGCTGCAAAGGTGGAAAGAGTGTAAGAAATTCAAGAAAAATGGCTACCCTATGCACATAATGAAGGAAGGAATGGAGCGCAACGCAACAAAGACAAGATCCAGATAAAACCGTCATTGTGCTAAGCTGTGGCAGCTTAACTGAGGACACATTAAAAAAAAGGACAGGCAAAGTGGCATCTAGAAGACCTAAAGTACTGTGTCAGGGAGTTGTGTACTCCATACTTCCATTACCATGCTAGAAAGTATACATTGGTGAGACTGGATGGACATTGAAGGCCAGGATAGCAGAACATAAGAGTATCTTAAAAAAAAATTGAGAGCAGAATGAAGTAGATTTTCTGAGCACTCCCTATCGTGTTCATGTAGACGAATGTTTGGTGAGGCCAACATCCTTGGCAAGGAAAAGAATGCCTACAAGAGAAAGATTTGGGAATCACAAGAGATGGATCATAAAGGGGACCTAAATGTAGGCCCTACACATGTAAAGATAGCTCCAGTCTCTCTCTCTCCATCTTGTTTTACAGCCGTTGGCACCCAGCTTAATGGTGCATTACCGCCACCTTCTGCTCCGGAGTGTGAGATAGATTCACATTCCAAATCCCTTCACCCAATCGCACACACACACATACCCTAACCTACACTTTATCCTCCCATTTTTGGCCATCCTAGTACCCTATTCCTATTTAGCCATCATATCCTATAAAAAAAACCCTGTACCCCTTAAGAAAGCTAAAAATACCCTAACCTGTGTTCTCTCACCCATGCCCAGCAACCCTTTTAATGTGAATTCCTGCACCCCCAATTCCCTCATCATCTCTCTCTGTATCCCATACTTCCTGCAACTCAGAACTACATGTTCTACTGACTCCTCTTCCTGACATTCCTCACACAGTCCTGTCTGGTGTTTCCCTATCAATTTCAATGTTTGGTTTGGTGCACAGTGCCCCAGCCTTAACCTAGTCCACACAATTTCCTCTCTTCTGTATCTACTACCTACCCTAGTACCTGCAACACTTTTTTGTATTTGATATAAGTGCCTCTCTTTCCCCTCTTTCTTGCCACATTTGGTTGATTTTTTTCCCCAGATTACACACTTAACCTCTGCTTTACTGATACTAACATGCATTTCTATATTTTCTTTCTTTATTGCCCTCTTTGCCAACTCATCCACTCTTTCATTCCCCTTCACCCCTACATGAGCTGGAACCCATAGAAATTTAACCTGACCTCCCTGATTTGCAACTCTTGTGACTGACTGCAGGACTTCATGAAGTACATCTTGCCGGCTGTTTGAGTGAAAAGACCTTAAACTTGCCAGTACTGAAGATGAATCTGAGCATATCAACGCTTTGACTAGTCCAGCTTTGTCCACCCATCGCAACGCAACCAACACTGCCATCATCTCCACTGTATACACCGCTAATTTATCAGATATTCTTCTGCTGATTGCAGTTTCTTTTGCTGGTATAGCCACCCCAAACCCTGTCACTCCTATTTCAGGTTCCTTAGCACCATCTGCATAAATCTGAGTATAATCACTATACTTTTCCATCACGTGACAGTTAAATGCACTTACCAAATCAGTTTTATATTTTCCTTTCCTTTTTACCTCTAACAGATGCCAGTCTACGTCAGGCCGTACAAGCTTCCATGGAGCTACAACTGGATAAACTACTGAAGGACTTATCCTTAGATCAAACACTCCACATTCTCTAGCAATATCATTCCCTACCCGACTAAATTTTTCCCTCTGAAAGCTCCCATTTTCCCAGGACTCCTGCAACACTCCTTTAGCAGGGTGAGAATCATTGTGCCCCTGCAAATTAACCCAGTAGTTTGCCATCAATTGCATCCTTCTTAATTCCAAAGGCATTACTCCCATTTCTACCTGCAGGGCTGATACTGGTGATGTTTTAAAAGCCTCACTGCACACTCTCAAAACCCGAGCCTGAATCACATCCCGTTTCCTTATAAGAGACCCAGCTGCTGATCTATATGCTACACTTCCATAATCCAGCACAGATTTTACTAAAGCCACATACATTCTCTTCAGTGCTGAACAACTTGCTCCCCATTCCCTACCAAACATCTCATCACGTTTATTACTTTTTTACATTTCTCCTCAACTTTCCTGATATGGTCTGCCCATGTTAATCGTGAATCAAATACAACTCCCAGAAATTTAAATGATCCAACCCTTTCTAATTCAATCCCATACATCCTTAACTTCTTCCCTACCTCAATTCTTTTCCTAGTGAAAAATACAGTTTGAGTTTTTTCTACTGAAAATCTACATCCCCAATCATAACCCCACTCCACCACTTCATCAATTGCTCCTTGTAGTTTCCTAATTATATGCATAGCTCCCATCTCAGACCACACATTCCTAAAGAGGGCTTGGCCTAAAAAATTGACCAATCAGTAAAAGGCCAATTCAAATTAACCAATCAGGAATAGGGAATTCAGACCCAGCCAATCAGGATCAAGAAATAAGCCCCACCCATCACCTGCTCACTCAAGAGAGTATATAAGGAGATGTCTCATGGGGAGCTTGTCATTTGACTAACTTATGCTTGAGGAAGATTGTTGGGTTTAATGTTGAAATGTTGCAATCAATATCTATAAGTATGTGACTTTTTTTTAGCATGTCGCACCAAACAGTCAGCCATTCTTTCTGGCGCGTGGTTTCAGGATTGGTCACCTTTCGGATTAACCAGGTCATGATATGACCGTTCCTGACTCAACCCTTGGTTTTTTTTACGAAGCCGAGTGGCTAGCTCGACACTCAATCTGGCACAGATGGAAAGCGTGCTCGGGGGTGGCCTGACTTGGATTTGAACTCGGGATCCTTTGCTCTGGAGTCCGGAAGTGATGCCATTGTGCCACCAGCTGGCTGTATGTGACTAGTATGTATTAGTAGTATGTATGTGTTAGTGTGTGACTAATAAGGCCAGAGGACATTATGGACAGATAAAGTTCCTGGGTGTCAACATCATCTCTGAAGATCTATCCTGGGATCAACATATTGATACAATTACAAAGAAGATATGTCAACAGCTACAGTTCATTAGGAGTTTAAGGAGATTTGGTATGTCTTCAGACTCTAGCAAATTTCTACAGATGTATGGTGGAGAGCATTCTAACTGGCTGCATCACTGCCTGGTATGGAGAGGACACTGCATTATGTCAGAAAATGCTGCAAAAGGTTGCAAACTCAGCCAGCTCCATCAAGGGCACTAGCCTCCCCAGCATTGATGACATCTTCAAAACATGATGCCTCAAAAAGGCAGCATCCAACATTAAGGACCCCAATCACTCAGATATGCCCTCTTCTCATTGTCACCATCCAGAAGAGACCCTCAATCTTCCCTCACTCCCATGATCCACTGCTCTCCCTTTTCACTTTGGAGTTGGCTGAAGTAAAATGGAAGGAGCTGCTGGCAGGGATATCAGCAAATGGCGTGATTTTCTGGGAAAGATGAGGAAGGTGCAGGATAGATGTATTCCAAAAACAAAGAAATACTCATATAGCAGAATAGTACAACTGTGGCTGACAAGAGAAGTCAAATCTAAAGAGGACATACAACAAAGCAAAAATAAGTGGGAAGATAGAGGATCGGGAAGCTTTTAAAAATCTACAGAGAGAAAGTAATATCCATTAGGAGGGAAAAGATGAAATGTGAAAGCAAGCTAGCAAACAGTATCTGTGGATAGTAAAAGCTTTTACAAGTATGTTAAAAAAACTAAGAGAAATGAGAGTGGATATAGGACCAATAGAAAATGAGGCTGGAGAAATAATAATGGGGGACAGTAGATGGCAGATGAACTAAATGGGTATTTTACATCAGTCTTCACTGTTGAAGACACCAGCAGTGTGCCAGATGTTAAAGGGTGTAACAGAAGAGATGTGAGTGTAGTTATTATTATAAGGGAGAAGATTGTTCAAAATGCTGAAAGGCCTAAGGGTACATAAGTCACCTGGACCAGATGGACTGCACCCTAGTGTTTGGAAAGAGGCAGTGATAGAGATTGTGGAAGGATTAGAGATGATCTTTCAAAAAAAATCATCTGGCATTATGCCAGAGGACCGGAAAATTGCAAATGGCACTCCACTCTAAGAAAGGAGGAAGGCAGCAGAAAGTAAATTATAGACCAGTTAGCTTGACTTCACGTGGTTAGGAAGATGTTGGAATCAATTGTTAAGGAAGAGGTTGTGGACTTTTTGGTAACACAGGACAAGACAGGACAAAGTCAGCAAGGAAAAATCCTGCCTGACAAATCTGATGGAATTCTTTGAGGAGATTACAAGTAGGAAAGAAGAGGATGCAGTGGATGTAGTGCATTTGGACTCTCAGTGGGCCTTTGACAAGGTGCCACACACAAGAGGCTGTTTACCAAGTTAAGAGTCCATGGTATTATAGGAAAGTTATTAGCACAGTTAGAGCATTGGCTGATTGGTAGGAGGCAGAGAGTGGGAATAAAAGGATCCTTTTCTGGTTGGCTGCCAATGTCTAATGGTGTTGGGACTGCTTTTTCTGTGCTGTATATAAATGATTCAGGCGGAATAGATGACTTTGTTGCCAAGCTTGCAGATGATATGAAGCTGGTGGAGGGGCAGGTAGTGTTGAGGAAACAAGCAGGCTACAGAAGGCTTCAGATAGATTAGGAGAAAGGGCAAGAAAGTGACAAATGAAATACAATGTTGGAAAATGTGTGGTCATGCACTTTGGTAGTAGAAATAAGTGCGCAGACTATTTACTAAACAGAAAATCCAAAAATCTGAGATGCAAAGGGTCTTGGGAGTCCTTGTGCAGAACAGCCTAAAGGTTAACTTGCAGGTTGTCAGTGGCAAGGAAGGCAAATGCAATGTTAGCATTCGTTTCAAGAGGTCTAGAATACAAGAGCAGGGATGTGATGCGGAGGCTTTACAAGACACTGGTGAGGCCTCACCTTGAGTATTGTGAAGAGTTTTGGGCTCCTCATTTAAGAAAAGATGAGCTGGCATTGAAGAAGGTTCAGAGGAGGTTTCCAAGGATTATTCCAGGAATGAAAGGGTTATCATACAAGGAACGTTTGACGATTCTGGGTCTGTACTTGCGGGAATTTAGAAGGATGTCATAGGATCTCACTGAAACCTTTTGAATGCTGAAAGGCCTTGAAAGAGTAGATGTGGAAAGGATGTTTTCCGTGGTGGGGGAGTCTAAGACAAGAGGGCACAGCCTAGGAATGAACAGATGTCCATTTAAAACAGTAATGTGGAGAAATTTCTTTAGACAGTGGGTGGTGAATTTGAGGAACTTGTTGCCACAGGCACTTGTGGTCAGGTCAGGTCATTGGGTGTATTTAAAGCGGAAATTGATAGGTTCTTGATTGGACACAGCATCAACAGTTACAGAGGGAAGACCAGGGAGTGGGGCTGAGGAGGGGAAAAAGATTCAGCCAATGTTGAATGGCGGAACAGACTTGATGGTCTAAATAGCCTAATTCTGCTCCTATATCTTATTGTCTTAGGAACAGTCTTTTCCCCATATCCATCAGATTTTGGATGGACAATGAAACAATATTTCTTGCTCTCTACTTGTAATACTTACAGTAGAAAAAGTATTCACCCCCCTTTGGAAGTTTTCATGCTTTATTGTTTTACAACATTGAATCACAGTGGATCTAATTTGGCTTTTTTGATTTTATATTGATCAGCAGAAAAAGACTCCTACAAATCAATGTGAAAACAGATCTCTACAAAGTGATCTAAATTAATTACAGATATAAAACACAAAATAATTGTTTGCACAAGTATTCACCCCCTTTAGTATGACACACCAAATCATCACTGGTGCGGGCAATTAGTTTTAGCAGTCACATAATTAGTGAAATGGAGATCACCTGTGTGCAGTCAAGGTGTTTCAATTGACTGTAGTAAAAATACACCTGTCCAACTGCTGGTGAGTCAGTATCCTGACTAAAACTACACATTGAAGACAAAAGAACACTCCAAGCAACTCTGCGAAAAGGCTATTTAAAAACCACATGTCAGGGGATGGATACATAAAAATTTTCAAGTCACTGAATATCTCTGAATACAGTTAAGTCAATATTTAAGAACTGGAAAGAATATGGCACAGCTGCAAATCTACATAGAGCAGGCCGTCCTCAAAAACTGCAAGAAGGGGACTTGTGAGTGAGGCCACTGAGAGACTTAGGACAACTCTGGAGGAGTTACAAGTTTCAGTGGTTGAGAAGGGAGAGACTGCATATCCAACAACTGTTGCCTGGGTGCATCACCAATCTCAACTTTGAGACAGTAGCAAAGAGAAAAGCCACTGCTGGGGGAAAAAAGACTCACAAGAAATCTCAGCTAGAGTTTGCGAGCAGGCATGTGGGAGGCTCTGAGGTCAGCTGGAAGAAGGATCTATGGTCTGATAAAATCAAAATTGAGCTTTTTGGCCATCAGACTAAATGCTATGGCATAAGCCAAACATGGTGGTGGCTGCATGATGCTGTGGGGATGTTTCACTGTAGCAGGCCCTGGAAGGCTTGTGAAGGTAGAACGTAAAATGAATGCAGGAAAATACAGGGAAATCCTGGAGGAAAACCTGATGCAGTCTGCAAGAGAACTGTGACGTGGGAGAAGATTTGTTTTCCAGCAAGACAACGACCCCAAGCATTAAGCCAAAGCTACACAGGCAATGTCTTAAAACCAACAAAGTTAATGTCCTGGAGTGGCCAAATCAGAGTCCAGACCTCAATCCAACTGAGAATTTGTGGCTAGACTTGAAATGGGCTGTTCACTCACAATCCCCATGCAATCTGACAGAGCTAGAGCGGTTTGGTGAAGAAGAATGGGGAAAAAATTGCAGTGTCTAGATGTGCAAAGCTGATCGAGTCTTATCCACACAGAATCAAGGCTGTAATTGCCACCAAAGGTTTATCTACTAAATACTGACTTGAAGGGGGTGAATACTTGTCCAATAAATTATTTTGTGTTTTATATTTGTAATTTGTAATTAATTTAGATCACTTTGTAGAGATCTGTTTTTACTTTGATGTGAAAAAGTATTTTTCTATTGATTAGTGTCCAAAAAAAGCCAAATTAAATCCACTGTGATTCAATGTTGTGAAGCAATGATCATTTATGGTTAACCTGGCCTGTGAAAGCTACAGGACAACCAAGCAGTGACAACAGTAACAGGTTTTACTCTTCTTGCCAGAATGAAGTCAAAACTATTATACGAGCAGTTTGAGATCACAAAGAAAACAACAGGATCAAGTGGAACAATGATAACATGTCAGAACAGTGTGCTGAGAACATTTAGAATTGGATTTTTTTCCTTTCTGAATACGGTAAATATTTGGAATGTTCATTGCCTGAAGGAGAGGATTAAGGTACATGTTATCCCTCATGACTATAGTTTGAATTTGAACCCAATTTTGGCTATCACCATTGTTCAATACCACACCTGGCAAGTGTAGCAACTGCTTAGCACCTCTCACCCACCACCACCACACCCCCGGCCAGGGTCATGTGAAGCCATGGGAGCAGATGGTGGATGGTTGTATGAGCAGCTGGTGCATATTACAAGTCCTGGTTATGTGACCATTCACGATCTCTGAAGAGTATCGATGATGGCTAGGGTCACCTGTCTTGTAAAGACACTGTCCAGATGAAGACAATGGAGAACCACTTCTGTAGAAAAATTTGCCATGGCCAATCACGATCATGGGACCATGACAGGCCATGTCGCACGACACTGCACTTAACAATGATTACGCCATCTAGGCTTAAGCTTTTCTGGAACTATGATGCATATCCTTTAGACCATTGCAATTCTTACTACTTTCCCCTGCACTCATGTTGGTGCATCTTGTTTAAATGCAAAATCTGCAGGGTTGTACTCTACAACGATTCTGTACAAAGAGCTCTAAGTTAAAGGGCTTTTGAATCTTTACAAAAGCAGTGCTGGTGTATCATTTATAGTGGTTCTGGAAGTCGTAGAGTCAGATAATATAAAGTGTCTATCTTGCATGAAACAAAGTAATTTAATCAGAGAAGCCTGTTTCTTATTGCTAGCCAATTTGGTAACCATATTTGGTTAAATCACTGTGCCCCAGGCATGCCTAGTACAAGGTGAATACAAAGTGCAGGGAAGCAGTTACCTTTTTCTAATTCTACTGTACTGGACCCAAGGGTGCTTGGTACCAATATCATACATAAAATAACAAAACAGTATTCATACCCTCAGATACAATCCCACCTAATAAAATTCATTATAACCAATGAGACCCTCTGTATGATCAAACATGGATGATATTATAAAACACGAACCCCACTGCAAATGCCAATAGACAGTTTGTACCTGTATCAGATGATGACAGGAGTTTGCTCACAGGTACACCCTGCTCAGAGCTCCCCTGCGCCAAGGATTCCTCGTCTGCATCTTTCACGTCTGTGGAGGACTTTACAGGGGTGTCTGTTATTGAAGAGAAAAGTTCAAAGTCAGTCATCATTAGGAAGCTGCCTCTGGCATTGGAATCCTACTGAAAATGGCCCTATTTACAATGTGGGAATGTAACTGCACAGAAGGGCCCAGTTACCCAAACAATTCTTCTGCTTGACAGCAGGTTTGATGACAATGTTGGGGTGAGGTGCAGAAAGTTTACAGGAGAGTAGGTTAAGTAATGGCAATGGAAGAATTGAGTGGTCATTGCACGTCAGTGTTAGCATCATACTGATTTAAACTGTATAGGAAATGAGAAGAGGCGGGAACTCTGAAATCAGAAGGAAGTGTCCACGGACTGGGTGAATACTTATCAAATAGGCACAGAGGTTAAAGGCAGAAGAGCTTAATATCATGCTTGGAATCCTGTTTCAGTAGCTGTGGTTTCCACTGCAAATCACAGTACTCTCTACCTCTGTCCACTTCCAGCAATTCTGAAGAATGAGGGGAAGGGGGAGGAATTTCATATCAGACAGAGTGGACATAATGGGGATGTTTCCGAAAGTCAATGAGTCCAGGGGTAGAGGGCACAGCCTCAGAATCAAAAGATGTCCCTTTAGAACAGATGAGGAAGAATTTAGCAAGAGGGTGGTGAATCTGTGGAATTCATTGCAAAAGACACCTGTGGTGGACAAGTCATTGAGTACATTCAAAGTGGAGGTTAATAGGTTCTCAATTAGCAAGGGAGTCAAAGGTTAAAGGGAGAAGGCAGGAAAATGGGGTTGAGAGTGATAATAAATTGGCCATGATGGGAGTGGGGGAGCAGACCCAATGGGTCAAATGGACTAATTCTGCTCCTTTGCCTTATGGCCTACAAGTTCCCCTACTCCCTCGCCTGCCACATTCAATGAATATCTTCCACTGTCTTCAACGTGATGCCACAACCAAACAGCTTCCTTTCCCTCATGTCCTGGTATTCGAAAATGATAGCTCTCCCTGTTCATTTTTCTGTCTCCACTGTTATCACTCCTCTTGCAACCAGGGGTGAGATTTCACCTACCTTTTTACCTTTTGCCTTCCGCCTTCCCACCAACCAGGGACTCAAATAGATGATCCAGGAGAATCGGCAATTCATTCGCACTTCTGCCAACTCCATGCAGTCCATTCTGTGCTCACAATGTGGCTCTCTCCCCACTGCAGCACCCAAACTCAAACTACCAATTACTTTGTAGGATTCTTCCTAACAGTGTGTAACTGTGACTGAACATCCATTTATAGTCATATAATCATAGAACACTACAGTAGAGCTGTTGGGGAGGGTTTAAACTAATTTGGAAGGGGGGTGGAAATCGGAATGTGAGTGTAGAGATTAGGGTAGAAGGACAAGGACATGATGCTGTGTGTTCTGAGTTGGTGAGGAAGGACAGGCAGGGGACAAAACACAAAGGTAGCCAGTTAAAGGGGTTGAAATGTGTCTATTTCAATGCTAGGAGTATTAGGAATATAGGGGATGAACTTAAGAGCATGGATCAGTATGTGGAACTATGATGTGGTGGCTGTTACTGAAACCTGGCTAGAGGAAGGGCGGGATTGGCTGATGCAGGTACCGGGGATTAGGTGTTTTAAAAGGAATAGGATGGGAGGTAGAAAGTGGGGGAGGGAGTAGCATTACTGGTCAGGGATATTATCATGGCTATAGAAAGGGAGGATGCCGCAGAGGAAGTGTCCACCAAGTCGGTGTGAGTGGAAGTCAGAAATAGGAAGGGATCAATCACTGTGCTGGGAGTAGTCTATAGGTCCCCAAATAGCCCTTGGGACACCGAGGAGCAGATAAGCAGGCAGATTTTAGAATGGTGTAGGAAATACAGGGTTGTAGTTACGGGTAATTTCAACTTCCCTCGTATTGATTGGTACCTCCTGACTGCAAGGGGGATAGATGGGGCTGAATTCAAGAAGGATTCCTGACACAGTATGTGGTCTGGCTGACGAGAGGAGAGGCCATACTGGATCTAGTTCTGGGTAATGAACTTGGCCAGGTGGCAGACCTCTTGGTGGGGGAGCATTTTGGTGAGAGTGACCACAACTCCCTTAGCTTCAGCATAGCTATGGAAAAGAATAAAAACTGACAAAATTGGAAAGTGCTTAACTGGGGAAGGGCTAACTATGAAGGGATGAGGCAGGAACAAGCGAGAGTAAATTGGAAACAGATGTTCAAGGGTGAAAGCACAGAAGTAATGTGGAGGAACCTTAGGGACCACTTGTGCTGGGTTCACGATAGGTTTGTCCCACTGAGACAAGGAAAAATGATAGAAAAGGGAACAGTGGCTGACAAAACACATGAGGCAACTCATCAAGAGGAAAAGGAAGCATATATTAGATTAAAGCAGGTGGGGCTCATGAGAAATATAGGGTAGCCAGGAAGGAGCTTAAAAAAGGATTTAAGAGAGCTTGAAAGGGGCATGAGAAGGCCTTGGCATGTAGAACCCCAAGGCGGTCTATGCGTATGTGAAGAACAGAAGGATGACAAGAATGAAGGTGGGGTTGCTAAAGGATAAAGAAGGCAACATGTGCCTGGAGGCAGAGGAGGTTCTAAATGAATACTTTGCTTCAGTATTCACAAATAAAAAGGACCTTGATCAGGGTGAGGTCGAAATAGAACAGGCCTGTGTGCTGGACAAAGTGGAGAAGAAGAAGAAGAAGAAGAAGAAGAAGTGTTGGATCTTCTTAAAAACATCAAGATTGATAAGTCCCTAGGGTCGGATGTGATATACCCCAGGTTGCTGTGGAAGTGAGGGAACATATGATCTTTGAATCTTCTTTGGCTGCAGGGGAGGTGCCGGAGGATCGGAGAATGGCAAATGTAGTTCCCTTGTTTAAAAAAAATGTAATAGGGAGAATCCTGGGAACTATAGACTGGTGAGTCTTATGTCGGTGGTCTGCACACTATTGGAAAGGATTCTTAAGGATAGGATCTACAAGCATTTGGAGAAGTACAGTCCACTCAAGGATTGTCAACATGGCTTTGTGAAGGGAAGGTCATGCCTCATGAGCCTAATTGAGTTTTTTGAAGAGTTAACAAAAGAAATTGATGAGGGTCGGGTGGTAGATGTGGTGTACATGGATTTTAGCAAGGTATTTGACAAGGTCCCCCATGAGAGACTCATCCAGTAAGTCATGGGGCATGGGATCAGCGGAACCTTGGCTGTTTGGATAAAAAATTGGCTTACAGGAAGAAAGCAGAGGGTAGTAGTGGAAGGAAAGTATTCTGCCTGGAGGTCGGTGACTAGTGGAGTGCCGCAAGGATCTGTCCTGGGACCCCTGCTCTTTGTGGGTTTTATAAATGACCTGGATGAAGAGGCAGAAGGATGGGTGAGTAAGTTTGTGGATGACACAAACATTGGAGGAGTTGTGGATGGAGCTGTAGGTTGTCAAAGGTTACAAGAGGATATAGACAGGATGCAGAGTTGGGCAGAAAAATGGCAGATGGAGTTCAATCCGGGTAAGTGTGAGGTGATGCATTTTGGAAGGATAAACCAGAGTACAGGGTTAATGGTTGGTTATTTAAGAGTGTGGATAAACAGAGGGACCTTGTGGTTCAAATCCAGACATCCCTCAAGGTCGCTGCACAGGTTGATAGGATAGTTAAGAAGGCCTATGGGATGCTAGGCTTCATTAACAGGGGGATTGAATTCAAGAATAGAGAGGTTATGTTGCAATTCTACAAATCTCTGGTGAGACCACACTTAGAGTATTGTGCTTAGTTCTGGTCACCTGATTATTGGAAGGATGTGGAAGGGACAGAGAGGGTGCAGCGGAGATTTATCAGGATGTTGCCTGGATTGGAAAACAAGTCTTATGAGGCAAGGTTAGCAGAGCTGGGACTTTTCTCTTTGGAGCATAGAAGGATGAGAGGGGACTTGAGAGAGTTCTACAAGATTATGAGAGGCATAGATAGGGTGGATAGCCAGCACCTGTTTCCCAGGGCACGAATAGCAAACACAACAGGGCATATGTACAAAGTTTAGGGAGGGAAGTTTAGGGGAGACATCAGGGGTTAAGTTTTTTTTTCTTTCTTTCTTTTTTTATATATAAACACAGATGGTTGTGGGTGCCTGGAATGACTTGCAAGGGATGGTGTTGGAGGCTAAAACATTAGGGGTATTTAAGAGCCTCTTGGACAGGCACGTGGATGAAAGAAAAATAGAGGGTTACGGGGTAGTGTGGGTTTAGTACCTTTCTTAAGGAATATATGGGTCGGCACAATATTGAAGGCTGAAGGTCTGTACTGAGCTGTAGTTTTCTAGTGTCTAGTACAGAAACAGGCCCTTTGACTCATCTAGTCTGTGCAGAACGGTTATTCTGCATAGTCCTAATGACCTATACCTAAACTATTGTTCTCCATCCCCTTCCCATCCATGTACTTGTACAAATTTCTTTTACATATTGAAATCAAACCTGCATCCATACTCTCAGTGGCTCCCCAAGTGAAGTTGTCAGCACTGAGGTTCACCTTAAATATCTCACCCTTCACCTAAACCTATGAGCGCTAGTTCTAGACTCTCCCAACCTCAGTGGAAAAGTCTCCCATTTGCCTGACATTTTAATTTTCCATCCAACTCTCACTGTTTTTAGTGACTGGAGCTGTTTCCCAAACTACGGACAGTGCCTCCACCTTTCACGCCCCGGCCTCCATCATTATTTCCATTCTTCCCCCTCCCATCTGCCTACCACCCATCCTCACCTGGATCCAATGTTTGTTCCAGCACTTTCTTTCACCTCTTTACAGCACTGTGCAAGTTTCAGATATATATAAATAAAAGTTAGGGAGCCTAACACTTTTGCACATTACTTTAATAATTTTGTGTTGCACTGTACTGCTGCTGCAAAAAACAAATTCATAACACGTGAGTGATGATAAACCTGATTCTGACATGGGTCTCTACTGCGGCTGAGAGTGGAACGGGGGTGAGAGGGGAATCATAGTTGGGAAAAGACAAGGGAGAGAGGAGGGAGCTGGATGTACCAGAGAGACATTTTGTAATGCTCAGTAAACCAATTGTTGGAATCAATTGTGGTCTTAACAGCAGTTACTCTGATGTTTCAGGATTGGGTGTGTCTGCACCCACACTACCCCACTGCTCCTGGCACTTTCTACCACATGTCCCACACCCCTCCCACAGCGCTCCACCTTTGCTGTTCCAAACATCCTTTGCTCCCGCTAGATTTACAAACTCTCACTCTGCCACAATGACAAATACGGCACTGTGCAAAATTCTCGGGCACTCTAGTTATATTTTATATATATATTATACATACACACACACACACACACACACACACACACACACACACACACTCATCCCCACCTCCCCCCCGCAAGACTTTTGCACAGCATTAGATACTGGCTTTATCCCTTCTACTCTTTTAGCCCAGATGGAGAACCTCAGGAAAACTTCAACCGTCCATTTCCCTCCACGGATGCCGCCTGACCTGCTGATTTCTTCCAGCAGCTTGCTTTCTTATTCCATCACACCACTCCATTTTCGACTCCTGATGAAGTAGATACCTAACTAATTAACTTGAGTCCCAGTACAGTTGAGTTTTGGAAGCTGGTCACGATGTGTGTATTTTTAAAAGAAAAAGTAATCACCAATATTATTAACCCTTTCATTACCTGCAGGCGACATAGAAGGCTTCCCATCTGTTCGAGGCTTGGTCTTAACAGCAGTTACCGTGGTAACAACAGTGCCACAAGGCATGACAGTTCGATCCTTCTCTACTTTCTTTGCCGGAAGCAGAGTGGGAGATTGTCGAGATTTCATTTCGTTAGGTTCCATATAACTGAACTGTAATGAGATCAGGACCATGGTTCACACTCTTGGACTTTTCCATTGTAAGCCAGCAGTGATCAAATGTCACCAAAGCAGATAATGTGAGATTGAGATACAGGGTCTCAACACTGAGTACACACTCAGTGGCAACTTAATAAAGCAGATACCTGCTCATTGATGCAAATGAAGTGGATTCTGGTAAATTGCGACACATGGGGAACAGTACATTTTGTTCCAATTAAGTGGCTGTCCCAATTAGCTGAAGTTTCATCAAATTGTTACAAATATATGAACAAGACCAACTACCCAAGTGATAATTAGAGGATTTAAATGAAATACAGAACAAAGTAGTACACTACCAAAACTACTATCTGTGCAATTGTGTATTAGTTCCTAATAGTTATTGTTGGAGGAATTAATCCAGTGTACACTGTCATGTTCTTTTGATTGACTATAAAATGAACAAAATCAGTGGACACACCTAGACTGTCTTCAAACAATGCTTTCAACAACTGCATCCTCCAAATCTTCACTTTCATTGCAACATTCAAGATGATTGTTGACAGCTTAAAATTCTTCATAGCTCCTAACTTATTGAGGTAGTGAAATCGTTTCATTTGCACTCCTTGTTGTTTCTGGAATATTCAAACCTGAATGCTTGAAACCGCAGTGAGCAAAACAGTTCTGAATTGTCTTACTGCTTATTAATCGCTAATTATCAGTGACAAAAATCACTGCTGTTTGAACACAAATACAAGCAAGTGATGCTAATTAGAAACTGTTTGCTCTAAGCAGTGCTTAGTGTTTAAATGCCACATAATGTGCAGGAGACTGATGCTAGGCAACGTGTCCCAAATAAGCGTCTGCCCCAATTAACCAGAATCCAACTGTATCTAAGCAGCCAATCATGTGGCAGCAACTCAATGTATGAAAGCATGTAGACATGGTCATGAGGTTCAGCTGATGTTCATACCAAACATCAGAATGGAAAGAAATGTGAATCTAGTGACCTTGACCGTGGGATGACTGTTGGTGCCAGATGGGGAGGTTTGAGTATCTCTGAACGGCTGAATATCCTGGGATTCCCAGTCTCTAGAGTTTACACAGAATGGTGTGAAAAACAAAAACATCCAGTGAGTGGTAGTCCTGTGGGTGAAAACATCTTATTAATGAGAGAGGTCAGAGAATAGCCAGACTCCTTCAATAAACAGGAAGACGACAGTAACAAAATAGGCATGCATTACAGCAGTAGTGTGCAGAAGTGCACCTCTGTATGCACAACATGTCAAACCTTGAAGTGGTTGGGCTACAGCGGCAGAAGACCATGAGCATACACTTAGTGGCCACTTTAGTAGGTACAGGAGGTACTAATAAAGTGGTTACTGAGTGTAGAGTATCCATCTAAATTTTTACTCTGTTTAAAGTTGATTTCCAGTAGTTCCCAAATACATGGAGAGCTATGTCAGAGGAAAGGGTTAGATTGATCTTAGGTTAAAATGTTGTTACTCCATCATGGGCCAACGGGCCTGTACTGTGCTGTAGTGTTCTATGTAGTCTCATTATGCATGTTCTCTGAAAAAGTCAAAATTAAATTGGATATGCTCTGAGAAGCACACCATATTCCTCTTTCCAAGCCTAATCATCCCCCAGGCCATTAGGCTTCTGAATGCCCATCATATCTGAAGTGTCAATGGTTAATCTGTTCCATACCTTACAGTATAATATTAATGCACTTTAGTTTGTTATTCGTCTGTGATTCATCTGTAGATTGTATCCATCCCTTCATAAGTTTTGTGTGTTATGCGTGTTACCTGCTTTATGCCCTGGTTCAAGAAAACAACCTCTCCCTCAATGTCGCAAAAACAAAGGGGCTGGTTGTGGATTACAGGAGGAATGGAGATGGGCTAACCCTATTGACATCAGTGAGTCGGGTTGAGAGGGTAAACAGCTTTGAGTTCTTCAGCATCCTCATCACCGAGGACCTCACGCGGTCTGTACACACAAGCTGTGTGGTGAAAAAGGCACAACAGTGTCTCTTTCACCTCAGACAGTTGAGGAAGTTTGGTATGCGCTCCCAAATCCTAAGAACTTTCTACAGGGGCACCATTGAGAGCATCCTGACTGACTGCATCACTGCCTGGTATGGAAACTGAGCCTCCCTTAATCGCAGGATTCTGCAGAGAGTGGTGCAGACAGCCCAGTGTATCTGCAGTTGTGAACTTCCCATGATTCAGGACATTTACAAAGACAGGTGTATAAAAAGGGCCCATAGGATCATTGGGGACTCAAGTCACCCCAACCACAATCTATTCCAGCTGCTACCATCTGCTAGCATAAAAGCCTGGACCAACAGGTTCCGGGATAGTTTCTTCCACCAGGCCATCAGACCGATTAACTCACGCTGACTTGAGTGTACTCTATATTACACTGACTGTTCTATTTATTATAAATTAGTATGATTGTACATTACACATTTAGGTGGAGACATAACGTAAAGATTTTTACTCTTCATGTATGTGAAGGATGTAAGAAATAGTCAATTCAATTCGAAGAAATGTTGTCCCGTTTCTATATATATATGCTAAATTTCTACATACATTATACACTATATACATGTACCTTATGTCGTTAAATGACAATAAACTTCACTTGATTCCAGTTTTTTCTGAACACCACCAGGTTAACAAATGACAAACACAAGAGATTCTGTAGATGCAGGAAATCCAGAGCAATGCACACAAAATGCAGGAGGAACTCAGCCGGTCAGGCAACATCTGCAGAGAGGAGTAAACTGGATGTTGCAGGTCGAGAAATTCATCCTGGTGAAGGGTCTCAGCCTGAAATGTCCAGTTTATTCCTCTCCATAGATGCTGCCTGATCCGCTGAGACCCTCCAGCACTTTCTGGAGGTTGGCAAACTGAATGCCTTGAATTAACTCTATGTGGAGGCAGAAGGGTAAAGTGGAAATGTTACTCATCAGAACTGGAATGAAAACATAGAACTTGGCAGTTGCAACACTTCATTCCAACCTCTCATTTACCGTTTAACTGGACTCTCTGCCCGTCTTACTTGCTGCTGCTAGAGGAAGGAGCCAGAATCTTGGGTCTTGGGCAAGATTTGTGGATTGGACCTGTACTGACATTTTGATAAATTTCTGAATACAGCTTTTTTTTTAATTGCTGTTTTGTGCAATTTTGATCAGGGAGGACTGGAAATGCAGCCTGCAGTCAACGTTCAACAACACTAAATTGAAGAGCCCAACACTGTTTCAATGACTTTGTGGTTTAATATTTTATATTCTGCTTTTCGCTCGTTCTTTGCCATTTGCACAATTTGTTTCTTTTTGTGCATTGGGTCTTTGTTTTTTTTGTTTTTTTGTACAGGTTCCATGGTGTTTCTTTGTTCCATGGGAGTCTGTGGGAAGACAGACCTCAGGGGTGCACACTAGAAATATAGAAAACCTACAGCACAATACAGACCCTTTGGCCCACAAAGCTGTGCCGAACATGTCCCTACCTTAGAACTACCTAGGCTTACCCATGGTCCTCTATTTTTCCAAGCACTATGTACCCAACCAGGAGTCTCTTAAGAGACCCTATCGTTTCTGCCTCCACCACCACCGCCGGCAGCCCATTCCACGCACTCACCACTCTCTGTGTTTTTTAAAAAAAAACAACAACTTACCCCTGACATCTCCTCTATACCTACTTCCAAGCACCTTAAAACTATGCCCTCTTGTGCTAGCCATTTCAGCCCTAGGAAAAAGCCTCTGACTATCCACACAATCAATGCCTCTCATCATCTTATACACCTCTATCAGGTCATCTCTCATCCTCTGTCGTTCCAACGAGAAAAGGCCGAGTTCACTCAACCGATTCTTATAAGGCATGCTCCCCAATTCAGGCAACATCCTTGTAAATCTCCTCTGCACCTTTTCTAAGGTTTCCACATCCTTCCTATAGTGAGGTGAACAAAATTGAGCACAGTACTCCAAGTGGGGTCTGACCAGGGTCCTATAGCTGCAGCATTACCTCTCGGCTCTTAAACTTAATCCCATGATTGATGAAGGCCAATGCACCGTATGCCTTCTTAACCACAGAGTCAACCTGCGTAGCAGCTTTCAGTGTCCTACAGACTTGGACCCCAAGGTCCCTCTGATCCTCCACACTGCCAAGAGTCTTACCACTAACGCCATATTTGACCTATTTGTCCTATACTGCATACATACTTTAATAAATGTACTTTGAATCTTTAAATCATCCTAGCAGGTTAAATTCATAAATGGACAGCCTACAACATTAACACAGATTAGTAGTAGAGCTAATCATGATTTATAAAACCCAAGCAAGTTGTTAATCCTTAAGGTACTGCAAATAGCAATAAAAGGTTTCCACTACCAAATCCTAAATCTTCATTGCTTCCCTTCAACATACCTAATTTGGTTTTAAAAGGGGTGGGATTTAAACAGTGAGTAGCATCACATAAAACACATTCAAAGAATATAGATACTTATGGAAAAGGCATACACTCAGTGTACGTTTGTGGTCTTCTGCTGCTGTAACCCATCCCCTTCAAGGTTCGACATGTTGTGTATTCAGAGATGCTGAACACCGCTGTAATCCACGGTTACTTGAGTTACTGTCACCTTCCTGTCAGCTCAAACCAGTCTGGCCATTCTCCTATGACCTTTCTCAATAACAAGGAGTTCTCACCTGTAGAACTGCCATTCAGTGGATATTTGTTTGTTTTGTGTTTTTTTTAAAAAAAGAAACATCCATTCTCTACAAACTCTAGAGACTGTTTGTGAAAGCCCAAGGAGATCAGCAGTTTGAGAAGCTGAAACCACCCCACACGGCACCAACAATCATTCTACTGTCAAAGTCACTTAGATCATATCTCCTCCCCATTCTGATGTACAGTGTGAACAGCAAGTGAACCTCTTGACCATATCTGCATGTTTTTATTTACTGAGTTGCTGCCACATGATTGGCTGATTGCATTCATGAGCTTTACAGGTAGTGCAAATTAACTCTACCATCAGATTTCTGAATGAACAGTGCACTCATGAACAGTATGTCACTGCTTTCCCCTTTTTGCACAACTAATTATATATATATATTTATTAGTATACTTACTGTAATTTAGTTCTTCATTATAATGTAATGCAATGTACTGCATCAAAACAAATTTCACAATGTATGCCAGTGATATTAAACTTGATCCTCATTCTGACCTAATGAGGCCATTGAATGCAGCTACAGTTTAATTTTAAAGGCAAGACTGCTTAATTGAAAGTAAGCACAGAGTAGTAATAATGACAAGGGAGTGTCACAGTGATACTGAGATATTGAGTAAGGGTATGAAGATATCTAAACCTGTAACACAGCCTCTGGAGTTGGTTTACAAAGTTAAGTGTACATTTAAAATAAACGATGACCCATAGTTTACATACTCAAGAGAAAGGTGGTTGATACACTACGAATTGACAGTATAATCTTAAGCTGTCATTTTAAAATGGGTTTTTTTCTGGAAGGTACAAAGATTGAGGGAAGTGAGGAATCTGAATGATGAAATGAGAAGGTTGAAGATTTGGAAAGGTTCATAGAGAATAATGGGAATACACAATGGTTAGCATGCAGAGTGAGGACATGGTTGTAAAGCTGATGTGCTTTACGACATAGAAACTGGCAATAGATAGCCAAATTGCTAAGCAATCTGTGGCTTGATTGACATGAAGACGGGGGCTAGATGCTTTGTTCATTGTTCCTACACTGTGTTTCCCTGTATCAGTCTTAGCAACAAACTACTCATTCTCCTTTATATCCCTGATCAGCCAATTACTTTCCCAATTAGTGTACTGGTATGTATAAATGAATCATCGTTAAATTTGAAATAGACTTTGTAACTTGGTTAATGATTGTCACATGTACTGAGGTAGTGAAATATGTTTATTAGAGTGTTCATGTGGATCAATTCATTACAACTGTGCTTTGAAGTTGTACAAGGTAAACACTAACAATGCAGAATAAACTTGTAACAGTTACAGAGAAAGAGCAGTGCAAGGTCATAACGAGATAGACAGAGGTTCAGAGTCCATCTTATACTAGGGAACAGTTCCGTAGTCTTATGACAGGATAAACACTATTCTTGAGTCTGGCTGGTGACACGTGCTTTCAGGATTTGGTATCCTTTGCCCAACGAAAGGGAGGAGAAAAGAGAACTCAGGGGTGGGTGGGATCTTTGATGTATCAAGGCTGCGAGAAGTGCAGACAGTCCATGAAGGGGAGGCTGGTTTCCAAGATGTGCTTAGCTGTGTCCACAGCTGTCTGCAGTTTCTTGCAGTCACACACAGAGCAGTTGCCAAACCAAGCTGTTTATTCAGATAGGATGCATTGTGTAGTGCATTGATAAAGATTGGTGAAGGTCAAAGAAGACCTGCTGAATCTGATTAGCTTCCTGAGGAAATGGAGGTACTAGTAAGCCTTCTTGGGCATAGTGTCAATGTTGTTGACAAGGGCAGGCTATTGATGATTTTGACTCCTGGGAACTTGAAGCTCTCGACCCCGGCACCATTGATGTAAGCAGGAACATGTACACCGAGCCTATTCCTGAAGTCAATGAGCAGCTCTTTTGTTTTGTTGACATTGGAGGAAAGATTGTTGTCATGACACCATGTCACTAGGTTCTCTATCTCCTTCCTGTACTCCCAACTCATTGTTATTTGAGATGCCACCCACTATGGTGGTATCATCTAAAAACTTGTAGATGGACTTGGAGCAGAATCTGGCTACACAGTCATAAGTGAACAGGGAGCAATTGCATTTATTTTGTATCAAGATTGATCATGTTCTACCAATTTTTTAAAATCTGTAAATAATTTTTAAACTGTTTCAGCTACAATCTAAAACTCAAAATCAGTTGCAAATTTTCAAGCCTACTAAGCCCCATCCTTGAAAATAATACAAACCAAGGGAGGCACAACTCAGTATGAACGTAAAATATTGTGATGGTTATTACCTCAGCTGTGATGGATCCTGAACTATTCCCGTTCTGTGTGTTTAGCAGGTGAAACCTTTGTCTTCCACTGGGCTGCTTCTTGAATAGATCTATAGGTACTGTCACCTCACCAAGGACTGCAACAATGATGGAAAAAGTACAGTTAAAATAGAAACCCTTTGAAATGCAAGGAAAATCCACTATGGAAAAAAATAATCCAAATTTACAAATGGGACCATTCATTAGGTCGCAATACGTCTGTAACTTTACTTATTGATCTTTTATAAACTTTTACTTTTTCCACCCCTTATATGAAACTTGGTATTCCTACCAAATAAGACCAAATTCAGAGATGTAGCATGCTACAGACACAGGATGAGGAAGTTAAAAAAAAAGTCGGATGTGAACATTACACAAACGATGAAAACTGTGGCACTTAAAGCTCAAGGGAAAGCAGTGAAATAAAGAAGGCCAAAACCAGGTAGACAGTGCAGTCGCAGTGTACTGATGTAATGAAATAATCTGTATGGTTGGCATACAAAACAAGTTTTTCCACTATACCTCAGGGGAAAAAGACAACTTCAAGGCAGGAAACACAAACTCAGCCACTTTGAAATAAGAGAAAGATAGAGTATTCTCTCACAATGAAGCATTGTGGAGAGGTTAAAACGGGCAGGTTCAGGAACATAAATCACTAAGTTACAGGACAGATACTAAATGTAAATATATATTTAAAAAACTGATGGAATAATGATGCCCTTCACCCAAGGATGCTGAAATGTAAAAGGGGAAGTGAGGTTTCAATGGTACATCAGACCCACCTGGAGTGCATTTTCTCCATAGTATTAGGCACCCTATCCCACGGTACAATTATTTTCTTGGGGTGGGATATAATCTAGATTTTCCTAGCTAAGACCAAAGCTGTGTCAAATTCAGAGGACATTAAATTGGAGTTATAGGGAAAGGTTGAATAGATTAGGACTTCATTTACTGAAGCACAGGAGAATGAGGTGAGAGTTGATAGAGATATACAAAACTGATAAAGTAAATGTAAGGAGGCTTTTTTCACTAAAATTGGGTGAGACTCTGGACCTAGAAGTCATAGGTCAAGGGTGAAAGGTAAAATGTTTAAGAGGTCTTTGTCAGGACCGATTCTTTTGTGTTACATGCCAATGATTTGGATGATGGAATTGATGGCTTTGTTGCGAAGTTTGCAGATGATATGAAGATAGTTGGAGGGGCAGGTAGTTTTGAGGAAGTAGAGAGGCTAAAGAAGGACTGAGACAGATTAGGAGAATGGGCAAAGAAATGGCAGATGGAATACAGTGTTGAAGTGTATGGTCATGCACTTTGGTAGAAGGAATGAATGGGTTGATTATTTTCTAAATGGAGAGAAAAACTGAGGCATAAAGGGACTTGGGAGTTGAGACTGGTGAGGAAGGCAAATGCAATGTTAGCATTCTTTTCAAGAGGACTAGAATATAAAAGCAAGGATGTAATGTTGAGACTTTGTAAAGCACTGATGAGGCCTCACTTGGAGTACTATGAGCAGTTCTGGGCCCCTTACCTTAGAAAGAATGTGCTGAAACTGGAGAGGGTTCAAAGGAGGTTCACGAATATGATTCCAGGATTGAATGGCTTGTCAAATGAAGTGTGTTTGATGGCTCTGGGCCTGTATTCACTGGAATTCAGATGAATGAGATGTGACCTCATTGAAACCTATTGACCAGTGAAAGGTTTTCATAGAATGGATGTGGAGATGATGTTTCCTATGGTAGGAGAGTCTAAGACCAGAGGACACAACCTCAGCATAGAGGGGCGTCCTTTTAGAATGGAGATAAGGAGGAATTTCTTTAGACAGAGAGTGGTGAATCTGTGGAGGCCGTCTTTATGTATATTTAAGGCAGAAGTTGATAGATTATTGATTGGTCGGGGCACAAAGGGATACAGGGAGAAGGCAGGAGATTGGGGCTGAGGGGAAGATTGGATCAGCCAATCAGCAAATGGTGGAGTAGACTCAAAAGGCCAAATGGCCTAATTCTGCTCCTATATCTTATGGTCTTAAATGAAACATCGCTTCTCTGGGGCCAAAGGTGCAAAACAGGAACCATATAGTGACACACAGCATATATAGTTACAATCCAGCACATACAAAGTGATATCAGCACTAATCCCAAAGTGACATGTCCTGAAGATTGACTGGTTGTGAGGTGACTGATAATGTAAAGTTACTGGTGCAATTACAATAAAACAAGTAATTGTATAAATATGTGAAACAGCAGCAATAAAAGATGAAAAAGTGACCAGTCGATCAGTGCCCAGGGTATTGTAAGTGTGTGTTGGCTAGCAGCAGGGTGTAAAGTAGTCTAACAGCTTGGGGAAAGAGGCAGTCTTACAGTTCTGCCTGACGGCAGGTCAAGGAAACTGTGGAAGGATGAGAGGAGTCTTTCACAATGCTGGGGGCACTGTAAAGGCAGCACTTCTGATAAATGTGCTGAGCTGGGGGGAAAGAGAGACACCAATACTTTCTGTAGCCCTCACCATTTGTTGCAGGGTCTAGCAATCACATCCCCAGATGCACTGGGCTGTCCGTAACACACACTGCAGAGCCCTGCGATTGAGGGAAGTTTGGTTCCCATACCAGGCAGCGATACAGCCAGTCAGGATGCTTTTAATTATGCCCCTGTAGAAAATTCTTAAAAGAGTTGGGGACTCATGTGGAACTTCTTCAACCGCCGGAGGTGAAAGAGGCACTGTTATGCTTTTTTCACCACCCAGTTGGTAGGTACAGATCAAGGGAGATCCTCTGTGATGTGTACACTAAGAAACCTGAAGCTGTTCACCCTATCAGCTCCAAATCTATTGACGTCAATAGGGGTGAGAGCCTGTCTCCATTCCTCCTGTAGTCCACAATCAGCTTCTTTATTCTTGCGATATTGAGGGAGATTGTTTTCTAGACACCACTGTGTCAGGGTGATCACTTCTTCTCTGTAGGCTGCCTCGTTATTACTTGAGATAAGGCCAATCAAT
Source organism: Hypanus sabinus (assembly GCF_030144855.1). NCBI lineage: Eukaryota > Metazoa > Chordata > Chondrichthyes > Myliobatiformes > Dasyatidae > Hypanus > Hypanus sabinus. The sequence continues at coordinate 168,213,221 of NC_082709.1, read as the reverse complement.
GTAGTATCATCTGCAAATTTAATTAGCAGATTGGAGCTTTAGTGAGAATGTGTATGTGTGGTGGGGGGGTGTGGGAGAACACTCGCTTGCATCAGCCTTCTCAGGAAGTGATGGCGCTGCTAAAGAGGTATTGTTGAGGGATCAGGTGAGACAGTCAGCAATGTGCATGCCCACTTTCCAAGGAGAACCATTGATTTGCAATAGGGAATGTTCAGACTGTGCTGCCTTGAGGTCCACAATCATCTCTTTAGTCTTGTCCACGCTGAGACCCAGTTAGTTGTGTTTACACTCATCCACAAGCTGCTCTAACTCCTTCCTCCCTGTATGCTGTTTCATCATTGTTTCTGACAAAGCTAATCACTGCTCTGTCATCAGCAAACTTAGTGATGTGGTTAGAATGGGATTTGGCAGTGCAGTCGTGCGTAAGCATTGTGACATCAGTGGGTTAAGCATGGAGCTCTGGTGGAGATAGGGACAAGGGGATGGGAACCAGTGAAGGTGGGGGTGGGGGGGGGGGGTGGGAGAAGCATTACTGGAAGTTGGAGAAATAGATGTTCACGCCATCAGGTTGGAGGCTACCCAAACGGAATATAAGGTGTTGTTCCTCCACCCTAAGTGTGGCCTTATCCCGACAGTGGAGGAGGCCATGGATGGACATATCGGAATGGGAATTAAAATGGGTGGCCACTGGGAGATGCCGCTTGCTCTGGCGGACCGAGCGTAGATGTTCAGCAAAGTGGTCTCCCAATCTACGTCTGGTGTCATCAATATAAAAGAGGCCACACTGAGGGCATAGAACACAGTATATGACCCCAACAGATTCACAGGTGAAGTGTCACCTCGCCTGGAAAGACAGTTTAGGGCCCTGAATGGTAGTGAAGGAGGTGTAGGGGAAGGTGAAGTACTTGTTCCGCTTGCAAGAGTAAGTGCCAGGAGGGATGAATGGACAAGGAGTGATCCCTGCAGAAATTGGCGGGGGTGGGGGGGGGGAGAAAGATGTGTTTGGCAGTGGGATCTAGTTGGAGGTGGCGGAAGTTTCGGAAAATTATGTGCTGGATGCAGAGTGGCAAATGGATTTCAATCCAGATAAGGGTGAGGTGATATTATTTTGGAAAATCAAGCCGATATAGTATATAATGAATGATATGGCACTAGCGAGTGTAATGACACAGGGGGGCCTAGGTGTGCAAGTGGAGTTTGTTGAAAATTACATCATAGGTGGATGAAGCATGCTTAGCACTCTAGCCTTCATTAGTCAGGGCATTGAGTATAGGAGGAGCTGCACTTGGGAGTACTGTGTACAGTTTTGTTAGTCCTGTTATAGGAAAAACATGGTTAAACTGAAATGCAGAAAAGATTTGAGGATGTTGCCCAAACTAGAGGGCCTGAGCTAAGTCTTTATTCAGTGGAACATGAGGGGTGAGCTCCTAGAGATACTTAAATTTAAAGTAGCCATAGATAAGGTGAGTGGTTAGTCTTTTCCTCCGGGGAGGGGAGTCCAAATTATGGGACATGGGGTAGATTTAAGATTAGAGGGGAAAGATTTAAATAGGAGCTGAGAGGAAACTTTTTTCACAGAGGATGGCATAAATTTGGAACAAACAGCTGAATAAATGGTTGAGTCAAGCACAACTGCATTTAAGAAGCTCTTCCAAAGAAACAGAGAGGCAGGACTTGGGGGAAGAGAGGCCAAACAAAGGAATTTGGGACTAGCTGAATGGGCACTGTGGTTGGCATGGACTTACTGGCCGAATGGCATGTATCCATGCAGAATTGCTCTATGACTATGGCTAAAGTTAAAACACATGATTTCACATACTGATGAACATTTTATTACAGAAATAACCAATTAGCACAACCCTACTCATGGTGTCAGTAACTTACTCTCTGAGGATCTTCCATCCTCCAAAACCTGCATGTGAAGTTTCTTCGACTTGGCACTCAGCTCACTATTAGAGAGGGAAAAAAAATAGTAATAGTCATCAATTCAAGCCTCTGACACAATTGCAAATGTTCTTCCATTTGATTAGGAATATATACCTCCTCCAGCTCCACAAAATTCTGAACAATCAACAATCTCCCCAGCTTCAGCACTCTGCACCCCGTCTCTGTGACCTCTCAGAATTTAAATGCTTAGCACTGGAAATTGACCCACAAGCCTCCACTTTATTAAAAGTCCTATAAAATATATCACTATTAGATTAACTGTTGGAATACCATGTTCAATCTGTTACAACCTCATGTTCAACCTAAGGCATGTCTGCACAACAACTGAATCTCTTGACCGTGTTCCCATGCTTTTATGCATTTCAGTTGCTGCGAATGACTAGCTGATTAGATATTTGCATTAATGAGCAGGTGTACTGGTGTACCTAATAAAGTGGCCACTGAGTGTACATTACCAATTCACCTAAGTTCCTGTTCTGTTACCAAAAGGGAGCGAATTGGACATTGGTAAATGGTAATGAGAGAACAAGATGATGGAAGTCAGGAAGCAGAGATCCTTTTAGGCTCTTAGAAAGGAACATTTTTGGCCTGTTTCCAATGTGGCCAGCTAGCTCAAAAGAAATCTTTGGCACCAAGAAACCACTGAGTCAGGGAGCAGGGCTGGAGGTGTTGGGATGGAGGAAAGATGTCTCAGGGAAGCATAGAAAAGTTTTTCGCTGGAATAGGATTGGATAAACATCTTAAAGATGTGCTGGTGAGTTAACTGGCTTCTGTAAATGATGCCTTAGTGTAAACAACTGGCAAAAGAATCACAGGGGAATTAATGGGCAAGATGCAGGGCTATAGAGGAATAAGGAGAATGCTGAATTTGTGGAACTCATTGCCACAGACTGCTGTAGAGGCTGTGTGCTTAGCCCCTGTTCTACTCACTTTGCACTTATGAGTGTGGCTAAGCACAGCTTCAATACCATTTTTAAGTTTGCTGATGACACCACAGTTGGCTGAATAAAAGAGGGTGAAAAAAATCAACATACAAGAGGGATATTGAAAGTCAGGTTGAGTGGTACCATATTAAGAACTTATTTCTTAATATCAGCAAGAACAAAGAGCTGATTATTGACCTCAGGAGGAGGAAACCAGAGGTCCAGGAGCCAGTCGTCATCAGGAATTCAGTGATGAAGAGCGTCAGCAACTTCAAATTCCTCAGATTATTTCAGAGGACCTCTCCTGGGCTCAGCAAGTAAGTGCCATTAGAAAGAAAGCACAACTTTGTGGTGGAGAGTCTAGTGACTGGCTGCAACAGCCTGATATGGAAACACCAATGACCTTGAATAGAAAATTCTACAAAAAATAGTGGATACAGGTAAAGTTCTCCCCACTACAGAGTACATCTAAATGGACAGTTGTTGCAGAAAAGTAGCATCCATCAGGGATCCCCACCACCTATGTCATACACTCTTCACACTGCTGCCATCAGGAAGCTGGTACAGGAGCCTCAGGGCTCACACCAGCATATTCAGTAACAGTTATTACCCCTTAACTGTCAGGTTCTTGAACTAAAGGTTTCACTTCACTTGCCCATCACTGAACTATTCCCACAACCTGTGGACTCAATTTAAAGGACTCTTCATCTCATCTTCTCCATTGACTGCTTGCTTGCTTGCTTGTTTGTTTGTTTGTTTGTTTATTTATCTATCTATCTATCTATTTATTTATTTATTGCATTGCTCACTGGTTGTCTACCCCATTTCTTTCATTGATTTTGTTATGATTATTTTATTGAGTATGCCCACAAGAAAATGCATCTCAGGGTTGTATATGGCAACATGTATATACCTTAATAATAAATTTACTTTGAACTTTGAAGCCATTGGATATATTTAAAGCAGAGCTTGATAGGTTCTTGATTAGTAAGGAAGGGCACCGAGAGTTACAGGGAGAAGGCAGTGGAATGGGGTTGAGAGGAATAATAAATTGACGAAGTGGTGGAACCGACTCGATGGGCCAACTGGTCTAATTTGCTCCTATGCCTTACTGTCTTATGGATCAGATGGGATTACTCTGCTCGGAAATAGTATGAATGAATGATCCAAGTGATCTTCTTTTGTACTAAGATGAAAAAAAAATCTATAGAAAGTCTTTAAAACACACAAACTGGCGGCTAAAATTTCACCCTACCCCCCCCCCCCCGCACCCCCAACCACTTCCTTTCCAAATACCAAAAAAGATATTTTGTTTTCAGCAACCGAATTGTTCTTCCCATTTCCCGCCTGCTTCGAAAGCAGATCAACTTTGAGCGTGTTTGAAAAGACGGACAGTAGGCCTTTATTACAACACTGGAACTGTGACAGAATGGCAGGAGAGCATCAAAAGCTGAACTTCCTCATTTTGCACTTCAGTGTCATTGCTGAAATCACACTGCTCTGAGCAAGGAGTATGTATACAAGCCAAGCTTTCTACCATTAAACAACACGCAGAGAAAAGGAAATAAAATATTTTAGATTTATTCCTTTAAAAAAAACACAAATGCTTTTGCAAAATAAAAAGATCAGCAAGACTCCCCAGGGACGGCAGCAGGAGGAAAGTTGGCAACAATAATAAAGGGACAAGAAACTGGAGCAGGATGAAGTTGTACATCCCCTGAGCCTTTTCTACCAATCAGTATGATCATGGGTGACCCTTCACCCCATCTTCTTTCCTGTCGAGTCACCAAATCACGTGTTTTCCTTCAGTGTCCAGAAAAACAATTTTTTTCCCCCCAAGGCTGCAATTTTAAAAACTCTAGGCAGTGGACTCAGATTTACTTTTAAAAAGCAAGCAATTAACCATTTAAACCCCCAAAGTATTCTATAGCTCTGATTATAATGTAGTGTTGCCTGTAGCAAAATGACAAATACTGCACATAACCTCGGCATCACATTTTGTTTGTCAACTAACAGAAAACAAATTAAAGTCAGCTCAAAGGAAAGAGATTCACTGGGAGAACAGATCACTAAATTCAAGATTGCTTCTTGTCGTTCATCACTACACAAATGTAAAAGAGATCAAATTGATTGTTACTGAGGATCTGATGCAACATAAAATAACAGTTAAACATAAATACAAAAGCAATCCTATAAAACCATGTACAAGTTACTGCCGAGCGTGGCTCTATAATGTAAGAGAACCACTTAGCAACAGGTGAAGACAATTTTGTTTACAAACCTGGGTACAATGAATGGGGTGTAGAAACCATTAAAAGATATTTACCTCACCTTAGCAGGTTCATACTATGGTCAAAGGCATATTGCTATCATTTATTAGGATCAGTCCCCAAGATCACCAACTTCAGATGTTCCAAGATCCAGCTATTTTCTACATTGGAGAACTTTATTAATAGGGATAGTTGGATAGACTGGAGCAAAACGGGCTAAGGGGTGCTCTGATAGAGGTGTATACAGTAAAATTATGAAATGCACAGATAGGGCAGATGATAATGGCAGGAATATCAAAAACAAGACAGCATAGGTTTCAGCATGAGAGGAAGGTATTTTAAAGCAGATCTGAAAGCTTGCTTACACACACACACACACACACACACACACACACACACACACACACAGTGGATTAACATTTGGAACACATTAATAGGTGGAATCAGATGCAATCACTGGGCTTCAGAGTAATTTAGAAAGGTACTTGCATAAGTAAAACATTTAAGTATATGGTAAATGTGATTAAATATAGATGAGCAAAATGGCTGGCATTGATATTGTGGCCAATTTTTGTGCTGTTCAACTCAAGAATGAAGTTCACTGTATTACATAATAAACTTCAGAAACAGAATAGTGTAAAATTAAAATTAATGAATTAAAGTTCAAAGTAAGTTTATTATCAAAGTATGTATATGTCACCATATACCAGTCTGAGATTCATTTTCTTACAGGCATTCACAGCTGACCAGAGAAATGCAATACAATCAATGAAGAACTACAAACAAGGACTGACAAACAACCGATGTACAAAAGACAACAAAATGTCCAAATAAATAAATAATGCTGAGAACACAAATCCTTGAAAGTGAGCCCATAGGTTGAGAAATCAGTTCAGGGTTAAGGTGAATGAAGTTATCCACAATGGCTCAGCAGCCTAATAGTAGAGGGAAATAACAAAAATCACAAGAAGGTAACCAGAATAAGTAAAATAAAAGCTATTTTTGATCATTTCCAAATGGAAGAATGCTGACAATCTGAATAGGTCAAATATCCCAAGAGACAGCAGCTCTGCAGAGAATGTGATGAGAGTACATTGTGCTTTATGGAGTTCTTTCTTTGCCAAAGCGGCGCCAGGAGTTTAAAGGTGCTCCAACAGGACGACTTTCGATCCAAGGTTTCGAAGCACCACAGAAATCAGAAAACCGTGACAGCAGGAAACAGCTGCCAGCTTAAAATGAGAGAGAGGAAAAAAAATCAATACTTACAACACAAACTGCTGGTCCCACAGGGGAATGGAAACACTGCTCATCACTGAACTAGACACCTTCTGCACTGGGTTGTCCAACTCCACGACACAGTATGGATGGATATGCTCTGCCAACACCAAACGCACACAAAACATGAAAGCTAATGTTGACTGAAACAGAATTTAAAAACATTACAGCCCAAGGAGAAATTACACAACAGAATAACAGACATGTTATTAATGTAACTATTATTTTTAAAATGTTAACATTTTAATTGTTTAAGCTTGTATTTCAAGTTAAGCAAATGCACAGCAGCTCAAGTTGCAAATGCATTGTGTTAGAACTGTACCCGGTACACTATTTAGACATGGTGACGTGATTACCAGCAATATCGGGAGCTGCAAGGCCCTCCACTTTGATGATCTTCACCTTAAGCTTCCGTTCATGAGCTCTAGGTGGCTTGGGAGGTGAGAGGATCTGTGAAGATAACTCTACATTTGGCAAATTCTGAGAGATTGGGAATTTCTAAAGTGGGAAGGAAGAATTACATAGGTCAGAATGAATTGGTTATTGCAACAGAAATCTAGTTAATTATATACTGCCAAAGAATATTCACCTAATTAGGATTTTGCTTCTAAATTGGCCCTGTGTAGTCTAGTGTTTTACTTTGTAGAAGAATGACAGACCATGTATAAGATTAGCACCATACTTGGGCAGTTAAAGCCATTCATTATGATGGAAGTTGCTTACAGCTAAAAATAAATCAAAACTATCATTTGCAAAAAACAAAACAATCCACCTTCTCTACTTAATACACTTTTCTGTGCATTAACCCAGCTTAGATCTTCCTTTGCATTCTCTGCTCAGTTATTTATTGGATATGAGACTCAGCAGTGATTGCCTCCATCAGCCACCCTCAAGGTGGCTGATTATTCCCTGTCACTTGCAGTGATTTCAGCTTGTCTCCAAACTTTCTTAACTTTTCATGACCTATCTGAATCCAAATCTTATCCACAACATGCAACCTAAATCTATTAACAATCTTAGTCTCACACAGTCATTCAACCTTCAATACAGAAATAAAATTTCCCTTCAAAATTCCCCAAGGTCGCTTGCCCCAAAATAGCCAGATTATTCATTAACTAATCTAATTTCAACAGTGTCAGCTTTGGTTGTGGCCATTGAGACATGTACTGAATTAACTTTTGCTTTACTGGTTTTTCTCTTCACCGAAACTCCATGAAGTCACATTTGCTTAAAAAGTTGGTTCTCCTTTTCAGTCCTGCACTAACCCCAACAATCTCATTGATGGTCTGTCCAAATCCCTCCCTGATGTCACTTCACTGTCCAGATTGCTTTAATCTGTTAAAGTTTCCTGCCTAATTCATTCATACCTTCCCCATCTTCACTCATGCCTTTAGAACCTTAGTCAAGTAGGGAAGTCAAGGGAACATGTAGCCGTCCTCACTGGGGTCAGCTTTAGGAATCTGGGGTGTCAACATCTCAGATGATCTATCCTGGGCACAACACAGTGATGCAATTACAAAGAAGGCACACCCATGGCTCTACCTTTCTAGGAGTTTGATGAGATTCAGTGGGTCAACAAGGATGCTTGCAAATTTCTGTGGAGGTACAGCGGAATACATTCTAACTGGTTATATCGCAGCCTGGTATGGAGGCTCCAGTGAATAGGATCACAAGAGTGCAGAGGGTTTAGACTCAGCACTCTTGTGATCCTCATGAAGGTGACATCTTCATTAAAGACCCTCACCATCTGGGACAAGGAATTCGTTGCCACATGCAGCTGTGGAGGTCCCATCATTGAGGGTGTTTAAGGAGGAGATTGATAGGTATCTAATTAGCCAGGGTATCAAGGGATATGGGGAAAAAGCCGGAAATTGGAAATTGGAACTAGATGGGAGAATAGTTTAGCTCATGGTGAAGTGGTGGAGCAGACTCGATGGGCCGAATGGCCTATGTCTCCTCCTTTGTCTTGTTTGATCTTGTGTTACTACTGTCAGGAAGAAGAAACAAGAGATTGAAGAGCCCACACTCAGAGAATCAGGAACAGCTTCTTCCCCTCCACAATCAGATTTCTGAACGGTCCATGAGCTAATGGACATACCATGCTATTAGCACTACTAATTTTGTAATTTATATATTTTATGTCTTGCTGCCACAAAAGAAATCTTACATCATATAAGACGGATAGTGAGCCTGATTCTGAATGGCTAACTTATCTCAAGACCTTTCTTAAAAAGAGACTCAAATCCATTTCCACAGCTTCTTCGACTTTGCCTTTCATTCAACATTCCATTAAAGTTTCCGTTTATCAAGATGAGAGTAAACACTTTAACCAGCCAACGAAATCATGCACATGTCTAGCAATAACCCAGCAATCTTAGAAACAACAGTTACTAACTGGACTAACATCCCACCCACTACTTCTTAGGGGAATGTAATTCTGCCGTACATTTCAGTATGGTAGCATAGTGATTACTGTAATGTTATCACAATGCTGATGATTCAGGTTCAATTCTGGCGCTGTCTGTAAGGAGTTTGTATGTTCTCCCCGTGACTGAGTGGGTTTCCTCCAGGTGCTCCAATTTCCTCCCACATTCCAAAGTCGTGCGGTTTAGGTTAATTGGTCACATGGGTGGTGTGGGCTTATAGGATCAGAAAGGCCTGTTACCGTGCTGTATCGCTAAATAAATAAACTGTTCTGAACTTAATGTTAGTTCTATCTGCTGCAGACCACCTTCCCTGCAGTTAAAGATTTCTGCTACCTATCCTACCACATCTATTCCAAATGCTATAAACTCCACTTAAACTGTGTTGCAGATGCATTAGTTGGTCACCAGTTTTGCCCTTTTCTTGTATTGTGACTTCTGAGGTCCCGCTGATATTCCGATGCAACACACATGAGATGCTGGAGGAACTCAGCAGGTCAGGCGGCATCTACGGAGGTGATAAGCGGTCAACGTTTCGAGCCGAGACTCAGTCCCAGAATGTCAACTGCTAATTCTCTTCCATAGAAGCTGCCTGATCAGCTGATTCCTCCAGCATCTGTGTACGTGTGGCTCTGGATTTCCAGCTTCTGCAGAATCTCTTGCTGCCTTCTTTCCCAAGTGAATACATGTTTTCCATGGCGTGGTGTGGAGCACAGTATCAAGCACTCCAAGCATGAGCCAACACAGGACTTCCCTGGCTGTGGCAAAGCGCTACGTTAACCTCGTCCTTATATTTTGTGTAAGTACCTCATATTGCCATTGGTATCAGTTTTGTCAGCTTGAGAGGAGAACTACCAACAGGCATAAGCTTAGCACAGAAAGGAGGAACTTGTATGCTACAGGTATTTATGAGGTACAGTGCTAAAAGGGCACAGTTTTGATCCAGTCCAATAATTCATAAGACACACAGGCAGAATTAGGCCATTCAGTCTCAGTCCACACTGCCATTCCATCATGGCTGACTAAGTTTCTTTGTTTTGCCTCTGGGGCGCTGTTCATTTTGTATGCAATTTGTTTTGTATCACTTTTAAAAATATACATAATTTCCTGTGCAGGTTATTTGCCTAGCTTTATACACAATGCACAGCGAGGACAGTACATTCTGTCTCAAGCCCAATTTCCTGTGCTGTCCTCATAATCTTCGACTCCTTTATTATCAAGAACTTGTTAACCTCCGTGTTAAATATTCCCAGTGACATGCCCTTCGCAGCCTTCTGTAGCAATGAATGCTACAGATTCACCAAACTCTGGCTGTAAAATAATCTCTGTTCCAAAGGGATGTATTTATATTATGAGGCTGTGCCTTTTGGTCCTGGAATACCACACTATAAAAAATAACCTCTCCATGTCCTTTAAATATAGGCCTTTCAATGTTTGATAGGTTTCAATGAGATCCCCCTCTCATTCTTCTAAACTAAGCAAGTACAAGTGCAGAACCAACAAATGTTCCTCATAGGTTAACCCTTTCGTTCCCAGGATAATTATAATATACCTCCAAAGCCAGCACATCCTTTTGTTTTAGACAACTGTTCACAATTAACCAAGTGCAGTCTGATCAATGCTTTATAAAGCCTTACAAACCTAAGAAAATATGTATCTTGGCAATTTATAATTCTACTGTGAAGGATTCTGACCTCATGTAGTACAGTTATGTATTTTAAATCTAACACATTGCAGATTTAGTAATTTCATACTTACATTATTTTCCTTTAAAGGTGCAGCCTTCATAGACAATAAAACCACTGGACGGGCTGAGGTTAGCATATCCTGCAACAGTGTATGGATAGTCGCCAGGTCTGCATCCCTTTCTGCTACCTAAGAGAGAAAAAGAAAGACTGTGAAAGACAGGGTTCAGAACACAATCAAACATGCCTTCAGTGCCAACTTTTGGTGGATCTCACCCAAGTAGATCCTGGGAGATCAGGGATTTATCTGGTTTCAGACAAGTGGCTGAAATTTGGAAATGGGCTCACGTTCATAGAAAAGTATGGTATGGCCTCATTATACCTTCAAACATCCACCAACTTAAACCAAATTTTGTGAAGAGACTAATAGTAAGTTAATGATGAAATTTATTCACAACTTTGAGAAGTGCATCTAACTTGAAATTGCAAATAAATTGATGCTTTTTTTCAGAAAATAGGATGTACTTTGAGTAATTTCATGCCCTCATTTGACAATAGCTTTAATGATTATTCAGCATCTCAGGAAGATAGGCACATTAGACAATGAATAGAATTGTTCTCAAATCTCCAATTCTCTGTAATTCGTACATCCATGTGGTTAATGTGTTTCCTTCCCACGCCCAATTTACACCATGCAGTCTTCAACGACTCATGCTTTTAGACCGTGAACATCACACAGATTCAGCTTTTTCCCTACTTGACAAGGAAAGGGCTAAAATAGGACAGGAATATCTTGTGTGCACTTTCATCCACCTACCCACAACAAGCAGGATTCTGGCTGACCAACCATATTAATTCCAATTTCCACTCCCGTTCCAGCATGTCACTCTGTGGCCTTCTCTACTGCCAGTATCAGGCACTCTCAAGTTGAAGAAGAAATAGCTCATATTCCATCTGGAAGCTTCCACCTGATGGCAAGAACACTGATTTCTCCAACTTCCAGCAATTTTAACCCCTCCCCTTCCCTCTTCTTAAAAAGTACAAAGTTCCAAGTAAATTTATCATCGAAGTACATATCTGTCATCATATACAACTGTGAGATTCATTTTCTGCAAGCACTCACAGTAAATAGAAAGAAATACAACAGAATCAACGAAGAATTGTACCAGCAGGGCAGACAACCAGTATGCTAGACAACAGTGTTCAAATACAAAAAGAAAAAAAAAACAACAAAATAATAATAAGCAATAAAGATTAAGAGCATGAGTTGCAGAGTCTTCAAAGTGAAGCCCTAGGTTGTGGGATCATTGCTGGTGCGAGTGAAGTTATCCTTTCTGGTTCAAGAGCCTGATAGTTGAGTGGCAGTAACTGTTTCCTGAACCCGATGGTGTGAGACTTGAGGCTCTTGTACTTCCTTCCTGATAGCAGCAGTGATAGAAAGCATAGCCTGGATGGTGTGGGTCCTTGATGTGGATGCTGCTTTTCTGCAACAGCATCCCTGCAGATGTGCTCAGTGGTGGGGAGGGCTTGACCCGTGATGGACTGGCCTATACCCATGACCTTTCTACAGGCTTTTCCATTCAAGAGCGCTGGTGTTTTCACACCAGGCCATGATGCAACCAGTTAACATATTCTCCACCACACAGCTATAGACATTCGTTAAAGTTTCAGACAACATGGTATATCTATGCAAACGTCTAAGAAAGTAAAGTTGCTGCTGTGCCTGTTTTTAAAGTAGCACTTACATGCTTGCTCGGCCGAGGACAGATCCTCTAAAATGATAATGCAAAGGAATTTGAAGTTGCTGACCCTTTCCTCCTCTGATCCTCTGATGAGGATTGGCTCATGGACCTCTGGTTTCCTCCTCCTGTAGTCATGAATCTTTGATTCTGCTGACATTAAGAGGTTGTTGTAGCAGCATTCAGACAGATTTTCAATCACCCTCCCATATGGTGATTTGTCACCACCTTTGATTTGGCCAAGGACAGTGGTATCATCACCAAATTTAAATATGGCATTAGAACTGTGCTTAGCCTCAGAGTCATAAGTATAAAACGAGTACAGCAGGTGGCTAAGAAAACAGCCTTGTAGTGCACCTGTGCTGATGGTGATTTTGGAGGGGGATGTCAATGCCAATCAAAAATGACTATGGTTTGCAAGTGAGGATCCAGTTGCACAAGGAGGTGCCAAAGCCTAGGTCTTGGAGCTTACTGATAAGTTTTGAGGGGATGATAGTATTGAATGTGGAGGTACAGTCAATGAAGAGCATCCTGATGTATGCATCTTTGTTGACCAAATGTTCCAGGGTTGAGTGAAGAGCCAGTGAAATGGCATCTGCTGTTGACCAGTTGAGATGGTAGGCAAACTGGAGCAGATCCAAATTGCTCCTCAGACAAGAGTTGATGTGCTTCATCACCAATCTCTCAAAGCACGTCATCACAGTGGATATAAATGCTACTGGACATTATTGAGGCACGTTACCACGTTCTTCTTGGGCACTGGTATAACTGAAGACTGCTTGAAGCAGGTGGGGACTTCAGTCTGCTGAAGTGAGAGGTTAAAGATATTGGTGAACACTTCAGCCAGTTGTTTAACACAGGTTTTCAGTACTCTGTCTACATCAGATGCTTTCCATGGGTTCACCCTCCTGAAGAATGCTCTCACATCAGCCTCAGAGACAGAAGTCACAGAGTCATAGGAGGCTGTGCGAGTTTGCAAAGGTGCCATCCTTGTTTTGTTAGTCAAAGGAAGCATAAAGACAATGAGCTCATCTGTGAATGAAATCTCGTTGTCACATATGTCACTTGGTTTCGCTTTGTAGGAAATGATGGTATTCAAGCCAGCAAGAATCCTTCTGCGATTCAAGTTTAGGTCAGAATTGCCACTTTGCACAGGAGATGGCTTTGCAGAGGTCAGATCTGGACCTCTTGTATTTCATTTGGTCACCAGATTATGAACATTACTGATCTGGCACTCAGCAGATTGCAGACCTCTTGGTTCATCCAGGGCTTCTGGCTGAGGAGAACTCTAAATGATTTTGTGGGGACACACTCATCCATTATTAATTTTATAAAGTCCGTGACATCTGTGGCATATTCATTCAGATCTCTCAAGTCCTTGAACACAGCCGTCCACTGACTTAAAGCAGTCCTATAGCCACTCCTCTGCCTCCTACAACCACCTCTTCATTGTCCTGACTTCTGGAGCCACACTCTTCAATCTCTGCCTGCATGCGAATAGGAGGACAGCCAGACGATCACATCTCCCAAAATGCGGTTGAGGGATGGAACAGAAGGCATTCTTTATGGCAATGTGGCAGTGGTCAGGCATGTTGTGACCCCTGGTGCAACAGATGATACACTGATTATAATTGGGCAAAGATTTCTTCAAGTAATTCTTCCATTCGCTATTCTGTCTCCCTTTTAATGTTTTCTCTTCTCCTCACCTGCCCATCATCTCGCCCTGATACCCCTCCTTCTCTCTCTCTCCAATGGTCCACTCTGCTCTCTTACGACAATCCTTCTACTTCAGCCATTTACCTTTTCTGCCTATCATCTTCTAGCTTGTACTCCTTCCCTTTCCTCCACATGCTCGTTCTGCTTCTTCTTCATTTCCAGTCCTGATGAAGGGTCACAGCTTGAAATGTTGAGTCTTACATAGAACATAGAATAGTACAGCACATTACAGGCCCTTCGGCCCACAATGTTGTGCCAACACTCAAACCCTGCCTCCCATATAACCCCCACCTTAAATTCCTCCATATACCTGTCTAGCAGTCTCTTAAACTTCACTAGTGTATCTGCCTCCACCACTGACTCAGGCAGTGCATTCCATGCACCAACCACTCTGACTGAAAAACCTTCCTCTAATATCCCCCTTGAACTTCCCTCCCCTTAACTTAAAGCCATGACCTCTTGTACTGAGCAGTGGTGCCCTGGGGAAGAGGCACCGGCTGTCCACTCTGTCTATTCCTTTTAATATCTTGTACACCTCTATCATGTCTCCTCTCATCCTCCTTCTCTCCAAAGAGTAAAGCCCTAGCTCCCTTTACTTATTTTCATAGATGCTGCCTGACCTGCTGAGTTCCTCCAGCATTTTGCATGCATTACTATGAAAATACAATAAATGGCTTTTAACTAGCTTTATGAGGCACCAATTCACAAACAACTCCTCCTTCTAAATACCATTCTAATGCCCAATGTGATAAACTGGAAAACATTCCAAGTCACGTTAGCCACAACCTACTGGTGATTTGAATGCTATCATTCAAACTCCGACTATCTAGAATGCAAAATGGAAGAGTTTGACAGGAATTAAGTGTAGCCACATGACTTTTATAAGGACAGGAACACTAGTGAACATTGCATTGCAGAATCAGACAGGTTATCCAGTTGCCTTTCAGAAAACACTTACAGTAAACTTGTGCAGACACTTGCTCTCTATATAATAAGCAAATTTATGTTTAAGGTGCATTACTAAATCATAAGAAACAAGAAAAGTAGATCAGCTTTGAGGCTGATTTGACTACTGAACTGACCCAAAAAATATAGTCCAAAAATCTATCCTATTCTTGAATGTACAACTTTGCACCTGTAGCTTTGCAGAGTTGTGAATTTTGAAGATTCACAACCCACAAGAAATTTGTGGCTTTTAAAATTCAGCTTCAAAGACTTCAGAGGGCAGATTTCTACCCCCTTAAGGTTAAGCAAGTGGCTTCTTGCACAGATAATCATGTTGTAATAGCTCCTCCCTCACATACTACATACAGGTGAAAATAAGCTTAAAAGGTGATTAAATAGTATGATTTAACGTGTGGAACTAAGCGAACTGGATCAGATTGTCCCAGATTGATTGCCTAGGTTTGCCTGAACACAGCTGACAGTAATGTCACAATGACTTCGGTGCCTGGGCTTTTGATGAGGCATTCCAAAAGAGTCAGCAAAATTTCCTGCTGCTGTAACCTCAAGATGTGAGTCCTTTGCCAAATCACCAGATGTCTCTTTTTTAGCTCAAAGTAAACTGAACCTCCTACTCTGAATTTTACCTCCAGGGTTCACAATAGCAAAACTGTAAAGTAAAAAGACAAATAAATTAACAGAAAAATCAAAACTTAGTGACTCACTTCCTTCTTAACTCTTGGTGTCACCTTCAGTTTTAAGCTTTGACAGTCCACAAGGCTCCACGTAACTCTTACAACGTCAGTTTCTCGAATGTCAATCTGCAGCTGTGGAAACAAGAATAAAGTTACTGAAAGGTAGGTTGCTCTTATCCTGTTCCAAATTAGGATGTAGTTGCACAGGTCCACAACCCTTTATCCAAAATCCTTGGAGCCAGTTGCATTTCAGAATTCAGAATTTTTTGGATTTCAGAAAATTGGTAATTGCATTGATAATTGACCTGTCTCAGTGTGGGTGGACTTTAGGACCCGGGGGAGCTCCAGACCTACACACATCCTCCCGTATACTTTAACTCATCTCTAGATTACTTATAATACCTAATACAATGTAAATGCTATGTAAATAGTTGTTATACCGTATTGTTTAGGGAATAATGACAAGAAAAGAAGTCTGTACATGCTCAAACAATGAGCGCTGGAGAGAGAACTTCCGGGTTTTCCTGATCCACGCTCTTCTACAAATACTATTTCAGTTTATTTATAGAATAATATACTGATAAATGAAATAGTGGTATAATTATAGACCATAAATACACTAGTATATTTTATTTCCAACAAAAACATTCAATAAAACATAAAAATATACAGCTTCAAACGAACCGAATCAAACACATGGTAAATGACTTATTGGAATAAATGTAGAATGTAAATACTCTGGGACATTTACAGGTTCAAACTAAGCTAAATACATACAGGTACCTCTAGTTAAGTTGCATTACCTCTGGCAAACAAAGCTACATACTGTACAAGTACCTGATGGGCCAGGAACAGGATTCTCAAGTTATGAAGCAGCACTACAACAGACGGCATTGTTAAAGACTTCTTCGTGTGTCATCTTTCTTATTAACATAGATTTATATCTAATCAATCTCTCCCTAACTGAGCAAACTGCCATAATCTCTTGCTCACTGAAAAGTGCACGTTGTTCAAGGCCAGCAATTAACTGATCACACATTTTCACCATATTGTCTATGGGGATTTTTTCACCTGTGTTCACTATGTCATCATCATCACTACTATCTTCATGCTTATCTGTATTTAACACCATTTCAGCCTTTTCCCCATCATTCAAGGAATGCACAACAGGTGCATCATTGTCAATGTTCAGCATTTCTTCGATGTCAGCTTCCTCTAACTTATTTACACTTTCGTTCCATAACATTTTAGCATTAAGTTACAAGGTTTGATATCATCATCTTCTCATTAGTGACACGAAATCCTTCAAAGTCTTGACCTGTAGGTTCATTTACATCAAACATCGTTGTAGGCCAAAATCTGTGCCCAGCACGTGTAACCAGTACGAGCGCTGAGCCACAACTGACGTCTGGTGGCCTCTGCTAGTGCTGCCATATCACAGCTGAGGGACATCAGCTGTTGGCGCGCCAAACAAGCCTGGTTACGACACGCTCCACACTCCATGAAAGAAACTTTGGTTTTCGGATTTCAGAATTTTGGATAAAGGATTGTGGACCTGTACCGCAAATAGTAGTTTGCCATGGTCCTAATAACTGGAGACTGGAAGACCCAAGTTCTACTGGCTACCTCATGCAGCAGCAATAATGAGCAGTTACGGTTCACTGCCTCTGCTTGATCTCTCAATATTAACTGAAATGAACCAATTATACTATCCTTTCAAGGTGCCTCTCCTCTAGCTGTGATTTAGGACTGACCTCTCCTGATGCCAACTTTGTGAAAACAGGCACTTTGGCCTATGCTCTGTGCTGAACAGGACACCGAGGGAAATGATCAGCATCCCTCCATTCACTGCCTATCATTGTTGTTCCTTTTATACCTTGTGGTGCCGTAGGCATCGACACTTCTGTTAGCACTTTGTCTGTTCTTTAACCAGGCTGATTTGCTAGCTTGACGCTCAACCCAGTACAGATGGAGAGCATGCAAGGAACCAGCTGGATTCAAACTGGGACCACTTGCCTCGAAGTACAGTGCAGGTGCCACTATACCGCTGGCCGGCAAAGCGCCCATATAAATGCCCCTTAATCATTGCTATATCTGCCTCCACCACTTCCCCGGCAGCACGTTCCACGCATTTACCACTCATATGTAATAACAATTTTGCCTTGTAAATCTCCTTTTAAAATGATTTCATATTAAAGCAACGCCCATGTGCATTTGACATTTCCACCCTGATAATAAGCTTCTGTTTCCCTATCTGTGCCTCTCATAACCTTATATACTTTAATCAGGTCACACCCTGCCTCCTGCTCCAAAGAAAACCAAGTTTGTTCAATATTTTATTATTAATATTGTCTAGTCCAGGCAAAACCCACGTGACCATCTCCATCACCACATCCTTCCTGTGATATGACCTAATCATGGTTTTCTAGCATTTTCAACCACTTCTTGACTTTATACTGACTTTGGAGACTGTGAAGGCAAGCTCGCCATATACCTTCTTTACTACCTTATCTAGTTGTCTTTCCACTTTCACAGAGCTATGAACTTGGATCCCAAGACCCACCAGTACATTGATCCTCCTGGGTGTCCTGTCAATTGAGAAAGTATACTTTCCTCCTATGTTTGACCTCCTAAAATGCAACATCTCCATGGGATATATGGAAATATTGCCCATTTTTCCAATTAATTAATACATCAGTATCAATGGCTCCTCTTTTCCTCCCACCATATTTAACAAAGCTTCTCCAGAGGTTCTTGCCACAGCTCCCTCCTGTATACAGTACAGCATCCAGTAGTACAGCTTACTAGCTTGGTAGCCCTCATCTCATTCACTCTTCCTCCAGAACTCCACTGTGCCCCCATCCACTCTCCAACTCTGAGACACACCTTTATCCTGTAATGGTCACTTTTCACCTTTTATTGCTGTTGTTTTGCATATTTACACACCAACTTGTTTTGTTATAATAGTGCCAGTAATATTATGCTGTCCTACATAAATATGCACCTTGCAACTTACGTCAACCTGTCAGTCTTCAGGCCATGCCACTCAACCAGTTGTTCTAATATTACTTTGTGACATTTTATGCTGTATCATAACCACATATGCTGTGACCAAATGTGTGGTGTTTTGCACCTTGGCCCTAAAGGAACCATTTTCGTTTAGCTGTTTATATGTGAAAGGTTGAACTTGAACGACAATTTCAGGGGAACACCTGGAAGTTCAAAAGGCATGCCTTCAGCCTCCAATTCCATTCTCCTATTACTGATAACAACCTCAGCCGTTCCAAATATCTCAGACTGGAGCACAGCATTGGCTATCTTTGCCTGCAGATGATTTTCACGCTGCACAATAGTTGTTTAACAGTTACTATCTCCTTCTTGAAGGCAATTAGGGACGAGCAACAAATCGCCAATCAAAGTTCAACTAAATAGACTGTAATGCCTTGGATTAACCCTTGCTCCCTTTTTAACCGACTGAGCATTTGTGATCCACCATCTCTGGTCTTCAAAATAACACTTCAGCTATTTCCTTTGATCAGCCTGTGATGTATTTCCTCCAGGTGTGGCAATTTATCCACATTTAAAGCTAGGTGCTGCTGCATCCTTCCCTCATTAACAACATGCACCACCATCCAATATTTAAAACAATTCAAAAGTTCATCCTCTCTATCTTTGAATTAGCATCCCATTCACTATTCTACACTTCATTCTTATGTTAAAAAAACAACTGCATGTCAAATTAGTGTAAATTTAAACACAAAGACAATACTGATCGGTGTTACACTGCAATTGTTAGACCATACGCACATATGGCATAGGTGCAGGATTAGGCTACTCAGCTCAGTGAGTTTGCCATGCCATAATGGCTGATTTATTATCTCTCTCAACCTCATTCTCCTGTCTTGTCCCCAAAACTTTTTACTCCTTTATTAATCAAGAACTCATTAACATCCACTTTAAAATACCCAATGACTTGGCTTCCACTGCTCTCTGTAGTGATGAATTCCAAAGTTTCACCACCCTCTGGAGAAAAAAAGTTCCCCCTCATCTTTGTTCTAAAGGGATGCCCTTCTGTTTGGAGGCTGTGTATGGGCAGGTGTAACACCTTGGCTGTTTGCAGGAATAAGTGCCAGGAGAGAGGTTAGTGGGCAGGGATGAACGAAGAAACTAAGCACAGATCCCTGTGGAAGGCTGGGGTGGGGGTGGGGGGGGGTAAAGATATGTTCAGTGGTAGGATCCCTTTGGAGATGGTGGAAGTTGCAGAGAGTGACGTGTTGGATGTAGAGGCTCATGGGGTGGTAGGTGAGGATAAGAAGATCTCTATCACCGTTAGACAGCAGGAAGATGGGTTGAGTGCAAGTGTTTGGGAAATGGAGAAGATGTGGGTGATGGCAGTATCAAGGGTTTTAGCTCAAAAAGTCGACTGTATAGTCATTTCCATCCGTACTGCCTGACCTGCTGATTTCTCTAGCATTTTGTACGTGCTGCTTTGGATTTCCAGCATTTGCAGACTTTCTCGTGTAATGAATGAAAATTCCAATTTAATAATCAAAGGTTATATCTTGAAGGGATAATGATTTATGGTGAAAATTAAAGTCAACAATTTTCCCAGTAATATTCTAATGTTAAATAAAAGTCTCCCTACAATTATTGCAAAGACAATAGGCGTCCTTCAATGAATTAATGCTGCTTTAGACCATAGTACTGTGTCCTAGCTAAATATATTAAATTACATTCTATTTGTAGTTATCCAAAATGCACTTTGAAAATTAATGATGCCATTTGATTTGGCATGAGCAGTTGGTTATCCAAGTTGAATTCTTCATTTGGTGCTATAATCCTTTCTCGCTTCAAGATAAACAAGAAATAAAAACAAACAGCAATCTAAACTCAGTGGCCACTTTATTAGGAAAGGAGTGGAACCCAGTGTGATCTTTTGCTGCTGTTTTTGCATCCAGTTCAACTTTCAATGTGTTCTTCGGAGATACTTTTTTGCACACCACTGTTGTACTCTGACCATCATTGTTAGACAAGAAGGAGATACAGAAGGCACACACTCAGCAATTCAGGAACTGCTTCTTCCCCTCTGTCACGTGATTTCTAAATGACATTGAACCTATGAATGTCACTTTTTTATTATTTCTGTTTAGCAATATTTTTAGTTTAACTATTTAATATACGTACACTTCCTGTAATTTTTTCTCTATTTATTATGTACTTAATTGTAATGTTGCCACTGAGTTAACAAATTTCAAAACCTGTGCCAGTAATATTAAACCTGATTCTGACTGTAACGTGTGTTTATTTGAGCTACTGTCACCTTCCAGTCTGACCTCTCTCATTATCAAGATGCTTTCACCCACAGAAGAGCTACCCACTGGATACTTTTTGTTCTCTGCACCATTCTCTGTGAACGCTAGAGCCTGCTGTGTGTGAAAATCCCAGTTCAACAGTTTGAGCTACTCAAACCTCCCCATCTGGCACCAACAATGATTCCACAGACAAAGTTACTGAGATCATATTTCTTCCCCATTTTGACTTTTACTCTGAACAAGAACTGAACCTCTTGACCATGCCTGCAGGCTTTTATACATTGATTTGCTGCCACATGATTGGCTGATTGATATTTGTATTACTGAGCAGGTGTACAGGTTCACCTAATAGTGTATAATATAGTATTTTAAGAACATACGGAAACATTTCACAATCGTTTTATCATTGGAAAACAGAATGAACTTACAAATGTACTGGAACCTTCAGAGAATAGAATGGTGAGTACTTTTGTAAGATAAGTTATTTATTTGTGCAAAATGTCCTGTAATAGAAGAAAAGTGGCTAAAAATCAAGAACCCAGGAATTATTACTAAAGAAAAGAATTAAATCAAAAGTAGCAGTCCTGTTATTCTAGAATTAGTTTGAAAGAATAATGAAGAGAATTGTAAGCAAGATATACAAGTTCCTTATTATTTCAAATTTGCATTGCATTTATAATTAATGATCCAATATTCTTATAGCATATTATAAAATCTGATTCAAAGAAACCAAACTGAACCTCCACAAATCTACCAAGTTTGTGGAGGAGTAACCTTGTGTTGGCTTAAGAGTAAATTTTATTACTGAAGTACATATGTGGCACCATATACAACCCTACACTTTCCTGTGGGCATACTTAGCATATCTGTAGAATAGTAACTATAACAGGATTAATGGAAGATCAACTAGGATGCAGAAGACTGTGCAGATGTAAATATAAATAAATGGCAATAAATAACAAGAACATGAGATGAGTCCTTAAAATGAGATCATTGGTTGTAGGAACATTTCAATGATGGGGCAACTGAGTGTAGTTATCCCCTTCTATTCAAGAGGCTGATGGTTCAGGGCCAGAAACTGTTCTTTAACCTGGTGGTCCTAAGGCTTCTGTACCTTCTACCTGATGGCAGCAGTGAGAAGAGAGCACATCCTGTGTGGTGGGGAGCTCTGATCATGGATGCTGCTTTCCTTTGGTAACGTTTCATGTAAACGTACTCAAAGGTTGGGAGAATTTTACCTGTCAGATACTCGGCTGAATCCACTACCTTTTGTAGGATTTTCTGTTCAAAGGCATTGGTGTTTCCATACCAGGGCATGATGCAGCCAGTCAATATATTCTACACTGTACACTGAGAAGAAGGATGCTTATGTGAGAATGCTGTTCTTGGACAACAGTTCAGCATTCAACACCATTGTTCCATCCAGGCTTGTTAAGAAGCTCAGAGACCCTGCCTTAAGAGGCTTTGACCCTGCCTTGTGCAGCTGGATCCTGGACTTCCTGTCGGATTGCCAGTAGGTTGTAAGAGTGGGCTCCCTCACCTCCAACCCTCTGACTCTCAACACAAGAGCCCCTCAGGGCTGCATACCAAGTCCCCTCCTTTACTCCCTGTATACCAATGATTGAACCACCACCTACAGCTCCAAGCTGCTAATTAAATTTGGGACAACACTACATTGATTGGCCTTATCTCAAACAATAATGAGGTGACACACAGGGAAGAAGTCATCTCTCTGACACAGTGATGTCAAGAAAACAACTTCTCCCTCAATGTCGCAAAAACAAAGGCGCTGGTTGTGGATTACAGGAGGAATGGAGACAGGCTAGCCCCTATTGACATCAATGGGGCTGGGGCTGAGAGGGTGAACAGCTTCAAGTTCCTCAGCATCCACATCACCAAGGACTTCACGTACACACCAGCTGTGTGGTGAAAAAGGTACAGCAGTGCCTTTTTCACCTCAGACAGTTGAGAAAGTTTGGTATGGGCCCCCAAATCCTAAGAACTTTCTGCAAGTGCACAATTGAGAGCATCCTGACTGGCTGCATCACTGCCTGGTATGGGAACTGTACCTCCCTTAATCGCAGGGTTCTGCAGAGAGTGGTGCGGACAACCCAGCACATCTGTAGTTGTGAACTTCCCATGATCCAGGACATTTTTATACACCTTTGTAAAGGGCCCATAGGATCAATGGAGACCCAAGTCATCCCAACCACAATCTATTCCAGCTGCTACCATCTGGGAAGCGGTACCGCAGCATAAAAGCCAGGACCAACAGGCTTCGGGACAGCTTCTTCCACCAGGCCATCAGACTGATGGACTCTCGAGTGTAATCTATATTACATTAACTGTTCTATTTATTATAAATTATTATAAATTACTATGATTGCACATGGCACATCTAGATGGAGACATAACATAAATATTTTTACTCGTGTGTGAAGGATGTAAGAAATAAAGTCAATTCAGTTATCGAAGTTTGTCAAAATCTTAGATGTCATGCCAAATTTCCACAGACCCCTAAAGAAGTAGAGGCACTGCTGTGCTTTCTTCACAAGTGCATTTATGTGCTGGATCCAGGACAGGTCCACTGTAACTGTAATACTCAGGAATTTAAAGTTGCTGACTCTCTCCACCTCCAATCCCCCAATGTGAACTGACTCGTGGACCTTCAATTTCCCTCTCCTGGTCTAGAAACAGTTCCTTGGTCTTGAGAAGTTGTTGTGATGACACCACTCTTTGCTGATTCATCACCACCTTTGATTTGGCCCACAGGTGGAGTCATCGGCAAAACTGAATATGGCATTGGAACCATGCTTAGCCACACAGTCATAAGTGTACAGAAAGTAGAGCAGCAGGCTAAACACAGCCCTCTGGCACACCCGTGTCGACAGAAATCGTGGAGGAGCTTTTGTTGCCAATCCAAACTGGCTGGGATCTGGAAGTAAGGAAATCCAGGATCCAAATGCACAAGGAGGCATTGATGGCAAGGTTTTGAAGCTGCAATCATCTGCAAAGTAGCAGGTTTTTGCTTCTGCGCATGGTTACTTTGCAGGTTAGACGATATAGAAGCATGTCAGTGCATACGGTGTAACTTGCAGAAAGTCCTGCACTATTCTGTAACGGTTGGTAAGAATGCATTGAGAATATTGTCAATAATTCTGGTCACCATATGAAAGGAAGCATGTGATTAAGTTAGAGAGGGTACAGAAAATATTGATAAGTATGTTACTAATAATGGATGGCTTGAGTTATAAGAGACTAGACAGTCTGGGGTTCTTTTGCCAATAAATAAGGAGGCCAAGGGGCAACCTGATAGGGATTTACAAAAATCATAAGGCAAGTGGCCACAGTCATTTTCAAAGAGTAAGTGAGTCTAAAATTGGAGGGTACAGGTTTAAGATCAGAAGAGGAAGACTTAAAGGGGAATATTTTTTCATACAATATGGAACAAGCTTCCAGAAGGTACAATTACATTTAAAAGACATCTGAACAGATTTATAAATAGGAGAGGTTTAGAAGGACATGGGCCAAATGCAACTTGCACAGAAATGCACTTTGGTCGGCATGGATGAGTTGGGTCACTTTGTGCTTTTTGACTCCAAATTTTAAGAAGATCATAATCCAGCAACTTGGTATTCAAAACAACAAAACTAGGTTACATATCAGTAAATTAGATTTATACCATTCGGCATAAATTCTAAATATAATGAACCACTGTAAATACCGTTGGAGTGAATATGGCTAACAGCGTAATTTAGTGACATGCAGGAATTTCATTTTGTTTCACCAAAAATGAGCAAAACAAAAGCAATACCAAAAAGTGGAATATTGCAAACTCCCAGTTATCTGGTGTTTATGCATCTAGAATTCACATGTATTTTTTATTTTGTATTTTTGTAATATGTATTCGCATCTAGAATTCTTAAAAGCTTTTAAGAATATTAAGCAATTTCATAAAAAGACATTTTTAGTTTATTTATTTTATAAATAAGGGAAGTAAGACCAATTAGCAGTAACAGCTTCTTTAAATATTTAGTACTTCCTCTGACCGCCATTCACTTGTTTACTTTTGCATTAGTAGTATTTATCCTCAAAAATAGAAATACAGTGTGAAACATTATTTTCAAAAGGGTAGGGATACTGGCAATTGTTTTACAGCTTCAAACATAGAACATGAATGCTTGATGTACAATCTTTTTATTTAAAAACAGTTCTCATTTAAACAGCTTACGCATACAATTGGTATTCCCTATTCCGTCAGGGATGCCAGATGTTTGGAAATATACTGTACAAAGTAAAAAGTGACATTAAATTTTACTTGAAAGAGCACAGACGTGGTTTAAATAAGTGCCATTTTTTGTAAGTGTTTCACCTTGTACAAGCTGGCAGTAGAGGCAATGCATCAAAGATACTAAATGCCTTGTTGAGACAAGTGATGATGTGATAATGGCACTGCAACTCAACGACAAGGGCTGATGATTTTGCAGTCACGCAACTGTAGGAAAGATCTATATATTAAGATACAGCACAAAATAGGCCCTTCCAGCATTTTGAGCTGCGCTGCATGGCCCAACAATCCCCAAATTAACCCTAGCCTACTCAAGAAACAATTTACAATGACCAATTAAGCTACCAACTGGAACATCGTTGAACTGTGAGGAAACAGGAGCACCCAGAAGAATACACACAGTCACGGGGAGAACATACAAATTCTTTACAGGCAGCAGCGGGAATTGAACCCTGGTCATCTGTACTGTAAAACGTTGAGTTAACTATTACACTACCATGCACAGGAATATCAGCTCAAATATAACAAAAATATCTAAGAAAAATTTGATCCATGCAAATACTTGATGTAAATTAATTTAAACGTTAATGGTATTAGAAAAATTAGAACATAGAAATCTACAGCACATTACAGGCCCTTCAGCCCATAATACTGTGCTGACCATGTAACCTACACTAGAAACTGCCTAGAGTTTCCCCTACCCCATAGCCCTCTATTGTTCTAAGCTCCATGTACCTATCCAAGAGTCTCTTAAAGGACTCTATCGTATCTACCTCTATCAGTGTCGCTGGCAGTGCATTCCACACACCCACCACTATGTAAAAAAAGTTACCTCTGACATCCCCCTTGTACCCACTTCCAAGCACCTTAAAACTATGTCTCCTCGTGTCAGCCATTTCAGCCCTGGGAAAAAGCCTCTGGCTATCCACACAATCCATGCCTCGCATCATCTCATACACCTCTATTAGGTCACCTATCAATCTCCGCTGCTCCAAGGAGAAAAGGCCAAGTTCACTCAACCTATTCTCATAAGGCATGCTCTCTAATTCAGGCAACATCTTTGTAAATCTCCTCTGCACTCTATAGTATCCACATCCTTCCTGTAGACTCTTAAACTCAACCCATGGTTGATAAAGGCAATCACACCATATGCATTCCTAACAAAACTGTCAAACTGCACAGCAGCTTTGAGTGCCCTATGGACACGGACCCCAAGATCTCACTGATCCTCCACACTGCCAGGAGTTTTACCATTGACATTATATTGTCTTCAAATTTGACCTACTGAAATGAACCACTTCACAATTATCTCGGTTGAACTCCATCTGCCACTTCTCAGCCCAATTATTCATCCTATCGATGTCCTGCTATAACCCCTGAAAACCCTCCAGACTATCCACAACACCCCCAATTTTTGTGTCATTAGCAAACTTACTAACCCACCCTTCTACTTCCTCATCCAGGTAACTTATAAAAATCACAAAGAGGGGTCCCAGAACAAATTCCTGCTGAACACCACTGGTCACCGTCCTTTATATACAAACCATCTACAACCACCCTTTGCCTTCTATGGGCAAGCCAATTCTGGATTGACAAAGCAAAATCTCCTTGGATCCCATGACTCATTACTTTCTGAATGAGCCTTGCATGGGTAACCTTAAGGTGCCTTACTGAAATCCATATACACTGCATCCACTGCACTACCTTCATCAACGTGTTTTGTTACATCCTCAAAGAACTCAAACAGACTCATAAGGCATGATCTGCCCTTGACAAAGCCATGCTGACTATCCCTAATCAGATTATGTCTCTCCAAATGCTCTTAAATCCTGCCTCTCAGGATCTTCTCCAACAACTTGCCCAGCACTGAAGTAGAACCAACTGGTCTATAATTTCCTGGGCTATCTCAACTCCCTTTCTTGAACAGCGGAACAACATTTGCAACCTTACAATCCTCTGGTACTTCTCCAGTCCCTATTGATGATGAAAAGATCATCACCAAAGGCTCAGCAATCTCCTCCCTCGCTTCCCACAGTAGCCTGGGGTATATCTCGTCCAGTCCAAGCGACTTACCGTAAATTCCGGACTACAGAGCGCACCTGATTAAAAGCTGCACGCTCTAATTTTAGAAAGAAAATCAATTTTGTACTTGTACAGGCCGCACCGGATTTTAAGCCGCAGGTGTCCCACGTTGTAATATGAGATATTTACACAGAAAGATATTACACGTGAGGATTTTTTAACTTTTATTTAAATCCGTATGGTAACATAAACAAATACATATTGCAAATGCTTTTTTCGAACAGTGCCTGTAACACAGCTACTTTTAAATATACCTACATATCGGTAACACACAAATTACGTTGTGTATACTTTTTTACTGAACAGTGCACGAGCAACATTCCAATATCTCCTAACGACTGGTAAAAAAATATATATACTGCAGCCTACCAGGAAAAGTTATTGATCGCCTTTAACTTAAAAGCTGCATCATATGCTTTTCTTCGAGTGTTTTCCATGTTTTGTTTTGTTTTTTTTTTAATAATTTTTTATTGCATTTTTAAATGATTACAAAGTATGAAAAAAACAATGTATATAACCCATACCCCCTCCCCTTAACCCCTCCCCCCTAACTGCCCCATAGAAAAAAAAAAGAAGAAAGAAAGAAAGAAAGAAAGAAAGAATGAATGAATGCCTGGTGGTTGGAAGATCTCCACATGCTCCATGGAATTCGTAATAATTTTAATATGTATATTTATTTCTTTCCCCTAATAACCAATTGTTTCATCTTCAAAGCATCTATATATTTAATCCTGTCTTTTGTAAATAAGGTGTTTTCCATGTTGATGAGCGTGAGTACAAATGACAGATTTACAATAATTTAATTGTGAAAGTGCGCTTGATTTATCGTACAATTTCATTGGACCTCTGTGAACTACTCATCAATTTTATTGGTCTTGCTATGATCCCAGCCCCCTCCTTTGTGAGAATCGCAAGAGCACCCGTCGAGGGGGGGGGGGGGGTCAGTAGAGAGAGAGAGAGAGAGAGAGAGAGAGTCACGAATCCCGTAACTGGAGAACTTACCAGCAAAGATAGAGAGGTCCGTTGAAGTCTGATGTCACTATTTTCAAATGTTTTTATTGATAAAGGGACACAAAAGTAGGGTTAATACAAACATTCAGAGACAATAGTCGCTGTTGTTATTCTGTATCCCTGGTGGGACCTGCAATTTGACACGTTTCTCTCTCTCTCTCTCTCTCCCCGACTGGGTCTACTGACCCCCCCCCCCCCCAACCTTTCGACGGGTGCTCTTGTGATTCTCACAAAGGAGGGGGCTGGGATCATAACAATACAAATTGCACGTTCCACCCGGGATACAGAATAAGGCGACAGCGACTATTGTCTCATGGAGACCACGTGAAAAGCCCTCGGGCAAGGTGGGCTGGTTGAGAGAGAGACTGCATCATCCCAACCTGACTGACTCCTGCGACCCCGTGAGGAAGTATAAAGGAGAGTCTCAGGGGGACAGCCCCCTCAGACGCACCAAGAAGACACGAGAGGGTGGTCCCGCAGCAGCGGGAAGCCATTCTGAAGGAAGCCACGTGCGTTAGATTCCGGGATTGGAATTTGTGGCTGGAATCACAGGTAACCGCTTTTAACTAACATCGGGGAGAGGAAACCAACGCTCCCCCGATTTCACGGAAGATTCATCAAGACTCGGCAAGTTCTTTCTCTTCTCCCCCAATCTCTCTCTCTCGGTTGCCCCACGTGAAACCCAGCGATTTCCAACGGGCTGAGGCCAGCAGACTTTCTGAGTGACTTTTATATTTCCAACGGACAATCTATTAACCCCTAGACAACAGCAGAGCTCACTTAATGATGAGTATTACTATACCCGCGCTTTAGGT
The DNA here is from genome assembly GCF_030144855.1 of Hypanus sabinus. Taxonomy (NCBI): domain Eukaryota; kingdom Metazoa; phylum Chordata; class Chondrichthyes; order Myliobatiformes; family Dasyatidae; genus Hypanus; species Hypanus sabinus. The sequence goes on along the minus strand of NC_082709.1, from coordinate 168,184,098 downwards.
TGAGTGTTGACGATGTGCACTATCTGAATGTATGTATTAACCCTACTTTTGTGTCCCTTTATAAATAAAACGTTTGAAAATAGTGACATCAGACTTCAACGGACCTCTCTATCTTTGCTGGTAAGTTCTCCAGTTACGGGATTCATAACAGTCTACTGTTACTAGGCAAAATGTTTTTGGCGGCATGAAAAAAAACATGCATTAGCTGCACCGTAGTATAGGCCGCAGTGTTGCTGCAGTGTTCAAAGCGTGGGAAAAAAGTAGCGGCTTATAGTCCGGAATTTACGGTATCTAACTTAATACCTTTCAACAGCTCCAGCACATCCTCTTTCTTGATGTCTATACACTCAAGTGTTTCAGTCCACTATAAGTCATTCCCACAATTGCCAAGGTCCTTTTCACTGGTATATGTTAAGTACCTCTGCTACCTCCTCCGGGTTTCCATGCACATTTCCACTATGGCACCTGATTGGTCCTATTCTCACATGGTTCATCCTCTTGCTCTTCACATACTTGTAGAATGCCTTGGGGTTTTCCTTAATCCTACTTGCCTTCTCGTGGTCCTTTCTGGCTCTCCTAATTCCATTCTTAAACTCATTCCTTGTCATTTTCTAGAGCTCTAACAGTACCTAGTTTCTTGAACCTTTCATAAGCTTTTCTTTTCTTCTTAACTAGATTTTCTACATGCCTTGTACACCATGGTTCTTTTACCTTACCATCCTTTTCCTGCATCAATGGAACATACCTATGCAGAATGCCATGCAAATGTTCCCTGAACATCTGCCACATTTCTGCTGTGCATTTTCCTGAGAATATTTGCTCCCAATTTATGTTCCCAAGTTCCTGCCTGATAGCATCATATTTCCCCCTACCTCAATTAAATGTTTTCCCAAATTGTCTGCTCCTATCCATCTCCAGTATTATGGTAACAGAGATAGAGTTATGATCACTACCTCCAAAATGCTCTCCCTCCGAGAGATCAGACACCTGACCAGGTTCATTTTCCTATACCAGATCAAGTACAGCCTCTCCTCTAGTTGGCTTATCTACATATTCAGTCAGAAAACCTTCCTGAACACACTTAACAAACTCCAACCCATCTAAACCTCTTGCTCCAGGGAGCTGCCAGTTAATATTAGGAAAGTTAAAATGACCCATCACAACAACCCTATTATTGCACCATTCTAGAATTCGCCTCCCTATTTGCCTCCCTTGATGTCTTTATTACTATTGGGAGGTCTATTTAAAAAAAACACCCAGTAGAGATATTGCCCCCTTCCTGTTTCTGACTTCCACCCACAATGACCCAGCAGACAATCCCTCCATGACTTCCTCCTTTTCTGCAGATATGATACTATCTCTGATTAGCAGTACCAATCCACCATCTCTTTTGCCTTCCACCCTGTCCTTTTTGAAACGTCTAAAGCCCGTAACATTCAGCAGCCATTCCTGCCCCGTGACACTGGTCTCCAATGGCCACGTCATCATATTTCCGCATGTCGATCTACATGGCTCGTCCACCTTGTTTATGATACTCCTTGCATTAAAATAGATATATCTCAAACCATCTGGCTGAGTGCAATAGAAAATAACTTGACTTATTTCTGGAACATTACTGCTGTATTATGGAAAATTATGCACAAGGTGGAAAAAGAAAAGCAGGAAAATAAGAGGCAAAATAAATGCTGGTTTAGCAGCAAACCATGAAACATTCCCTTCCACCAAGGAGACTTCCATGAAACAATAACAATACTGCAATACTGCATAGAATTTTTCAAACTGTACCTCAATATGAAGTGGAGACACTTGGACATTGAAGGATTCCATTCCCATAGCAACAGGTGACTCCTGTGTCACAGAGATGGAAAATTGGGTGTAGTCTCCAGTCACTAGGCATCTGAACACCTGAAAACAATTTCACAAGTTTATTGTGGAGCCTGTGCCAGTTCAGGACATTATACATCGACAAGCAAATGATTCACAGGTTAGTTACAAATAGTACACCAACTACATTAGTCCAAAATGATTAATCACCCAATGATTCCTTTTTTAAAAAAGAAAACGCAGGTAGTTTTGTCTGACACTGTTCATCACCTGCAAATTCCAGCACAAGCTGGTGTGAGCCTCTTCAGTCAATTTCTGGTCCCACTTATCCAGCTGTACGCTAGGCATTGCTCATGCACAAGCCAAGGAAAGGAGCTCAGTGGAACATGTTAAAGCCAAAGTCAAATTTATTGTCAGGTGCCAAGTACGTGTATACACCATGCAATGAAAGACTTCCTCGAGAAGCATCAGATAAATGATATCCACAAGAAAAACAAATTAACAACCATAAATTGTGCAAATTTATACAAGAACACAATTGGTAAAATAAAGTCCAATGCAGTGCAAAGTGGTCATAGTGTTGCTATAGTGAGGTAATAATTAGAATTGCACAGGTTGGTTCGAGAAGAAAATAGTTGACGGGAAGCAGCTGTTCGTGAACCTGATGGTGTGGAATTTCAGGAGTCATGAGCCCTGCAGTCCTCACACGTGTATTTGCTAATTATCATCTTCTCTATAGTTATTAAGCCCTTGTACTTTCTGTTGGTCAAGTTCATTTTGACTGGCATGGGTTTTCAGTGTACTGCACTTATTGAAAGCGGATTCCAAATTAGCGCAGGTCCTTGTGTGCTTCGAGAAGGATTCGTCTCAGAGTTGCTTGGACAAGCAACTGAAGTTCATTTGAAATTCCCATGAGTAAACTCGTTTCTGTCTTTACATGGGAGTCTGTCATTCATCTGCACCTGAGTTTAGTCATTTGACAGTGCACACCGTGACATCAGTCTTATGCACCTCCTTCCCAATGACAGCCACAAAAAGATGGCATGACCCAGAATGTACATGGTCTTTGATGACCAACGCTGTTGTTCTGAGGCAGTGCCTCATGGAGATACTTTCAACAGTGGGAGAGATTTCCCTGTGATGTGTTGGGCTGAGGCCACTACACTGCAACATATTTTCCTGGGTGTTTGAGCCGCTGTTCCAGACCACGTTGCAACCACTTAGTGGAGCCATCAGAACTAGAGAAGTTAGCCAAGCCTCCACATTGCAGGTAAAAGGAGATAATTGTGGATCAGTAGATAGCAATTGAACCTGAAACCTTTTGATTGGAAGACTGTTCCAGCAACTGAAATCAATTTCAAAAGCAAAAGCTGGTCCAAATGAGAGACATCCAAGGTTGAGGAATGTACAGAAGAAATTACAGAGTTCATTCCCTTAATCTTCCAAGTATTTATAGATTAGGCACATTACTCAAAGTCTGCAATACTATAACTGTTATAACCCCTTAAAAAAATGTAGCATGGGAACATTCTTTGTAATTAGATCAACTACATTCTCATCCAATATATATATTAATGTGTGCTTTTCTTACTGGAGGTCTGTAATCATTGTAAGTGAGTGTGCATGTGTGTGTGTGTATATATATATATATATATACACATATACAGACACACACACACCATCAACCAGGGCAGCCACTTATTTGGGACAACTCTTAAAAGAACAAAAACTAATTGACAAAATGGCCAGAATTCCCTTTGTTTATTTGGGACACTATATTGCTTAATTGAGACAGGAGAGTGTTGCTGAACAGCTTCTAACTAGCATTAGTTGCAAGCACTTGTGACCATGCTTAGAGCGAACAGTTTTTAAATAATATCACTTGCACCTGTTTTCAGCTCAAAAAGCATTGAATTTTGTCACTGACAGTTAGCAAAAAATAAGTAGCAAGACAATTCAGAACTGCTTTGCTCACTGTGGTTTCAAGCATTCATGCTTGGAGTTGCCAGAAACAGCCGAGAGTGAAAATGAAATGATTTTACTACTTCAACAAGTTAGGAACTACAAAGAATTTTTATATTTTTTATAAATTTTATACTGTGGCCTTTCCGTGAGCTTGAATCAGTCTGACCATTCTCCTGTGATCTCTCTCATTAACAAGATGTTTCAACTTTAAACTACCACTCATTGGATTATTTTTTGCACCAATCTCTGTAAACTCTAGACTGTTGTGCATGAAGATCCCAAGAGATCAGCAATTTCGGAGGTATTCAAACCACACTCTCTGGTACCAACAATCATTCTACAGTCACTTAGATCACATTTCTTCCCCCTTTTCTGGTGTTTGGTCTGAACAACAACTGAATCTCTTGACCATGAGGTTTTATGCATCAAATTGCTGCCACATGAATGGCTAATTAGATGTTTGCATTAGTGAGGTGTATGGGTACCTAATAAACTGGTCACAGAGCATATCGCTATTAGCAAAAAGTTATCCACTAGACTGGAAGCTGCGATGCAGTCAATTGCTGTTCACACAGGTCACTGATGCAAATACATATTGACCTAATTGATGACTTCAAGTGGTTTTTGGAGTTATCCCTTGAAGTGTATCACAAGCTATGAAAAGCAGAGATGATCCTAATGGGATCAATGTTAAGCATGTGGTTAGAAGAGCAAATTCAACGGTTGGTACCACTGAGTTTGCTGATGGTCCAGCATAAAAACTGAAATAAGATCATTAAGACATAGGAGCAGAATTAGGCTATTTGACCTCAGGAGTCTGCTCTGCCATTCCGTCATGGCTGATATATTATCCCTCTCAACCACATTCTCCTGTCTTCTCCCCGTAACCTTTAACAACCTTACTAATAAAGAATCTATCAAATGTTGGCTTTAAATATACTAATGATTTGGCCTCCACAGCCATCTGTGGCAATGAATTCCACAGATTCACCATGCTCTGGCTAAAGAAATTCCTCCTCACCTCTGTTCTAAAGGGATGTCCCTCTTTTCTGAGACTGTGCTCCCCATTATAGGAAACATCCTCTCCACATCCATTCTATCTAGATCTTCATGAGAAGCATGAAAACAACCTTGGTGGGGGGGGGGGGCTGCAAGGGGTGGTGGTGATGGACCCTCTGAAAGCTCTAACACACTTAAGCCCAGCCAGAGCTAGTTTGAATGTCTCAAGAAGCATACGATCTGGAAAATATTTACTTTGCAGGGGTGGGAGCCATTGAAGGCATCATGGCAGCAGAAAGTTTTCCAAAGAAGCCAAAATAAATCATTAAAGTAGCTACTCTTTCCAAATGTCTCCAGAATTAATAAAAAAACAAGGTTTAGAAAGGTATCAGAATTTTAGATGGTGGAATGGCCTGCAGTTCCATGCTACTTCACGAAGTAAAACTAAGGGCATATCTATCTTTATTAAATCTAATATATTTACTCAAGAGGATATTGAATCAGATTCTAATGGTAGATTTTTAATTGTTAAAGGAGTGATTTGTAATAGAAAGGTAGTTTTAGTTAATTTGAATGGTCCCAATTTAGATGATCCTTCTTTTTTTTTTAAAAAAGTATTTGCTCTATTGCCAGAATTAAATGAGTATATGTTAATAAAGGGTGGGGATTTCAACTGCTGTTTAAATCCTAAGATTGATAAGAGTTCAACTAATTCGCGACTTCTAAACCGCTCTGCATCAGTTATCAACTCCTTTTCGATCGATTTTGTGTTGATCGAATTATGGAGGCATTTACACCCTGATAATAGAGAATATTCCTTCTTTTCACATGTCTACAAAAAATATTCGAGGATTAAATATATTATAATTGATCCCCGCCTTTTGCCTAATGTTACAAACTGTGAATATGACGCTATTGCTAAATCTGATCACGCGCCTTTGAGTTTGTCCTTTGAATTTGACGATGTCATTTTTGTCCGTCTTTTTGTCTCAGACTTTATTGCAAAAGTCTGATTTTATCAGTTTTATTGAAAGCCAAATAAAAGATTTTTTTTCTTTTTAATGATATAGGAGGTATGTCCAAATTAATTATATGGGATACATTCAAAGCATTTTTACGTGGTCAGATTATTTCTTATTCAGTCAAACTCAAAAAACAGACAAAGCAGAATTAGATAAAATTTCAAAACAAATTAAAGATTTAGACAATGTCTATGCGGTTTCCCCTAATATTGACTTATTTTAAAAAAGTGTGGAACTTCAATCACAATATAATCTATTATTAACTGATCCAATCGAAGGTTATCTACTTAAGAGCCAATTTTATATGTTTGGAGATAAAAATAATAAATTACTTGCATTTCAATTAAAATTGGCTGGAGCCAAAAGGCAAATTTTGAAAATTCATAGAAAGGATGGTACCTTGGCTCAGGAATATGAAGAAATCAATAAAATTTTTCAAGATTTTTATACTGAACTTTATAAATCTCAATCTTCAGTAGACTCTTCTGAAATGAATGCTTTTTTACGAAAGATTGTTTTCTCTAAAATTTCTGCTGAGGATCAAAAAACTCTTGATGCCCAAATTACTGAATCCGAAATACATAAAGCTATTTTCCAATGCAATCTGGTAAGGCCCCAGGACTTGATGGTTATCCTGTAGAATTTTATTTAAAAATTGGAAAACTGCTTTCTCCATACATGTTGGAGATGTTTAAAGATTCTTTTGTGAGAAGTGACTTACCCTCTACTTTCCATGAAGCTTCTATTCCTTTAATTCTCAAAAAGGATAAAGATCCTACTGATTTTGCCTCATACAGACCTATTTCATTATTGAATGCTGATGCTAAGATTCTCTCAAAGATAATGGCCAATCGGTTGGAGAATCTTCTGGGTAAAATCATTTTTAAAGATCAAACAGGCTTTATAAATGGTCATTATTCTTTTTCAAATGTTCAGAGATTATTTAACATTATATATTCACCCTCTTCTAAAACTCCACAATGTGTTATATCTTTGGATGCTAAAAAAGCATTTGATTGAGTTGAATGGAAATATTTATTTAATGTTTTAGAAAAATTTGGTTTTGGTATTAATTTTAATAATTGGATTAAAATGATCATATAAAGCTCCTGTTGCTACTGTTGTCACTAATAACTGTAGGTCTCCTTTTTTTCAGCTATCACGGGGAACAAGACAAGGTTGTCCATTAAGTCCTTTGTTATTTAACTTAATATTAGAACCCCTTGCTATCGCTCTTTGTGAAGCTAGAAATATTCATGGGATTTTTATGAATGGGACCATGCACAAGATTTCTCTTTATGCTGATGATTTATTGGTATATATATCTAAGCCTGACGAATCTATTCCTGTTTTGCTAAAATTATTTGACAAATTTGGAGATTTTTCAGGATATAAAATAAATTTTGGTAAAAGTGAATTACTTCCTTCAAATGAATCTGTCTCTATATATGATAACATTCCTTTCAAAGTTATGGATTCTTTTAGATATTTAGGTATCAGAATTACAAAAAAAAAGGATCTTTATAAAGCTAATTTTCCTCCATTAGTGGACTCTATGAAGTACTCATTTAGTAGATGGAGCCCACTTACATTTTCACTTGTTGGTCGTATTCATATAGTTAAAATGATGATTTTACCGAAATTTTTATACTTATTTCAGAATATTCCTGTTTTTTTTTTGACTAAGAAATTTTTTGATCGGATTGATTCTATTATTCTATCTTTTATTTTGGATAATAAAAGACCAAGGATCAGTAAAAATCATTTACAAAAATTGAAAAAGAACGGAGGTCTCGCTTTGCCTAATCTAAGAATGTATTATTGGGTGGTTAATTTGTGATACATGTCCTTTTGGTTATATTGGGATGATAGGAATGATCGGCCAATTTGGATAGACCTGGAACTGAGAGCTGTGAAACAGCTTTATTTAACTTTGTTATTAGGAGTTGCTCTACTTATACAATTAGCTAAAGTTGCTAATTTAAATTTATATCCTGTGGTTAAGCAGTCTTTACAAATCTGGCTCCAGTTCTGCAATTTTTTTAATCTCAAAAAATTTAAACTTTGTAGTATAATTTATCGTAATTACTTTTTTAAACCTTCCTGGAGTTATCCAATATTTTTACTTTGGAAAAATAAAGATATTAAGTCTTTTGTCAATAAATATTCTCTTTCATATTTATATTTTTTACAATATCTTCAAGTTAGACATTTTTTACAAAAATATTTTAAGTAATTTTCCTTATATTTTGGAGGCTGACTTGTTAGATACTTTCATGAATATGAACCCCTTGATGAAAGGTTCTAATGGAAGAATTTATAATTTATTATTACAATGGGATCAGCGTCCTTTACTTAAGATTAAACAGGATTGGGAGCAAGATCTCAATTTGACTTTTATATGGGAGGATTGGACACGGATTCTGAAGTTGGTTAACTCTTCGTCGGTCTGTGCTAGTCATTCACTGTTTCAATTTAAAATTGTACATAGTTACCATTGGACAAAAGAGAGACTTTCTAAAATATATCCCAATGTTGACAAGTATTGTGATAGATGTAAAACTGAGATAGCCACACTGACACATATGTTCTGGTCATGTCCTATATTAAAACTGTTCTGGAAGTCAGTCCTTTCGACAATTTCTAAAGCACTTAGAATCAATTTACAACCTAATAAATCGACTGTGCTTTTTGGAATAATTCCTCAAAATATTCATGGTATTTCTCTGTCTGACCAACATGTTATTGCATTCAACAACACACACAAAATGCTGGTAGAACATAGCAGGCCAGGCAGCATCTATAGGGAGAAGCGCTGTCAACGTTTTGGGCCGAGACCCTTCGTCAGGACTAACCGAAAGGAAAGATAGTAAGAGATTTGAAAGTAGTGGGGGGAGGGGGAAATGCGAAATGATAGGAGAAGACCAGAGCGGGTGGGATGAAGCTAACAGCTGGAAAGGTGATTGGCGAAAGTGATACAGAGCTGGAGAAGGGAAAGGATCATGGGACGGGAGGCCTCAGGAGAAAGAAAGTGGGGAGGGGGGAGCACCAGAGGGAGATGGAGAACAGGCAAACAACTAAATATGTCAGGGATGGGGTAAGAAGGGGAGGAGGGGCATTAACGGAAGTTAGAGAAGTCAATGTTCATGCCATCAGGTTGGAAGCTACCCAGCCAGTATATAAGGTGTTGTTCCTCCAACCTGAGTTTGGATTCATTTTGACAATAGAGGAGGCCATGGATAGACATATCAGAATGGGAATGGGACGTGGAATTAAAATGTGTGGCCACTGGGAGATCCTGCTTCTTCTGAAGGACCGAGCATAGTTGTTCAGCGAAACGGTCTCTCAGTCTGCGTCGGGTCTCACCAATATATAAGAGGCCACACCGGGAACACCACACCAGCTGACTCACAGGTGAAGTGTCGCCTCACCTGGAAGGACTGTCTGGGGCCCTGAATGGTGGTGAGGGAGGAAGTGTAAGGGCAGATGTAGCACTTGCTCCATTTACAAGGATAAGCGCCAGGAGGGAGATCGGTGGGAAGGGATGAGGGGGACGAGTGGACAAGGGAGTCGTGTAGGGAGCGATCCCTGCAAAAAGCAGAAGGTGGGGGGGGGGGGGGAAAGGAAAAATGTGTTTGGTAGTGGGATCCCGTTGGAGGTGGCAGAAGTTACGGAGAATTATATGTTGGACCTGGAGGCTGATGGGGTGGTAGGTAAGGACAAGGGGAACCCTATCCCGAGTGGAGTGGCAGGTGGATGGGGTGAGGGCAGATGTGTGGGAAATGTGTTACTGCATTTGTTACATTGATAGCTAGGAGGGCCATTTTGTTGAAATGGAAGGAAATATCTGCTCCTACTTTGTCACAATGGTTCTCTCAAGTGATGCTGTGTCTCAGTTTGGAGAAAATTAGAAGTCGAACCTTTGAACCTTTATTTGATTTTGAGAAGAGATGGGGCTCATTTGTACGTTATTATCATTTCAGTTAACTGATAGATTTCCTCCATGATCTAAGTGTAAATTTTGTTTTGTTATGTTTTTTCTTCTTGTTGGCGGTTTGATGTTTATTTTTAGAAGCTTTCTATAAGACACATGGCTCCGGGGTTGTGCCCTCAATGGGTTCTTTTTTTTTCCCCCTCACTTTTCTTGCTCAGTAGGGGTTTTTTTTTTAATTCACAAGTATTTTCAATCTTTAAGATAATTTTTTTGAGGCATTGTAAATGTTGTTACTTCGATGTACCTGTGTTATTGTTGAATAATAATAATAATAAGATTTGAAAAGAGAATACAAACTAACCTGTACTTCCGTCAAATACAAACCAATGGTCGACATCTGAAAATTACTGCATACATCAAGTGTGGAGCTTTTAATCACAAATGGTACCATGTCGAACATAAAAGTGAAACCTTCCCCCAATTCCCAGACTGAGAAACTCTGATGAATATTTCAGTCCCCATCAAAATCACAACAAATCAAGTCAATGAGAATACTGTTACACACAGACACTGCACGGTACTCACCAAGTGTTGTTCTGATTTGACAACGTTGGTAACACGACTAAGAGTCAGTGGTGATGAAGACAGAGCTGCATTATCAACAGTCAGCTGGAATGAACTCTGAAAAGAAATAGTGGAAATAAAATTACTCAGCATCAGTTCCCCAAAGTGCAAACTATCATGGACAGAAAAGTCAAATTGCAAACTCCAACACTGCTAGCATAAGAGTACAATTAAAAGACAATGCATGCTGTAAACGAGTAATTTAAAAATTGTATGTAAAATGTTTAATATGCAATACATACACTCAGAGGCCAGTTTATGTACACCTGCTCATTAATGCAAATATCTCATCAGCCAATCATGTGGCAGCAACTCAATGTATAAAAGTATGCAGACACGGTCAGGAAGTTCAATTGTTCAGACCAACTATCAGAATGAGGAAGAAATGTGATCCAAGTGACTTTGACTATGAAATGATTGTTGGAGTCAGGCAGGGCGACTTCAGTCTCTCAGAAAATCCTGATCTCCTGGGTTTTCATGCACAACTGTCACAACTATCTCTAGAGTTTACAGAGAATGGTATGAAAAACAAAAAAAAATCCAATGAGTGGCAGTTCTGTCAGCAAAAGCACCCTAGTGAGAGAGATCAGAGAATAGGCAGACTGGTTCAAGCTGACAGAAAGGTGACAGTAATTGATATAACCACACAGCAGTTGCGTACAGAAGAGTATCTCTGAACACGTCAAACCTTGACGTGGATGGCCTACAGCAGAAGACCATGAGTGTAGCCACTTTATTAAGTACAGGAGGTACACTTTCTATCAGAGCACAGTTGAGAGAGTCCTGTCTGGCTGCATCATTGTACAAGGCACCAAATTGCAAGACCCGACAGAAGATGGTAAAAACTGTCAAGAGGAGCACCAGGGTCTTCCTCCCCTCTATGTGTAACATTTACCAGCAGCGTTGTAGACGAAGAGCCCGAAGCATTGCTGAGGATCCCTACCATCCATCCACAATCCCTTTGACCCACTACCATCAGGGAAGTGGTACAAGAGTGTCAGGACTAGGACTGCCAGACTGGGTAACAGCTTCCTCCCTCAGGCTGTGAGACTAATGAATACCCGGACACCACTGGGGTCTCATCACTAGGTCAACAAGCTGTTTACTGTACTGTTTACTAATGCTGCGTACTACGTGCACTTTGAATTATATTTTATTAGCTTACTTACGGTAATATTTTGTTCTCGGTGCTGCATGTAATATCTTTTATGGGTGCAGCGTGTTCCAGGGGAATGTTGTTTCTCCACAGTCAGATGACGTAAACTTGAACCTTTGTGCTTTCGACGCAACACATGGCTGACTCTTTAAGTAAAGACTGTTCTCAAATCAATTTGTCTGGTACTTAGAGATATCACATTGAAACGACTAGATTGCTTTCTCAATGTAACTTGTAAATACCGATGCACTTCTGGACATCTCTGCACCAACCTCCACCAGAGTCCGTTCCTACTCGAGAGGTAGGCCATTACTGCAGAGAGTGTGCTTCAGTGTACAAGAAATATGATGTCAAGATGACAAAGACGTACAATATTATATTTATTTATTTACACTGTGGCCATTTTATTAGGTACCTCTTGTATGTTCGCGGTCTTCTCCTGCGGCATCTCATCCACTTCCACATTCAATGTGTTGCATGTTACAGATACTCTTCTGTACACCACTGTTGTAATGTACGATTATCTGAGTTACTGTCGCCTTGAACCAGTCTGGCATTCTCCTCTAACCTCTCCCATTAAAAGGCATGTTTGCCCATAGGACTGTCGCTCTCTGGATTTTTTTTGCACCATTCTCTGTAAACCAGGTTTTCTCCTGGTGAAAACCCCAGGAGATCAGCAGTTTCGGAGACACTCAAACCACCCTTCGGGCATCAACGATCATTCCACAATCAAAGTCACTTAGATGACATTTCTTCTCCATTTTGATGCTTGGCCTGAACAATAACTGAACCTCTTGACCATGTGTGTATCTTTTAATGCAACTCCTTACAGACAATGGCAGAAATTGAAACCGGGTTGCTTGCATTATAAACAAGAGAAAATTTGCAGATGCCAGAAATCCAAATAACACACACAAAATGCTGGAGGAACTCAGCAAGTCAGGCAGTATCTATGGAAAGGAGTGCAGTCGATATTTCCGGCCGAGATCCTTCAGCAGTCCTGGCCTGCTGAGTTCCTCCAGCATTTCGTGTCGTTGCTGGCACTATAATAATGCTTCACTAACTGCTATGCTACGGTGCTTGTCCCAACACCTTCAACGGCATTTCCCAAATTTGATGCAATCTCTACCAAAATGGAAGATAAAGACAGCAACCTCACAGGAACAGGACCACTAGCAAGTTCCCCGTCAAATCACATATTATCCTCAGAATTAGAATCAGGTTTATATCACTGACTTGTATGATGTGAAGTTTGTTTTGTGATAGCAGTACAGTGAGAAGAAACTACAAACCCATCATGCAAAAAAATAACAAGGTAGTGTTCACAGTTCTGATTGAGGAGGGGAAGAAGCAATTCCTGTCTATAGGCTTCCTCTAAATGTTGGTAGAAATGAGAAGGTGACATGGCCCAGATGGTGAGGGTCTTTAGTAATGGATGCTGCCTTCCTGACGGTGAAGTGGGTTGTGCATGTGATGGAGCTGACAGCAGCCTCTTGCAATTTTGTGTATTGGAGCCTCTGTACCAGGCAGTGATACAATAAGTTAGAATGTTCTTCACCATACATCTACAGAATCTTGTGAGAGTCTTTTGTGACATACCAAATCTCCACAAAGTAGAGCCACAGGTGTGCCTTCTGTACGAAAGCTATGTGTTGGGTCCAGGACATAACCTCCGAGATGCTGACACCCAGGAACTTGAAACTGCTCATCCCTTCCACTACTGACCCCTCGAAGATTAGCCAGTGTTCTCCCAATTTCCCCTTCCTGAATTTCACAGTCACGTCCTTGGTCCTACTGACACAGAATGTGAGGTTGTTGCTGCAAAAGCAGTCAACCGATCTCTCTCTTGCTCTGACTCTTATAGACCTCTGTCACCATCTGAGATGCTACCAACAACAGTCATGTCATCAGCGAATTTATAGATAGCGTTTGAGCTGTGCTTAACCACGCAGTCATGAGTGTAGGGTGAGTAGAACAGTGGGCTGAGCATATAAATGAGGTGCGCCTGTGATTATTGTCATCAAGATGTTATTTCTAATCCTCACTGACTGTGGTCTCCCAGTAAGGAAGTCAAGGATCCAGTTGCTGATGGACATAGAGGCCCAGGCTTTGAAACTTGGTAATTAATAGCGGTGGCGTTGAACGCTGAGTTGTGATTGATAAGCAGCAACCCAATTCTGCAGTTGTCTAGGTGCTACAAAGCAGAACCGAATGCGAGTGGGATTGTGTCCTGTTGCTAGATTGGTTGGTGAATTGCAACTGATTCAGGTCCTTTCTCAGGCAGGAATTAATCCTAGCCATATCCAATCAATTACAGGAGATGTGAGTGCTACCAGGTGATAGCAGTTGAGGCAGCTCATCTTTCTCTTCTTGGGCACTGGTTTGATTGCTGCCCTTTGCCTTCTTAAATGGCCCCTAAGGATTAGTTTCTACTCTAGTTCTGAGGTGGAAAAGCCTGTGAATGAATTCTTGTACCACATACCGCATCTTCTGATCCAATCGCTCTGTGGGAGCACAAACCCACACTGCAATCTGGGTCACCCCCACTTCCTCACAAGAACTAGGAATTAGGCAATGTATGCCAGCCCTGCCAGAGATGCTCACCGGCCTTAAGATAACTAACGGTACGGGCCACTGCTCAGGGTATTTCGCCTGACCTCAAAGATAAGCTGGTCTTTTGTCAACCAACAGGCTGTTCAGGATTACATCAGAGCGCAACCTATAAACTATAGAAAAAAAATCATGGAAATAAATTAACTTTAATTGCATCTCAAACATTCGATACATTAACAATTCTTTTGAATTGTTAATGTATCTAATGCTCTCTTTTGGAGCCCTGTTGAGAGCCAGAAGTTTTATTAGTTAGTCAGTAAAGTGTAATTTCCAACCCAACCTATTACACAAACACATATTTCTGAATGGAAATACCCAGTTATGTACATAGACATAATGTATCCAAGTAATTCTGAGTGGAAATTACCTTCTCAAGCAAGAAATATCAAAGCAGTCTCTGTCTTGACAAGGCTTACTTCATCACCCAAGTTAACCTTTTCAAAATTTCCCAAACCCAGAATAAACAAAACACTGCATTCACCAAGCCAGCAAACCCAAATTTTGGCACGGACATTTCCCGTACATGACATGCAAAGTCATAATGTAATTGAGAGCCACATGAAAAATTAATAGATATTAATTTATTCTTGAGTTGAAAGATACTTGGGAGCTATGCATTCCCCCCACCACCACATATTTTGTGTTCTAAATACAGTAAGGCACAATTCCACCAACATCAGCAACTATGTGGCATCCTGCCTAAGTGGCCAGACTTTCCACAGCCACTTTGGAAATCAATGCTGGGAAATTGTGTCATTTAATAAATCTAGGATTTATTTAATGCTTCCCTCAGCCTCAGATTTGCCTCCCCACCATTGAGCACATCTACAAGGAGCACTGTCACAGGCAAGTAACATCCATCACCAAGGACCCCACCATCCAGGCCATGCTCTCTTCTTGCTGTTGCCATCAGGAAGGAGGTACAGGAGCCTCAAGAACCCACAGCACCAAGTTCAGGAATAGTTATTACCCCTCAATCATCAGGCTTTTGAATCAAAGGGGATAACTTCACTCACCCCAACACTAAACTTTTACCACAACCTATGGACTCACTTTGAAGGGCTCTTCATCTTGTTTCTTATTGCTTATTCATTATTATTATTTTAATTTTTTTCCTTTTTGTATTTGTACAGTTTGTTGTCTTTTGCACATCAGTTGTTTCTTCGTCTTGTTGTGTGTGGTCTTTCATTGATTCGAATGTGTTTCTTTGTAATTGCTGTGAATGCCCACAAGAAAATGAATCTCCAGATAGTATATGGTGGCATGTATGTACTTTGACAATAAACCTACCTTGAACTTGGAAAACTTCTCAAAGCATTTATAGCTGGTGAAACACTTACTGGGACGTAGTCACTGCTTAATACTAGAAAAGCAACAATGACAGCTGATAAACAGCACATCCACAATAACCAAGTAACCTGATTTTTGGCTGAGCAATAATCTTTGCACACAGCATGCCACTCCTCAAATTAAATCTTTCAGGATCTCAAGTTGCCAAGTCATTGGCATGCAAGTTCAAACATGTAATAATAATAATAAATCAATGCCAACAGTGTAACGCTACTGCGGCGCCAAACAACTCGTGTTCAATCCCTACTGCTGTCAGTATAGAGTTTGCACATTCTCCCTGTGACCGAATGGTTTCCTCCAAGTGTTCTGGTTTCCTTCCACAGTCCAAAGACGTACAGCTTAGTACATTAATTGGTCACATGGGTGTAATTGGGCGGTGCGGGCTCATTAGGCTGGAAGGGCCTGTTATCATGTTGTACCTCTAAATAAAATAAATTCTCCTACACCATTAACTTCACACACATGCATGAAAGCAGATAAATGAAAATATGGCAATAAGTTTAGAATGTGAGGAACAGTGACAGGGAAACAAAGGTAACATTTCAGGCGAATAAACAGTGACCAGTTCTGAGCAATACACACAGAACGCTGCTGGCTCTCAGCACGTCAGGCAGCACCTATGGAAAAGAGTAAATAGTATTTTGGGCCAAGACCCTTCATCAGGACAGAAGTCAACTGCTGACTCATTTGCATAGCCACTGCCTGACCTGCTGAGTTCCTCCAGCATTTTGTGTGTGTTGCTTTGGATTTCCGGCATCTGCAGACTTTCTCGTGATTGTGATCGGTTGTGGACAACGTTATGGATGGGAGTAACAGCAGCAACGATAGCAAGGGATGAATCTACCAACCGGTATATCTTTGGACTGAGAGGGGAAACCAGAGCTCCTGAAGGAAACCCACACGGTCAGAGCAGGGACTTACAGACTTACAGGCAGCAACGGGAATTGAACCCTGGTCGCCTGCACTGAAAAGCGTTGTGCTAACCACTTGTCTACCCTGCCCCCAAGTTCTGTGTTGCACATGACAAATGAAAGAGCCTCCTAACTGCTCTGCTTTTACCAGACTGACTGAACAAGTTTACACTGCAGCCCTCAGTTCATAATGTTCCAAGGCACATTAGAACCAATTTAACCTTTTTTGAAAAAATTACCAACAATGAAGGTAGGAAGACAAGCAGCCAGTCTGTATGCAGAAAATAAATTCAAGACCATTCTGGAGGGAGGGTGTTGTTCCAGAAATAAACAAGTATAACAAGATTAACAGAAACCTCAGCAGCACACACTAAAAAGCTGGAGGGACTCAGGTCGGGCAGTGTCTATGGAAGTGAATAGAGGGGCGACGTTTTGGGCCGAGGCCCTTCTTTAAGGGTTCAGGACGCAGGAACTCTGGCTCTGCCTTCCGCCCAAATAGCAGAGAGAAGCAAGTAGAGGGGCTGCCTCAGCTCCCGCTGCTTGGGCTCAATCCTGATCTCCGGAGCTGTCTGTGTGGACATTGCACATTTTCCCTGTTTACACATGGATTTCCCACGAGTATTCCAGCTTCCTCCCACATCCTGAGTCAGGGTGAAAGGTGAAATATTTAAGTGGACCTTCTTCATTCAGAGAGCGAAGCGAATGTGGAATGCGCTGCCAGCAGAAGTGGTGGAGGCGGGTTTGATTTCAACATTTACCAGAAATTTGCATGGGCACATGGATGGGAGGTGTATGGAGGGCTATGGTCCAGCAGCTGCTCAATGGGGCGAGGCAGAATTATAGCTTGCTATGGACTAGGTGGGCTGAAGGGCTTGTTTCTGTGCTGTCGCGCTGTGTGACTATGACATGCTGTTTGGCACGTTACTTGCTAGGTGTAAGTTGCGCCTAATGTACGAAATCTGGGGTAAGTTGAGGAAAACATGGGGAGAATAAAGGGGAATTAGTGGGAATGGGTGATTGACGGATGGAGCAGACCCTGTAGTGGAAGTGTGCATCTTCGTTCTCTAAGCGTCTACAAGAACACTCAGAAAAAAATATGCAACATGCCAAGCAGAAGGCTGAATTTTGACTATGCAGCACTCACTCTGTACCTCACTAAAATACCAGCCTGCAATCAGTCCCAATGAAGTGTCTTGACCCAAAACATTGACCTCCACTGATGCTGTTTAACTTGCTGAGTTCCTCCAGCACTATGTCGTCACTGCATGTCTGGTGTCTGTGGCGGGGGGTCCCTCAAGATTTACAGCATCTACAGAATCTCTTGTGTTTACCAGCCTGAAACGTGGGCTGAATCCACATCCATTCCTAGTAATGCACTGAAATAGGCTGGTTTTATAGCTAATGGTCACTTATTCGGCAAATTGATACACATCATATTAGCTCCACTACAGTGCTTTCTTCTTATGGCATCTTGGCATTCTAGGAAGACCCATGCATACAGCTCTTTAGTTACGAAAACTCCCGTTGGCCAGTGCCTTTTGTTTTCCGTCCTGAGCCTGCTACATTCTCCGAGATCCACAGATTTTACGATGTTCACAAGAACATGAGAGAACAAGAGATGAATAGGCCACCCAAACAAAACTTGTCTCACCGTTCATCCCTGGTTGCAACTTTTCTTGTGCTACTTACACACACACACACACACACACACACACACACACTTTTCTATCTTAAATGCTTAAATAACTGCCCACTTAACTTGTAGTTTAAGATTAGTTTTATAACTAATTGTATTGAGACTTTCATCAACTTTATAGGATTAAACATCTTGCAATACTGATGCCCGTCCTCCCTCCCCGCTCCCCTAGGGTCCACTCTCCTCTCCTATCAGATTTCTTCTTCTCCAATCTTTATCTTTCCCATCCAGCTGGCTTCACTTATCACCTTCTAGCTAGTCCTCCTCTCCACCACCCCCCCAACCTATTATTCTGACGTCCATTATCCAGTCCTGAAAAGGGGTCTTTGGAAGAAATATCTACTGTTTATTCGTTTCCCTAGATGCTGCCTGACCTGCTGAGTTCCTCCAGCATTTTGTATGTGCTACTCTGGATTTCCAGCATCTGCAGAATCTCTTATGTTTGCAATATCAAATATATTGCCAAATGCCCTTATAGTTACCTGATTTTTTTTGACCTGCCGCAGCAGACATGCCCTACTTGTCTATTCTTGTATACCCTCACTAAATGTTGACACTCTCTCCCAGAATTGTTTCCTGTGACTTCACCCTCCAAAAAAAAAATTAAGCTGACAGGTACATAATTATCTATTCTTTTCTGCCTTTTAAAACATGGTACCACATTCCCAGTCTACCTGCTTTTCCTGACTTTTGCACAAACATTTGCTCAACTTTCACTTTGAATCATACTATCCCTTCCATTTGCACTTTCCGGTTACTTCTGCCCTTACAATGCTTTACGACCTTATCGCTTTCCTTGACCTTGCCTGTTCGTGCCCTTTTATTCCTGCCCTAACATCTTTTTGCAGCTCACCTTCTACTTTCCTCATTCCTCTTGGCCTGCTGCAGTTTTCAGCTCGTTGCATCTGTCCAAAGTTTCCTGATTTCTTTCCTTTGTCCTGCTGTGCCTCAGAAGGCCGCACGTTCCGAATCTGATCTGAAGATTCAATTCCCACTATGTACTAAAAGCTAAGCTGGGACACCAGCAAGGAACTTTCGTCCAGCCGATAAAGTTAAACCTGACCCGTTTTCTGCCTTGGGATGCATGTAAAGGAAACAGTGTCACTATTTTGAGTGATATCAGACCTTCACCCCTCAGCCAGGATGACAGAAATCAATACCTGGTAACTCCTAGTGTTTTTAAAGAGCTCGATGTGTGCAAATCAGTTGCTGAGTTCATTAGGTGTTTTAGTGACTAAACTATCTGGGATGACCTGTCACTAAGATGCATTGGTCATCTGCATTTTCTTAATGGGCCAATCATCTTAGTTAAACCACAAGACATAGGAGCAGAGTTAGCCATTCGGCCCCAAGTCTGCTCCACTATTCCATCATGGCTGATTTATTATCCCTTTCAACACCATTCTCCTGCCTTCACTCCATAACCTTTGATGCCCTTACTAACCAAGGCCCTGTAAAGCTTTGCTTAAATATGCCCAATGACTTGGCCTCCACAGCTGTCTGAGGCAATGAGTTCCACAGATTCACCACCCTCTGGCTAAAGAAATTCCTCCTCATCTCTGTTCTAAAGTTGCCTCTAAACACAACAGAAACACCAATGGATAATCATTGTGTTTTAAAAAAAAAATCATCATATATTCTGAATACATCACTACTTTACAAACTTTGAGACTTAAGCAATAACCCTACATATTCTTCTATCAGCAGAGATCATCCACCTAAGTAGCAAGTATTCAGGTGTAGATCACCCACCTAAGTATCTCCACCTCTCCTGCTAAAGGCAAGTTAAAAAAATATGGAGTTCAATCACTACATCAATCCAGAGCCAAGAAACTTGATTTTCGTACACATCAACACACACACAAGCTGCTGGGGGAACTCAGCAGGCCAGGCAACATTGACAGAAAGAAGTACAGTCCTTTTTCCATAGATGCTGCCTGGCCTGCATAGAGTTCCTCCAGCATTTTGAGTGTGTTGCTCAGATTTCCAACATCTGCAGATTTTTTCGTTTGCGGTTTTATACACATCAAGCTGCTTAGGACCCTGTAGCAAGCGAAGGTGATGGATGAATACTATCCAGGAGTATAAAACCAAAATCAGAGCAGACCCAGTCAACAGACTCACATTAAAATCAACCTGTCTCCATGGAGAAAGACCTACATACAGAAAAAACTTTATCCATATATTTGCTGAATCACTGAATATCTTCTGCATTTTCTACTTTAAAAGCAAACACTGACTGAATGCCTATGCCCAGGATCCGATGAAGGATCCCGGACCAAAACTTCAACTCCTTTCCATAGATGCTGCCTGACCTGCCGAGTTCCTCCAGCATTTTGTGTGAGTGAGTGTGTAACTGATGACTCCTGCAACATAACTACACAGAAGAAAATTACTGCTAACTATGAGGTGCTACCACAAACTAAATCTTATAAGTGCAGTTTAATTTACAACAGATCAATATTCTGCAAAATGTTACACCCCACTGTTTATTAGAAATATTGACATTTGAAACAGAAATCCTGTCTGGAAATAAAAAGCTAGAGCATCAAAGGACAAGGTCAGTACTCCCAATCTCACATCCAAGCCCCAAAAATACTAATTATGTACCGTCAATCCCGTTCACCGTCCTGAGTTTCATTCTGCCCAAGACAAGGCTCAACCATAGTTTTCACCAAATTCATTCGCCCATTCTGCTCCTCTGCTTTCGCAGTGTTACCGCTGGTATTCTCTGCGGAGTAAGCTCGAGCGAGAAATGAGAACTCACCGTGTTCTTCATGGCGGTCTTGTTGAGTGCACTGATCCAAGCTTTCTGGCACTGACAGTTCCAGCTATCCAAGGACAGCAGCCAGGAGAGGAGAGTGGCCGCCCCATCAGACGGGTCACTTGGAGGAGAATCTGCAGCCCCAAACCCCAACTTCGCTTTAATCCTCCCCCACGGAACCCCTACGACACAATGAAGCCCATACAGTGCCAAGGTGAGGACCGAGGCCAGGAACAAGGAGACGAGCCCGAACCACCTCACCACATCCAGGAGACCAGACTCCATCCCAAAGTCCACATCAGACATGGCTGAAGCTAAACCCTCCAGGCCAGTCCCAGACAGGGGCAGGATATAGGAATTTTTAAAAATATATAGTCACAGCATATTTTAAAAATGCATTAATTGTAAATAGTTTCCTATATTATATTTCCTAACGTATTTAAAATTAGAGCACATTTCCTAACTTGTGAAAATCAATAGGAAGCGTGGATAATGTTAATTCATTCAGCAATGTTGCTCATTTAAGCCTGTTCAATGCAGTGTCCTCGATACCTCCATGGCCCTAGAGATGAGCAGGGGCCTAAGCACGACCCAGTCTCCGGCCTCAGTGAGCGATCACAACCGCTTCCTACCCACACGCACCCTGACACCGCACAACACCCAGCCGGCCCGAAAGCAAAAGAAAACACACGCCACCACCGCCCTCTCACTCAGGGCACTGACGGAACCGCAGCGGCTGGGAAACAGCTCCCATCCGCTCAACCCCGCCCCCAGGGCTTCTTAAAGCGGCCACGTTTACACACGAAGGTGGGGCCCAACGCATAGCTCCCATTACGCTATTTCTGCCCGCCTTCCATGCCATCTCTCGAGCATAAAAGCTATGAGTTCTAATCGCACACGAAAAATCTGGGCCTGTTGAGTCCTGCACTGGTAGAGGTGATTATCTTCCGACCCAGTGTTAAACTGATCCCTGCATGTTCGAGATCCTGTCGCACCATTTCATATTACAGCAGGGGACTGTTCCGGCTGCAGCCAACTTCTCTAGAATAGATCTTTTGTCCCTGACCATGTCTTTGATTGAAACACCAGCTGCTCCGCTTTCCACACATGCTGCTGAATGTTTCCAGTGCAGTGCTATCACAGGGTTGTTGTGAGAACTTGCTGTGCCCAGTTTCATTGCTGTTCTCTACATCAGCACAGTGACCTTACTTCAGCAAACACAACACAGAACAATACAGCACAGCAAAATGGCCCTTCTGCGCACAATATGTGCCAAACTAATTTAATTAAATCAAATGCCCAACTGCACTAATCCCTTCTGTTAACATAATGTCCACATCCTTCCATTTCCTGCACATTCATCTGCCTGTCTAAGAGCCTTTTGAATGCCCCTATTGTATTTGCCTCCAGCACCATCTCTGGCAGAACAGTACAAGCACCCAACACTCTTAGTTGTGAAAAAAAACTTGCCTGCATATCTCTTTTGAACTTACACGCTCTCACCTTAAATGCATGCCTTTACCCTCTAGTATGAGAAATTTCAACCCTGGGATAAAGAAACCAGCTGTCGATGCCTCTTGTAATCTTAAAATCCTCCATCAGATCTTCCTCAAGCGTCTACCACTCCAGAGAAAACAATCCAAAATTTCCCAACCTCTCGTTTAGAACGTGACCTCTAATCCAGGCAGACTCCTGGTAAATCTCTTCTGCACCCTCACCACACCATTCCTATAATGGAGTGACCAGAACTGAATGCAATATTCCAGATGCAGCCTAACTAGAGCTGCAAACTAGCTTCCTGACTTTTAATCTCATAATCTCAACTAATAAAGGCAAGCATGCCAAATGCCTTCTTAACCACCCTATCAATCTGTGTACCACTTTCAGGGAGCCATGAGCTTGGACCCCAAGCTCATCAACACTATTGAGTGTCTCCCCATTAACAGTGTACTGCCTCTTTACATTTGATCTCCCGAGGTGCAACACTTCACATGCAGCTGGGTTAAACTCTGACTGCCAATTCTCCGCCCATATCTGCAACCCGCTGTATCTTTTGCCAATCTTCCATGCTACCCACAACATGCCCAATCTTTACATCATCAGCATACTTAATAAATCACCATTTATGTTTTCATCCAGGTCATTCATATATATCACAATCAGCAGAGGTCCCTGTAGAACACAATCCCCAGCCAGAATAAGTCCCGTTGACAACTATCCTCAGTGCAGCGCGGTATGGTAGCATAATGGTTAGCACCATGCTTTACAGTGCCAGTAGTAAGATCAGAGTTCATTTCCTGCTGCTGTCTATAAGAAGTTTATAGGTCCTCCCCATGAATGCTTGGGTTTCCTCCAGGTGCTCCAGTTTCCTCCCATTTTCCAAAAGATGTATGGCTAGGGTTAATGAATTGTGGGTATGCCATGTTGGCACCAGGAGTGTGGGGACACTTGCATGATCCTTGCTGATTTGATTTGAGGCTAATGACACATTTCACTGGATGTTTTGATTACATGTTACAAGTAAAGCTGATCTTTTAAAAAAAATTTAAAGAACCAAGTACTCCATGTTTTAAAGAAGAAAAGAAAAGTGGGGAGCAGAAGTATAGGGAGGGAACTCTGGATCTCAGGGCTGTACGTAGTAACATATACAAACTCTAATAATGACACTTACTCTGAACTTCGAACCAGTGGCAGGGACAGCTAGCAGAAAAGGAGTAATACTCAAGGGTCCTCTCTCAGCGAACGCCATTGAAATAAAAGTAACAAATAAAAATAATTGCTGTATTAATCTACAAGTGCAAAGTTCAAAGTTATTGAAGGTGAAGTCTTCTGGATTCACAGGAAAGATATTATTAAACACTAAATAAATATTCAATTAATTTCATTGTTCTTAACCAGCTTTTTCCCACTACGTCACTCAAATCACTAAAATGGACGATCGATGCATTTTGATTCTACACTGTTTATATTTTTATTCTTAAAGTGACCACTGTCACACAACGTCATGCTCTGCCTAAGGCCATCATGTTTAAATAATGTATAATAGATTGTGTTCACTGATATCAATTAAATATAGTTGCACTATCAATGAAAATGATCTAACTTGCCAGGTGGGACGAGGTGAGGTTCCACTATGGATGCTGTGTCCCAGCTGTCTACGTAATACGCAAGCCGGGGCAATATGACATGAAGAGCAAGCTGTTGCCCATGCAGTAGGCTCCTCTTCTCCATGCGGCTGATAAATCCAAAAGAACAGCATTAATCTGTCAGAAGAGTATAATACAAGATGGATATCTACATTAACATTGATGAATAGAAGTAAAAAATTAAATTAGGAGATTAAATTGTTTTTTTCTAGACAAAAATCAAAAGTTAAAAAATCACTAAAGATGCAGAGGGGGAGTTTCGTTGAACTATTGACTATTTCACTGTATAATTGACTGACATGAACCAAAGGATTCAAGAATTATTTTTTTTTTACTTCCTAAAAATTCATCACAGCTCAGATTAAAATACAGAGCAATCTGCAACACATTAAGCGAATGCAGGGCAGGATAAAGATGATAGCTATATTCCACCACAGGGTGTGGTTTATGCTAACTGCTGCCTAAAGCTGACATTTGAGCAGCACGTCTTCCCAGAAAGAGGAGTCTGAGTTGGAGGAAAGCCCAGAGGGAAGTGGGGTCTCAGTCTGGAATGGGACTGAAAACCCATCAATTAAAAGCATACACGTAAAATTATGAAGGGCATAAACAGGGTAAATGCAAGCAGGCTTTTTCCACTAAGGTTGGGTAAAACTAGAGCTAGAGGTTAAGGGTGAAAGATGAAATGTTTAAGGGGAACATGAGTGGGAACTTCTTCACTCGGAGGGTGGTGAGAGTGTGGAATGAGTTCCAACAGAGGTGGTGGATGGATTTTAACGTTTGAAAATTTTGGATAGGTACATGGATGGGCAGGGCATGGAGGGTTATGGTCCAGGTGCAGGTTGACGGGAGTAGGTAGATTAATAGTTCAGCATGGACTAGATGGACTGAAGGGCCTGTTTCTGTGCTGTAGTGTTCAATGACTCTATATCAATTTGCTGTCAGTAGAACAAACATAATAAAGAAAACCACTAAACACCCCAAGCCATTTTGCAGGCACAGAATAGAAAATGAAATTGACTCTGAGACTCAGAAGATGTTGAGGGGGTGAATGAAAGATTGATCAGAGGAGAGTGTAGTGGATCAATGGAAGGAAATGTCTGAGTAAGAGTATAGGGTGAGTGGCAGCAAAACTACCCACATATTTGCTGTGTTGGTGTACATGAGGCTGGATTCAAAAAGATATTTAGCAGCAATTTGACGTTTCAGGAAGTTACAACTATAGCTAGTGGTGAAGTGATAAGAAGAATTAAACAAATAAAAATTTTAAAAATGGAAGTGCAGTGCAGGTAAACAATAAGGTGCAAAATCATAACAAGCTAATCATGAGGTCAAGAGTCTATTCCACAAGGTGCTACCTCAGAGATGTCTCAGATGATGGTGTAGCAGTTAGTGATGCAGGTTCAATACTGACCTAGGGGTTCTATCTGTGTGGAGTTTGCATGGGACTGTGTGGGTTTTTCCTGGGTACATTAACTTCTTCCTGCTCCCCAAAGAGATATGGATTGGCGACTTCATTGGCAACTCTAAATTAAGTATGGTTAGGCAGGAGAATCAGAAGAGAAACTGTGGGTTTGGAAGACAGAACAAGTTACAGGAAAAAGCAGGGGAATTCTCTGATGTCAACTTAACTAGCTACTTGAGGTCCTTCTACAAAATAATGCGTGAGGTAGAGCTTTGTATAGCTAAGGTATTCAAATATACATGATGGGAGGCTGGCTAGGGAAACACTGGTATAACCTGAATTAAGACTGGAGTGCTTTTCCAATGGATGATCCCTGAGTTAGGAATGGAGAGGTTTTTCTGGTTGAAACCTTGTTCAGGTTCTTTTTCAACTGGACACAATAACCAAATTTGTGTTGGCTTGGGGTGAAGTTGGTGAGGAGCAGAAAATGGTTATGATGAATCAGCATAAAGGAGGTGATTGAAATGTTATTTTTTATTGAGATACAGTGAAGAATAGGCCCCTCTGGCCACCACCCCTGATTAAACCCTTGCCTAATCATGAAATAATTTACAAAGATCAAATGACCTATCAAATGGTACATCTTTGGACTGTGGGAGGAAACCCATGTGGTTACGGGGAGAATGTACAAACTCCTTTCAGGCAGGAATGGGAATTGAACCTGAATTGCCTGCACTGTAAAGCATTGTGCTAACTACTGTGCTACCGTGCCGCCCCAGCAATAAAAAGGTGCCACAATGATAAGCTCTTTGACAGCAAAACCAAACAGTTGCCTATTGACTACAGGAAGGGAAAAACAGAGGTCCATGAGCCAGTGTTCAAAGAAACATAGAAAACCTACAGCACAATACAGGCCCTTTGGCCCACAATGCTGTGCCGAATGCGTACTTACTTTAGAAATTACCTCGGGTTACCTATAGCCCTCTATTTTTCTAAGCTCCATGTACCTATCTAGGAGTCTCTTAAAATAGGATCAAAGATGGAGAAGATCCGCAATTTTAAATTCCTCTGTTTATTATTTTGGAGGACCTTTCCTGGGCCCAGCATGTAAATGCATTACAAAGAAGCCTGGAAGTGCCTCTTCTTCATTAGGAGTTTGTGGAGATTTGGAAGGAAGTCTAAAACTTGGACAAACTTCTATAGATGTGTAGTGGAGAGTATATTAACTGGCTGCATCCCAGCCTAGTATAGAAAATCCTACAAAAAGTAGTGGCTACGGCCCACTCTATCACAATTAAATCCCTCCCTTAGTGGTAAAAACAGCAGATGTAATGTTAGCATTCATAGAAACATAGAAAAAACTACAGCACAATACAGGCCCTTTGGCCCACAAAGCTGTGCCGGACATGTCCTTACTGTAGAACTACCTAGGCTTACCCATAGCACCCTCTAAGCTCCATGTACCCATCCAGGAGTCTCTTAAAAGACCCTAACGTATTCACCTCCACCACCGCAGCCAGCAGCCCATTCCATGCACTCACCACTCTCTGCGTTTTAAAAAAAACAACTTACCCCGACATCTCCTCTATACCTACTCCTAAGCACCTTAAAACTATGCCCTCTTGTGCTAGCCATTTCAGCCCTGGGAAAAAGCCTCTGACTATCCACACAATCAATGCCTCTCATTATCTTGTACATCTCTATCACGTCACCTCTCATCCTCTATCACTCCAAGGAGAAAAGGCCGAGTTACTCAACCTATTCTCATAAGGCATGCTCCTCAATCCAGGCAACATTTTGAGAGTACGAGAATAAGGCATTAGTTGGACTGCATTTGGAGCATTGTAAGCGGATTTGAGCTACTTATCTAAATAAAGATGTACTGGCATTGAAGATCGTCCAGAGGCGGTTCACAAAAATGATTCCAGGAATGAAAGCGTTAGCACTTGATGGCTCTGGGCCTGTATGCACTGGAGTTTTGAAGAATGTGGGGGAGAGGTTTCTTTGAATCCTATTGAATATTGAAAGACCTAGGCAGAGTGGACGTGAAGAGGATGTTTCTGATAGTGGGTGAGTCTAGGACCAGAGGGCACAGCCTCAGACTAGAGGGACATCCATTTAGAACAGAGCTGAGGAGGAATTTCTTTAGCCAGAGGGTGATGAATCTGTAGAATTCATTGCCACAGATAGCTGTGGAGGGCACGTCATTGAGTATACTGTATTTTAAGCAGAGGTTGGTAGGTTCTTGGTTAGTCAGGCAAGAGAATGGGGATGAAAGGGATAATAAATCAGCCATGATGGATAGGCCAAGTGGCATAATTATGGTCCTATGGCTTTATGTCCTGGAGGGTCCTTCCTGATGGAAGGATTTAAATTGGTAGAATTGGAGAAGAATCTGGAAAGACAGAAAAACAAAGCTGGAAATAGAAGTTCGGCTTGGCATGCCAGTTCATAGCTTCCCGAAAGGGCATCTATGTTCTATGATGCTGCCTGGAACATTAGGAAAATAAGGAGAGAAGGGTTAGACAGGAGCATAAGAGGCTGAGATGTGACCTTATAGAGGTTTATAAAATTATGAGATGGATAGAGAGTATTGGTACTCAGAATTTTTTCCCAAATGTAGAGGAGTTGTGGAAGCAGTTGCAATTACAATGTTTAAAAGGTGCATGGAATGATACTTAAACAGGTAGAGAGATACAGACCTAATGTGTGCAAATGGAATTAGTGCAGATAGGGATCACGGTCAGCATAGACAATGTTGGCCAAAAGGGCCAGTTTCTTCGCTGCATCCCTCTATGCTACTGAAGGTAATTAATAAAACAAATATGTGATCCCAATTGTTATGCTTTGTAACTCCAGAAATTAATCAAAAGGAACAAATGGGAGAGCTGGAGATAACTTGCATCTAGTTTTGTTTTTTACTTCAGTGAGACATGCACGTATGATGTGGTGGCGTGATGACATATGTCATTCACGTGCTTTTGCATACAAAATGTACAAAAGCCTTAGGCACATATATATTGTAGTAACTTTATGTATTGCACTGACACATTAAAAAATTCATGACATATACAAGTGTTGATAAAGCTGATTCTGATATGAGTGGACTGAGAGTGGGAAGGGGACAGGGAGAGGAGAATCATGGTTAGGAAATGGGGAAGGGAGAGGGGAGGGAGCGGGAAGCATCAGAAAGGCATTCTGTGAAGGTCAATTGTTTGGAATTAAATGACCTTGCCTGGTGTCTCAGGGCTGGGTATGTCAGCACAAGTACCATCCCCATCTCTGGCACACCTTCTTTGCCACCTGTCCCTTAGCGCTCTGCACTTGCCATTCCCAACCTCCTTTGCTCCCGCCAGATATACAAACTCGCTCTCCGCTCCACATTGACAAATACTTTACTGTGCAAAAGCCTAAGGCATCCTAGCAATATACCTATAAAAAGAATTCACACCCCTCGTAAGTTTTCATGTTTTATTGTTTTACAACATTTAACCACTGTGGATTTAATTTGGCTTTTTTGACACTGATCAAGAGAAAAAGTCTTTCATGACAAAGTAAAAACACGTCTCTACAAAGTGATCTAAATTAATTACAAATATAAAACACAAAATAATTGATATGCATAACTTCTCACCCCCTTCAAGCCAGTATTTAGTAGATGCACCTTTGACAGCAATTACAGCCTTGAGTCTGTGTGGGTCAGACTCTATCAGCTTTGCACATCTGGACACTGCAATTTTTCCCCATTCTTTTTTACAAAACTGCTCAAGCTCTGTCAGATTGCATGCAGATCATGAGTGAACAGTCCTTTTCATGTCCAGCCACAAATTCTCAATTGGATTCAAGTCTGGACTCTGATTTGAACACTCCAGGACATTAACATTGTTGTTTTTAAGCCATTCCTGTGTAGCTTTGGCTTTATGCTTGGGGTCATTGTCTTGCTGAAAAACAAATTTCTCCCAAGTTGCAGATCTTTTGCAGACTGCTTCACGTTTTCCTCCAGGATTTCCCTGTATTTTGCCCTCTACTTTCACCAGCCCACCAGGGCCTGCTGCAGTGAAGCATCCTCACAGCATGATGCAACTACCATCATACTTCATGGGAGGGATGGGTTGTTTTTAATGACGTGCACAGCGTTTAGTCTGAAAGGCCAAAAAGCTCAATGTTGTTT
The DNA here is from genome assembly GCF_030144855.1 of Hypanus sabinus. Taxonomy (NCBI): domain Eukaryota; kingdom Metazoa; phylum Chordata; class Chondrichthyes; order Myliobatiformes; family Dasyatidae; genus Hypanus; species Hypanus sabinus. The sequence goes on along the minus strand of NC_082709.1, from coordinate 168,154,521 downwards.
TCATCAGACCATAGAATCTTCTTCCAGCTGACTTCAGAGTCTCATAGGTGTTCAGTGAAGTGGTCTCCCAATTCACGGCGGGTCTCACTGATATGTAGGAGGCCACACCTGGAGCACCAGATACCGTAAATGGCCCCGACAGACTCACAGGTGAAGTGTTGACTCACGTGGAAGGACTGTTTGGGGCCCCTGAATGGTATTGAGGGAGAAGGTGTAGCCACTTGTTCTGCATGCAAGGATAAGTACCAGAAGGAAGGAATGAATAACAAGGGAGTTGCGTAGGAAGCGATCCCTGTGGAAAGTGGAAAATCGGGGAGGCGTGAAAGTGAAAGATGTGCTTGGTGGTGGGATCCCATTGGAGATGGCAGAAGTTATGGAGAATTATGTGCTGGATGTGCAGCCTAGTAGGGTGGTAGATGAGGACAAGAGGAACCCTATCCCTGATGGGGAGGTGGGAGGAATGGGTGAGGGCAGACACGTGCAAAGTGGAACAGATGGGGTGACGGCAGCATTGATGGTGGAGAAAGGAAAGCCCCTTTCTTTGAAGAAGGAGGTAATCTCATTGGTTCTGGAATGAAAAGCCTCATCCTGATTTCTCATCTTTATTCCCAGTCCTGATGAAGAGTCTTGGCCCAAAATGTTGACTGTTTACTCTTTTCCATTGATGCTGCCCGGCCTGCTGAGCTCCTCCAGCATTTCGTGTGTGTATTACTAGTAGCTGATGATCAGTAATCAGCATAAACTCTCTCCTATACAAGTACAGGTTGATACATTTTACACCCCAATCTGAAGTCAAGGCCTCTCTGTTAATCTATGCGTAACTTTTCTCTGCAGCGGTAAGGGAACATGACGCAGAGGCTATTCATTTCCATCACTCATAATCTGTGACACGACTGCACCTGTACCATAAGGCGAGGAATCACAGGCAAGCTTCACTGGCGATGTGGGTTGTAATGTGATGTCACTATTTCCTTTACCTCTTTGAAAGCCACCTCACACATTCTATTGCCATTTCTTCCCAATCTGCAATAATGAGCTCAAGGGGTACAGCATAGTAGCCAGATTTGGCAGGGACCTATTATGGTAACTGACAAGTCCTAAAAGCTACTACAACCGTGGCGCGTTCTTTGACCTCGAGGGATTCACCACTGCTTGAATTTTTTCAGCACACTTGTGTAAATCTTGTGCATCAGTGGTGTGACCACAGTAAGTGAATTCTTTAAAACATGAATTCACTCTTGTTGTGTCATGACTGCATCCATAATCTTCTAATCTTTTTAAGACTCTCTTAAGGTTTCAGAGACATTCCTTGTTATTCTTACCTATAACAATGATGCCAATCGGGTAACACTGGGTGCCTGGACAGCCTTGTAGTACCTGGACTATAAACTTCTGCCAGAGTGCAGGTGCAGATGCTACTCCAAAAATAAGTCTGTTAGAGTGACAAAGCCCTTTGTGAATGTTTATGTAGAGAAATGCTTCGGATTCTTCTTTCATCTCCATCTGTAGGTGAGTCTCAGCTGTCCAATTTGCTGAAGTGTTTTCCTCCAGAAAGGTTTGCAAAGATATCCTCCATCCTAGGCAGATGGTATTGATCTACTTTCAGTACTGGGTTGATGATGACCTTAAAATCACCACAGATCCTGACAGACCCATTCTTCTCGGCTACTAGGACTACTGGTGTTGCCCATGGGTTCCACTCAGCCTTGGAAAGAATTCCTTCAGCCCATTGGCTACTTTATCATAGATGGTATGAGGAACCGGCAGGCTTTGTAAAATATGGGTGTGGCATTTTCATTTAACACTATTTTACCCTGGATATGTTTGCATTTCCCAATACCATCCTTGAACACTGCTGTGGCATCATCCAGTACCTTTCTCAATTCGACTTCAGTTGATTCTGCTGCATGTGGCATGCAAATAGTGGATGGGTCTCCAATTAAACACATTGGACTTGTATGTGGTAAAAACAGGAGGGCCAGCCCATGGGGACATGGCTAGCTGAGGCAACGTCAACTTGATTGGAGATACATCCACTACTTTTTGAAACTGCAACTTGACTTTTTATCGTTTTCTCTACCCTGTGCAGTCCATTTATTTTGCCTGACATGCTCTTTGTATGTGTCCTACTTTGTTGCATTTTCTGAAAGTTTTAACTTCAAACCTGCATTGGTTTGGTGTATGTGAGCCCCTGCCATAATGGAAACATGATTTCTACAGCTGGGGAAGTTTCTGTTTAGAAGCTGCAATTTTGTTCACGCTCATTTTCATTCCTGACTCCAACTCAATTGCGTCTCTGACTGCTGCTTCCATTGATGCAACGATTTCGATTTTCTTTTAAATGTGTATTTTGTTTCAGTTAGGAGGCATTTTTGAAATCTTTCTTGTAAGATTCCTCAAACTAAATGATATCTCAGTTCATTATTGAGCTCATCATTGAACTGACAATGCTCAGACAATTTCTTCAGCTCTGCCATGTACGCCGATATGGCCTCACCTTCCTCTTGATTCCACTTGCAGTGCTCTGCAATCAACAATGTTTTCAGTTCTAAATGTTACCGCATTACTTTCACAATATCAGCATGGTTCATTTTGGCTAGTTTGGTTAGGACAGTCAAACTTCTAAACAAACGGTATGTTTTTCCACCCAATGCATTTTGCAAAACTGGCACTCACTTCCCATTGGCTTTTGCTCCATCTTCTCAGTATACATCATTCAGTTATATTTCTACTTTTCTTTATTTATGATTATTATCACCTGGTACTTACTGTTTTGAACCCGTGAATTTCGTCCATATTCTGCTTTTTAAAAACTCGACTGTCACTTCCCTTTGAAGTACACGTGCTCTGAATAGTTTTAATTTGAATGTCTTGCTGAGGCTTCAGCAGGCAGGTAGTTGTCTCGGGTTCATTTAAAACTTGCATGGTGCCACTGTTGTGTTTTGTAACTACAGAAATTAATCACAAGGAAACAATGGGAGAGCCATGGATAACTTGTGTCTAAACATTTTTACTGTAGCGAGATACGCACAGACAACGTGGAGGCATGATGACATATGCAGTGCATGTATGACGTATGCATGATGATGAACTACTTTTGCATATACCACCCAATGAACTATTTAAATGAACAAGAATGCTTAATTAAACACTGCAGTTATAATATTACTCAAATCTGACTAAAATATTTAATACACAACACCCATGTTTGGGGAGGGGGAATTGCATTCCTAGAAAACAGTCCTTATTGCAATTTTCCATAATGCAAAACTGTGTCATTTATGTATGTGTCAAATGACAAGATTAGAAAAAAACTTTTTATATAAACTCTGAGATAGCAAATTTTATTCATTATCTCAAATTTTTGGGTAGTAATGTATGAATTCTCTAAGGTGATTTTATATAACCTGAACATCTGTTATGGGCTGTAAACCAAGGAGATAAAGGCAAGCAGTAAGTGAAATCAGACTGTTGAAAGGCTGAATTAAATGACATTAAAATCTGAAAGCACATTGCATCTGCAACAGGCCGATGACTTAATGGCACAAATAGTCAATAGACAATAGGTGCAGAAGTAGACCATTCAGCCCTTCGAGCCTGCACCACCATTCTGAGATCATGGCTGATCATCTACTATCAATATCCGGTTCCTGCCTTGTCCCCATATCCCTTGATTCCCCTATCCATAAGATACCTATCTAGCTCCTTCTTGAAAGCATTTAGAGAATCGGCCTCCACTGCCTTCCAAGGCAGTGCATTCCAGACCCCCACAACTCTCTGGGAGAAGAAGTTTTTCCTTAACTCTGTCCTAAATGACCTACCCCTTATTCTCAAACCATACCCTCTGGTACTGGACTCTCCCAGCATCTGGAACATATTTCCTGCCTCTATCTTGTCCAATCCCTTAATAATCTTATATGTTTCAATCAGATCCCCTCTCAATCTCCTTAATTCCAGCGTGTACAAGCCCAGTCTCTCTAACCTCTCTGCGTAAGACAGTCTGGACATCCCAGGAATTAATAGTAGCAATAGTAGTAAGCCTGAGCTAGTTTGAGCTGATTGTTATTACAGAAGAGTGCTACTGGGTGTTCTGCATTGGGGAATGGCAGGTAAAAATGGAAGGGGAGTTGGTGCAACATTGTTAATAATTGTCCAGTGTCCTACCATTGCTAGTCCTGGAGTTGATGCTGAAGTTCAAAGCCCGAAGATCAATCAGAAGTTCAGAATTTGAAACCCGATGGCTGAAGCTCTGGGTCTATCCATTTGAAATCCACTGTGGAAGTCAGAGGCCTGCTTTCTGCGAGTTTGCTGGAGGCCTGGAGGCCTATCCTGGGGTTAAAGGACTGTCTGTGTGGGTGGATGGATGGGAGGATAGAATTGGGGCTTATTTTGTTGCTTGTAGTGCTCTGTTTTTCTGCATCCTGTGTTGTTCTGCTGAGCATTTTGGGCATGTCATGTTCACACTGGTATGTGTGGCAACTCTTGCAAGCTGACCCCAGTACATCTTTAGGTGTGAGGGTTCTTAAGGCAAATGATGCATCTCACTGTATATTTCAATGTACATGTGATAAATAAATTAATCTGGATTTGTAATAATGAATACAATCAGAATTGTGGTAAATAATGAACTTGGGTTAGGATCATGGAATAGAATTAGTTTGGCTGAAGCTACGATGCAAAAGGGAGCAGAAAACATTATAGGCATTGTATACGTAAATAAGAAGTAGGACATAATATAAGCTCAGAAACTAAAGGCACGTGTAATACAGTATTTTATAAAGATATAGGTGGGTAAATACTGGCGACGTAGTGGATGAATTCCTAGAATGTGTACCAGATAGCTTTTTATCTGAGTCTGTATCTGAGAAACTAAACAGAGAAATGCTATTTTATCTCTCGTGCAGCACACATAAAATGCTGGGGGAGCTCAGCAAGTCCAGCAGCATCTATGGAGGGGAGGAAATAGTCGATATTTCAACACTGGCCCGAAATGTCAACTGTTGACTCCCCCCTGTAAATGCTTGACTTACTGAGTTCATCCAGCATTTTGTGTGTGTGTTGCACAAAATTCAAGGGATATGGGGAGAAGGCAGGAAGGGGGTACTGATTGGGGATGATCAGCCGTGATCAGATTGAATGGCAGGGCTGGCTCAAAGGGCCGAATGGCCTACTCCTGAACCTATTGTCTATTGTCTATAAAATTTCCAGCATCTTCAGAATCTCTTGTGTTTATATTTTATCTCTTGTGCTGTGCAATACAAAAGGGCTGATAAGCCGTCCCACTGGAAGGGGTGACCATATAATACAATTTTACATTTAAGTTCAACAGTGATCTGGTCCAATCTGATACCAGGGTTTTCAATCTATATGAAGGAATAATCAAGATACGAGGGGCAGATTGGCACATACGGACGGCGAAAAGACGACAGATGGTATAACAGTGGACAGGTAATAGCTAGCATGTAAATAAATAATGCATGATTGAAACAAATATAATCTTGTAAGTTATACCTGGAGTATTACATGAATTTTGAGCTCCTTGCCAAATAGAAGCAGGCCATAGAACTCTTTGAGCTCACTCTAGTTTTCAAGAAGACCACAGTTGATTCTTTATTCTGAGCTATCCCTAAACCTCATGATTCCCCTGGTGTACAAATGCTTATAGATCTGAGATCTCAACAGTGAATTCCACAGACTTACTGTATAATCATCTAGGCAAAACATTTCTTAAATATTGTTTTAAAATCTAATGCATCTATCCCTGTGCCAAAGGAAGACACAATTCTTGTATTTTTTTTGTTAAAAGTCTATGCCACATGCTGGTGGTCTGTCGATTTTATGACGACGACAGAAACCTGTGCAGGAAAGCTTTCAAAGTGGAAAAGCTGTCGCACTGGAGCAGTTCCACTTGCTCAGCCCTATTCCAGTGGTACAAGTGACCATCACAGCTGGAGGTCTCCTTGGATGCAGCGAATGGCCATGACATCTTCTGTGCCTTGCTACGCCTTTCTCTCTCCCGCGAGGGCTGCAGAACTGCTTTCCAGGCTGTTGGATCTCGCTGGTGATCTCATCTGCCCAGCCCACTGAAACTGACTTCGCATGCTAGGATAGGCTTGTCGCGATCTCAGGCAAACCGACTGCCCTCACCTGGTTTGGACCACTCATCGAAGCGGTGTGGCCACTATCACCTGCAAACAACTACCTGGAGGACAAAGGTGGATCCGAGGGGGGGGGGGGGTACAACAAACCCTTTTACCAGAGGAGCTACCCATCCCTGGAAACACCATACACCCCAATTGCCACATGTTTAGATACCTCCAGATGAAGGAAAGTGGATGTTGTCTACATGGACTTTAGCAAGGCCTTTGGCAAAGTCCTGCACGGAAGGTTGGTCAGGAAGATTCAGTCGCTCGGCATTCAAGATGAAGTAGTAAATTGGGTTAGACATTGGCTTTGTGGGAGAAGCCAGTGAGTGGTATTAGAGGGTTACACCTCTGACTGGAGGCCTGAGACCAGTGGTGTGCCGCAGGGATCTTTGCCGGGTCCTTTGAAGTTTGTCATCTATGTCAATGATCTAGATGATAACGTGTTTACTGGATCAGCAAATTTGTGGATGATGCCGAGATTAGGGATGTAGTGGACAGTGAGAAAGACCATCATGGCTTGCAGAGGGATCTGCATCAGCTGGAAAAATGAGAGATGGAATTTAATGCAGACAGGTGCAAAGTTTTGCACTTCAGTGGGACCATCCAGTGTATGTCTTACACAGTGAATGGAAGGGGACTGAAGAGTGTGGTAGAACAAAGGGATTTGGGAATAGAGGTCCATAATTTGTGGAAAGTGCCATCACAGGTAAGCAGGGTCATAAAGAAAGCTTTGGTATGTTGGCCTTCATTGAGTACAGGAGATGGGATGTTATGTTGAAGTTGTATAAGATGTTGGTGAGGCCAAATTTGGAGTATTTTGTGCAGTTTTGGTCACCTACATCTGCCTTCAGGATGTAAATAAGACAAAGATGTAACTAAGATGTAAATAAGACAAAGAATACAGAGAAAATCTGCAAGGATGTTGCCTGGTCTGGAGGACCTAATTTACAAGGAAAGACTGAATAGGTTAAAACTATATTTCTTTGAATGTAGAATATTGAGAGGAGATTTGATAGATGGATACAAAATTATGAGGGGTATAGATAGGGTAAATGCAAACAGTCTTTTTCCACTGAGGTTGGGTGGAACTACAATCAGAAGTCATTCAGGGTGAAAGGTGAAAAATTTTAAGGGGAACATGAGGGCATTTTTTTACTCAGAGGGTGGTGAGAGTGTGGACTGAGCTGCCAGCACAAGTAGTGCATGTGAGCTTGAAATCAACGTGTAAGCAAAGTTTGGCTAGATAATGTACGGCAATGGTCCCAGTGCAGGTCGATGGGAGTAGGTAGTTTAAATGGTTTCGGCATGGACTAGATGGGTCAAAAGGCTTGTTTCTGTGCTGCACTTCTCTATGACATTTCTCTCACATTTATGTGTCTATCTAAACATCTTAAAAATCCCTAATGTATCTGCTTTTACCATCACCACGGGCAGCACATTCCAGCACCCTCCACTCTCCGTAGAAACATCTTTTCCCTCCAATCTCCTTTGAACTTATCCCCTTTACCTTAAATGCACGCCCTCTGGTATTAGACATTTCAAACTTGGGTCATACTCATTTGCAGTCATTTATTTTCCAAGCTATCGTCTCTCGAAACCCTCAGGACAGGAAGGAAACACAAGTATATTGTTTGCCAAGTAAACTTGCTTTATTTGTTGAATTAAGTGTCTCCGACCTGAACGCAAGAGATTCTGCAAATGCTGGAAATCCAGAGCAACACATTCAGAAGTCAGCAGGCCGGGCAGCATCTATGGAAAGGACTGACCGCAGGATGCTATCTGACCTATTGAGTATTCTCAACATTTTCTATTTTTTTTTGCTGTATAGCGAACAGAATGCCCCGCCCGGCTACCAATGCCCTGGCTGATACTTTTGGAAAAGAGTTTGCAAACATTCCGCATAAACAGCTTGGAGTGTTTTGTCCTAGTCAGGATACTGTAGTGACTGCCATTTCCCCGCCTTCTGCCCAATCTCAATGACGTCAGCGACCAGAATGTTTACATTGTAGCCGAGGCTGTCCGCGTTCTATATTTGGGTAAATGGTTACATTGCTTCCTCGAGGTGCTGTTAGTATCAGTCCACGGCAACTGCAACCCGGTTAATAGCGGCGATCTGGCTCATCGGTGCGAGGATGAACTGTAGATCCCAGACCCTGGAGCTGACGGTAGAAGCCAGACAGATCGAGGAAACGGTGCTGGCGGTCCTCCACACCGTGCTTCTGCACAGGAGCTCGGGGAAATTTCATTACAAGAAGGAGGGCACCTACTCGATCGGCACCGTGGGCACCGAAGATGTCGACTGCGACTTCGTCGACTGCACCTACGTGAGGGTGTCTTCGGACGAGCTGGACCGCACATTGCGCAGATCAGTAGGCGAGTTTAAGGTGTGCTTCGACTAGATTGTTCTAGTATACTAACTGGGTCCCGCATATAAAACCTGCCTCGTTATGAAACGAGTTAGTGGTCAATTTACCGTTAGCCGTTCATTGTACTTCTTTGAAGTCAAAGTAGTTCGATTGTTAGTAACAAACGACATTCCTTCTATAACGTAGGGAAGGCCTACATTTATCGCCCCTGGCTATGGCCCCACTTTAAGTGAAATGAACACAAACTGGAGGCTAAGGTTTCACCTCAGGGCAAGGCCTCAAGGGACCAAACTGAGTGAGGTTCCATTTGCTCTCTCGAATATAAAAACGTTGTTCTGGACTAAAATATCAACTTGGTTTATATTAGTCAGTCTGATACGAACCTTAATACATGATCTTTTGCTCAGAGACAAGAATGCTACTATTTAAGATTGATGCAAAACCAGCTAAAATAATTCCAGAAATGGGGGAATGAATCATATCAGTTCGTTCCTTTTAATACTGAAATATGCAGGAGCAGACTGGTGTTTCTTGGGTATTACAAGCGGCATAGGGTGTGAGGGACATGACCTTAAATGAGTGGCAAGTGTTTGTAGTTTGGGCCAGTTCTCAGAGATAGCGTTATTTCTTGGAGTTGCTTTTCCGCTTCGAGTGTGTTAATGTCTTAATACTCTGAAAAGTTGAAACAAAAGGCTATTCCTTATTAAATGAAAGGCTCTCTCAAATTGGAGAGATGAGTCTAGATTATAAAACCATAAGATACAGGAGCCGAATTAGGGTCATTTGACCCACCAAGTCTGCTCTGCCATTTCATCATGGCTAATCCACTTACGCTCTCGGCCCCAATCTCCTGCCTTTTCCCGGTATCCCTTCATGCCCTGACTGATAAGACCATATAAGATACAGGAGCAGAGTTAGCCCATTCGGCCCATCGAGTCTGCTCTGCTTACTATGTCTTTGAGAAGTTTGAAGACTCTATGAAGGACTAAGGAATTATGTTATTTTGAGGTTATAACTGATGGGATTGAATCTCACAATTATGATAGTGATGCTTCTGTTTATATAACACCTCCTGAGTCTGCACTGGTGCTCCATGAGATGGATGCAGGGGAGAGCTAAACTCACTGGAATTCAGAAAAAAAGTGTGATGCCACTGGCATATAAGATTTTGAGAAGTGTTGACAAGGTGAATGCCATTCCACACCATGAAGTTCAAGAACTTGAGGATATGATCACATGATACGATGTTTGTTTTGGAGTGAGGTGAGGGAATATTCATTTACACGAGGGATTATCAGTATTTGAAATTCTCTCCTTCTGAGGGCTATGTATATTTATTCATTGAACATTTTCAAAGCTAAGATTAGTAGACATGGTGTCTTAAGAGAAGCAGGCTGTTAGTAAAATAGGCGAAAGAGTTGACAAGACGAAGTGGATCAGCCACTTGAACGGCAGAGCAGGCTCGACTTAGAACCTCTTAGATTTTGTTCTCAGAGTTTGGGCACAGGTCACTAAAGGTGATCTGGAACAGTTGAAAGTAACTTAGTAAAAATTATACTTTCTAAGGAGGTATTTTTCAAAGGCAGTAAGAGTGGCTTCATCATGTTTCTCAACTTTCAAAGAAAGCTGAAGAATATTTCAAAGTAAAAATAAATTTATTATCTAAGTATGCATATGTCATCATATTCAACTGAGATTAATTTTCTTACATACACAGTAGGCACTGCAGTAGTGTGGTGGTTAGCATGACACTATTACAGCTTGGGGTGTTGGGAGTGTTCCAACTTCCATCTGTAAGGTGTTTGTATGTCCTCCTCCTCCTCCCCCTGTGATGATCTGACACTTTATTGTTTACCTGCATTGCACTTTCTGTTACTGTTACAATTTATTCTGCATTGTTATCATTTTACCTTGTTCTCCCTTAACACCTCATACAATGATTTGATCTGTATGAACAGTACACGAGACATACTAAATGCTGGAGGATTGCAGCAGGTCAGGCAGCATCAATGGAGAGGAATAAAGAGTCTTATGTTTCAGACCGAGACCCTTCAACAGGACTCAGCGTGATTCCTTTTTCCTCTCCATAGACACTGCCTGACCCACTGAGTTCCTCCAGCATTTTGTGTGCATTATCTGAATTTCCAGCATCCACAAAATATTTTGTGTTTATAGTAAGCAAGGCAAGCTTTTCACTATATCTTGGTACATGTGACAATAATAAATCAGTTCCAATTCCATTCAAATGTATATAAGCCACCACATGACAAACTTCATGAAAAAATAAGAGTTGGGGAATTATTCCTGACGAAGGGTCTCGGCCCGAAACATTGACTGCTTGTTTCCATGGATGCTGCCCGACCTGCTGAGTTCCTCCAGCTTGTTGTACGTGTTGCTTTGACCCCAGCATCTGCAGTGTACTTTGTGTTAGGGAATTATTCCTGGTGTCCAATCCTGTATTTATCCCCCAATCAAAGTAACAAAGAATGTGATATATGACCATCACAAATTACTGTTTGTGGAGCCTTTTTGTTTATAAATTGCCTGTTTGCTGTCTTTTGCACATGCTTTATGTAGTTAGAGTATACTGACTGGCTGCATCACAGCCTGGTATGGAAACACCACTGCCTTTGAATGGAAGATCCTACCTAAAGTAGTGGATATGGCCCAGTCCATCGCGGGTAAGGCCCTCCCCACTGTTGAGCACGTCTACATGAAGTGTTGTTGCAGGAAAGCAGCATCCATCATCAGGACCCGCACCACCTGGGACATGCTCTCCTCTCACTGCTGCCATCAGGAAGAAGGTCCAGGAGCCTTAAGACTCACACCACCAAGTTCAGGAAGTTATTATCCTTCAACCATCAGACTTTTGAACAAAGGGGATAACTCCACTTAACTTCTCTTGTCCCATCATTGAAATGTTTCCACAACCGATGACTCTTCACCTCATGTTCTTGGTATTTATTGTTTAGTTACTTATTATTCTTTCTTTTTGTATTTGCACAGTTTGTTGTCTTTTGCACTCTGGTTGAATGCCCAAGTTGGTGCGGTCTTTCATTAATTCTATTATGGATTTATTGAGTATGCCCAGAAGAAAATTAATCTCAGGGTTGTATATGGTGACATATATGTAGTTTGTTAACAAATCTACTTTGAACTTTGAGCAATTTCAAATTAGAAGGATGTCTCTTTAGAACAGAGAAGTGGAGGAATTTATTTATCCAGAAGTTGATGAATCTGTGGGATCCAGTGCTACAGCAACTGTGGAAACCAAGTCATTGGGTGTATATAAAGCGGAAGTTGATAGGTTCTTGATTAGTAAGGCTGTCAGAGGTTACAAGAAGGCAGGGGTTGAGAGGGAAAGTGAATCAGAATGGTGGGGCAGATTCGATGGGCTGGTGAATTCTTTAACTGAATGGTGGTGAAATTGTGGAATTTGTTGCCACATGCAGCTGTGGAGGTCAGGTCATTGGGTGTATTTAAGGCAGAGATTGATAGGTTCTTGATTGGACATGGCATCAAAGATTACGGGGAGTTGGCCAGGAAATGGGGTTGAGGAGGAGAAAAAAAAGGATCAGCCATGATTGAATGGTGGAGCAGACTTGATGGGCCAGACGGCCTAATCCTGCTCCTATGTCTCATCTTCTCATGGTCTTATGGCTGAATGGCCGAATTCTGCTCCATGTATTAGAAGGGAGACAGTCTTTCCCTATCTGCCTTAAACAATTTTGTAAGTATCCTAATAACATACTTTAATACCAATTAGGGACAATGATCTCTAGATAATTCTCTCTATACTCACTACCACCCACCTCCAGTTGGGAAAATCTGAAGCACTCTGTGGAAATTCAGAAACATAATAACAAAATATTTTTTTTTTGCCTGCACAGTTTAGAGCTACTGTACCCTAAACTTTGAAAGTGGGACATTGAACAATAAGGATTTGTTGATATTTCTGGAATGATGGAACCTACCAACTGCCTTCCTCCTGCTTTTTGTTTTTCTCCTTTGACTCTAGGATGCTCTTCGTAACTCTGGCAGTGATGGGAGCGGTCAGATTTCCCTGGAGTTCTACCAGAAGAAGAAGTCACGCTGGCCGTTCTCTGATGAGTGTATCCCATGGGAGATGTGGACCTTCAAACTCAATGTGGTGAACTTGGCTAATGAGCAGGAGAGGCAAATCTGCAGGGAGAAGGTGGGCGAGAAACTGGGCGAGAAGATCATCAACATTATAGAGGTGATGAACAGACACGAGTACCTGCCCAAAATGCCCACACAGTCGGAGGTGGACAATGTCTTTGATACAAGTTTAAGAGACGTTCAACCCTATCTGTACAAAATTACCTACCAGATCACTGATTCTCTTGGAACATCTGTTAGTACCACCATGAGGAGATTGATCAAGGACACCCTGGCTTTATAACCTAGCAAATAATTATCAGGAAACATTCTGTTGCACTTTTTAATTTACTTCCCTTAGCAGTTTGCTTCTGGTGTTTTATTTCCTTCAGACAACTTTTAAGTGTCTGTCCATTTTAAAATCTCATGGAATGAGCTGTGCAATATCTTTCAAATTTTTATATTGTTTGTGTTGCCCAGCAGAAAGGTGATAAATATATTTATTTTGTTACATGCTCAAAGATGGTCAGAAAACTGTATTAAGTTGCTGGAAAAGGCTCCAGAAAGGAGAAGCATTGACTTACTAACTGGTGAGAATTTCCTCTCAGATCCTTGGAAAGCATCTTACGTATATAGACAATGAAATGGCCAGTGACATAAGTAGTGTCATTCAGAGAAGAAAGCTTATCTGGTATTGATTCTATAGGTAACTATTAAAAGATGGTTGCTAGCATCTATGAAATAGTGCCCTAGCATTAGTTCCCTTTTATGGAGAAAATGGAAGGGGTGACAGAGAGTGGTAAAGAGAAGCTAAAAGTTATACCAATTAAATTTAAAGTATTAGTGTGGATATGGTGTTCTGAAGTGGAGTTTGGAAATAATGTTTTAATTTTCAAATAATCTTCTGTGATAAAACCAAATAAACAGGAAGTCTGTTTGGATTATTTGCTTACTCGAGTGGTTAAATTGTGGTTCTAGACAGGTCACCTGTGTTGACAGTGTACAGGTCTAGAACCATTTATCACTGCAGCAAAACTTTGCACCATTTAATCTCATAAAAGGAATTGGGAAGGAAATGCTGGGAAGACGGCATTTGTAAAGAGAGTATCAAAACCTAAGTACTGACACTGTCAAAGGAGCTGGTTACATGGGGAGGGTCAGTCATTCTCTTTGTTATCATCAGGAAGGACTTGTGCACTTCCTGTGTTAATTTCAATATTACTTTTGCATTTGTACAGTGAATATATCCAATAAATTACTTAATGGCATGAATACAAATTAGATATAGTTTTCATACTGGAAAGGTTAATGAGGTGTTTCTTTTTCTCATACCAAGCTTTCTAATATGCATAGAAACTCAGAGGCTCACTTACAGAGGAACTAAATTTCTCCTTATATGATCTAGGAAATGCCCAGTCACTTAGCTCTGTCTATGGATTTGCGTATTCAGAAGGAACTACTGGTTCTTAACGAGTTAAAACTACCCAGTCCTTGCAGCACAAATTCACCGGTAGAGATAAGACTATAAGATCTACTATAACCTGGTTCAATTTTGAGAGTTTAAGTATCACTTTTCTGATGTTGGAGAAGCAGGATGTAGTTCCGAAATTCAACTTACAAATATGCCATCTTCAAACCATCTCAACTCCAAACATGTCCCTCCTCCATCCAACCTACTGGTGCATCACTGGGTATTTAACAAACATTGGGGTGGCATAGGCAGCCAGACAAAACCATCAATAAATTGAGGTTGAACAGCCTATATCTTGTATTCTGTTAAACCTTGATCTCCTTATCTCTAATTGATAAACAATCATGCCTAACTGTAAATATATGCTGGAAGTTGCCAAACCTTGGAGATGAGTAGAAATTCTCATACATAACCTCCAAATGTGGCTTCTCCAGCACTTTCTACTGAAGGTTGTATTAATATGATTAGTAGTCTAAATTTAGTCATGAGATTGGTGTGTTGAGTTTTCTGATTTTCAGTTGCTTTGCAAACAGGTGTATTACAGTTGATCGAGAGCAGTGGTTTCCTACTTGCGGTCCGTGGACCCCTTGCTTAATGGTATTGGTTCATGGCATAAAAAAGGTTGGAAACCCCCGGTCTAGAGCCTTGGGGCACAGAAGAGGCACAACAAACACTTTTGAGTGTTATCCTGTATCTGTTGCTACACAGTGCAGGCTTGCTGACAAGCAGGCTGCCACTATGCCAATTTTGCAGTCAGAAGGCTTACAGTGGGCAGTTGCATGAAGAAGGATGATTTGGATGTCGCAGAATTATAACACTAGAAGAAGCCAGTGCCTTCAGAAAAGGAATGAAGGGAAAAATGAGTGCAGAGTGGTAAGCTATGCTTAAATCTTTAAAGATAAATATTCTTGCAGAAGTTAACAACTTCACCAAGACATACACATTAGACAAATGATGTTAATTGTAAGATTTAGCTACAAGTGTTATGTGAGATGTTTAAATAGGATTTGTACAGCACAACAATGATAAAAACTTAGGAATTACTCAATTTGATCATTAAAGCTATTTCAGTTTAATATGTAATTTTTCTTTTGAGAGAATTCAAGCCATCAGTTCTGTACCAAATAGTTAATCACTTCAGTTTTAATTCAGATGTCCTCCTTTGGCAATTCTATAGGATTTGAATATTTTGATTACTTCTGGCTGTTACTGACTATGCTTTAAACTTGGATTGAGGGAATTCATTAGGATTAGTGGTAGGACTAACCCTAATTCTACAACTATTGATCTCATAAACCTGTGATTGAAGGACTATCATAACCTTCAAGATACATTTCTGTTATGCATGGCTAATCATTATTTCAGGGGGACTCCTAGGATGAGTGACTTCCAGCGCAATTTTGAGGTTCTGAGGTGGCTAATGAGGCCAAAGTAGGGAACCGTGGACCCCAGAGAAAATGGTGGCTGGTAGAATGAATGGTTGCAGAGTTTGTGAGGTGGTGCACTCCTTCTGCTGCCTATACAGGTCTGTGATGCACAATCTTCTCCACCACCCTGGACAGTTAATGTCCAGTTTCCCAGGAATCAATGGGAATGTTGCATGTCTTCATGGAACCATAGAAATGTCCTTGAATATTTCACTTTGTCTGCTTGGTAATCTCTTCCCATTGCAGACTCAGAATTGCAGGAGCCAGGTCTTGGGGATGCAAATTGTCTGCACAACATAGCTGACTGATTGTGGACAGGCCCTCAGTGATGGAGGCATTGGCCTGGGAGAGGACATGAACATTGGTCCATTTCTTCCACTGTATCTGGAGAACTAGCATAAACCAAAGTTCGTCTACATAATCTGCTCCTACTACACTACAACAGTCCTCCACCATGTAAGGTTCACCATCAAGCAATCTAGAACAAATAAAAGCAAAAAATACTGAATGCTGGAAATCTAAAATAAAAAAGAGAATGTTGGAAATAGCAGGTTAACCTGCACCTCTTGTGTCTTCATGACAATTGGAATAAAGCAAGTAGAAGCACAGTTCAGCTATGTTATTACTGACCGGTGAAACAGGCTGCTATGTAGAATCAGCTGTGTAGGCAGGTACAGTGAATAACAAGCATCCACTGCTACCTCAGTTTAACTGCAGTGCTCTAGCTCAACTAAAACTTCTGTTTTTGTATACAAGGAGTCAGCAAGCTTACCGTATTTGACAACAATTGAGAGCTTGAGATGTTCTGTTTTTTAAAGATGCACTAGCTGAACAAGGTGCAGCACTCTCTGAGCCAACCCTTCAATCTTGGGGAGAGAATCAAGAGAGACCATGAACTACTTTATTGTCACCGAACTATTGATACTAGTGCGTACAATCATCACAGTGATATTTGATTCTGCGCTTTGCGCTCCCTGAAGTACAAATCAAAGTAAATATAATAAAAATTTAAATTATAAATCATAATTAGAAAATAGAAACGGGAAAGTAAGGTAGTGCAAATCAGGTCCGGATATTTGGAAGGTATGGCCCAGATCCGGGTCAGGATCCATTCAGCGGTCTTATCACAGTTGGAAAGAAGCTGTTCCCAAATCTGGCCATATGAATCTTCAAGCTCCTGAACCTTCTGGAGGGAAGAGGGACAAAAAGTGTGTTGGCTGGGTGGGTCGTGTTCTTGATTCTCCTGGCAGCATTGCTCCGTCAGCATGCGGTGTAAAGTGAGTCCAAGGATGGAAGGTTGGTTTGTGTGATGTGCTGGGCTATGTTCATGATCTTCCACAGCTTCTTCCGGAAGTTGACAGGACAACTTCCATACCAGGTTGTGATGCACCCTAGAAGAATGCTTTCTACAGTGCATCTAAAAGTTAGTGAGGGTTTTAAGGGGACAGGCAATTAATATAGACATCCAGTTTCACTTAATTATTAATGTAAAAAGAGTACTGAATTGGTCCTGTTGTTTAATACTTGGCTCTCAGTGAGACTGTTCTCTTCAATATGACAGCTCACTTTCATGTCTCAAATATGCGTATTGGCAGCCTTGACTCAGCTGGTAGCACTACTGCTGTGTCAGATGTTTTTCACTTAAGTCATCCTCCAGTGACAGAGTGAAAAATCGCTGTTGACTCGCCAGTGTAGCACTCTTTCTTTCAGATGTTAAGCCCATCTCTGTACTTCCACGGCTGGAAAAAAGGTTCCATAGCACTGGAACAGTTTTTCTTTGATTTAGTACATTATTATACAGTGCATGAGTTGTCTACTGCAATCCCCATTACATAACTCCATAATATAAATTTGCTGTAAAGTTTGCTTTGGAACATATAGATTTACACAGAGTGGCCATTTTATTAGGTACCTCCTGTACCTGATGAAGTGACCACTGAGTGTGTTTGTGGTCTTCTGCAGCTGTAGCCCATCCCCTTCAAGGTTTGATGTGTGTTCAAAGATACAGATCTACACAACACTGTGTAACACATAGTTGTGTTACTGTCAAATGCTTTTCAGCTTAAACCTGTCTGGCCATTTTCCGCTGACATTGATAAGGCATTTTTTCTAATTTGTTAATTTAGCTAATTAGTACTTAGCTGTAGTTTTGAACTACAGCTCATTGGATTTTTTTTTGTTTGTTGCACCAGTCTCTAAAATTCTAGACTTATGCATGAAAATGCCAGGAGAACAGCAGTTTGAGATACTCAAATCACCCTGTTTGGCACCAATAATCATTCCACAGTCAAAGTCATTTCATTCACATTTTTTCCCCCAATTCTGATGTTTGGTCTGAACAACAACAGAAATTCTTGACCATGTCTGCCTGCTCTTATGCTTTGAGTTGTCCAACGAGCCCACCCAGCCCAATTACAACCATGTGACCAATTAACCTTCTAACCCCTACGTTTTTGGAACGTGAGAAGAAACCATTTGTTCATGTTATAGTAACACCGTGCTGCCCCGTCTATGATTGTCGACATTTATTATCAGCTGCCCTAAAAGGTTTGACATTTTGCTCCTAAATTAGAGGCAGTTTCTGTCACTACAAATTGAGTTGATTCTCTTTGAACTTGAGTTAAACTTTCATCACATATTCTGTCACAGGGCTTATTTCATTCCAGTTCCATAAAGCTACCAATTTCCACCCTTGCCTCAGTTTAAATATAAATAAAACTGCAATCCAAGCTTCATTATCTTTTCAGTGCTCTCCTGCTTAGGTTACTATTTTCCATAAATTTGCACACAACTAAAACTTCTCCCTGCAACCCAACTCTTCTGTCCTTGTCACACCTATTGCTCATCGATTGGCATTGCGTAACACTCTGAATTTAAAATTCTTGCATTCAAATTCCTCCATAACTTCAATCTTCTGCAACCTTCACCAACCCTATATAATGTTTGCATTTGATCTCTCGCCTTTTGTATAATCCCGGCATCCTTTGGCAATCCATCTGCATCTACAACCTAAATTCTGGAACACCCTTTTAAATATATTGCATCTTACTTCCTTCTTGATCGGGACTTGAGCCACCCATGCTCTTGTCCTATTGGTTTAAGCTGAATTTCAACATTGCTGGATTGGCCACCTCATTACAGGAAAGATGTGAAAACTTTAGAGAGGGTTCAGAGATTTACCAGGTTGCTGCCTGGATTAGAGAGCATGTCTTATGAGATAGGTTGGGTGAGATAGGGCTTCTCTCTTTGGAGCAAAGAAGAATGAGAAGTGACTTTCATAGAGGCATATATCTAATGGCTCGCCAGAGTTTTTTTTCCCATGGTGTAAGTGGCCAGTAATAGGGGACATAAGGAGAAAAGTACAGGGGGATGTCAGAGATAAGTTTTTTTTAAAACAGAGACTGTTGGGTGCATGGAACACATTGCCTGGGATAGTGGTAAAGGCAGATATATTGGGAACATTTAAGAAAATCTTAGGTGGGCACATGGATGATAGAGAAATGGAGGGCAATAAGGAAGGGAAGGGCTAGATTGCTTTCAGTCTCAGTAGGTTACAAGGTTGGCACAACATTGTGGGCTGAAGCATCTGTACTGTAATGTTCTATCAATTTTAGCCGACTGGCTTGTGTTAAGTTCCTTGCACTTTACAACTGATTCTAGAATATTAGAATCTAGACATTTTTGGAGCTGTTATTGTTGAGATAATTCTCCAAAATCTGTTCTGTTTCAGCTTTCTCTCTTCCTGTCTCACAGGCAATCAACAAAACTATATTGGATTGGTTAAAAATTAGTTTCTGGAAATGATTATCAGCAACTTACTTGAGGACAAGGAGGGAACGGGATCTGAGAATCAATCAAAGTCAGGTTTATCATCAGTGATGTGTTGTGAAACTTGTTGTTTTGTAACAGCATTTAATTCTTATTTAATTTCTGACATATTTCATAGCGTAATTTTTAAAATTTATGTATTGTGCAGTACTACTGCTGCAAAACAATAAATCTCACAACTATGCTAATGATATTAAACTTGATTTTGAGCAATACAGTGCAAGACATTAAAAGAACTATAAATTACAATTAAAAAAGCAAAGAGAAATAGCGAGGTATTGCTCATGGGTACAGAAATCTGATGGCAGAGGCAAAGAAGCTGTTCTTATATTGTTTATCAGTAATATGTTTTAAGTTAATCATTGCAATCTAGGACTGAATAATAACCAAGATAATAAAGCTCCAAGGTACAGCAGTGTTAATTGAAAAAGCCTTTGTGAACCATCTTCTTTAACACTAAGTAAATAAAAATAATATTTAGAACTGCATGTAGAATACTGATCATCATATAAAGAATGACTACAAATGGAATGGAGTTATGAGAAAAATATAAACTTGATAGAATCACTTGGGTTATGTTTGTTTTAATGGGAAGGGGAGAAAGACACAGTTGTTTGAGTTGAGAAACCTGGTTGACTGATTCAGATCTTGGAGTCTTAATAAATAAACTTGATCTTTAAAATTTATCCTTTAAAAGGTAAACTGTATGAGATTTTAAAAAAAATCAAAATCTATTAAGTATGGAAACAATTCATTTATTACTATTTTTTTTAATAAATGTATTACACATAAGACACTGAAGTTAAGTGGTTAATTCAAGAGCGGAACAGTCAAAGCCTAAAGCTATTGGTTAATCTTTGGTGTCTGTGTGAGCAACTACTGTATGACAATGTACATTCCTTTCGAAAACAGTGCTTCAAAATAACCACACTTCATTTACCAATTTAAAAAACCTTAATTCAAATGTATAAACTTTCATGTACAGGATGAATGAATCCAGGACAAACATAAAAAAAGTCCAATTCAACTTAAAGACAAAAATCTTAAGAGCTTTGTACAGTTTTACTTCATGCCAAAAAAAAATCTCAAATGAGACTCTTCTATATATTATGTCAGACTTTTGCAGGTACCTCTGTTGACTTCATTAACATAGAAATATATAAAGTAATACAATACTATCACTAACATGTATGAAAGGGTACAAATAAGTTTTCTTTAAATGAAGTCAACATGTTTAAAGAAAGAATATTACAAAGGTCAAAAAGACCTAAATTTTAAAATACATTCCACATGATCAGTAGTATATTCTAACAGTAAATTTTGCAAATGGATACTGGCATGTAATGCAATTATTGTAAATACAACTTGACATGCAAAAAACCTTCTCAAAAATCAAGTCATAATGTATTTTAAGTAATAAATCGACCAATAAAGCCTGGTAAAATATTGACTACAAAAGATATTATGCAACAAGAGTTTTTGGGAGTTATATTTTCTTTACTGGATTCTATGATATGAAAAGAGATTTGTGTTTATTTTTTTCCTGACTTTTCCTGAAATCTTGCCTCCTACCACTGGGTCATAGCTTCACAGGAGCCTCGCCCATTTTCTTTAGTGAGCTTAAAAGGTGTGCAACAAATCCAAGGTTATCTCCACTCAGGTCCTAAGATAATAATAAATAAAAATTCTGGTAGACTTTTGTCGTTCAGCTAAGTGTCATGTTCAGATACAGTTCAGTCTTGTTATGTATTTCTTCTCTTCTAGCACAGAGAAGAAGTTGACTACGGTTTGCTCTTATTCAAAACAGCAATTATTTTGGGAGATTTTTCTAAAATCAAAGACCTGCAAATTGATTTGAAGTAGTTTAGGAAACTGGATCAAGACTTGAGTTTTACAAGGGCTGCTTTCAAGTCAAAGTGAATTATCATAAATGGATGCCATTATTCACTGAACCTGCAGTGTTTGCATACACATAAAATACACATAGAATAACCACAAATAAAGGTGAAAAACAAACATGCAAACTACTTAAAGCACCCCCACAAAGCAAAATTAAGCCAGTCAATGACCTTGTTGCCATTTCTTGCGTTTGCCACCAAATTATATTTTATGAAATTTGGAAATAGAGTTAACCAAAGCTAATAAAAACAAGATTTTAGAAATACACAGGAGATTGGTAAGCATAGAGGACAAAAACAAAATGAAGTTTGGATCCAAGGAAAGGTCCACTTGTAATATAAATCTATCTCAGTGTGCCAGATGTTAACTGAGATGACGTGAATTGTCACCATTTCCCATGACCTTTGTTTAAATCCATATTTCCAGGTATATATAAAAACTGCTTTTTGTCGGGTTTATAATTTGATAATCAATAACCAGTGGTTTAGTCCCAACATAGTTCTTTTCCTGCAGATTATAACAACAGCTTTGAATTCCCTTTAGAATAAAGAATTAAATTTTTAGCATTTAAAATGTATAGTGTTCATAAGGGAAATAAGGCACCATCTGCATTTAATCACCAATTTTCAAGTATAACTAATTTTATTTACTTTAAAAATGTAAAATAAACCATAAATCATCAAACTGAAGTTATAAAATGTCCCTGTCTTTTCACAGGAGCCTAATGAGCAGCTTTAATGCACATTCATGCCCAACCCTCAGCATACATATTAATTCCTGTCAGAAAATGTCAGACAATCAGATTTCTGTCATTTTAGTAAATAGCAGGAGGTGCAAACAAAAGCTGGAAAAATTATTCATAATTGGGGAAAAATTCAAGATGGGAACAAAGAGTTTTGGAGGGTGACAGTTAACAAAATGATAAACTAAACTTTTCTTTGGTTAAAACCAAATGCCTCCCCTCCCCCACCATACTTCAGTAAGAATTTAGATGCCATCCTTGGAATATAAAAGGTGGCTTACCCTGACCTGCTCTTGCTCGTGTAAACAAGCAATGGCACTGTGACAGACTTGGCAAGTTTTCAATTGCTGGATATGGTGCAGGTTCAAAGGAAAACACAAGCAAAGTAATTGGACAATAAGGCATTTTCTCTTTTTATCCTCCCCTCCCTTCACATAGTTTTGTAAACTAGCTTGTTTACCTCATTCAAATCAGATGGATAAGTTTTGATTTTCCATGTTCTACAGACTACTCAGTGAATGCTTCAACAACTGCATTTATATTCTGATTTTCTTGCACTTCTTAATTAGAAAAGGAATACAAATAGGGAAGAGAACATAACCATTGACCCAAAACTGGGTATCCAATTCTGAAGAAGGGTCTCGGCCTAAAACGTGGACTGTTCATTTCCACTGATGCTGCAGGACCTGCTGAGTTCCTCCTGGGGGTGTGTGTGTGTGGCTTTTGATTTCTAGCATCTGCAGAATTTCTTGTCATTATGGTTCGCTAAGTTAGTTGACATTAATATATCAATTAAGAAAGTCAAAACCTACAATGACATGAATTTATTGTAATGTTATTGCTTGAGAGTTCAGTATCATTTACCATGGAGGCAGTAATTATGAAAGCAACATGCAAAACATAACAAGGGCAGATTAAGGTTTTTTTTCTATATGGCTCAAAACTAAACAGAGCTTAGGATTAAACCAAGGTGATCACTGGTCATATTCAGAAATGTGCTCTGCTGCTGATAATTTAATTGAAAAGTTTAATCCCTACTAAATATAAAACATGAATATAGAAAAAGAAACTCATTCAAATAAATATCCTGTTTAGACCTGGCTATTAGTGTATGGACAAATTCACAATCTAGACTGTGAAATCAGGAATTTTGGCAAAAGTCTTGGGGAATGGAGCTTCCATATTTGAAAAATAATCTCTCTTCCAGCATCATTTTAAGCAGCTGTGGCAGGGAACATTGTAAGTAACAAGCTGATCTAGACTCTTTATCTTTTGCTTTTATGTTGTTGTATCAGAACACTGAAAAACTGCCGATCTAATTGCAGTAAGGTCATAAGGACCAAAATGCATGATGAGAAGCACCTTTCTCATTGGACTTCGTTCCATGTGACTCTTTTAAAAAAGAGTACATTTATCCCTTTCCTAACAGGGAAATAAAAATCCATACAGTTCTTAAGAAAAAGAAATTCAGCTATTACTGTTATCTTTTAGAAACATAAAGCTTAATTTAAAAAATAAACAAGTCACTGCTTAATAATTCCAAAAAATTCTAATTTATAAATTTTGCACTTAATTATTTTTCTGAAAAATATCTAGGAAATTCTTATTACTATATACAAGGTCCCAAAATTAGTGATAAAAAATCGTTATTGTTACTGCATGGACAAACAGTATTATTTTGTAGAGAACAGAGTTAATTATCAAAGTACAAATGCTGCAATACATTCGTTAACATTCTGGAAATTAAAACAGTATATTATACCTGTATTACACTGACTGTAAAGCCTATTTCCAGGCACTTGATTATTAGTCACCCATCTATTTATATGAAGTCAACTTAAAATTACTGAATTCCATTCAACTGTTTGTGAATTTCTTTGTGAATATTTCTAACAATCAGGATCAGCATTAAGTACTCACTATACAGTGAGTACAGTGCCATCTATTGAGCTATAGTACATTCTAATTTCTGCCTTGGAGCACCAGCCTGGATTTTTTTCTGTGGCCACTACTCTGAGTGCAAATTTATAGATGCTAATCTATACCACAAATACTAAGTATAAATACTGTATAAATGGCGAACTTAATTTTCATACAAGAATCTGGCTGATATTACTTTCACAGCAGGTATATGAAAAATGAGTAAAAAAGTGCTAATTATTTCAGTGCCCAACAAAACAGCACTAAACCACCACTGCCATCCATATATACTCTCATTTAATTTTAATTAGACTCTAAGAGAGTAAAGTGTGCCATCAGGTAAGTGATCCTTAATTACATACAGTGGTGCTAGAAAGTATGTGAACCCTGTAGAATTTTCTCTATTTCTGCGTAAATACAGCCTAAGACATGCACAGATCTTCACACAAGTCCTAAAACTACATAAAGGGCACCCAATGAAATAACTTAACACCAAAACATTATACTTGTTCATTTATTTATTGTGAAAAATGATTCAATATTATATGTATTTGTTGGAAAATGTATGTGAACCTCTTGGGTAATGCCTTCTACAAAAGCTATTTGGAGTCAGGTATTCCAACCAATGAGATGAGATTGGAGATGCAGATTGTAGAGGTGCCCTCCCCTATAAAAAAGACACACAAAGTCAGGTTACTGACAGAGCCTGCTCTTCTCAAGAAAGATCTGTTTATGTGCATCATGCCTCGAAAACAACTTTCATAAGAGCTTAGAAGAATGGTAGAGATACATGAAGCTGAAAAAGGCTACAAAAGCATTTCTAAAGATTTGAGTGTTCATCAGTCCACAGTAAGATAAATTGTCTACAAATCGAGGAAATTCAGTGTTGTTGCTACTCTCCCTAGGAGTGGGCATCCTGAAAAGATCACACCGAGAACATAACATGCAATATGGAAAGCAGTGGGAAAAAAAACCCAAGGCTAACAGTAAAAGAACTGCAGAAATCTCTAGAACTTGTTAAAGTCTCTATTCATGTGTCCACTGTAAGAAAAACACAGAACTGAATAGTGTTCATGGAAGGACACCATGGAGGAAATCACTGCTCTCCAAAAAAAAAAATTGCTATATGTCTTAAGTTCACAGAAGACCAGCTGGATGTTCAGATGAGAACAAAAGTTAAACTTTATGGCAGAAATGCAAATTGCTATGTTTGAAGGAAAAAAGGAACTGCGCACTAACACCAAAACCTCATCCCAACTGTGAAGCATGGTGGAAGGAGCACTATGGTTTGGGGTTGCTTCACTGCCTCCGGGCCTGGACAGCTTGCAATTGTTGAGGGAACAATGAATTCAAAATTATATCAAGACATTTTACAGGAGAATGTCAGGGTAGCAGTCCATCATGTGAAGCTTAATAGCAGCTGGAAAATGCAACAAGATAGTGATCTGAAAGATAAGAGTAGATCAACAACTAAATGGTTTAAAGAGAAGAAAATTTATGTTTATGAATGGCTGAGCCAAAGTCTTGATCTTAATCCTATAGAAATATTGTGTAAGGACCTGAAGAAAGCAGTTCATACAAGTAAGCCCACCAACATCCCACAGTTAAAACACTTTTGTAAGGAGGAATGGCTTAAAATTCCTCCAAGCAGATGTGCAGGGCTCATCAACAGGAAATGTCTGGTTGAAGTTATTGTTGAACAAGGGAGTCATACCTGTTACTGAAAGCAAAGGTTCACATACTTTTCCCACCAAATACATGTAATATTGGATTTTTTTCAATAAATGAACAAGTATAATATTTTGTGCTATTTATTTAATTGGTATCTCTTTATCTAGTTTTAGGACACGTAAAGATCTGATCATATTTAGGTCATATTTATACACAAATAGAAAAAATTCTACAGGGTTCACAAACTTTATAGCATCACCATATATACGCTTATGTGTGGCATTTGTAGCATATTACTATGTCTGAATGTCATAACTTCAAATTGAAATCTTATGCAATAAACTAGTTGTCTAAAGCCAATGAGGTGTTTATGGGCACACTTAATAAAGTGAGGGCTTGACCCAAATATGCTAACCATCTCTTTGCTTAATCCAATGAGTATCTCTAGCAGTTTGTTCTTTTTGCTCAACATTCCAGCATCTACAGTCTTATGTCTCCAAGTCAACTTTGAAAACAGATTCATATTTCCAAAGAGTAATAGTTATACCTAAGCATATAATGTAGTATGGAAATGCACCAATGAAAAAGTTATGGTACAATACAGAAACACAAAATCTAAGTAGCTCAAAAGGATCTCCAGTGATTTGTGCTTTGAAATGTTTTGAGATATATCATTCTAAAGCACTGCTAAAATGAGAACAGAACAAGCATTACAATAGATTAATTGTTATTTTCAAAAGTTAATTCTGGAAAATAACAATTCTTTACAAATTGAGTTTGAGTTCAGAAAAGACTAACTTGTACCACAGAAGTCAAAGAAAAGGATAATATGATTACAATTGGAGCATTCAGTCCAGAAGTCTTCAACTTTCTGCTTAGCCCTATCACCACATCAATTTTGCCTCAAATCATACAAGTTTTCCCTCTCAGCTTCCTCTAGCAAATGTACTATCAGGAGATGTCTGACAATTTTGCACTCAAGGCATGACATCACCTCCCACAGAAGCCTTCAGCTTGAAGTCCTACACGTGGTCATGTAAGCACCAACATCTAGAGTGGATGCCAAGAGGATGTTTCCTATAATGAGGGAATCTAGGACCAGAGGGTCTCGCCTCAGAATAGAGGAATGCCTGTCTACAACAGAGATGAGGAATAATTTCTTTTGCCAGACAGTGGGGAATCTGTGGAATTCACTGTTGGAGACGGCTGTGGAAGCCAGGCTATTGGATATAGTGCCTTGAAAAAGGATCTACTCCCACAACTATTTTCATATTTTACTCCCAGTTTCTAAATTTAAAATGTATTGAAGTAGGATTTTTGAGGTAATCTTCAAAACATTCTGAATCATGTCAAATCAAAAGAAAAATGATACAACCTGCCAACAATTTACTAAAAATTAAAAACCAAAATTGAGGCTGAAAAAAATATTCATTGTCTTTGTAATTACTATGCTAACGGTCCTCAGGTGCAATACTATTTATTACCTTACCAACTCACCCAAATTGTTGTAGAATATTGGAGATCACCTGAATAATACCTTCTCTCTCCAAGATCCAACAACACGGTAGATTTTCAAAAGACCAAACCAAAATGAAGACAGAAGAGCATTGAAGGCAAGTCAAGGAAATGATAAAAGAGCACAAATCTGAGGAAGGGTACAAGACCACCTCAAAGACACTGAACATACCTTGGAGATCAGTGCAAACCATCGTGAAAAAACGAAAAATAATATGAAACCACAGCCACACTGCCAAGGTCAGGCTGCCCCTTAAACTTAGAGAAGAATGACACTTCTAAGAGAGGCTACTGCCACACCAATAGTCATTCTGAGGGAGCTGCAGGTCAGAGATTGACTGGAGATAAAATTCGTGGCAAGGAAGCCCTGGCTAAAAAAATGCATATCTTTGCCCATAAAGACTTTGCAAAGCGTCCCTTATAAAATACTCTAAAGATGTGGAAGGAGGTCTTGTGGTTGGACGAGACTAAAGTCAAACCGTTTGGCCTCAACATTAAGTGGTACATGTAGCTTAAATTTAATACTGCACATCAGCCAGGTAACACCATTCCGACTGTGAAGTATAGTGGAGCTAGCATCATGCAATGGGTATGTGTTTCAGCAACAGAGACTGGAAATCTAATCAGGATTGCTGGGAAGATGAATGCTGCTAAATCATGAGAGATCTTAAATAAAAACCTGCTAGCCTTTGCCAGAAAGCTTACACTGGGGATGAGGTTCGTCATTCAGCAGGACAATGACCCAAAGCACAGTGGCTTCAAGCAATGAAAACTAATGTCCTTGAGTGGCCCAGTCGAGTCCTGACCTCAATCTGATTGAATGTCTCTGGCAAGATCTCAAGATTGCTGTTCATTGCCACTCCCCAACTAACCTGGCACAGCTTGAGCAATTTTACCAGGAGGAATCAGCAAACCTTGTCCAAGTTATGCAAAGGTTATAAAGACTTACCCAAAAAGACTACTGGCTGTAATAGCTGCGAGAGGCGGTTCAACTAAGGACTGAGAAAAAGGGGATGAATACTTTTGAACTGCTGACATTTCAGTTTTTGAATTTTTAAGTTTATCATGATTTACAATTTCCTTTTATTTTGGGGCTCTACTG
The DNA here is from genome assembly GCF_030144855.1 of Hypanus sabinus. Classification (NCBI taxonomy): domain Eukaryota; kingdom Metazoa; phylum Chordata; class Chondrichthyes; order Myliobatiformes; family Dasyatidae; genus Hypanus; species Hypanus sabinus. Next base: position 168,126,315 of record NC_082709.1, on the reverse strand, counting down.
TGAAAAAGGAGGATGTGATTCGTAAATAAAAAATTCTCAGTTAAACTGATCGAATTCCCTGGTTGTAATACTCATTTATGTGAACAAAGGGTTGGAGGCTGAATACCTATACAAGGCACTGTAATTAAAGTGGAGCTTGATAGGTTCTTGATTAGTTAAAGGTAAGACGAGAAGGATAATAAATCATCCATGATTGAATGGTGGAGACCTAATGGGCTGAATGGCCTAATTCAGCTCCCATGTTTTATGGTCTTATCTAAGCTGACACACACTGCAGTACTGAGAGAATGCTGATGGAGAATCCACCATACTGGTAAGATGCTAAAACACAACATCTACATTCATCTGTGAAAGCATCGGATCATATGAGATTGTTTCAAACTGTTTTTTTAAAATCATTTCTCGCCAGGTTTGTCAATGTTACTAAAATTGAAAACATAGCTAGTTGTTTGTAGGAGCTTCCAGTATGCAATTTGGCTACAGCTTGAACAAATTATAAGGCTTCAGAAATATCATGATGGCTGCAAAGTACTTTGGGAATTTTAAGATTGTGAAAGGTGCCACTGTATATAGTTTTCAGATATTGGAAATTTCTATGTACATGATTTCACGCCTCTGACTATTTAATCATTTGTCATGCATAATCAAATATCTGACTTATACTCACAGCAACAATGCGGAACATGAACCAAGATCCTAATCAAAGTAAGGCAATTCACATTTGGATCTAATGTACATAACAATGATATATAAATCAGATGTACATTGCAGCCTAGAAAGTTACAGGTACCATAGAGAACAGACTGAGTTTTATAAAAGAGAATCAAGATTATTAATGTTTTTTATAACACAGAGGCTATTTGGCCTATCAGATCCATGCCTGCTCCAGGCAGAGCAATGTTATCAGTCCCATTTTCCTCTTATTTACCTAAACACTTCAACTTATTCACCCTAGCCCATCAACTTCCCGTTAAATTCATTTGCCATTTCCAGTGGTCATTTAATCTATCAGAATAACCTTGGGATGTGGGAGGAAACCAGAACACTTGGTGAAACCAGACAGTCACAGGGAGAACATGCAAACTTCAAACAGGTAGCTACAACTTTCATTTTTCTTCCTCATCTCCAATATTAGACCAGGCAGTGAGATCCCTGTAATTGAGTGACATCATCATTAATGCATTCCTGGGACAGCAATGCCTCAGCTCTGCACACTTACAATGGGTGAATGCAAGTGCAAGGGATAGATGTGACTTGGTCCAGGCAGAGGTACGGAACCAAGAGGACAAAAGCTGGGTATCAAAGGTAGTGGAGTTGGGGGTCACAGGGCACCTGGTCGAAATGGGATCTTCCCAAGTGCAAGATCACTTGGGCAGAGCTTTGGAGACTGGAGCCCTTCCACATTTCCTTCCTTCTGCTGTCTGCATACAACATTCTCCCTACACCGCACACATGGGGTCTGAGAGAGGACCCCATCTGCAAGCTTTGTAGTCAGTGGGGTTTACTGGCACACATACTGTCAGGATACAAAACAGCTTTAACACAAGAACGGTATAGGTGGCACCCTAAGAAGGTTCTGTTCTCCCTTGCTGACATTTTCATCAGGGAGAGGGCCACACCAGTCATATCAAAGAGCCTAAATCAATCTGCTGCAAACTGCCAAATCATGGGAGATGAGGGTCAATGTGGGGTGGAAGCTGCAGTTCCCAGAAGTGGTGCAAACCACACTTCAACCAGACATCATACTGTGGTCTAATTAAGACAAGAAAATCATCTTGGTGGAACTCACAGTACAATGGAAAGATTGAGAAAGTAAGGAGGCATGGGATTCAAGGGGAAATTGCTTTGTGGATCCAGAACTGGCTTGCCCACAAAAGGCAAAGAGTGGTTGTAGATGGGTCATATTTTGCATGGAGGTCAGTCACCAGTGGTGTGCCTCAAGGATCTGTTCTGGGACCCTTACTCTTTGCGACCTTTATAAATGACCTGGATGAAGAAGTGGAGGGTTATGTTAGTAAATTTGCTGATGACACAAAGGTTGGAAGTGTTGTGGATAGTGTGGAGGGCTGTCAGAGGATACAGCAGGACATTGATAGGCTGCAAAACTGGGCTGAGAAGTGGCAGATGGAGTTCAATCCAGTTAAGTGTGAGATGGTTCATTTTGGTAGGTTAAGTGTGATGACAGAATATAGTATTAATGATAAGACTCTTGGCAGTGTGGAGGATCAGAGGGATCTTGGGGTCCTAGTCCACAGGACACTCAAAGTTGCTGCACAGGTTGACTGTGGTTAAGAAACTATACGGTGCATTGGGTTTCATCATTCGTGGGATTGAGTTTAGGAGCTGAGATGTAATGTTGCAGCTATATAGGGCCTTGGTCAGACCCCACTTGGAGTACTGTGCTCAGTTCTGGTCAGCTCACTAAAGGAAGGATGTGGAAACCATAGAAAGGGTGCAGAGGAGATTTACAAAGATGTTGCCTGGATTGGGGAGCATGCCTTATGGAATAGGTTGAGTGAACTCGGCCTTTTTTTCTTTGGAGCAACGGAGGATGAGAGGTGACTTGATAGAGGAGGATAAGATGGTGAGTGACATCGATCATGTGGATAGTCAGAGGCTTTTTCCAAGGGTTAAACTGGCTAGCATGAGAGGACACAGTTTTAAGGTGCTTGGAAGTAGGTACAGAGGAGATAACAGGGGTAAGTTTCATTTTTATTTTTTATTTTTAAACGCAGAGACTGGTGAGTGTGTGGAATGGGCTGCAGGCGATGGTGGTGGAGGCCGATACAATAGGGATAGAGACTCCTGGGCAGGTATATGGAGCTCAGAAAAATAGAGGGCTACAGGTAACCCTAGGTAATTTCTCAGGTAAGGACATGTTCAGCATAGCTTTGTTTCTAGAATGTGAAGAGGCTCATGAGAGGAAGGCCCTGAAGTACCATTCCTGAGTTCAGGAGTATAGTTCAAAGGATGGCTGACATGGCTATTCCCCGTGGAGATCAGCTGTAAAGAGTTCCTGACAAGGTCGATATGGAAGTTGCTGTCTGCGTTGGGCCTTGATAAAAAGAGCAAGAACCAAGCAGCTTGCAGGATGGTGGAGGAAGCAGAGAGAGCCTTGTGCTGGATATGGGGCAGCTGAGAGGGGTTGAGCTGGAAGTCAGGAGCAGATGGGCAGTGACTTGGCCACCACTGCTGACCCACCAACTGGAGAGTGTAGTAGTTAGGGTGGAAACACTCTATGAAGGTTGAGCACCACCTGACAACATCTGCTCCTGGCAAAAGGCTATGGTTATCTCATCAGGCAACTGAAGAGAGCACCCCAGTGTATGATGCAAGCAAGTTTAATCCATACTCCAATTACTTAAGAGTCAAATTTCACAAAATACTAGAATTTTTGTCCAAACTTGTTCCTCCTCTACTATATCCAACTGTTTTTTAAAAAATTATCATTGTACCCATAAGTATATTTCACATATACACAAACCTCTCCAATCCCAAGTTGTCCAATATCAGTATCAATCCTACAATTATGTTTATCCTAATTTTAATCTATAGCACTCTTAAATGCTTTTTTGCAAGATTATTATTCAAAGACCACTTTTTCAGGCCAAAATACATCATGTTTCTTTATAATTCAGAACCTTACAATGAAGAACAGCTGAGGGCTAACGCTTTGCCTTCAATATCCAAGTCTTCCTCTGTTGCTTTTTGGATAAATTTCAAGGCATGGTCTAAAATCTATGGTCTGCCTAGAACTCTACACACCACTACAGTATACCATTAGAACCTGAAACCTATATACTAAGTTAGTTAAAAACTATTAGTTACAACACTAACACTGACTTCTCTGTTCTGTGACATTTCTGTGGCACTGACTTTCAATTTCATGATCAATTGGCATTATTTGCTTTTGTCTAACCCAATCTTTCTGAAATACAGACCAGTTTTGAAGATGTTATCTAATTCCACAAAATAATATTTTGTTATGCTCAAATTTTTACATTAAACTATTAAGGTTCCTGAAATATAAATTGCTTAATATATCATGTTTATCCAACAAGATGTAGATTTAAAAAACTAAGAATTCAATAGTGTTAATATTACAAATATTGTTTAGTCCAGTTACATAGGAACTTCTATTCGGAGCAGCTGTCACCACTCTACTTGAAATTCTATAAGTATTATTCATAATTAGAAGATGTAATACCAGCAAATATCTGACACTCGCAAAATTAAAATAATATTGCCTATTTTCAAAATAAGACAACACTTTGAAGATGGATTATCTATCATCCATCAACTTTTTCTCTTTAAGATTAAATCCATTATTAAGCTTGAAATCCAAGCACGGAGACTTAGGGGATGCCTTGATTTAATTACAACTGGGGGGTATGAACTTGAAACTAGAGTCAAAACTTATGAAAACTTTGCTATATTGATTGAAAATACGTATTATTTTTATCACTGTTCCAAAATGCTTATAAGATACTTCAATTAATTTTGGTTCTCCTAGTGAAATGGCCAATTCGATCATCATTAAGCATTACAAACAATTACTTGTCTATTATTTCATTCTGTTTGCCAGAGACTGCTATGTGAAAAATTGTTTCCATGTTCCCTATATTACAAAGTGAAAGTACTTCAATTATTGTAAAGAAACTTCCGATGCCCTGGACAAGAAAAGTGTTCTAAAAATTTGGAACTTTAGCAATTTATGCATTTTTTTTTGTTCAGAATAATCTAACCTCTTCTTGAAGTTCAATCAGCTGAGACAATATTGACAGTCTTGATTTATATATCCTGGTCACCATAACTAAAAATCTTGTAATTAAAAAAAATTAAAAGTGCACATTAAATCTATGCTATAGTGCAAACAAACATAATGATCAGCTATAGTATTTATAACAAAGTTGTCTTTCTGCAATCTACAATACGATCGTTATATTCATTGCCATTCTTTCTCTATTTCATGATTCCGTTTCTTTACCTTTTGCCAATAGAAATGCTTTTTACTACTTGTAGGATCTTCTGTGCAGCTTTGAAAACAAGCAATGTAATTATCTAATGCCAACCAGGGTAGTAATATACATAGATACTCCAAGTTATAGACCGTCTTACTCCTCAATGTAACACGCTCTCTTATTCCCTGGATTTGGGAAAAGTAATGAAAGGTTAATACATTTTTTAAACCTTCGAAACTAACTTCCCTTTTTAATTTGGTTAATCATGAAAGTATCATTGTCAACAAATAGATAATTATTTCAGCCACCTTGTCTTTGTTATGCTGACTGGTGTTTACACTGACAAAATTACATTCCAAGCTAAGAGTGGAGCAGTTTTATTATGAGAAAGATCTTTTTAACTTAAAAAGACTTCATTTGGCGCTAGAGTTCCAATTTTAAAAGCAATCAGTTATCAAGATTATAGGGAATGATATATTGACTTCTGTTCCTTGTTGACTGCCATAAATGACATTTACCTGGAAATAAAGATTTACACAATTATATTCTATGCTGGTAATACGAAGTTCATTAACTCAAGAATTAAGCTGAAAATGTCCAAAGCTGCAGACTGTATACTGTCCTTTAAAATAACAATTCTGAGAATTAATGTTTAGCTACAATGAAAAATTAAGCTACCCGATTTCTTCTGCATTAAGATGAATTTTGCACTGATAATTATATTACAGATATAAGCAATAGTCCTGCCAGTATTAATAGAAGCTTTCTAATTTTCTGCTTGGGTAAAATGAGAAAGACTTTATCTGGTCCTTCAAATCATTTTAATGTAAATCACAACTGGATGCAGATCAGGAAAATCAGAACTGTTATGATCTTACTGGTCTGGACATGCCAGTATGTTTTCAATACAGCACTATCCCTACAGCAGATTCTGGTCAGATAATTCATATTTGAATGTCAAACATATACTAACCAGATGTCTTTCTATTAATTCCATGTAAAAAAAAAGAAATATTATTATGCAAAACATACTTATGGCCTGAAATGAAGGATACTGAATGACAACTTCAGTCACTGGCAGACTCTATGGAAATTTAAGTTCTTACAAACAAATGCAATGGCAATGAGCTATCCACTCTGCTGCACTACACTATTGACCTTCCTGAGATTATATTCAACAAAAACAAAGTCAGTGTAATGCTCTATTTTCTGTGCCATTGTATTTCACTGTTAAGCCAGATTATAATAAAAACACTATTCATTTATTACAAATTGGCCTGATTGGACATTCTGTACATAATTCTGAAAGACATATCCTCTTCCATGATCTCATTTATTGTCATTATTAGCAAATCATTATTTCACTAACTTTGAATATATTGTAATAGACTTAAAGAACTCAGTTATTAAGCAAACAAACCTGAACATTGTCTATCACACAAAAGAGAACTTGTGGTGGGAGTACTGTGCCCATTCTACTGTTCCCCATTAAAGTTCCAGTTATCATCTTTCAACATACACATATGCTGTTGGAGGATTAATATGGTTCTTGGACATAGTAGTTGGTTCCTTTCTCAAACTATTTGGAACTTTCATTCGTCTTGTCTGCTAATTCTGGTCCTCATCACAACATACTTTTAAAAACGAATTTCAATGTGTATTTCAAATCTCACAATGGAAGCACTTTTTGTTTAATAGGTACAGTATAAAATGATTGAATGACTGAGAGCACATGAATAAAGATAATCTTTATCCCTTTCTGGCTGGAGGTTGCAAATTATTTCTTGGAGTCACCTCAGTTAAAATTCCATTGCTTGCAGTAGCTTCTCATCCACGGTACTAACTGGTAAAGAGTGATTGACAACCATGTTTCAGTTCCTTCTCCAATCTCCTGACTGGTTTACAATTCATTTGTTGTAGGAGATCCCAATTAATTCCAAGGAGCTTTTAATGAGTTAAATCTACACTGATTGAACAATGAATTGCAACACATCCATAGAACTTAACCATCGTGTCTGTAGTCTTTGCTGTGCTGATAAATGCAACATTGTATTTGATTCCATCCAATCTAACAGTCAATCTGTCAAAACAACTGACCCAGTAATTGTTAATTAAGTTGTTGCTAATGTAATAAAATTGCTTTAATATTATCTAAACTTCATGTTATTCAATTTTAAAACCACATTGTAAGCAGCCATCTCAATGCATCAACTGGTTCAACAGTATTAATCCAGTCCTATTTAAATGAAGATTATATAATACTGGTAAACTCCCATCACATAAAAATATGCTTCTATATAGCACCGGAATAACAACGATGGATTTTTTTTTAAAAACTCTAGACATTTTACTTTCTTTTATCAGTAATACCAGTTTTATATATTACTTTACAGCTTTCTTAACAAACTCTTCAATATACTAAACATTTATATTGCCTTATAGTCAGCCCATGCTCTTTGCACCTTTTCAATAAATCTAGTGGAATTCCGTAGAAATCATAGAATTAAATCTTGTATCAGTTGTGTGTCTGTTCATGGCTCCACAAACTGAAAGCGGTCTTGAAAGTCCTGCGGCAAAATTTGCACATGAATGGCCTTTGAAAGGTAGCTGCTGCAAGAGGAGGGGCCTGTGAAAAAAGTGTATCTGATGCCTGTGGGCTGCGGGACCTATCTGAGCGATTTGAGGAGGGTTCAGGGTCAGGGGAGTGCTCTTGAGGTGGTGGCGGGGGTGGAGGAGGCGGAACACGAGAAGGACTTCTTGCAGGTTTAGAGATTTCAAGATGTTCTCCTGACTGAGAAATGTGAGACTGGAAGTGGCTCCAAAGACGGAAGTTGGTACGGAAGGCTTTATGGCAAACATGGCAAATGAATGGCTTAACAGCACACAGCAGTTCCTGATGACGCTCCAGCTGCTTATGGAGTGTGAAGAGCTTGCCACATTTTTCACATGGCCAAAGTCCATGTTCTCGTTTGTATGTTAGGTCTGCTGGTTCCCCACTACAACTGTTTGATTCAGAGGCTATGCCTTCCAAATGGATGGGATTAGAAGAGACCTCATCAGAGAGATGATCATCTTTAGTGTTGGTATTCCTGCAACTTGAGACACTCAGATCTTCAGGAAAGCAAGAGGAGTCTTCAGAATCAACATACATAGGTTCTGAAGAATCAGTGCATACTTCGTCATCCTTTGAAGTACTGGGGCTGGCTACTGAGTGTTCTCCAACTTCAGTCTGACCTTCCTTTGGCAATAAACCATTATGACCTACTGAATTCAAGCAAGACTGTTCTACTGGAGCCATTGTATTTTCATTGTGGACTTCGATCTGATGACGCCAAATGCTGAAAGAGGACTTAAATGTACGTTTACACTCTAGGCAGGTTAGTTTCTTGTATTCACACTGACTTTCGTGCTCTTGCTTTAGTTCTCTGGAACAGAACCTAAGGCTACAGTAGCAGCACACAGTAACATTCCTACAAATCCTCTCATGTTTTGCCTTCTCTGCCATCGATGGCATCTTGGTATTACAATGCTCACACTGATGTTCAGTACTATCTTCACTCAGATTTTCAGTAATACCTTGTTCTTTTGACTTGAAAGCCTTGTTATAGAGCTTGCAAACAAAGGGCTTCTCACCTGGATGGGTCTTCATGTGTTGTCTATAACGCGACAAGAAGCGGAACAGCTTTCCACATGTTGTGCAGATGTATACACCTTTGGTTACAGACTTCAAATTCTTTTTGAATCCTTGTTCTGATCGTAGCCCTGGGTAACTATGAGAGATCTGCTTGCGGCGCAACTTGTGAAAAAGGGCCTTCTTGATCTCCCTCTCACGTATCATGTCACTCAGTTTCTTATGAAATTTTTCTTCTGAAACTGGACCAGAGCTGGTGGCTGCCGACGGATTGATAACTACTCCATGTTGTGTTTGGCAGTGTGTCCAAACTTTGAAATTGGTAAGAAATCTCTTGTGGCAGATATCACAGGCATATGGCTTATCTGGATTATGGTACATGTCAACGTGGCGGAAAAGGCCTGTTGTAGATCGGAATATCTTGAAGCAGGTCCTGCATTTGAACTGCTTACCAGTTACTGCTGATTCAGGATCAGAATATTCCTCCTTGTTCTCATCAGTCTTCAACAAATCGGGATTAGCATCACCTGTAGTAGGGCTTGAACTTTCCAGAAAGCTTTGAGTTATTTTGGGAGAATGTTGGAAAGATTCTGATTTTTCAAAAGAAAACTTTGCATTTTCAGCCTGGAATCTTCTCTTCACTGGTAGCATTGATGTTCTTCTGTTCCCCTCTGCATTTTTCACTGCGAATTCTTTACTGGTAGATGGTGAAGTTTCTCCCACAGTAACCCGAATTATATCAGAAGTTTCTGAGACGGGACTACAAGGTTCTGTTTTCACTTTAACAGCTGTTGATAATGCGATGACCTCAGCATCTGCAGGCCGAGATACACCAAGTTGTTTTGGACGACACGTCTGCCCAACCTGAGGCATATCTTTTTGAAGCTGTTGCTTTATTGTATCTGCATTTAACAGCTTTTGAGATGATACATCGCAGGCCAACTCCAGTGGTTCAGGCTTACACACTGATGATGATCCATAGTTCAGTTTCTGATCAAGAGGAGAAGAGTAACAAGGGACCTGACTATCCATTGACAATGACCTCCGAAGTAAACTTTTCACTAGTGGACCACTGCTGACAACACTCTGGCTATTAGACTGCAATCTTGGAGGTTGAACTGTGGGCCCCACCTTGGTATAATACAACAAATTATTCTCTTCCATCATACCAGGATTTACTGTGTGCCCAGATTTTTGTTGGGAATATGCAAATCCTGTGGTTCCATGAAATGAGAATGCAGGTGTTAGTTGTGGCCTAGACAAAGGCTTTCCATTAACCAGGAGGTCAGTCAGACTTTGCCTTGTATCAGAAACATTGCCAGTGAAACTCGAAGTGCCATCCATGCTCATGGAACTTTTCCTATCCCACCAAAATCTCATCCTACCATTTCGTTCTTCCAAAGATTTGATGGCTTCGTGGTATTTTGTGTTGCCTGAAGTACTTGGCATATCCTTTAACGTTGGTTGTCCTTTATCTTCCAATAGATGAGTCGTCTCAACATCTCTAGCCACAGCACTAGAATTTGCTCTTAAGGCATTCATCAAAGATGAGGATTTAATACTGTGTCTTGGTTCTTCCTCTGATGTTTCCTTTTTCTGAGTGGAATCACCACCCTTTGCTTCAGACTCGTTGCTATTTTTATCAAGGTCATTGCGACTCTGACATACAATGACACTTCGTGGCTGGGAGCTACTGCCATCATCGACTTTACTCAGCTTTTTAGTAGGACCTGGTGTGCAAGAAATCTGAGGTGTCTGCGATGGGATGCTGGTGAGAAAAGAGATACCAAGGTCACCACCTAGATTATGGATGGCTGCTAGACTTTTCTTCTCTATGAAGAGGGATGAAGAGTAGATGTAATTCAGAACATTTTCAAAAATAGGTGCTTCACAGAGATCCAGCTGGAAGACTGACTGGCTCTCGTTCTCTTTCTTAGTAAATAAAGCCCGGAAGTAATCACTGCTGGCAGCCAGAACATTCTTATGGGCCCGGAATTTGTGGTCACCAACAATTAGGACTACATCACACAGCTGGCCTTTTAGACGATCTTCATTGAGAGCACTCAGGAGAGAGATGGCATGTGCTGGATTGATGTAGTGAAGTAATCCTTCCATGATCTAGTCCACCTGCAAAAGAGTAGAAAAATTAACATCAAACATCAAAAAGAAAATGTATATTGAGAATACAGCAAATACAGAAAAAATTCAATAAAGTGTTTGAAGAAATCTCGACATTCTCTAACAAACAGAAAGTATAAGCTATGCAACAGCAGTAATATTTACAGATCAGTATGACATTCACCGAAAGCCTGATTTGATATTCTTGTCCAAATTAAATACAGGTCAACCTTCTATAATCCAGCACCATTGGAACCTGAGGAGTGCCGGGTTAGTGAAGATGTTGAATTACAGAAGGATCACATTAAGCAATAGTTAACTGCCTCATCATATCTTTAAAATATCATGTAAATCAGTACAAGTTAGATAATAATGAAACAGAAATATTAAATGAGTAGCAAGTGAAATTTTAATAAAGTAATATACTGTACAGGCACAGATAAAACAAAGGGTACAGGTTAATGTACAGGAATTAACATACATACAGTTGAGCTTCCAAAGCAGGGGTCAGCAACCTTTACCACTGAAAGAGCCATATGGACCCGTTTCCCACAGAAAAGAAAACACTGGGAGCCACAAAACCCGTTTGACATTTAAAATGAAATAACACTGCATACAACGTTTTTTTTTGCCTTTATGCTATGTAAAAACAAACTATAATGTGTTGCATTTATGAAATCGATGAACTCCTGCAGAGAAAACGAAATTACATTTCTGCATGCAACAAAAACATTTTGAACTCCGAAAAAAAGACGTTGGGTTGAAGGTTACTTTTAAGTAAAATACTCAATGTCTATTTGAGTCCTTCTTGTATTTATGAAAAACGCTGAACTTAAATTTTCTGCTAGCAACAAACCAAAAATAACGTCAGCCAGCTGTCAACCTGAAAAATAAAAGGACTATTTCACTGAACCATGAAAAAATATGAATATATGTAAAATAATAGGCAATTAAAATATTTATCATACTTGGTTAATGGGATTTCTGCTCCTGGACCTCAGCGCACAGCGTCTGCACATCAGGGCACCTTCATCTTTACACAGGATCGCAAGCTGTCATCTGTGAGGCGTGCGCGATGTTTGTTTTTAATAAAGTTCATGTTGGAAAACACCTGCTCACATACATATGTGGATACAAAGATCGACAGGACTCCAAGCGCATACTTTTTAATGTTTACATAAATGTCGGGGATAGCATTCCATGTTTCGAACACGTTTGTCCGGTTAGGAGAGGTTTTCAATATCACTCCATTTGTGATTCTGAGCAAGAACGGCCTTCTGACGGGCAACATCTTCAAGGTCTGCTGTCAAGCGTCTAAACTTGGACACCCATATGTCTTTGTCGGCTATGTCGGCCAGTTCCATCTCAAGATCAGGTCGACTCACACCTGCCAATGCAGTCGTATTCGGTAGGGATGGATCGATGCTTCGGGGAGTGACCGGGAAGGATAATGTGTTTTTTTCCTCTCTGAACTCACAGAAGCGTTTCCCAAACGATGTTTGCATTGCGATGATTGCAGAATGTAAATACTCCAAATTTATCATGTCGTGAGCTTGTTTGAACTCTCTCAAATTGGGGAAGTGAGACAATGTGCCTTTCTGTAAATCTCTGGCAAGCACTGTCAACTTACGCTCGAATGCCAAAACATCCTCCAACATGTGTAGGGCTGTGCGTCCTTTCCCCTGAAGAGCTGTGTTCAGCATGTTCAGGTGCGCTGTCATGTCTACCATGAAGTGTAGCTTTTCCAGCCACTCTGGCTGTTCCAGCTCAGGAAAGGTCAGGAACTGGTTTACAGGTAGTTGGATTAGTGAAGGTCAACTGTACCATATATTTAGGAAATGTTCTGATACATTGTGCATTTCCAATTTGCACTTGACAATGAGAAATTAATCAAGCAGGATCTTTAAAGCATTCGGCTTTTGAACCAACCTACAAAACTCTAATCATTATCTCAGTATAGCAATACTATGCTCAGTTTGAGCACTTAGAAGCACTTGTTTTTGCTTATGCTGATTGTGCTCTTTCTTGTTAAAATAATGCTCTTTTTGTGGTTGTAGTCATTAGTGTCCCTGATAATTACACCTGGAGAAGTGCATGTGGCCATAGCTTCTTGCTGACTGCATTAGGAAACCAGAGCTAAAGATGGATGACCTAATTGCCGTGATTCAGGCCACACTAAGGTATCTGGGTAACCTTCAACATGATGGGATGAATATTGATTTCTTGAACTTCCTGTAATTGCCCCTGTTATGCACCAGCAGCAGTAGATATGAAGTTGAGTCAGGTTTTTATAAATAAACAATGAAATTTATTAACCTCTACTCAAAAACATCGAAAAGTAAACAAACGACTAACTTAAACGGAAGTTAACAGTGTTATGTGTCTAGTTATCAAACAGTCGAATTCAGAGATAATTCTTGACAATTCTTATTCAAGCACAGTCTTAAAGTGGTAGTTTAATAAGTCCATATGATTCATAAAGTAAGGGAGAGGAGAAGCTTCCCGAACCAGCTTTGGATTGATGCTTGAAGAAAGATCAAACTGTTGACACAGATCCCAGCCGCTAAATGCCTTTTCTGAAGAGAACCCGAAGAATAAGATTTCTCAAAGTAACTGACCTTTCGCCGGAGGTAGTCACCACATACCCGAAACCTTGCAGGGGTTAACCAAAAGTGTGTGCCACACTTCACGGCAATCACTTTGATACATACAGAACGCCATTGATTTTTACCCAATTCTTTGGGTTCACACGAAGCTGGTATTTCTTCACTCTCTCTCTCCCTCCTTCTATGATTACGTAACCGACTGCGACTCCCAACGAAATACCAACGCAACAAATTATTGTCTCCCCTTTTATACCAGCGGGGCATGCCATCATATGACATCACATCACCCCACTATCACATCATACCAATATCACAAGACAATTACATCATGCTCACAAGAAACTCACGCGACAGGTAACACCCCCCACTCCATTCCCGCTTCCTTCTCACCTTTTTCCTTACCTGCACATCACTCCCCCTCGGTGCTCCCCTTGCTTCCATGTCTTCTACCCTCTCCTATCAAATTCCCCCTTCTCTCGTCCTTTTACTAATCAACTTCCCAGCTCTTTATTTTACCACTCCTCCTCCCGATTTCACCCATCGCCTGCCACCTTGTACCTCTTCGTCCACTCCCTACTCTGACTTTTCATCTTTTCTTTCCCCCAGTCCCGAAGAAGGGTCTTGGCCTGAAATGTTAACAGTTTATTCTTTTCCATAGATGTTGCCTTACCTGCTGAGACCCTCCAGCATTTTATGTTTGTTGCCTTGGATTTCCAGCACCTGCAGGTTTTTTCTTGAGTTTGAAAGAGAATACTAGTGGCTTCTACAGATATGTTAAGAGCAAAAGGATTGCAAGGGAAAAAAAATTGGTCCTCTGTAAGATCAAAATAGTAATCTATGCGTGGAGCTAAAAGAGATGTGAGAGATCTTAAATGGAATTTTTGCATCTGTATTTCCTCGGCAGACAGATACACAAACTATAGAAATGAAGCAAAACAGCAGCGAGGTTTTTGACTCTATACAGATTACATCAGAGGAGGTGTTTGCAGTCTTAAGGCAAATTCGGGTGGATAAATCCCCAAGGCCTGACAAGGTGTTCCATTGGATCCTGTGGGAGGGAAGTGTAGAAATTGCAGGAGAACTAGCAGAGATATTTAAATCATCCTTAGCGACAGGTGAGGTACCAGAAGATTGGAAGATAGCTAATGTTGTTCCACCTAAGAAAGGAGAAGGCTCTAAGAATAAACCAGGAAATAGGCCGGTGAGCCTGACATCAGAAGTAGAAACGTTATTCTTGTAAGTTATTCTAAGGAACTGGACATATGAGAATTTGTATAGACAGGGACTAATTAGGGATAGTCAGCCTGGCTTTCAGAATGGTAGGTAGCAAGGTTCCAAATCTTGTCATTTTGTTCTATATGGTGTTGAGCTCCTTGAATGTTAATATTGCATCCATGTAAAGGAAGAATATTGGACATTACAAATGGCAAATGCTTTACATAAGGAGTCAGCAGGTAAATCACTTGGCACAGAATACCTAGTCTCTGGCCTACAGTTCCAGCCAAAGTATTTATGTGGCTGGTCTCATTAAGTTTATGGTCAATGGAGCCTCAAAGAAAAATAGCACCAATGACAGTGTTCCTCAATTCCTATTGACTTCTAGTTTGCCCATGCCCCTTAACATTTTGTCAAATTCTAGCTTGATGCTAAGGGCAGTCAACCTTTTCACACCTCTGAACTTTATCTGCTTCGTCTGGAGGTGGCTAAAGCTGTAATGAGATACCGAGTGGTTAGTCCTCATGGGACTCTAATGGAGCATGACCATGCAGGTTGTTGATGAACAAATGATCAACTTCTAGCAATCTTCCATCTCTTTTCAGATAGCATGTGATCTGCTTTTGGGCACTTGGCACAATTCAGTTTTAAGTAGGGTATCAGGAATGCTTCTCAAATATTGCTATTTCATAGCTATTGTATTCAGTAGAGTTGTGCTTAATATGTGGAGTAAAGAGAATGTAAAGATTCAAAGTACATACAGAATACAACTCAGAGATTCATCTTCCAACAGGGAGCCAAGAAACATAGAAACACCATGGAACCCATTCAAAGAAAAACATTGAACACCCTATGCACGATAAAAAAAATCAAAAAGCGAATGAACAACACATTCAACATCAAACCAGGAGTCCAGTATTAAGTTTAGTTCAGTTCAGTGCCATGATGATAGCCGAATGCAAGCTGCAGAGCTAGTCTTCACTAAAGTGCCCCAGTCTGCATTGATCACCCCGTCAAACTGCTCAAGAACAGCAAAAAAAAGAGTACCCAGAAAGCAACATGAATCTCAAAGTCCCCCAAAATGAGTCCACAACCACAAGCCTTGCTAATCAATCCTTGCCACATTGGATCCCAAGACTCCTGCACTTTCCTTTGTTAGCAACTAGTGAGAGGGAGAGAAAAACATCAAATGCAGGCAGATGGTGCTGAACACCCATCCATCTTCCACTCGTCTTCATAAATTTCAACTATTATGCACCAGCAGCAATAGATATGAAAATGAGTCGGGTTTTTATAAATAAACAACAAAATTTATTAACTTCTACTCATTAATATAGAAAAGTAAACAAACAACCAACTTAAATGGAAGTTAACAGTGTTATGCGTCTATAGTTATCAAACAGTTGAACTTAGAGACAATTCTTAACAGATCTTACTCAAGCAGAGTCTTAAAGTGGTAGTTGGATAAGTCCATATGATTCATAAAGTAAGTGAGAGGAGAGACTTCCTGAACCAGCGATGAGCAATTCTTCAAGAAAAGACGAAACCGTTGACGTAGATCCCAGCCGAGAAATGCCTTTTCGGAAGAGATCCTGAAGAATAAGATTTCTCAAAGTAACTGACCTTTCGACGGAGGTGGTCACCACACAACACCCGAGACCATGCGGGGGTTAACGAAAAGTGTGTGCCACAATCCATGTCAATCACTTTGAGACACACAGAACACCGTTGATTTCTACCCAATACTTAGGGTTCGTATGAAGCTGGTAATTCTTCACTCTCTCTCTCTCTTTTGACTCTCTCTCTCCCATTCTATGATTACATAACCATAGACCAGGGGTCAGCAACCTTTACCACTGAAAGAGCCACTTGGACCCGTTTCCCACAGAAAAGAAAACACTGGGAGCCGCAAAACCCGTTTGACATTTAAAATGAAATAACACTGCATACAACGTTTTTTTTGCCTTTATGCTATGTATAAACAAACTATAATGTGTTGCATTTATGAAATTGATGAACTCCTGCAGAGAAAACGAAATTACATTTCTGCATGCAACAAAAACATTTTGAACTCCGAAAAAAAGACATTGGGTTGAAAGTTACTTTTAAGTAAAATATTCAATGTCTATTTGAGTCCTTCTTGTATTTATGAAAAATGCCGAACTTAAATTTTCCGCCAGCAGCAAACCAAAAATAACGTCAGCCAGCTGTCATCCTGAAAAATGAAAGGACTATTTCACTGAACAATGAAAAAATATGAATATAAGTAAAATAATAGGCAATTAAAATATTTATCATACTTGGTTAATGGGATTTCTGCTCCTGGACCTCAGCGCACAGCGTCTGCACATCAGGGCTGTATGATGTCACCTTCATCTTTACACAGGATCGCAAGCTGTCATCTGTGAGGTTTTCAATATCACTCCATTTGTGTTTCTGAGCAAGAACGGCCTTCTGACGGGCAACATCTTCAAGGTCTGCTGTCAAGCGTCTAAACTTGGACACCCATATGTCTTTGTCGGCTATGTCGGCCAGTTCCATCTCAAGATCAGGTTGACTCACACCTGCCAATGCAGTCGTATTCAGTAGGGAAGGATCGATGCTTAAGGGAGTGACCGGGAAGGATAATGTGTTTTTTTCCTCTCTGAACTCACAGAAGCGTTTCCCAAACGATGTTTGCATTGCGATGATTGCAGAATGTAAATACTCCGAAATTATCATGTCGTGACCTTGTTTGAACTCTCTCAAATTGGGGAAGTGAGACAAAGTGCCTTTCTGTAAATCTCTGGCAAGCACTGTCAACTTGCGCTCGAATGCCAAAACATCCTCCAACATGTGCAGGGCTGTACGTCCTTTCCCCTGAAGAGCTGTGTTCAGCGTGTTCAGGTGCGCTGTCATGTCTACCATGAAGTGTAGCTTTTCCAGCCACTCTGGCTGTTCCAGCTCAGGAAAGGTGAGCCCTTTGCTGCCCAGGAAAGTTTTCACTTCTTCCAGACACGCGACAAAGCGTTTCAGCACCTTCCGTCTGGACAGCCAGTGATAAAAACACGTTGTAGCGGTGTCAGTAAACTGCAGTCAAAGATAGCTTTATTCGAACTAAACAGCCTTGCTTTTCAGCTTCCCTCAACCCAGCCCCCATGGACGTAGATGCTGCAAAAGACGCGTACTCACAAACCCCCGTAGGCTATCTCCCTTAGCCGGAATGCTGGCTAATTGTGAGCCGTTTCGGATGTGGCAGGAAATGTGTCGCTACACTTAGGTTGTACAAGATCACCATAATTACATTTCAAAAGCTAACAAACTAACATAAAATACATTTTAATTAAATACTGACCAATTATTTCCCAAAGCCACAGGGAGCCGCAGCACAGAGGTGAAAGAGCCACAAATGGCTCGGGAGCCGCAGGTTGCCGACCCCCGCCATAGACCATAAGACAAAGGAGCAGGAGTCAGCCATTCGGCGCATCAAGTCTGCTCCACCATTTCATCATGAGCTGATCCAATCTCCCATTTAGTCCCATTCCCCCGCCTTCTCACCATAACCTTTGATGCCCTGACTACTCAGAAACCTATCAATCTCTGCCTTAAATACACTCAATGACTTGGCCTCCACTGCTGCCTGTGGCAACAAATTCCATAGACTCACCACCCTCTGGCATCTCTGTTCTGAATGGGCGCCCTGCAATCCCCAAGTCATGTCCTCTTGTATGAGACTCCCCCACAATGGGAAACAACTTTGCCACATCCACTCTGTCCATGGCTTTCAACATATCATCCTGAGACTGCAACTCATCCCAATGGCTGCAAATTTGCTCCATCACCTGCCTGTCCTTCCTGACATCCTTACTGCTCACTACCTTAGATCTATTTCTGTTTTCCCTCTCCTCTGCTCCATCATTCCGGTTCCCATCCTCTTGCCAAAATAGCTTAAACCCTCCTGAACAGCTCTATTAAACCTTCCCGCCAGGATATTGGTCCCCCTGGGATTCAAGTGTAACTCGTCCTTTTTGTACAGGTCACACCTGCCCCAAAAGAGGTCCCAATGATCCAGAAACTTGAATCCCTGCCCCCTGCTCCAATCCCTCAGCCACGCATTTATCCTTCCCCTCATTCCACTCCTACTCTCACTGTTGCATGGCACAGGCAGTAAACCCGAGATTACTACCTTTGCGGTCCTTCTTCTCGACTGCCTTCCTAACTCCCTATATTCTCCTTTCAGGACCTCTTCCCTTTTCCTACCTATGTCATTGGTACCTACATGTACCACGACCTCTGGCTCCTCACCCTCCCGCTTCAGGATATCTTGGACGCGATCAGAAACTTCCCGGACCCTGGCACCAGGGAGGCAAACTACCATCTGGTCTCCTGATTGTGTCCACAGAATTGCCTATCTGACCCCCTAACTATCAAGTCCCCTACTACTACTGCCTTCCTCTTCCTTTCCCTACCCTTCTGAGCTACAGGGCCGGACTCTGTGCTGGAGACACAGCCACTGTTGCTTCCCCCAGGTAGACTGTCGTTCCCCCCCCCCCCCCCCCCCCCCCCAAGAGTACTCAAACAGGAGTACTTATTGTCAAGGGGTACAGCCACTGGGGTACTCTCTAGTACCTGATTCTTCCCCTTCCCTCTCCTAACCGTGACCCACCTGTTTGCCTCCCATTGCCCCAGTGTGACCACCTGCGTGTAACTCCTCTCTATCAACTCCACACTCTCCCTGACCAGATGAAGGTCTTCAAGCTGTAGCTCCAGTTCCCCAACTCGGTCCCTTAGGACATGCAGCTCGGCGCACCTGACACAGATGTGGACGTCCGGGAGGCTAGGAGACTCTAGGACCTCCCACATCCAACACCGAGAAAAACAAGCTGCCTCCAGACTCATACGTCCCCTTTCCTCAAATAACAGGAAAAACTGAAACCTAAACTTACCTTGCCTC
This sequence comes from Hypanus sabinus, assembly GCF_030144855.1. Classification (NCBI taxonomy): domain Eukaryota; kingdom Metazoa; phylum Chordata; class Chondrichthyes; order Myliobatiformes; family Dasyatidae; genus Hypanus; species Hypanus sabinus. Next base: position 168,106,851 of record NC_082709.1, on the reverse strand, counting down.
GCCTGCTTCCACCTAAGCCCGTTGAGCCAAAGCCCTTCAGCTTACACTCTGCTCCCGGCTCACTCTGCTGCCCGCAAACGACGCTGCCTGCTGTTTAAGGCTGTGTCCTTTTTAAATCTTCCCCACTCCACTGCCCGACATCACACGCCTGCGCAGTCCCGCCTCTCTTGACTCCGATGAGAATAAGAAAAATATCAAAATGGCTCCCGCCGCACTCCCGTTCTGATCCTCTGACTTCCTTCTCCAAATGTTGGGGAGTCACCAACTGCGACTCCCCAACAATACAACTACCCAACAAACTACGGTCTCCCCTTTTATACCAGCTGGAACATGCCATCATGTGACATCACATCACCCCACTATCAGGAGACAATTACATCATACCAATATCACAAGACAATTACCTCATACCAATATCATGAGACAATTATATCATGCTCATGAGAAACTCATGAGACAGGTAACACAACCTTGTTCAATGTCTCAATCAGAGAGAAGCAATAGACTTGAACCCTACGTTCAGACCACCAGGCTGCACACTCCACTCCCATCCTCACCAAACACCCACAGAAACAGCAAAGCGCTAGATTGCTCAATTGGCTCAAAAACATACCATCAAGATGTAAATCACAGGGACCAATCATACACAGCTTATTAGCAGAATCATATTTGAAAGAAGTAAAAGTAGTTTTGTGAACTGTCTGCAGGAAGCTGCCATTAGTCACACAATTTGGTGCCATCTTGAACATATATTCTCATTTGTTATGATGGGATCTGATATGAAGATCAAGATGCCTTATCCACTCAGCTTTTCCAGCTAAAGATAGCAGTAAATACTTGTTTTTCTGATTTGCACTCATGTGGGTTTTGGCATCAGTGCAAAACAAGGCCTTCCCGTTGCTTTCCAACTTTCATCAATGATTTTGTTTTTGTTGTTCATCTCACTGGATGGGAAGGCTCTACAATGGTTAGTTAAAACTGCCTAACGCATCACTGGCACCAGCCCACCCATCAAGGACATATATAGAGAAAGTCTGCTATAAAAGTCCAGCTACATCATGAAGGATCCCATCCACCCTTTCTCCTAGATCGGGGGTCGGCAACCCGCGGCTCCGGAGCCACATGTGGCTCTTTTACGTCTGTGCTGCGGCTCCCTGTTGCTTTGGGAAATAATTGGTCAGTATTTAATTAAAATGTATTTTAATTAAAATGTTTGTTAGTTTTTGAAATGTAATTCTAAATTTGAAGATTATGGTGATCTTGTACAATCTAAATAAGATGTTGTGGCGACATTGGAACCGGCTCACAATTAGCCAGCGTTCAGGCTAAGGGAGATAGCCTACGGGGGTTTGTGAGTACGTGTCTTTTGCAGCATCCGCGCCCATGGGGGGCGGGTTGAGGGAGGCTTAAAAGCAAGGCTGTTTAGTTCGAATAAAGCTATCTTTGACTGCAGTTTACTGACTGCGTGTAGCACACCGCTACAACGTGTTTTTATCGCTGGCTGTCCAGAGGGGAGGTGCTGAAACGCTTTGTCGCGTGTCTGGAAGAAGTGAAAACTTTCCTGGGCAGCAAAGGGCTCACCTTTCCTGAGCTGGAACAGCCAGAGTGGCTGGAAAAGCTACACTTCATGGTAGACATGACAGCGCACCTGAACACGCTGAACACAGCTCTTCAGGGGAAAGGACGTACAGCCCTGCACATGTTGGAGGATGTTTTGGCATTCGAGCGCAAGTTGACAGTGCTTGCCAGAGATTTACAGAAAGGCACATTGTCTCACTTCCCCAATTTGAGAGAGTTCAAACAAGGTCACGACATGATAAATTCGGAGTATTTACATTCTGCAATCATCGCATTGCAAACATCGTTTGGGAAACGCTTCTGTGAGTTCAGAGAGGAAAAAAACACATTATCCTTCCCGGTCACTCCCCTAAGCATCGATCCATCCCTACTGAATACGACTGCATTGTCAGGTGTGAGTCAACCTGACCAAGTATGATAAATATTTTAATTGCCTAATATTTTACGTATATTCATATGTTTTCATTGTTCAGTGAAATAGTCCTTTTATTTTTCAGGTTGACAGCTGGCTGACATTATTTTTGGTTTGCTGCTGGCGGCAAATTTAAGTTTGGCGTTTTTCATAAATACAAGAAGGACTCAAATAGACGTTGAGTATTTTACTTAAAAGTAACCTTCAACCCAACGTCTTTTTTTCGGAGTTCAAAATGTTTTTGTTGCATGCAGAAATGTAATTTCGTTTTCTCTGCAGGAGTTCATCAATTTCATAAATGCAACACATTATAGTTTGTTTATACATAGCATAAAGGCAAAACAAAACGTTGTATGCAGTGTTATTTCATTTTAAATGTCAAACGGGTTTTGGGGCTCCCAGTGTTTTCTTTTCTGTGGGAAACGGGTCCAAGTGGCTCTTTCAGTGGTAAAGGTTGCTGACCCCTGTCCTAGATTGTTTAGTCCCACACCCATTAAGGAGGAGGCTACATAGCTTTCATGCCAGAACCACCAGACTCAAAATCTGTAACTTTCCCAAGCAATAAGGCTGATTAATACCTCCATTGACTAATCCACCACTTTACACTCCACCACCACCATTACCTAAATCATTTCCTGTCAGTCACCTTATAAGATTACAAGACCATAAGACACAGGAGCAGAATAAGGCTATTTGGCTCATCAAATCTGTTCTGCTATTTCATCATGGCTGAACCATTTCCTTCTCAGCCCCAATCTCCTGCCTTCCCCCATATCTCTTCATGAACTGACTAATCAAGAATCTTTCAAATTCTGTCTTAAATATACCTGTGGCAACGAATTCCACAGATGCACCACTCTCTGGCTAAAGGCATTCCATTTTAAAAGGATGTCCCTCTATTTTGAGACTGTGCCCTCTGGTCCTAGACACCCCCACCACAGGAGACATCACCTCCACATCCACTCTATCTAGGTCTTTCAACACTCAATAGGTTTCAGTGAGATTCCCCCCTCATTCTTCCGAACTGCAGTCGAAATAGATCCAGAGCCATCAATTGGTCCTCGTATGGTAACTCTTTCAGTCCTGGAATCATTTGCCTTTCTCACTACCAACTCAACTTGCAAATTAACGTTTAGGGAATCCTGCATAAGGACTCACATGTCCCATTGCACCTCCAATTTTTGAGCTTGCTCTCTATTTAGAAAATAGTCTATGCTTTTACTTTTTCTACCAAAGTCTTTCTGACACTGTATTTCCCCTGCCACTTCTTTGCCCATTCTCCAAAACTAAGTCCTTCTGCAGCCTCACTGCTTCCTCAACACTACCTGCTTCTCCATCCATCTTTGTATCATCTGCAAACCTGGAAACAAAACCATCAATTCTGTAATCCAAATCACTGACTTAGTATAAAGAGAAGTGGTCCCAATACAGACTCCTATGGAACACCACTAGTCACTGGCAGCCAACTAGAAAAGTCTGCCTTTATTCCCTCTTTTTGACTTTTGCCAATCAGCCAATGCTCTATCTATGCTGGTATCTTTTCTGTAATACCATGGGCTCTTAATTTTGTCAATAAGGCTCATGTGCAGCATGTTGTCAAAGGCCTTTTGAAAATCCAATTACATAACATCCACTGATTCTCTTTTGTCTGTTCTGCTTGTCATTTCTTCAAAGAATTTCAACAGATTTATCTGGCAAGATTTTCCCTTAAGGAAACCATGCTGACTTCGGCCTATTTTATCATGTACCTCCAAATACCCTGAACACACACCCGTAACAATCAACTCCAAGGTCTTCCCAACCACTGAGGTCAGACTAACTAGCCTATAATTTCCTTTCTTCTGCCTCTCCTTCTTGAAGGACAGTGACATTTGCAAATTTCCAGTCTTTTGGAACCATGCCAGAATCTATCGATTTTTGAAAGATCACTACTTATGCCTCCACAATCTCTTCAGTCACCCCTTTCAGTTTCCAAGCACATTCTCCCTAGTAATGCCAAGTTTACTCACTTCTGCCTCCTGACTCTCCCAAACTTCTGGCATACTGCTAGTGTGTTCCACAGTGAAAACAAGATATTCAGTTTGTCCACCATTTCTTTGTTCCCCATTACTACCTGTCCAGCATCATTTATCAGCGGTCCAATATGTACTCTCACCTCTCTTTTACTCTTTATTCACCTGAAGAAACTTTTGCTATCCTCTTTAATATTACTGGCTGGCTCTCCTTCATATTGTCTTTTCCTTTATGACTTTTTAAGTTGCCTTCTGTTATCTTCTGCTGGTTTTTAAAAGCTTCCCAATTCTCTAACTTCCCACTACTTTTTGCTCCATTATATGCCCTGTCTGTGGCTTTTATGTTGGCTCCGACTTCCCTTGTCATCTATGGTTGCATTATACTGCTTTAATATTACTACTTCTTTGAGATGTATCTATCCTGCACCTTCTGAATTTCTCCCTGAAATTCCAGTCATTGCTGCTCTGCCATCATCCCTGTGAGAGACCCCTTCCAATCAACTTCAGCCAGCTGCTTTCTCATGCCTCTCTAATTCCCTTTACTCACCTGTAATACTGATACACCTGAGTATAACTTCTCCCTCTCAAGTTGCAGGGTGAATTCTAACATATTATGATCACTGTCCTCTCAGTGTTCTTTTACTTTAAATTCTCTAATCAATTCCAGTTCATTGCACAACAACCAATCTAGAATAGCTGATCCCCTAGTGGGCTCTAGCACGAGCTGCTTTAAAAAGCCATCTTGTAGGCATTTTACAAACTCCCCCTCTTGGGATGCAGCACCAACCTGATTTTCCCAATCTACTTGCATATTGAAATCCTCCATGACTATCGTAACTTTGCCCTTTTAACATGCCTTTTCTATCTCCTGTTGTAATTTTTAACCCACATCTTTGTCACCGTTCAGGGGCCTATATATATTTTCTACCTTGTAGTTTCTTAGCTGTACCCATAACGATTCTACACCTTCTGTGATAAAGTATGTAAAGGGTTAACACAGAGTTAATCATAGCGGGCTGTTTTCTCTGAAAGAAACCATTGATGATCAACACATGTGCTATTCAATGCTGTGCAATATCTCTTCTTGAAGTTAGCCAGATAGTGTTTCAGGGTCCTTGTCCTTGTGTAGTTATACGCAGAGATAACACTAGTTTGTTCTGTGTATGAGGCCATTATACCTATTCTGTAATTTGTCTCTCGGCACTGTCAACCATATAGATAAGTCTGACTCCAGCTTGGTATATGTGGGGGTATCTCTTCTGTAAGGGGAATTGTTAGTTAGTTGGTGGACTGGTTAGGAACAGTCACAGACTGTTCTTAAAGAGCAAACATGAGGAAATCTGCAGATGGTGGAAATTCAAACAACACACACAAAATTCTGGTGGAACACAGCAGGCCAGGCAGCATCTATAAGGAAAAACACTGTCGATGTTTCGGGCTGAGATCCTTCGTCCTGACGAAGGATGACATGCAAATTGATAGTACAGTTCCTGGCAAACCTGCCTGTCCTTCCGCTGATTGAACACTGTTGGGCAGCACTGATGGGAGAGGCCAGCTTCCAACCAAGCACAGACTCCACACTACACCACTTCCAGTGTCATCTCACCTGGACTGCAGGAGCAGGCAAGCCCGCCTGAGGCCTTGCCTCACTGCAACAGAGGCCATGTTGCTGCCTCATCACCTGTCTCACCACCAATCAAGAGAAACAGACCTGCGGCATCTCACAATATCAATGTCCAACAGGGTCATGCAACCACAAGAGAACCATCCAAGACAGTCACTCATGTATACACTGCATGCTGCTTTTGCACACCAACTCTGACATTTTTGAGCAGCCGGCAACAGCACAGCTGCACCCAGCTCAGCTCCTCTGAACCTGACTGCTGGCTTCTCCTTCTCCCAGCCACCCACCAGCTTCTCCTTCTTCCGGAATAAAGAATAAAGAAGAAGAAATTTATCAGATACTTACTTTGCCCAAGTCAAAATCTCCCCACGCTCACAAAGATCGCTTCGCTTCCCGCTGCCTTATTTTAGGCGGTTGCCTCTTTTTCTCACACTTACATTCACTGACTGGCACAATTCAAACCCCGAAAACAGCCTCAAAGCACTGTTTTTTTTAATCCTCAATCACAAACTTGCTTGAAGATGCCTCTTCTCACACTTCCATCCACTGATTGGCTGCAATTCAAACTTATGTACAGATATTCCTGTCCCTAGCGTCACTTTTGACATAAAATCTATGCATATAAGCTATCTAATAATTTTAAAGTATATTGTGCTTTTTTTAATTATTGTGTTCTTTATCTTTTGTTTTGGTGCTGCATCAGATCCAGTGCAACAATTATTTTGTTCTCCGTTACAATTCAAAAATCTGAGGTACAAAAGGACTTGAAAGTCCTCATGCAGGATTCCTTAAGAGCTAAGTTGCAGTTTTAGTTGGTGGCGAGGGAAGCAAATGCGATGTTAGCATTCATTTTGAGAGGACTGTTATGTGGTTGGCAATAATGAATATAGAATTGAGTCAGGCTTTATAAACAAACATAGCATTTATTAAAAGCTGCTCAACAAAAGTGAGAAGTAAACAAATGACTAACTTAACCGTAAGCTAACTACTATACGGCAACTTAACAAAAGGCCAAACCCTGGAAAAGTTTTTAAAGTGGTAAATTCGAACACAGTCTTAAAGTAGTAAACTCGAACATAGTCTTAAAGTGGTAAATTTGAAAGTCCAAGTGATTTATACAGTCAGTAAGGGGAGATTTCCCTGAAAACTGATTTCATCAAAGACATGACGTTACTGCTGATCCCAGCCGAGATGCCTTGTCCAAAGGCTTCACAACGAAGGAAATAAAAACGGCTTAAAGGAACTGACCTTTATACTGGAGAGTGAACACTGCACAAACCTTCCTGATCTTGCAGGGTTTATCTCAGATGCAGGCCACTATTCCTGAATGAAGATTCAATAAGGTCGATCCTTTATAAAACGGCCGAACAACACCAACTTTACTCAATCCTTTGGGTTCCCATACTTTGGTAAGGTCTTCACTCTCCAGTACTAGACCGTAGCGGTAAAGCAAAGGTGCAACAAACAAAACTGGCAGCGATTAGCAAAACTGCTGGGAACAACCTTTACACCTTAAAGTAGAAAGTAAAACTCCACCTTAAAATGAAAGTACGTCATGAGACGAATACGCAGCAGAATGAATGAACTGCGTCACAAGGGTTTCCTCTTGTATACCTGTTGGAACATGCCATCAAGTGACCTCACACTGGCAGGAAAATTACATCATGTGATCTCACACTGGCAGGAAAATTACATCACCCCACCATCACAAGACAATTACATCATGCTCACAAGATACTCAATTACATCATGGTCATAAGACAGTCACAAGATACCCATGGGGGATGTAACAGGACTAGAATATTGAACTGAATTGAATTGACTTATTTCTTACATCCTTCACATACATGAGGAGTAAAAATCTTTATATTACATCTCTGTCTAAATGTGCAATCATAGTAATTTATAATAAATAGAACAGTCAATGTAACATAGAAATATACTCAAATCTGCATGAGTTAATCAGTCTGATGGCCTGGTGGAAGAAGCTGTCCTGGAACCTGTTGGTCCTGGCTTTTATGCTGTGGTACCACTTCCCAGATGGTAGCAGTCGGAATAGATTGTGGTTGGGTGACTCAGGTCCCCAAAGATCCTTCAGGCCCTTTTTTTTCCACACCTGTCTTTGTAAATGTGTTGAATCATGGGAAGTACACAACTACAGATGCGCTGGGCTGTCCGCAACACTCTCTGCAGAATCCTGCGATTAAGGGAGTACAGTTCCCATACCAGGCAGTGATACAGCCAGTCAGGATGCTCTCAATTGTGCCCCCGTAGAAAGTTCTTAGGACTTGGGGGCTCATAGCAAACTTCCTCAACCGTCTGAGGTGAGAAAGGCACTTTTGTGCCTTTTTCACATAACTGGTATGTATAGACCTCGTGAGGTCCTCAGTGATGTGGATGCTGAGGAACTTAAAGCTGCTTACCCCCTCAACCCCAGATTCATTGATGTCAATAGGGCTTAGACAGTTTCCATTCCTCCTGTAATCTACACCCAGCTCCTTTGTTTTTCCCCGACACTGAGGATAAGAACTGTGGGTGGCGACACAGTCATATGTATATAGGGAGTAAAGGTGGGGATGTAGTACACAGCCCTGAGGGGCTCCTGTGTTGAGAGTCAGAGGGTTGGAGGTGAGGGAGCCCACTCTTACCACCTGCCGGCGATTTGACAGGAAGTCCAGGATCCAGATGCACAAGGCAGGTTCAACACCAAAGTCTCTGAGCTTCCTGTCCAGCCAAGGGGGAATTTTGGTGTTGAATGTTGAACTGAAGTCCAAGAACAGTATTCTCACATAAGCATCCTTCTTCTCCAGATGTGCACAGCACTAAGTACAGCAGTGGCTATTGCGTCGTGTGTTGATCGGTTCTGTCAGAAGGTGAACTGTAGGGAGTCCAGTGTGGGTGGTGGCATGCTGCAGAGGTAGTACTTGACTAGCCTCTCAAAGCATTTGCTTATTATTGAGGAGAGTGCAACAGGACGCCAGTCATTCAGACATGTTATCTTGGTTTTTTTTGGTATAGGAACAATGGTGGATAATTTGAAGCTGGATGGCACTCTACACTGGAAGAGGGAGAGAGTAAAAATGTCTGTAAACACACCTACCAGTTGTGCTGCACCTATCCTAAGTACTCGTCTGGAATACCATCCAGTTCCACAAGCTTGCGACTGCCCACTTGTTCGAAACTCCTGCATACCTCAGCCTCAGAGATGACCAGGTTGCAGGTTGTAGCAGTGGCTTTCTCGGAGGCTCAGAGTTAGCGACATCGAATCGAGCATAAAATGGATTGAGCTCATCTAGGAGAGAGGCTGCGATGTTGGTGGCACCACTATGTTTGGCTTTAAAGTCTGCAATGGTATGTAACCCTCAGCACAAGTCTCCTGTGCTATTCGTAGTGAATCTTGATTCAATCTTGTCCCTGTATTGTTGTTTCACAGCCTTGATAGCTTTGTGCAGATCGTAGCTGCTTTTCTTGAGCTCCTGCTGATTACCGGCAACGTAAGCTGTGTCATGCTGTAAGTGCTGCTCGCACGGAACTACTGATCCAGAATTTCTGGTTCGGAAAGACCCTGACCAACTTCTGGGGACAATATTGTCAATGCACTTCCAGATGAAGCATATGATTTCATCCGTGAAATCGGAGACATCCTCATCATGGAAGACATTCCAAATAACATCAAAAGCAATGATGTAATATTGAGGCCTCACTTGGAGCACTGTGAGCAGGTTTGGGCCCCTTATCTAAGAAAGGGTGAGCTGATATTGAAGCGGGTTCAAAGGAGGGTCACGAAAATGATTTGCAGGATTTAAAGGCTCGTCATATGAGGAGCATTTGATGGCCTTGGACCTCTACTCACTGGAATTTGGAAGAACGGTGGTGGGGGAGGTGGAATCTCATTGAATCCTATTGAATGTTGAAAGGCTTCAGTACAGTGGATGTGGAGAGGATGTTTCGTATGGACGGAGAATCTAGGACCAGCGGGTACAGCCTCAGAATAGCAGGATGTCCATTTGGAATGGAGGAGGAATGTCTTTAGCCAGAGAGTGGTGAATCTGTGGAATTTGCAACCACAGGCGACAGTGGAGGTCAAGCTATTGGGTGTATTTAAGACACAGGTTCATAGATTCTTGATTAGTCAGGGCATAAAGGGGAGAAGGCAGGAGATTAGGACTGAGAGGGAAGATAGTTCAGCTATGATAAAATAGCAGAACAGACTTGATGGACCAAATGGCCTAATTCTGCTCTTATATTGTATGGTCTTATGAAGTGATAATAAACAATCTTGAATCATATAATTAAAATAGTGCAATTCTCTATGTAACATAATGCTCCATGCCTAACTCCCATGCAAAATTATTTAAGAGTAAAGAAGTTATCTTTTGAGCTAACTAGCAGAAAAGGAAAGTTGAGGCATTGATTAAATTAGCCATGATCATTTTGAATGATGGAGCATTCTCTAAAAGCCAGGTAATCTCCTCTGCCTGTTTTCTTGTGTTATGTGTCCTTGCATACAACTTACTAGTTGGGATCATGAGATAATACAATCCTCTTCCAATCATTCACTCTTTAACAATTTTGCTTCTCTATTTTTTTCATACTTTGATCCTGGGACTGTAATGATGATCACAAATCACACAATCTCAGTTTGCATGAGGATTTTAAATCCACAAATGGATTACAGGCTGAAGAATTACTCAATGCACACTCAGTTATACCTTGAGTAATTCTTAATCATAACTATTCCTTATAGATGATTTTCTTACACACCATCGACGCTGCAGCGTCGAGCGGGCAGCGGAGTCCGTGGAAGCAGAATCCTGGGCTTTGGCTAAGTGGGCTTTGGCGTAAGGGGACTTCGGTAAGCCTGTGTGATTGCTCGCTGAGGGGAAGAAGGTAAGGTCGCTAGGTGCTTTTTAGACATTCTATTAATCCAGTTCAGGTATGGGGGAGACAGTCAGAGCAGTGGTGTGCTCCGTATGCAGTATGTGGGAAGTCAGGGTCAACACAGTTGTCCCTGATGACCACACTTGCAAGAGGTGCGTCCAGCTGCAGCTCCTATCAGCCCGAGTTAGGGAGTTGGAGCTGGAGCTGGATGAACTACGGATCATTCGGGAGGCAGAGGCAGAGATAGATAGGAGTTATCAGGAGGTAGTCACACCAAAGAACCAAGATTTAGGCAGATGGGTGACGGTCCAGAGAGGCAGGGGGAGCAGGCAGAGAGAGCAGAGCACCCCTGCGGCCATTCCCATTAACAATAAGTATACCGTACTGGATACTGTTGATGGGGATGACCTACCAGGAATGAGTTGCAGTGGTCCTGCCTCTGGCACAGAGGTTGAACCCTCAACTAGAAAGGGGAGGAGGGAAGAGAAGAGAGCGATAGTTTTAGGGGATTCTATAGTTAGGGGGGCAGATAGGAGATTTTGTGGGGCAGATCGGGAGTCTCAGATGGTATGTTGCCTCCCTGGTGCCAGGGTCCGGGACATCTCAGATCGGGTGCAGGCTATTCTTGAGAACGAGGGCATGAACCCAGATGTAGTGGTCCATGTAGGGACCAACGATGTAGGTAAGGTGAGTGAGGGGGTCCTGCTTAGAGAGTTCAGGGAGTTAGGAGTGAAGCTGAAAGGCAGGACCTCCAGGGTGACAATCTCGGGATTGCTACCTGTGCCACGTGCGAGTGAGGCGAAGAATAGAATGATTATGCACGTTAATACGAGGCTGAGAGCATGGTGCAGGAAGGAAGGGTTCAGGTTTTTGGATAATTGGTCTTTGTTCCAGGGACATTGGGATCTGTTTCGAAGGGATGGTCTACATCTGAACCGGAGGGGTACTAGCATTCTTGCAGGAGTGTTTGCCAGTGCTGCTCGGGGGGGGTTTAAACTAGATGTGCAGGGGGCAGGGATCCAGATCCAGAGGGTTGGTCAGAAGGAGCATGGGATTAAATGTGTAGAAGGTTTGGGTAATCTTGAGAAGGTCATCAAAATTCAGGGTGCAATTAGCCCGATGGAAGTTCAAGGAGCTGGGTTAGGTACAGTAGACAGTCTTTTAAGCAAAGAGAGGAGGAATGGGCTAAGAATTCTATACTTGAATGCACGTAGTGTCAGAAATAAGGCAGATGAGCTTGAAGCTCAGATGAAAATGGGGAACTACGATATTGTTGGGATAACGGAGACATGGCTGCAAGGGGATCAGGCCTGGGAATTGAGTGTACCAGGGTATATGTGCTATCGTAGAGACAGAAATATGGGAAGAGGGGGTGGGGTGGCCCTGTTGGTAAGGAATGAGATTCAGTCCTTAGCAAGAGGTGACTTGGGAACAGGAGAAGTAGAGTCTGTGTGGATTGAGCTGAGGAACAGCAAGGGTAAAAAGACCCTAATGGGTGTTGTGTACAGGCCCCCAAACAGTAGCGTGGATATTGGGTACAAGTTGATTAGGGAGTTAACATTGGCATGTGCTAAAGGTAATGTAGTCGTTATGGGAGATTTCAACATGCAGGTGAACTGGGAGAATCAGGTAGGTGCTAGACCCCAGGATAGGGAGTTTGTGGAGTGTCTAAGGGATGTATTTTTGGAACAGCTTGTGCTTGAGCCAACCAGGAACGAGGCTATTTTGGACTTGGTGATGTGTAATGTACAGGAATTGATAAGTGATCTTGAAGTAAAGGAGCCATTAGGAAGTAGTGATCATAACATGATAAGTTTTTATCTACAATTTGAGAGGGATAAGGGCAGATCAGAGGTGTCAGTGTTGCAATTAAATAAAGGAGACTACGGAGCCATGAGGGAAGAGCTGGCCAAAGTTAAATGGGCGGATGCCCTGGCAGGAAAGACAGTGGATCAGCAGTGGTAGATATTCTTGGGCATAATACAAAAGATGCAAAAGCAGTTCATTCCAATGAGAAGGAAGGATTCAAAGAGGGGGAAGGGGCCACAGTGGTTGACAAAGGAAGTCAGAGATTGTATAGCATTAAAGAAAAAGAAGTATGACAGGGCTAAGATGAGTGGGAATACAGACGATTGGGAAAGTTTTAAGGAGCAGCAGATCTTAACTAAAAAAGCAATACGGAGAGAAAAAATCAGGTATGAGCTCAGTCTAGCCAGGAATATAAAAGGGGATAGCAAAAGCTTTTTTAGCTATGTGAAGAGAAAGAAGATAGTTAAGAACAATGTTGGCCCCTTGAAGAATGAATTGGGAGAAATTGTAATGGGAAACAGGGAAATGGCAACAGAATTTAATGCATACTTTAGATCTGTCTTCACCAGGGAGGACACAAGCAATCTCCCAGATGTATGGATGGGCCAGGGTCATAAGATATCAGAGGAATTGAGACAGATTGACATTAGGAAAGAAACTGTGATGAGTAGACTGGTAGGACTGAAGGCTAATAAATCCCCGGGTCCAGACGGTCTGCATCTGAGGGTTCTAAAAGAGGTGGCTCAGGAAATTGCGGATGCATTGGTAATCATTTTCCAATGTTCCTTAGATTCAGGATCAGTTCCTGAAGGTTGGAGAGTGGCTAATGTTATCCCACTTTTCAAGAAGGGAGGGAAGGAGAAAACGGAGAACTATCGCCCTGTTAGCCTAACGTCAGTCGTGGGGAAGATGCTTGAGTCCATTATTAAGGACGAAATAGTGGCACATCTAGATGGCAGAAATAGGATTAGGCCGAGCCAGCATGGATTTACCAAGGGCAAATCATGCTTGACTAATCTGTTGGAGTTTTTTGAGGGTGTAACAAGGATGTTAGACGAGGGTAAGCCAGTGGATGTTGTATACCTAGATTTTCAGAAGGCATTCGATAAGGTGCCACATAGGAGATTGGTGAGTAAAATCAGAGCTCATGGCATTGGGGGCAGGGTTTCAACATGGATAGAAAACTGGTTGGCAGATAGAAAGCAAAGGGTAGCAGTGAATGGGTGTTTCTCGGACTGGCTGGAGGTGACTAGTGGGGTACCACAGGGCTCTGTATTGGGACCATAGCTCTTTACGATTTATGTCAATGATTTAGATGAGGGCATTGAAAACTATATCAGCAAGTTTGCTGACGATACTAAACTGGGTGGCAGTGTGACATGCGAAGAGGACGTTAGGAGAATACAGGGAGACTTGGATAGGCTGGGTGAGTGGGCAGATACTTGGCAGATGTCATTCAATGTGAATAAATGTGAAGTTATCCACTTTGGAAGCAGGAACAAGAGGGCAGAGTATTGTCTGAACGGAGTAGAGTTAGGTAAGGGAGAAATGCAAAGAGACCTAGGAGTCCTAGTTCACCAGTCAATGAAGGTGAATGAGCAAGTGCAACAGGCAGTGAAGAGGGCAAATGGAATGTTGGCCTTTGTTACAAGGGGAATTGAATACAAGAGCAAGGATGTCCTTTTGCATTTGTACAGGGCCCTGGTGAGACCACACCTGGAATATTGTGTACAGTTTTGGTCTCCAGGTTTAAGGAAGGACATTCTGGCAATTGAGGAAGTGCAGCGTAGATTCACTAGGTTGATTCCTGGGATGGCAGGGCTGTCTTACGCAGAGAGATTGGAGAGATTGGGCTTGTACACGCTGGAATTGAGGAGATTGAGAGGGGATCTGATTGAAACGTTTAAGATAATTAAAGGATTTGATAGGATTGAGGCAGGAAATATGTTCCAGATGTTGGGAGAGTCCAGTACCAGAGGGCATGGATTGAGAATAAGAGGTCAGTTATTTAAAACAGAGTTGAGGAACAGCTTCTTCTCCCAGAGAGTTGTGCAGGTGTGGAATGCACTACCTCGGAAGACGGTGGAGGCCAATTCTCTGGATGCTTTCAAGAAGGAGCTAGATAGATATCTGATGGATAGGGGAAGCAAGGGATATGGGGACAAGGCAGGGACTGGGTATTGATAGTGAATGATCAGCCATGATCTCAGAATGGCGGTGCAGACTCGAGGGGCCGAATGGTCTACTTCTGCACCTATTGTCTATTGTCATCTCACTTAGTCCTTCAACACCACCTTTTTAGTCTAAAAAGCATAGCAGCATCCTCACTTCCATGAAGAAACAGAGGCTAGTGAGGCTCGCCAACCCCACCTCCAATTCTAACCAAATTTTACATGAGTACCATTGAGGATGTACTGATCAGTTACATCACTGTCTGGTATGGGAATTACATCTGACCACAAATCCCAACAAAGAACAGTGAGGACTACAGAGAGGATTATCAGGGTCTCTCTTCCACCCATCCAAGATATTTATCTAGAGCGCTGCATAAGCAGGCTGTTAACATTGTCAACGATCCCTCCAATAATCTGTTAACCCACCTCATCTCCACCATCAGGCAAGAGGTACCATAGCGTTAGGACAAGAATCGTCAGCTTCTTCACCCAGGCCATAAGACTACTGAACTCCAATCCCCACTCAGGTCTCATCATGAATGAAGGGTCAGCAGCGTTATTCTGTTTATTTTTTAAACTTGTGTCATAAATACACTTTATTATTCTTTATTTATTTGCGTAAATACTACTTTGTGTTTTTTGTGTACAGTATATGTACTGTGTTGTGCACCTTGGTCCAGAGGAATACATGTGTATGGGTTGAACAACAATAAACTGAACTTGAACTTAATTTTTCACTTTTGACAATATCAACATCAAAAGATGACATTGACACGTACTGTTAATGGGCAGAAAATGAGTATCTCCTTTCCTAAAGATATAAAAAGGAAATAAATTGTGTAAAATCTTCAAGTTTCCTTTTGGTTTAGGTTACTAATGAATTCCTAGATTAGGCTAATGCATTGCAATCAGTTTCAGATTTCTCAAGGCCAATATAAAGTATCCCACCATATTCCTGACAAGCTTTCAATTAAGATTCTGATCAAAGGTCTTGGACCTGACATGTTAATTCTTTCCACAGATGCTGTGTTTCACCACTTTCTGTTTTTATTTCTGTTTTCTTTTACCCTCTTCAATGTCATTTAACGCTGTGCCAGAGAAAGTGTTCTCAGAGCAAAGAGCTTCAACTGCGCAATGACTATGTGGTTGCCACTCCCATACAGACAGATATATTTGCAACAGGTAGTTCGATGATAATGATGATGAGGTATGTCCCTTGTGTTGATTTGTTTACTAACCAGAGATCTGATAATAAGACCATTCAACTAATAACAATGAATTATGTATGTTGCTTAGTATGCTGAATGAAGTACATTTATTCATAAAACAGATTACAAAGTTTAGGTGATAGAATCATGGTGTGGCAGAACAAAT
The DNA here is from genome assembly GCF_030144855.1 of Hypanus sabinus. Taxonomy (NCBI): domain Eukaryota; kingdom Metazoa; phylum Chordata; class Chondrichthyes; order Myliobatiformes; family Dasyatidae; genus Hypanus; species Hypanus sabinus. The sequence continues at coordinate 168,090,987 of NC_082709.1, read as the reverse complement.
AGAAACGATTTGGCTTTCAAGGCTATGTAGACTCTCAGCAAAAATACAACTTATTTTGCTCCCTTGCCCTTTTTCCTCACTTATTATTTTTAAAACCCAAGTACTATTCCAAACTTCCTATGGACTCAACTATTGAATTACCTTCCACCACCTTGCTTTTCAGATGCAAAACACACACAGAATCACTGGCTGTGTTATGGTCTGGAATGGGAACACTAATGCCTGAGAATGGAAAATCCTTCTAAAAGTAGTGGATTCAGCCCAGTACATAACAGGTAAAGCCTTCCCAACCATTGAGCACATCTACGTGAAATGTTGCTGTAGAAAAGCAACATCCATCAGGTCCTCCCCACCCAGGCCATGCTCTTTTCTCGCTGCTGCCATCAGGTAGAAATTACAAGTGCTTCAGGACTTGCACCACCAGGTTCAGGAACATATACTACCCCTCAACCATCTGACTCTTGAGCAAAAGGGAAAACTACACTCATTCTATTTCTGGTGTTCCCACAACCAATGATTTCACTTTAAGGACTCTTTATCTTTTTATTTCATGCTCTCATTATTTGTTGCTTTTATTCATATTTGCATTTGCAGTTTGTTGTTCATTGATCCCGTTAACAGTTAACTGTTAGAAACATAGAAAACCTACAGCACAATACAGGCCCTTCGTCCCACAAAGTTGTGCCGAACATGTCCCTACCTTAGAAATTACTAGGCTTACCCATAGCCCTCTATTTTTCTAAGCTCCATGTACCTATCCAAAAGTCTCTTAAAAGACCCTAACGTATCCACCTCTACCACCGTTGCTGGCAGCCAACACAAGAAGTTCTTTTGACTTGTTGCATATGCCTGCAGGAAAAAGAATCTCAGAGCTGTATGTGGTGACATGTATGTACTCTGATAATAAATTTTACTTTGACCTTTAAACTTTGAATCAAGTAAGTTCTCCCTATTATCTGTAGTCCTTTTGTTGATCATGTTATATCTGGATACTTTGGTTGATTGAATTGAATTTCGATTTATTGTCATTTAGAAACCACAACTGCAATGCAGTTAAAAAATGGAACAACATTTCTTCTGAATGATATCACAAAAGCACATGACAAAACAGACTACACCAGAAAATCCACATAACATTTGGCAATCCCCAAATCCAGAGTCCGGAGAGGCTGCTGCGTATTAATATCGTGCTACCATCTTAGTGTGTTCCCTGGAAAGGAGCTCCAAACCCACCAGACAAAACAAGACTACCCAGACACACCAAATCAGGAGACCAATTCTACCACCAAACAAACCAAAAACTAAAGCTACAAGACCTACACAAAGCCACATAGTTACAACAGTGCAAACGATACCATAATTGATAAAAAAAAAACAGACCATGGGCACAGTAAAAATAGTCCAAAGATGTTAAAAGATTGTAAGTTCGAAAGAAACCACCACACAGTTTCTACAAGCCCTCAGGGTCCCGATAGACTCATCATACCACGCAGGCAGCAGAAATGGAATACCCCGCTATGGACTTCCACAGTGCCACCAGACACAGCCTCAGATACAGCACACAAGGAAAACGCCATTGGACCCAGCCTCGCAGACGCAGCGCACAGTGAAAAGCCCCGACTGCAGCGGACTCCGAGTCCAACGAACCTCTGAGCCTCTGACCGTCCCCAACGGCAAAGCCTCTCTGAGCACCATCCTCTGCCGAGTGCACTATGGAGCCCCCAGCACCGGCCACAGGTTCTTATCCCTGAGGGCAATTTCTCTGTAACTCCTCTCTCCAGAGACCCTTCATTATATAGAAATATCTTTTCCACTATTTCTCAATTTTGTCAGCTGTAAGAAGTGACTAGTGGTATTCCCAAGAGTTAGTGCTGGAATCACTTCTTTTCAATTATCTGTCAATGATTTGAATGATAGAATTGATGGCTCTGTGTCCAGGCTTGCGTAGAACACAAAGTAGTGTTATAGAATCATAAGTAGTACAGCACAGAAACAAGCCCTTTGGCCCATGTAGTCCATGCTGAAACCATTTAAATTGCCTACTCTCATCAACCTGCATCAGAACCTTAACCCTCCATATCCCTCCAAGTACCTATCTAAACTTCTGTTAAAGGTTGAAATTGAGCTTGCATGCACCACTTGTGCTGGCAACTCATTCCACACTCTCATGACTCTCTGTGGGAGGAAGTTTCCCCTTATGTTCCTTTCATTTAAACTTCTCACCTTTCATCCTTAACCCTTGACCTTTGGTTGTAGTCACATCCAACTTTTGTGGAAAAAGCCTGCTTGCATTTACCTTATCTATAACCCTCATAATTTTGTATACCTCTATCAAATCTCCTCTCAATCTTCTACAATTGAAACAATATAAAAGTTGACTTGACTTGAATATAGTCCTAACCTATTCAATCTTTCCTTATAACTGAGTTATTCCAGATCTGACAACACCCTTGTAAATTTTCCCTATACTCTTTCAACCTTGTTTACATCTTTCCTGTAGGTCAGTGATCAAAACTTGCGCAACGTCTCATACAATTTCATCATAACATCATATCTTCTGTACTCAGTATATTGATTTATGACGGCCAATGTGCCAAAAATTTTCTTTATGACCATCTACCTGTGACACCAGTTTCAATGAGTTATGTACCTTTATTCCCAGATCCCTTTATTCAACCACACTCCGTTCACTGTGTAAGGCCTACTCTGGTTGGTTCTATCAGTGCAAAACCTTGCACCTGTTTGCATTAAATTCCATTTGCCATTTTTCCAAATGATGCAGATCCCTCTGCAAGCCATGATAGTCATCCTTACTGTCTACTACCCCCCCCCCCCAAAACTTGGTGTTATCCACAAATCTGCTGATATAGTTAACCACATTATCATCTGGATCATTGATAAAGATGACAAAGGACCCTGCACCAATCCCTGCAACACACCAGTAGTCAAATGCCTTCGGTCAGAGAGATAACCCTATACTACCACTCTCTGGCTTCTTCCACAGAGCCAATGTCTAATCCAATTTACTACCTCATCCTGAATTTTCTTGAGCCGTGAGCAACTGAACCTTCTTGACCAGCCTTTCATGTGGGACATTGCCAGATGCCTTGCTAGAGTCCACGTAGACAACATCCGCTGCCTTGCCTTCATCCACTTTCCTGGTAACTTACTCGAAAAACTCTAGTTCGCTTAGACATGAAAGACCTATCACACACAAAACCAAGCTGCCTATCCTTAATCAGTCCTTGTCTATCCACATACTTACTGTCTATCCACGGCCCCTTAGAATACTTTCCAATAACTTTCCCACAACAGATGTTAGACTCACTAACCTTTAAATTTCTGGTTTCTGATTAGAGCCTTTTTCTAAAAAAAAGGCAGAACAACATTGGCTATCTTCCAATCCTCTGGTACCTCTCCTGTCACCAAGGAAGTTTTAAATATCTCTGCTAGGGCCCCGACAATTTTTGCACTTGCCTCCTGTAGGGTCCAAGGGAACACCTTGTAAGGCCCTAGGATTTATCCACCTGCATTTGCAAGCCACAGGGACCATGAAGTTGGTGCTGCTTTCCCTCATTTCAATAGAGTTTATATCTATCTCCTGAGTAAATACAGATGCAAAGAATGCATTTGATCTCCCCCATCTGTTTTGGTTCCACACATGGATTACCATTCTGGTCTTCCAGAGGACCAATCTTGTCCAAATCCTTTTGCTCTCAACATATCTGTAGTATCCCTTAGGATTTTCCTTTACCTTGTCTGTTAAAGCAACTTCATGACATCTTTCAGCCTTCCTGATTTCTTCCTTAAGTGTTCTCTTGCATTTCTTGTACACTATAAGCACCTTATTTGTTCCTATTAACCTAAACATGCCATACACCTACTTTTTTCTCTTAATCAGGGCCTCAGTATCTCTTGAAAACCAAGGTTCCCTACACTTGTCATCTTTACTTTTTATTGTGACAGGCATGTATAAGCTCTGTACTCTGAAAATGTCGCAATGATCCCTGTGGAAAGCAGAAAGAGGGGGGAGGGAAAGATGTGCTTGGTAGTGGGATCCCGTTGGAAGTGGCGGAAGTTACGGAGAATTATACGTTGGACCTGGAGGCTGGTGGGGTGATAGGTGAGGACAAGGGGATCCCTATCCCGAGTGGGGTGGCAGGCGAATGGGATGAGGGCAGATGTGCGGGAAATGGGAGAGATGCATTTGAGAGCAGAGTTGATGGTGGAAGAAGGGAGGCCCCTTTGTTTAAAAAAGGAAGGCATCTCCTTCGTCCTGGAATGAAGAGGCGGAGAAGGAGGAATTGTGAGAAGGGGATAGCATTTTAGCAAGAGACAGGGTGGGAAGAGGAATAGTCCAGGTGGGAAGAGTCAACACTTCACCTGTGAGTGGCCGGTGTGGCCTTTTATACATTGGTGAGACCCGACGCAGACGGGGAGACCATTTCGCTGAACACCTACGCTCTGTCTGCCAGGGAAAGCAGGATCTCCCAGTGGTCAAACATTTTAATTCCATGTCCCATTCCCATTCTGATATGTCTATCCATGGCCTCCTCTACTGTCAAGATGAAGGCACACTCAGGTTGGGGGAACAATCAGATTGTATATCGTCTGGGTAGCCTCCAACCTGATGGCATGAACATTGACCTCTCTAACTTCCATTAATGCCCCTCCTCCCCTTCTTAACCCATCCCTGATTTATTTATTTTCCCCCCTCCCCTGTTTGTTCTCTCTCTGCCCATCATTCTGCCTGTTCTCCATCTCCCTCTGGTGCTCCCCTCCCTCTTTCTCCCTAGGCCTCCTGTCCCATGGTTCTTCCCCTTCTCCAGCTCTGTATCCCTTTTGCCAATCACCTTTCCAGCTCTTAGTTTCACCCCACCCCCTCCGGTTTTCTCCTATCATTTCGCATTTCCCCCTTCCTCTCCTACTTTCAAATCTCTTACTATCTTTTCTTTCAGTTAGTCCTGACAAAGGGTCTCGGCCCAAATCGTCGACAGTACTTCTTCCTATAAATGCTGCCTGGTGAAAAGATAAGTAATGATCTATTTGTGCTGTGGTTATTTGGTCCGGTGAATTTAAGTTTGCAGGCATAGCCTCAAAATAGAAGGACATCCCTTTAGAACACAAATGAGCAGGAATTTCTTTAGCCAAAGTGTGGTGAATCTGTGGAATTCATTGCCACAGGTGGCTATGGAGGCCAAGTCAATAGGTATTTTTAAAGTAGTGATAGATAGATTCCTGGTTAGTATGGACATCAAAGGTTATGGGAAGAAGGCAGGAGAATGGGGTAAGAGGTATAATAAATCAGCTATGACAGAATAGCAGAGCAGAACTGATGGGTCAAATGGCCTAATTTAGCTCCCATGTTTTATGCTATTCCTCCAGTTTCTGCTACACGCATTAGAAATTTTGTATGTCTAAATATGGAATGTCATTGATGATCTGTGCTCCTGATCTTTACACTCTGACTTTTATAGGTGTAATTGCTGATGATGAAGAAACCAAGCTTGGTTAATTATCCTATACATAAGTCATCTGGAAAGTAAAATCAAACCCAGATATTAATTAACACCTTGAAGACAGAGAAAAAAAGACTTGTCCTTAGCATTATTACATCTCTTGTGAATGCAAAGTGCTTCATATAAAATTAATTATTTTGAATAGCTGTGCTATGTTTGGCTTGCATAACAATCTAACAGCAATCTGTCGTCTACAATGTGTCTTGAGACATATTTAGAATACAATAAGGTTCTCTCTCTCTCTCTCTCTCTCTCTCTTGAGAGAGAGAGAAATTTGAATTTTTTTGGTTCAGTTAGCAAAGATTTGATCTGGAAGGAATAAATAAGTACATGCAAGACTTTTATGCACTATTTTAAACCATTCCAACTTTTAAGCATGATAATTCAACAACCCTACAGAACAGAGATGCTTATTTGGCCACAGACTGTGCCAAGACTTTTGGTTTTAGATGTCACTGGTGATGCCCAGTGACTACTTATTGGCAGCAAAAAAAAACAACTACTAAATACCTTATTAATAACACTTTATTAATAACAGTCACCGCTAACAATCGAGAGGTGAGGAAGCCGAGGTGGAGGCAAGCAGAAGCAGAGGCAGAGGCAGGGTCAAAGCAGAGTCAAGGCATATTTGAGACTTTCCCGAGGGTGAGTAAAGTCCTGATGTTTGATCGATTTAGTTGTTGGGCCAAATCAGAAGGTCGGGTACAGGGCAAATCGTGGTGGCAGGGTCCAGTCCACAGAGCCATCTGAGAGTCACAAATATCCCGATGTTTGGAAAATTCCTAAAAGTTCAAAGTACATTTTAGGCAAGATAGAAAAGGTCAAGGTGTTGGGACTGAAGGTGAGGGATGGACCAGTTCTGCCTGGTTCTGCTTGCTGCTCCATGATGAACTGAGACTATGACTTGCTCTGGCTTCACTACGTTTACTTGGCTCTGTGATGGACTGAGGCTGCGGCCTAGTCCAGCCTGGCTTTGTGTCTTTTGTTAATCTTCAGTTCTGAATAATAGTTCTTTTGGGGCTTCTTTGTTTTGTGGCTACCTGTAGGAGACAAATTTCAAGGTTGTATAGTGCATACACACTTTGATAATAAATGTTCTTTGAACTTTTGGGAATGTTATATTTGAAATAACTGAACCTCTCAAATTCACCACTAGATATTTTTATAAGTAAATTAATGAATTAAAGTTCTTCCAATCAGTAACTCAGCGATTAATGGATCAGTACAGTACAGGTGAATAGATGATAGGTTAATATCTCATGCTAAGGAGTCATTATTAATTCAGTCTGTTAACATGTTTTATGTTTGTACAACATTTCATAAGTTCATGTAGATTCCTGGATGTGGGACACGAAGAATGCCAGGAAAAGAGATGCTGCTGATCTAAACATGCAGTTGCATTTGGAACATATGTATTCATCAACTGAGCCACCAGCAACATCAACTCATCAGTCACTATTTCAATTGATAAGTCATACGAACGTGATAGACACCAAAAGGCAGCCATCCAAAAGCATAACGATTTTTTATTTTTTCCCTATAGTCACCAACAATAGGCTGCATGTTTCTAAAGCAATAATGAATCTAGATGAAAGTATTGTGTGATCTGACATGAAGCAGTAAGATATTTGCTTTTTCCACAGCAGTTGGGTAAGACTAGAACTAGAGGTCATAGGTGAAGGAGAGCATGAGTGGAAACTTCTTCACTCAGAGATTGGAGAGAGTTTGGAACGAGCTGCCAGTAGAAGTGGTGGATTCAGTTTTGATTCCAAGACTTAGGAAATTTGGATAGGTACATGGATGGAGAACTATGGTCTGGGTGCAGGTAGAGGACTATGCAGATCAATATTCTGGCATGGACTAGTTGGACTGTAGTGTAACATGACTGTGTATAACTATCTAAAAGAAAACAGTGGAGTGCTAATTTCAATTGATTAGTCACCAGTCACAATTAGCTACATGGACTTTTTTAAAACCACATTCTTACTGAAGGCAGGGCATTTTAGTAATAGAAAATACCAACTGTCTACAAAAAGAGAAAGTCAGTTTTATTTTAAAATGTGTGTGGCAGCAGTATGAGAGGTGGAGCTTGTCAAGATTTCTACAAAATAAATCTCTGCAAACTTGAACTGGGACATTTAATTTGTTCTGGTTGCTGATGCAAAACCTAGCCCAAAACCTAGCCCTAAACAATCTAAATTTTCTATGTTCTAAATCTTTATATCTATTTTCTCTATTTTTGTTAGCCAACTAACTAGTCATATCCAAGTAATTAATTATTTTAGTTTAAAACTCTAGTCTCAGAGTTAGGTTACACACTCTCAAATTGAATGCAAAATTGAGAATATCACTTCTCTTTCATGAAGAATCTTATACAGCAAGATTCTGAACTAATGCTGCCTCAATACACATAGTTAATACAAAATAGGATATTGCAGAGAATTCTCTCAAGTGCATTTCAATCCCATGGAACAGCCTTAGAAAACATGATGGATTCAAAGTACAAGTTGTGTGAAGTTGCAAATAATTTCTATTTCACATTGACACTAAGCTATCAAAATGTAAATGTAAATATGTCCAGGCCTGAAATGACCCCAAAAAATGAAAAGCAGGGAGAGCTGCTCCTTTATCAGAACTGTCTCTTTATTCTCACTGCAACCAGGTCTGTATCATGTGAAATCACTTTAAACAGTGATGCTGGCTGCATGCTCATCCATGGAAAATATATTTGCAATACCTTCCTCAGAACCACCTTCCCAAAAAGAACAAAAATGTTTTAAAGCACTTGAACAATAACATGTTTATGATCTTAAAAATAACACTATTTGATCCTTACAATTCATTAATATTTACTCCTTCCAAACTCTCTGGGTATCTCTATGAAATATAATTATTGATTTTGTTTCACTGCAAATTTCTTTTACTATTAAACTCACTACAAAATTAACTCTTCTGGGGTTGTATTGCAGTCTGATACAAAACAATCTGACATCAGAAATAGCAAGAGTTTAGTATGTTTCCTCTAAATAAAAGATAAGAATTTATCCCAAGGGAAATTATTGCTGCAAGGATGTGCATGCAGAAATATATATACTTTAAAATACAAAATGTAAGCATTGAATTACAAAGATACAAAATGTGCATTAAAAAGTAATAGTGCAAAATACAGATGTACAATAAAACCATGTACTTCTATACTTGAGGAGGAATTGTAGAGTCTTATAGCTACAGGGTGAAAGGGAGAAATGGAGAACATTGTGACCATGCCATCTTTTCTAAAATAAACTTGATACAGTTTAACTTGACAGGAGCTCCAGTATTTTCATGTCATTGATACACAATGCTTCCTTTCCTTATCAAAAATGGCTTAAAATGCTTAATTTTGTACTTTTTAAGCAAGTTATGCTATTGAAAGTATTCTTCTTGGAATCCAATTAAGATTTCAAATGTTCTCTGACTTTCTTTAATTGTACTGGATCTAAATTTTACATGTTCCAACTACACAACACTGCGTACAGTACCTTAATCTCAAGTAGTAAAGAATCCCCATCCACTGATATGAACAAGTAATTGCTTGCTTTGCTATCTGTTTATAACTTCAAAAAGTAAAGATTCTGCAGTTGGCAGTGCCTCCCAGGACCAAGATGCTGTGTTATGTTGCACTACCCTTCAGAAATTAACAATTTACCCTAATCGCAGTTAAAATTTGCTGACTCATTGCAACCTTGTTCGTTTGGTATGCAGAAATTATAAACGCATTATTCTACCCTCCCCTCCTGTCTACTACTCCCAACCACCACACACATCCTCAACTTTAAGTCCAAGATTTGGTGATCCTGCTACAATAACGTCCTTTTCATATATCAACATGTTTTCTTTCAACTCACATTTGGTTTTTGTAAAATTCAGGAAACGATCTTTTGTCAGCTTATTTTGCAAATATCCAATTAAACCATAATCCAGCATTACTACTTGACTCTCTGGAATCTTCCTGGCTTCCCAAGGCCAGCAGCACAGTTAACGTCTAGCTACTTCATGTTGGTCTCTGCTAATACTAGTCTCAGTACTCAACAGAAAGGGCCATGCCATCTTATAAAACTTTCCACATTTGGAATTTCATTACATTGACATATCAGTGTTTTGAACATTCAAATGTTAACAAAGTGAGTTCATTTGTGTACCAACCAATGAAGAGCAGCGCTTCATGAAATTGTGCTACACATAACTATGAACATTTCTATTGACACAGATTAAATACAATCTTCTTCTTAAATCCATCACCCCTACTGGGGCAACAGCTTGCCAGAGTCTGCTGTCCAGGGCCAGTCTTTCAAGTTTTCCCATTACAGCCCACTTTCTTGATGTACCCAGGGATGAAGTTTTTGGAGTTTCTGTTGGCATTGCTGCATCACTTTTTTTTAAGAAACAGGATGGGTTGCTCGCCCCGTGCCCAACACTCCTCCTTAGAGCCTGGCTTGGTATCATTCATGGTGGAGTTAAACATACAATCTACTTTGCTAAACTATACACAAACTAATACAAGTTGTATTGTAACACTGAGGGCCCACAATCACAAAAAAACACATTCATGTCAATGGGAATGGATAAAATATGGAACATTTGCAATACGCAGGTTAGAACACAGCTGGAGAACCTTGCATAGACCTGGTTCCCATGCTATAGGAAGGACGTGATTACATTCAAGAAGGCATGGAGGAGATTCACCTGGATGTCACCTTTGATGGAGTGTTTCAGCTTTGAGGAATCGTTTTCCTTGTAGCAGAGGAGGAAACTAATTGAGATGTACAAAATTGTGAAGACATAGATAGGGTAGATAGCAAGAAACTTTTCCCTGCAGATGAGGCATTCAAATCCAGAGGTAACAGGTTTAAGTTAAGGGATAGACAGTTTGGGGGGTGGGGGGCTGAGGATCAATTGGCTGGCTGGAATCTGAAACCACACTTCCAGAGGAGTGGTAGAAGCAGGTACCGTCACAACATCATCTAGAAGAGCACCTGAATCACAAAAGCACAGAAACTTTGGTAAATTGGTTTATTATTGTTCCAGGTACTGAGATAAAGTTAAAAACTTGTCTTGCACACCATCCATACAGATCAATTCTTTACAACAGTGCACTCAGGTAGTAGAAGGTAAAACAATAACAGAGTGTAGAATAAAGTGCTACAATTATAGAAAAACAGCAGTACAGGTAGGCATTAAAGTGCAAAGTCACAACAACTTATGAGGTCACGTGTCCATTCTGATCATAGTAGAGAACCATTCAATAGTCTTGCTATTGTAGGATAGCAGATGTCCTTGAGTCTGGCAGTATGTGCTTTCAGGCTTTAGTATCTGCCTGATGGGAGGGGAGAGAAGAAAGAATGTCCAGGGTGGTTGGAACTTTTGCTAATGCTGCCTGAGGTACTGAGAAGTGTAGATAGGGTCTACGGAGGGGAGGCTGGCTTCCACAATGTGCTGAGTTGTGTCCACAATGCTCTACACTCATGAGCCGAGCAGCTGCCATACAAAATCACAACAGATCCAGATACGATGCTTTCTATGGAGCACTGGTGAGAATCAAAGGAGACATGCCAAATTTCTTTAACCTCCGAGGAAGTAGTGGCACTTGTAAGTCTGTTTGGCTTGATGTCAATGTGGTTAGACAAGAGAGGCACTTGACGAAGGTCCCGAAACGTTGACTGCTCATTTCTACAGATGCTGCCCGACCTGCTGAGTTCCTCCAGCGTGTTGTATGGATTTGACCACAGCATCTGCAGTGTACTTTGTGTTTGATGCAACAATAATCTCTCACTCAATGTCAAAAAAAAAACACGAAGAGCTGAATGTTGACTACAGGAGAACAAAACCAGAGGTCTGTGAGCTAATCTTTATCAGGGGATCAGGGGATCAGAGGTGGAGAGAGTCAGCAAATTTAAATTCCTCTATGTTATCATTTTAGAGGATCTGTCTTGGGTCCAGCATGTAAGTGCCATGACAAAGAAGGCATGACAGCGTACCCACTTCCTTAAAAGTTTGTGCAGATTCAGCATCTCATCTAAAACTCTGACAAACTTCTATGGAGTACACTGACTGGTGGTATCATGATCTGGTATGGGAACACCAGTGCCCTTGAACAGAAAAGTCTTCAAAACATAGTGGGCAGAACCCAGTTCATCACAGGTAGAGCTCACCATCGAGCACATTTACAAGGACTATTGTCACAGGAAAGTTGCATCCAATATCTTGGACCCCCACCATCTAGTCCATGCTCTCTTTTTGCTGCTGCCATCAGGCAGGGTACAGGAGCTTCAAGTCCCACACCAAGTACAGGAACAGTTATTACTCCTCATCCATCAGGCTCTTGATCTAGAGGGGATAACTTCACTCACCTCAATACTGAACTGATTCCACAATCTATGGACTCACTTTTAAGGACTCTACAGCTTGTATTCTCAATATTGATTATTATGTTCTTTTGTATTTGCAGAGTTTGCTGTTCTTGCACATTGGTTGGTTGTCTGTCTCTGGTGTGTGCATTTTTTCACTGTTTCTATTGTGTTTGTATTTACTGTGAATGCCCATAAGAAAATGAATCTCAGGGTTCTATATGGTCCTTTGATAATAAATCTACTGTGAACTTTGATATGTAACCAAATCATGGAAAATCGTTGGGGATTCACACCTAAATTCATTAGTCGATTTCAATCTGATTCATATTTTAAATGTAAAAATGGAACAGTGTACAGATATTACTTTCAACAACTCCAGTGATGAATTCACAACCTTCAAGACACAATGTTGTGTTTATTTTAGATTTTTCTTTTGCTACTTAGTGAAAGTTGCTGCTGATGTGACTGGTTATAAAAGAAAAAGGTGTTAAGATCAAAGAATGGTTGGTAAACTTGAGGTAAGCATAAGCTAGAAAATGGTTACATGCTGCTGTAGTTGTGGGTACAATGTGCGCTAAAGATGGCCCACAATTACAAATCCTGTTAAAGGGAACAAAGTCAGCCTTAACTTGGTGAAGGGAAGCAGGAAATATTGTACAGTATCTCAAATGCATGTATTGACCACCAGAACAAAGAGTGCTCAACACCATCTTGCTCCTGTATGCCTTCGCATCACCCTCTGAAATTCTGCCAACAATCAGCAAATTTATTGATGGCATGAGTTGTGCCTAGCCACAAAGTTGTGGGTGTAAAGAGAGCAGAGCAGTGGGCTAAGCACACATCCTTGAGTTGTGCCAGTTTTGATTATCAGTGAGGTGGAGATGTTATTTTGATCCGCCAAGACTGTGGTCTCCCGGTGAGGAAGTCGAAGATCAAGCTGCAGAGGAAGGTACTGAGGCCCAGGTCTTGGACCTTCTTGTTCAGAACTGTAGAAATGATTGTGTTAAACACTGAGCTATAGTCAATAAACAACAGCCTGAAGTATTAGTATTGTCCAGGCGATCCAAGGCCAAGCGAAGAGCATCCATTGTAGACCTACTGTGGTGAGAGGCAGTTTGCAGTGGGTCTGTGTCCTTGTTTAGGAAGGAATTCATCCTGACTACGACCAACCTCTCAAAGCACTCCATTACCGTAGATGTGAACAACACAAATTCTTCAGGTGCTGGAAATTCGAGCAACACACATAAAATGCTGGAGGATCTCGGCAGAGCAGGCAGCTTTTAAGGAAAAAAGTACAGTCGATGTTTCGGGCCAAAACCCTTCGGCAGGACTGGAGAAAAAAAGCTGAGGAATAGATTTAAAATGTGGTGGGAGGGGAGAGAGAAACACCAGGTACTAAGTGAAACCTGGAAGGGGAGGGATGAAGAGCTGGAAAATTGATAGGTGAAAAAGACAGAAGGCCACGGAAGAAAGAAAAAGGGGGAAGGAGTACCAGAAGGAGGCAATGGGCAGGCAAGGAGGTAAGGTGAGAGATGGAAAAAGAATGGGAAATGGTGAAGGAGTGAGGGTGGGGACTGGACCAGAAGTTTGAGAAATCAATGTTCATGCCATCAGGTTGCAGGCAATCCAAAAAGAATATAAAGGTGGTGTTGTTCCAGCCGAAGTGTGGCCTTATCAACACAGTAGAGAAAGCCATGGATGGACATATCAGAATGGGAATGGGAAGTGGAATTAAAATGGGTGGTCACTGGGAGATCCCGCTTGTTCTGGCAGATGGAGTTTCAATGCTCGGTGAAGCAATCTCTCAATCTACATCAGGTCTCACTAATATACAGGAGGCCAAACTGGGAGCACCAAGCACAGTAAATGACCCCAAGAGACTAACAGGTGAAGTGGCGCCTCACCTGGAAGGACTGTTTAGGGCCCTAACTGGTAAGTGAGGGAGGAGGTGCAGCACTTACTCTGCCTGCAAAGATATGCCAGGAGGGAGATCAGTGGGGATGGACAAATGAACAAGGGAGTCGTGTAGGGAGCGATCCCTGCGGAAAGCAGAAGGTGGGGAGGGGAAGATGTGCTTGGTGGTGGGATTCTGTTGGAAGTGGCAGAGATTTCGAAGAATTATGTGCTGGATGCGGAAGTTGGGAGGTGAGGACAAGAGGAACCCTGTCCCTGCTAGCACAGCATGAGGATGGGGGGGTAAGAGCAGACGTGTGTGAAGTGTAAGAGATGTGGCAGCCTTGATTCTAGAATGAAAAGCCTCATTCTGAGAGCAGATGCAGTGGAGATGGAGGAATTGAGAGAAGGGGATGGCATTTTTACAAGTAGCAGGGTGGGATGAGTTATAGTCCAGGTAGCTGTGAGAATCAGTGGGTTTGTAATAGATATCGGTGGAGAAGCTGTCTCTGGAGATAGAGACAGAGAGATCACAAAAGGGAAGGGAGGTGTCGGAAATGGACCAGGTGAATTTGAGAGCAGGGTGGAAGTTGGAGGCAAAGTGGAGAGGTTGACGAGTTCAGCATGGGTGCAGGAAGCAGCACCGATGCAGTCATTCATTGTGCAGAATGGTCACCAGTGTAGACTTGGAACATAGACTGTTCCATAGCCGACAAACTGGCACACTGTAGATGTGAGTGCTTAAAGGCAGCTCACCCAGCTCTTCTTGGGCACTGGTATTATTGTTGCCCTTTTGAAGCAGGTGGAAACTTCTGACTATAGCAATGAGACATTAAAAATGCCTTTGAACACACCTGCCAGTTGGTTGGCACAGGTTTTCAGAGCCCTACCTATCTCGAAAGACATTCTGACGTTGGCATCCAAACAGAAATCACAGGGTCAATGGATCCTGCAGGGATCCTCATAGCTGTAGTTTTATTCTCCCTCTCAAACCATGTATAAAAGGTGCTGACCTCAGCTGGAAGCGAAGGTCCTGCTGAAGAGTCTCAACCCGAAATGTTCACTGCACTCTTTTCCACTGATGCTGCCTGGCTTGCTGAGTTCCTCCAGCATTTTGTGTCTGTAGCATGGATTTCCAGCATCTGCAAATTTCCCTTGTCTGCCATTTATGTTAGTTTTCACTTTGTAGGAAGTAATGGCCTGCAAACCCTTCCAGAGTTGACGTGCATCCAATTCAGCCTCTAACCACTAACATTGCATGGAAGTTTCTTATAATGGGAGAGTTGAATGAAGAATGCTTAAAAGAACAGCAGTATATAACTCTTATGAAATTGTTATTCTGGCCATATGTGTAGGCTATTAGTTGCACTGTGGTATAGGATAATGCCTTTCTTTGAAATCATGTTATCTGGCTAAAAATATAAAGAATGATCATGCTGTATTTTCACAAGGACCAAGGCAGTGAACAAGTAATGCCAATAGGCTTTTAGTCACTGATAATATAAATCCTTCACTGTAAGGATCTAACCACACCTGAACAGAAAAGTTATCTGTAAAATTCTTCTTTACTTTTCTTCCACCCTTTCTCCCTGCAAAACCTCCAGCTTCCCAACAAAGGAAGAATCTGTTCAACTTGGACACACCCAGAGCTGCATTCCTGCTAACTTCTCCAAAATCACTGCACGAGTATCCTTTCCTAGGCCAAGATCCACAGCACTGAGGCCCTACTTACACTCTAATGCATAGGTCACTTCATTCAAGTACCCAATAACAGACTCCTGAATACAGCCCTGTCACATAAAGAAATAGTAGATATTAAAAGACGGTCTCAAAAATCTCCATGAGGAAAATTACAACATTCTCAATGACACTTTGGAATTCCCGGGTCACAGCAAACTGAAGAAGCAGTATTTGGAATAATATTGAGAATCTTATGCCCATGCCTTGGGAAAACACATGATCCCGTGTAAATGGGAGACAAGAGTACCACAGCACAAACTACCTTCCTACCTACGCCATCGGGTGGCTGTCTGATCTGTGGAAGAGAGTTAAAGAAATGCAGATGCAGAGAATCTGGAAAAGAAACATGTTGAAAACACCTTTCAGATTAGTTGGCATTTGTAGACAAGGAAACATAAATTCAGGTCAAAAAGTCTTTGTCAGAATTGGGAAAAAGACAAATTAAGTTTAAAGTTTTTTTTGCAGAGAGCAAAGTCAATGCACAATATTTAATTTATATTGAATAGTAGTGTTAGTGAGTATAAAAAAAATAGCTGAAACTGATATTTCTAGCTGGGCCAACTCCTTTGTCTCTGTTTCAGAAAACGTTAAACTTTGTTGAAAACATTTATGACATTCTTCTCACAATACCAAACATTCACAATTAATCCACACAAAATGCTGGATGAATTCAGTAGGCCAGGCAGCATCTATAGAAGAGTAAACAGTTGACGTTTTGGCCCAGACCCTTCATCAGTCTTAATGAAGGGTCTTGGCTCAAAACTTTGCTGTTTACTCCTTTCCACAGTTGGTTGTATTTTCAGCATTTGCAGATTTTCTCTAGTATGTGATTCACGATTCATCTATCTTTTCTGCTCATTTGATCAGTAAAACTTAGTTTGATTAACTATATATCTTCACCCAAAGATACATTTGAATCAGTTTGTTGAAATAACCTTTCACAAAAAATGTACTTTAACAGTTAAAACACGAATACATCTACGCTCCAAATATCAAAAATAGTAGAATATGGAGTAACGGCAACAAAATGAAGACAATTCAATTTTTTTCACCGTACTATCCTACAACCTTTTGCATTTAAAACACAATTGCTTAATAGAAGCACAGATCTCCTTCAGAGTAGTGCGTTAATAGGGTAAGGTCTTCGTTTCAAAAAGTTACATATTTCTCTTGCGTAAAATATACTTTATTCACTTAAAGAACACGGGAAAAGGGGAGGCCATCAGTCTACAAACAGCATTTTTTCCATTTGCAATGCCACGCTCCTATTTTTCCATGATACTTTGTCATTCTATAATCTGAGAAAAAGTTCAGCTTTATGCCCTGTAGAATTTGCATCCATTTTCTCTAAAAAATTAATTACACAGCAACACACAGAGACGAAAACCAACAGGAGGTTAGCCCTTTTCCTCCCTCCTTTTGAATACACACGTTAACGCATGCGCGGTATAGATAACCGAGCCCGCGAAACAAAGCCACTGCGCATGAGCGTAACGCCGTCACGTCACGCTGTCTGGTTCACGCCTGCGTGCTAGGTCGGCGGCGCCCGAAGCCGCCGGAGGAGGGGGATGGGGGAAGAATAACAGTGAGTGTGAGTTACGTCAGGACAGGCCGCGTTCCCTCTCTCTATCCCCTCACACAGAGAACTCTGCGAACTTCCGGTTTTCCGTACCGCATATACCACAAATTCGGTAACTACTCACTCTCACGGGTGTCTCAAACTTTGGAAAAAGTCGCCGGACGATCCTCTGCTTTCGGTTATTATTTTTTGTTGCTTTAGATTTTAGTGCCGCGCGCCGCCGCAGTGATTCCATCCATCTTGAATTTGACGTCATCCCACACTAGGGATGAGGTCATTCCATGGACTGCTCGTCATGCACGCTGCTTTCGGATTGGCTGAAAAGCCAAACGGCAGAGGCGGGTCTTAAGCGTAATTTCCGATAATGTCTGTCAATCACACGAAAAAAATGTTGGAGGGACTCCATCAATCAGCGTTTTGGCAGGGTTTTATATAAAAAAACAATTCTAGTTCGGGGTGGGGATGGTTTGATCTACAAGCATAAATTTACATTTGTGTCATGCAACACGTAAGTTATTAAAGGCAGTAAGAAACTACGCAACTCAGCTCTTAATTAGATATTACCAAGCGGCATGTGAACTGAAATTTAGAAGTAGCTGCTAAAATTTCTTACGCCCCTAAATACTGCTTTGCATGTGCTTCCTGTGTAGCCATGTTGGCGGTTCCTCGGTATAGCGCTGATGAAGGGAGTGGGGCTTTCACGCTGAAGTGTCTGAGGCGTGGCTCCAATTTTATTAAAAGTGGGCTTGGCTGAATGGGAGCAGGAAAGGCAACAGCAGAGCTGTGTAGGGAGGTCGGCTCAGAGAGGAGACCTGGAAAGGAAGGGATTGAGGAGAAAAGTGGCGTGGAAAGGGAGAAGGTAACTGGAGGAAGTGGAATGGGGAGGGAAAAGATGAAAAGGATAGTGAGAAGGGACGCAGGAGGAGACTGAAGAACGAAATGGAGTGATGGGAGGGAGGCACAATCTCGGGAAAAAGTGGGTGTAGAGAGTCATGAGGTAAATGTGAGAGTGGGATGGCAGGGTGTGAAAGAGGGAATATGGAAAGATGACTAAGGGGAGGAAAGATCAAAAGGGTGGGTGAAATAGGAAGAGAAGGATGGAAGAATGTATTGGGAAGCTGAGGTGGGCAGTGAGGTAGAGAAGAATTGGGAAAGAAGGGAGAAGAAATATATGGGGGGAAGGAAACAATGAGATAGGAAAGAGGGTGAATGATAGTGATATAGATTAACTTAGTTAATAATAAATACAAGGTCTATAGTTCCAAACATTCGAACTTTTAACTTGGAAGCCACAATTGTTTGAATGATTTGTGGATCAATAGCACATGCAATCACTTACCTGAGTGGATATCTAACAGGAGGGCCCCATCTACTGATACCAAAAGATAATTTGATTGGTAATGTATGCCTGCTGACATCGTACTTAGCGAACTGAGATGGTTTTATTAAATAAAGAGCGGCAGTTTTAAGTAATGAAGCATACAGGGAAGTTGAAATCAAGCAATTATTTATCTTGGACAGAACACAAACTGACAGATGAGGAAATTCATGAGCCCCAGGCAAAAAGAGATGAGAAGAGTTTAACCCCTCCTCTGTCACTCCTCTCCCCCTCCCAAAAGATGGTGGATGTGGAATGTGGTCTCTGAATGTTAAAAAAATCAATATATTTAAAGAAAATAGTTGTGGATTCTTAGATTGATATTAATATAAATGTGAAGAATAGAGAACTTTGTTGAAGTGCGATGGAAACCATGACTGAGTTAGAGCTAATATACGAGGAAATCTGCAGATGCTGGAAATTCAAACAACAACACACACAAAATGCTGCCTGGCTTGCTGTGTTCCACCACCATTTTGTGTGTGTTGTTGTCTGAGTTAGAGCTGATTGGATCATGTGCCAAATTGCCAAAACTCCACTATTTTAAAACATCTAAAGTTGCTTAAGATAATTGTTTTAAGCTATCAATTTGCTTTTTTCTTAGTCTGACCAAAAAGTAATTAATACATTATAAGGGAACATAAGTAAGTCTCCTGTAAGATATTGATGCAGGATTACAACCAGTATCACCATTGCCTTGGCTGAAATAAAAAACTCAGATCAGGAGATCATTAACCTTGAATACTCTCTGGCATTCTTACTCATTACTTTTGGTTGAAGGAGCAATGATCACAAACAGGAAGTGCTGCTAAGAAAGATCTTCTGTTGTGAACAACAACTACATGAGGAATCCGTGAGTAGATAAGCTTACGTCGTACACTCACAGATTTGTACTCAAACATCTTGCCAAATGCCAGGAGAAATCATTCTTTTCACCTTGGTGACAGTTGGTAGCATAGTGTTGTATGTGCAGCCTGGATTAGTACAAACTACTGAGAGGGAAAGCTATGTCAAGTCAAGTGGGCAGCATCCACCTAAAGCAGGTAAGTTTCATAGCCCTTGTATCAGAGATGGTGATTATTACATTTGATAAACTGCTTCAAGTAGATTTAAGTGAGCATCCTTGTCAGTATTTTGACTGTTACTAAATGATAGATAATTAATGAGCAGATTTACATCTGGGTGCCAAATTCTGTGACGGTAACGCACTGCTCATCTTCAGCAATCAGAAGCTGAAATTGAAAAGTTGAAATCTATAAACAAAACGAGAATTTGAACAAGAGAAAATCTGCTGATGCTGGAAATCCAAGCAATGCACACAAATTTTGCCGAAGCGTTTCAGCCCAAAACTTCAACTGTAGTCTTTTCTTAGATGCTGCCTGTCCTGGTGAGTTCTTCCAGCATTTTGTGTGTGTTGCTAAGGCTTATTCCTGATGGCTTGATTTATAAGCCATCTTATAAAAGCCATCTTATTTCTGCCTCCTTCAGCCAAAGACCATGTAAACTTTGGAAGGTCCTTGAACAATTTACAATTTATGGCAGTATATGTTACTATTTCCAGTAATTTTTTTATTTTATTGAGGTACAGACGGGAATAGGTCGTTCCGGCCCTTAAAACAGCGCCGTGCAGCAATCCCCAAATTTAATCCTAACCTGATCGCTGGACAATTAGCCTAACAACCGGTATGGTTTCGACTGTGGAAGGAAACCCACGCAGTCATGAGGAGAACATACAAATTCCTCACAGGCAATGGTGGGATATTTGTATAAATCACCTACATTCCTCACCCCCTCTCACCATCACTTTTATATGTCCTCTTGTTATTTTTTCAACTGCAAGTCAATTCTCAGGAGACTACCTGAATTTCCACAGCTGCCTTACTTTGCCTCTTGTCAACTGACATTGCAGAGTTGAATTGCCTCCTGATGCCTCTGCATTTGGTCTTTGAATACCCATATTGAGGATCACCTTATTTAAAAGTAGAAATGATTTGCAATATGTCAAGTGTGCACTTACCTATATACATCAGAGTTATCCAGAATAGCAAGTACTTCCAGAGGCCAGAGAACGCTAAAGTGATTTCCCTTGTTCACTTTTGTTAAGTAAGAATGGGTTTATTCGCTTCTGTTAGTGAGATTTTCTGCAAAATAACTCACGTTTTACACTGATAACAATCATTGGTCATTATCATTCCAGTGGTCATCTTAATCTCATTTTCAGTTTTGTCTCTGAGCTTAAAAATGTGAAATTGATCAAATACAAAAATGTAAAATGTGAAGTTATTTTCAGATATTTCTGTTTTACAGAAACTATACAATTATCTTCCAACAAAAACTGACAGAAAGACCACATAGTCTGTTTCACACAACTTCAGTGCCTTGTCTTACAGTATACATTCAACCCATGAAAGAAGGGGAAAAAACAATGATATTGAAGAAATGAGGAGCCAAATACAGCTGCCTGGGTCTTGTGTTGAAGAGCATGATGCTGTAGGATGTGTTGGGACACATCATCAGTGATGTAACTGGGTCAATGGATGTTTTGGGTTTTTCAACATCTCCCAGGCAACTCGGTTGATCAGACCCTGGCTTGTGTCCCAGCAGCACTGGTTCCTAGTTCACCTCTTGATCCATAGCCATCTGGAGGCTTGCTCAGCAGCCTCTGTGATGGTCTTGATGGCTCTTCTCTTTGCAACCCTCGTAATGCCAAGGAAAGTTCCAAGTCACTTTTTATTGTCATTTCAACCATAATTGCTGGTACAGTACACAGTAAAAACGAGACAATGTTTTTCAGGACTGTGGTGCTACATGAAACAATACAAAAACTCCACTGAACTACGTAAAACAACACAAAAAATTACACTAGACTACAGACCTACCCAGGACTGCATAAAGTGCACAAAACAGTGCAGGCATTACAATAAATAATAAACAAGACAATAGGCACAATAGAGGGCAGTAAGTTGGTGTCAGTCCAGACTCTGGGTATTGAGGAGTCAGATGGCTTGGAAGAAACTGTTGCACAGTCTGGTCGTGAGAGCCCAAATGCTTCAGTGCCTTTTCCCAGATGGCAGGAGGGAGAAGAGTTTGTATGAGGGGTGCATGGGGTCCTTTATAATGCTGTTTGCTTTGCGGATGCAGCGTGTGGTGTAAATGTCTGTAATGGCAGGAAGAGAGACATCGAGAGACCCCAATGATCTACTCAGCTGACTTCACTATCCACTGCAGGGTCTTGCAATGCGAGATGGTGCAATTTCTGAACCAGACAGTGATGCAGCTGCTCAGGATGCTCTCAAAACAACCCTTGTAGAATGTGGTGAGTATGGGGGGTGGGAGATGGACTTTACTCAGCCTTTGCAAAAAGTAGAGATGCTGCTGGGCTTTCTTTTCTATGAAGCTGGTGTTGAGGGACCAGGTGAGATTCTCCGCCAGGTGAACACCAAGAAATTTGGTGCTCTTAACTATCTCTACTGAGGAGCCGTCGATGTTTAGTGGAGAGTGGTCGCTCCGCTGAAGAGTAGATTCTGCAGAGTGATCAGCCAGCAAAACCTCTATACCCCTCCTCTATAGGCTGACATTGTACCCTCCACCCCAGTCTCTGAGACTGCTCTATCATCAGGTATTTGGCCTTCTTATACTCAAATGCCTCCTCCATCTGGTCTTCTCAAGGAGTGCTCAGTTCTACCATGACCACCTGCTTTGAGGTTTCTGACAGAGTGGCCATGTCAGGCCTTAAGGATGATGATGTAATGAAGTCAGGCAGCTTTAATTGCTTGCCAATTTTGACTTTCAGTTGCCAGACGCCATGTCGAGCAAGTCTGCTGGTGATTTGGGCTGAGGCTGTAGTTGGTCTCCAGCTTTGACAAAGGATATGGGTTTTCTGGCTTGTTCAAGGTGCTTAATATGGTTAATGAGCAAGGAGATATTTTCTGCCTTTAGCACCTGGTCATGGCGTCAGCAGTAGCGGCCTTCTCCTAGGTCTTTGGAGCAGCTGCTGAGGATGTGTTCCAGGGTCCTAGTTCTAGGGCAGAGAGAACATGATGGTGCCTTGCTGTTGCCCCAAGCAAAATGGGTTGCTGGACTAGGCAGGATGTTGTACTCAGCCTGGGTCATGAACTTTAGGGGGCTGGGGTTCTGCTTGCCAGATGTTGAACTGGGATATCTTCTGTTTCAGCACACCTTCCCATCTTATCCAAGCTCCTTGCTGCCCCATCCCTACCATCCTGATGACATGCATTTCCCCAATAGCTACTCACACCTCTTCTGGACCAGAATCAGGTTTATTATCACTGATATGAGGCGTGAAATTTGTTAACTTAGCAGCAGCAGTTCAATGCAATGCATAATATAGAAGAGAAAATAATAATAATAATAATAATAAATTAATTAAATAAAATAATAATAAGTAAGTCAAGTATGGTATACCTATATTGAATAGATTTTTTAAAAAGCTTCCAGTTTGCAGATGTCCCTGTTGAAGTGGGTTGAAGAAAACCCACCCAGCCCCACCTGACCAGGTGCCACTTTGTCCACCAGATCCCTGCCTCTACCATTTCCACTGCGTCCTTGGCCTTCCTCTTCCTGCCTGTCCGGACCTCAGTGGCTGCTGATGTGACTTTGGGGTTGCTGGAATATTTGTATAGCAGCAATGCTCTTGTACGGGAAACAAACTCCTCATTCCGACAAACACGAGGAAATCTGCAGATGCTGGAAATTCAAGCAACACACATAAAATGCTGGTGGAACACAGCAGGCCAGGCAGCAACTATAGGGAGAAGCACTGTTGACGTTTCGGGCCGAGACCCTTCGTCAAGACTCGCCTTCGTTTCAGCCCAAAACGTCGACAGTGCTTCTCCCTATAGATGCTGCCTGGCCTGCTACATTCCACCAGCATTTTGTGTGTATTGCTGTCCTCATTCAGACTGGTGAAGGGAAGCTGCAGTTTAATTCCCTCCCCTTTCAGAGCAATGCTGCTCAAGGTATGTGGGAGGCCCAGCTATCTTCGATAGTAACCATTGATCTTTCTTTCAAAAATGTAGATCATGGGCTCTTCAATGACCCACTTGGGTAGGTTTCTGATCCACAGTATTTAATGAGCAAATTATTTTAGGAAAATGTATGAATCATTTGCTTAAATCATTGTTAATTTGCTGTCTAACATTCAGCTCCTTAATCTGAATTGCAGTGGTAGGAAGGTAAGCTCTGAGAGTCCAAGTGTAGGCAAGGTATATTGCTTACCAGAATGCTCCTTCTTCAGCCCTCTACCTCTTCCATCTATCACCTCTCACCCTTTCCCCACCACCTAATTTCCCCATCACTCGGTCTCATATAGTATATTACCTTCCACGTTGTACTCCTCCTCCTCCCCCCCACCTTATTCTGGCTTCTGACCCCTTCCTTTCCAGTCCTGATGAGGGGCTTCAGCCTGAAACATCAATTGTTTATTCACTTCTATAGAAACCACCTGACGCTGAGTTCCTTCCGCATTGTGTGTGTGTGTGTGTGTGTTGTTTAAGGTATAAGCAATACCAGCTGGGCATGATGTTTGACCTGCTGAACAACAACGTCACATGATAGGTAAATCAATGTGTTTTTCAGTGGGTCCCTAGGGAAAAAAACACAGGGAGTGGATACACTACCAGAGTTCCAAATATGAGATGACATATGCTATTGGTTTACAGCCCTGAAGCTGTAGCTCGCTAAATTCTTTATACAGAAGGTGGCATTCATTCCCAAATTCAAAACTGGGTAACTTGCAGGATAGATCATACAAAATGACTCTATTTTTAACATTTGCTTTATTGCAGATTAAATTTATTTATTTATTTATTTATTGAGATACAGTGTGAAACAGGCCCTTCCAGCCCTTCAAACCACTCTGCCCCACAACCACCGATTTAGTCCAAGCCTAATCACAGGACAATTTACAATGACCAATTAACCTACCAACCGGTATGTCTTTGGATTGTGGGAAGAGACTGGAGCACCGGGAGGAAACCCATGTGGTCACAGGGAGAACATACAAACTCCTTACAGGTAGTGGCAGGAATTGAACCCTTGTCACTGGTACTGCAAAGCAATCTGTTAACCAGTACGCTGCCATGCCATTATTTTAGAACTTTGATTATTTTAATGTGTGTCTCATGATAAGAGATCAGGTAATTAGAGTCTCACATGCCTTAAAATTTACTAAATAATCTGCAATTTGCAGTTCAGAAATTTCAGAATTGCACAAATGCCGATTGTGACTGATCTCTCCCTTGATATATTAATACATATGCTGGTATTATCATGCCAGCATATCTCAAAGTTAGCTGCACAGTAAATTGATGTAATGCTATTTGATTGCTCTAATGGGGTCAAATATTCTGTGCCAGCACTGTCTCACTAACAAAAATGAGATTGTATTTGTATAATTCCTCGTGATATTTTCCCAAAATGGCCCATATACAAAGAGTTGCTTTGAAGCACAGTCATGATAGTTACAGTGAGATAAATTAGGAAGTTACTGTTTTCTATGCTCAGTTTTATTTTAACTCATTCACACAATGTAGACATTAGAGACCAAACCTACATTAATAGTTCATCTGCAATTGCCTTTGAGAAGATTTGTGGTGAGTGACTTTTACAAGCTTCCATAGGCCTGGTGGTGAAAACACCCCTACGTGCTATAAGGTGGGCAGTTCCAGGATCTAGAGTACAAGCCTTCAACCTTTGCTGTATCGAAAGACTTCAGCCTTGATTATCAAATGACAAATTAACATTTTTGTAAACTGACTTCTATGATGGCAGGAACATGAAGAAGAGGAGTGGCAGATCCTATTGGAGTGGCGAATAGGGATTTAATGGTTATTAATTGTTTGAAGCTTCATCATCATGACTGAATGTGGCCCTAATAATGCGTTCCTCAATCAGTGTGGGGGATATTAACCTGGCCAGCTTGAAGAAATTTTTGACCATCACCAGATAACCTTTGGAACCAGAGGAGTCAGCACAGCTGACCACTCTAACACCACCAGGAAGCCATCAAGAACACTTAAAATGCCATCCCACACCTGCATGTTGGAAGGACTGAACAGCTGGCTGTACTTCTACTCCCGGAGTACAGGCCGAGACTGAGGACTATAGGACCAATGGTGAGGATTACATAGGGAGGCAGAGGAGCACCTACTGGACAATATTCAGGGATTCAACTTCAAATCTGAATGGACATGCCACAGTTGTCAGTTATCATAACCTGTGTGGATGAGTGTGTGCTTCTGAGAACATAGCGACATATCCAAACCAAAAGCTAGAGATGAAGCAGGAGATTCACAATCTACTGTGGGCTAGATCTGTGTTGTTCAAGACCCATGATAAAGAACTATACAAGAAGTCCAGATATGAATGGTTATTTTAAGAGTGAAGAAACAATTTTGATTGAGGTTAGAGATATTATTGGATGTACATTAGCTCTGGCAGGGGATAGGGGATGGGGGGGGGGGGTTGGTGGAAGGGTGTGTGTGTGTGTGTGTGTGTGTGTGTGTGTGTGTGTGTGTGTGTGTGTATGTATGTATGTGTATATATATATAAATATAAATAAATAGTCAATGGTTTGGGCCGAGACATTTATTCAGGACTGGAAAGGAGGGACGAAGATGCCAGAATAAAAAAAAACTGGGGGAAGGGAAGGAGGAGGGCACCCAGGGAGAGATGATAGGCAGGTGAGGAGAAGTAAGAGTCCAGAGTGGGGAATAGAAGAAAAGGGGAGGTGGAAGGATTTCTTTTTACTGGAAGTAGAAATCAATATTCATGCCATCAGGCTGCCTAGATGCAAGGTGCTCTTCCACCCTGAGGGCAGCTTTGGCAGAAGAGGGAGTCATGCACTGACATGTTGGAATGGAAATGAGAATTAGAATTAAAATGTTTGGCCATCAGGAAGTTTCGCTTTTGACAGATGGAGTGGGGGTGCTGGATGAAGCGGTTCCCCAATTTTTATGACAAGTCTCACCGAGCTACATTTGGAGCATCGGACACAATAGACAACCCCAGCAGATTCACAGATGAAGTGTTGTCTGCACGTGGAAGGACTGTTTGAGGCCCTGACTGGAGGTGAGGGAGGAGGTGAATGGGCACGTGTAGCACTTTGACCACTTGCAGGGATAAATGCCAGGAGGGAGATAGTGAGGAGGAACGAATGGACAAGGAAATCACGGCAGGAGCAATACCTGGGGGGGGGGGGGGGAAGAGATAGATATGCTTGGTGGTAGGATCTCCTGGGAGATATGGAAGTTGAAGAGGATAATGTGTTGGATGCAGAGGCTCACAGGGTGACAGGTAAGGACAAGAGAAATTCTGTCACTGTTAAGGCAGGAAGGTTGGGTGAATGCAGATTTTCATGAAATGGAGGAGCTACAGTGAGGGCAACATCAAGAGCCTCTGACCAAAATGTCAGCTGCTTACTCACTTTCATAGATGCTGTCTGAGTTGCTGCAGCATTCTGTATTGTGTTGCCAATGAAGAGGCACACTCAAACTGGGTACCTTTGGCTACATGTTGAGTCTGGAGAAAGTGGAAAGCGCCAAAGGAAAAACTGTTGAGGGTGAGGACCAATTTTGTCAGATAGAGGAGGGTGGTGGTGGAGAGGAACTGGTTGTTTATTTTACTGAGAAAAATGCAGAGAGCTTTATGACCTGCTTTATGGGAGCTAGACTTTGATGGTGTAAGTGAGGCAGTTAGGGCTAGAGAATCATAAGTTATTGAAGAGATTGAGAGCATGAGAAGTGTTGCAAATACAGGTGGGAAGGGACTGGTTCAAGGGTGATAGAATGAAGTTAAAGTATGAGCACACTTCTTGATGGGAGATAGTTCTTACTGTAATTTATAGCTTTAAGTACTGCTGCTGTAAAACAACAAATTTCATGGCATCACACAAAATGCTGGAAGAACTCATCAGGCCAGACAGCATCTGTGGAAAAGAGTGCAGATGACGTTTTGGGCCGGACTCTTCAGCAGGACATATCGTGGCATATGCCAGTGATATTAAACCTGATTCTGACATTTCAGAGGTTTGATGTGATGGACATGAGGTTGCTAAATTTCCTTTGCAACATATTGGATAGGCAAAGGAAACTTAGCAACCTCATGTCAAGCAGATCATATTGGATATGCTGCTCAGAGTTCCTTGCTCTAACTTCATCATGTTGGCCTCCTATTTTCATGTATGCCAGTGTTGCTCTTAACATGTTCTTCTGCACTCTGAACTTGGGACCTACTGCATGGTAAAGTCAGAGTGAAGGATAAGCTGAGCTGTAGGGTTACAGTTAGCTGTAGAATCAAATCTTCTACATTACTTCATGAATTTGAGCTGCTTGATTTGGTCAGAATCTATCCCAATAGGAGGGTGTTCCTGCTGCACAAAGAATCCCTGATAGCAATATTAATAGATCACTTTCAGACAGAAATAAGGATACATAAAATGTTGGGGATTCCCTCATGTTGGTTCTCTTCCCAGCTACTGCAAATCCATTTTGTAGTCACATCCTCATGACATGCTCAGCTCTGTCACAGTAACAGTCCCTTAACTCAGAATGCAATTTCTGCGCCAAATGCTTCTTCCAAGTTGTATTGAAGAGAGAGAATTATAGATCCATGGACTGAAATAGATGGTTGGTCGTAATCAGTAAGACAAAACAATTCCTCCCTCTTTCCTCCACACCCCACCCCCCCAAACTACTGCTTGATTGACTGAGTTCCTTGAGCAGATTGTTTGTATTTGATAGGTGGTGTGAACTCTGTGACCAAAAGGATTATTAAATGTGCTGTGTAACTCAATGGCTCAAGACAGGACAAAATGGACAAGGGAAACTCCTGCTTATTACTACCAATCAGTAAATGGCACGACCCTTGGGAACATTAATGTACTGAGGAATCATGGGTGAAGATCCATTATTCCATGAAAGAGGCAGCTCAATTGGTTAGGATGGTAAAGATGGTGTATGGCACATTTGGGCATTGAGTTTAAAAATTGGCAAGTCATGTTGCAGCTGTATAAAGCTTTGGTAAGGCTATGTTCGAAGTATTCTCTGCAGTTCTATAAAGAAGTATGTGGGAGTTTTGCAGAGCTTCAGAAGTTTGCCAGGATAATGCCTGTATTGGAGAGAGGTTTGGGCGAATTTGGAATATTTTTGCTGGAGTTTTGGATACTGAGGAGGCAACTTAATAGAAGTATATAGTTATAAGAAGAATAGTTAGTGTTGATAGGGTACCCAGGGTAGAAATGTTAAATACTGGAGGACCACAGGTTTATGATGAAAGGGGGTAAGTTTAAAGGAGATGTGTAAGGTCAGAGGAGTAGAGACATTTAAAAGGCATTTACACCTGCACATAAACAGGCAGGGAATAGAGGCATGTGGGATTAATTTAGATTGGCATCATGGTCACTGTCAAGATGATAAATGAATGCTCTGTTCCTGTATTGTACTGTTCAGTGTTCTAATAATAACGTTGGATGGTAAAGCTTAAGGAGCAATATGGTTTAATAGTTCTGTTTCTAGTGTTTTTATGATCTCTTACTTTAGCTTCATTATCTCTGAGTTATTATTGCTGGTTCTTAACTCATTCCTTCACCTCCTGTACCTAATAAAGTGACCATTGAGTGTATGTTTGTCATTTTCCACTGCTATAGCCCATCCACTTCAAGGTTCAATGAGTTGTGTGTTCAGAGTTGTTCCTCAGCGCACCTCTGCCGTAACGCGTGCTTATTTCAGTTAATGTCGCCTTCTTGTCAGCTTGAATCAGTCTGGACATTCTCTGCTGACCTCTCAATAACAAGGCATTCTCACCCGAGAACTGCTGCTCACCGGATGTTCCTTTGTTTTTCACACCGTTCTCTGTAAACTCTGGAGACCGTTGGGTGTGAAAAACCCAGATCAGCAGATTCTGAGGTACTCAACCCACCCCATGGCACCAACAACCATTTTATCGTCAAAGTCATTTAGTTCATATTTCTTTCCTTATTCTGATGTTTGCTCTGAACAACAACTGAACCTCTAGACCACGTCTGCATGTTTTATGCACTGAGTTTCTGCTACCTGATTGGCTGATTAGATATTTACATTACCGAGCAGGTATACCTAATAAAACAGCTACTGAGTGTATGCCACCATTTTTCCTATATCTGTAAGATCAGTTGATATCCTGTGAAATGACAGTGTGCACAGAAGGTTTCCAGAATATTAGGAATAGTGTTTTAATGGTTGCACGAGTTCTTTAATATCCATTTGATCCTCAGGAATGAAAAATAAGATTAAGGTCTAATGTTTCATCATTGAAGTGTGGGACATGTACAGTGATAGCTTTTCATTTGTGAGTCAGCCTGCAGCTCTCTGATCTCTGAGTGAGACTGCTGTCAGTTCAGCTCGTACTGCAAAGTCTTAGGCATGTAATCCAGGTTGACATTCCCCTGCCATTCTGAGTGCTGCACTTCAATTGAGAAGTTAAACCAAGACATCATCTGTCATCTCACGAGGCTGTGAACTGATTAACATTATTAGTCAGCTAGGATCACTAAAAACAGATTACCTATATTTGCAAGAAGTCTGTCCACCCTAATCAAACTTTTGCCTCCGATCATTCCTCAGATGTGGACACAGAAACCTCATGCCTTATAGTCATACATAGAAACTTTAACTTATTAGTGGTAATATTACTTTATCAGCTGTGTGTCAGTTATACGTAGTGCATTGTGAACCTAGTTTCAGAGGAACTTTGTTCCATTTGGAAGTATACATTTATGTGGTTGAATGACAATAAACTTGAACTTGATTCTAGTCTTATAAATTGAGCATCCTTCTATCACCAAGAATTCTGAAATAATTGGTATACAAAGTTCAAGCTTTGTTCATCACAGTGATTATAATTAGCCTTGTAAATATTCAAAAATAAATGGCAACTGAAACTCATTGTTACTGTGGAATAAGAGCATGGGAAGAAGTATAGTCGAGATGACCTTAGAATGAGTGGGTTTATAAAAGATGTCATTTGAGGTTTGTCTCTGGAGATGGAGACGGGTATCGAGAAAGGGGAGGGAGGTGTCAGAGATGGACTGAGTGAATTTAAGGGCAGGGAGGAAGTTAGAGGAAATGTAGATAAAATTGACGAACTCAGTATAGGTGCATGAAGCAATGCTAGTGCAGTAGTCAGTGTAGCAGAGGAAGAGTTGGGGAGTCTAACCAGGGAAGGCTTTGAACATGCACTGTTCTATGCAGCCAACAAAGAAGCAGGCATAGCTGGGGCCCATGTGAGTGCCTATCCCTTGGGTTTGGAGAAAGTGGAGGAGCTGAAGGGAAATTATTCACGGTGAGGGCTAGTTCTGCCAGATGGGGGAAGGTGATGGCGGAGGGGGATTGCTTTGGTCTTTTGTCAACAAAGAGGTGGGGAGCTTTGAGGCATTCTTGATGGAGGATAGAAGTGTATAGGGACTGGACATTCATGGTGAAAATGAGGAGGTCAGGGCCAGGAAATTGAAAGTTCAAAGTAAAATTTATTACCAGAGTACATACATGTCACCACATACAATCCTGAGATTCATTTTCCTCTGGGCATAATGAGCAAATCTATAGAACAGTAACTGTAAACATGATCAATGAACATGCAAGAGCATAGAAGGAAACAAACTGCAAATGCAAATATAAATAAATAGAAATAAATAATGAGAGCATGAAATAACAAGGTAAAGTGAGATCATTGGTTGTGGCAACACCAGGAATAGAATGAGTGTAGTTATCCTCTTTTGCTTAAGAGCCTGATGGTTGAGGGGTAGGAACTGTTCCTGAACGTGGCGGTGTGAGTCCTGATATTCTTGTACCTTCTGCTTGATGGCAGCAGTGAAAAAAGCACATGGCCTGGATGGTGAGGATCTTGGCTAATGGATGACAACATTTCATATCAATGAGCTCAATAGTTTGAAGGGTTTTACCTGCGATGTACCGGACCGAATCCACTACCTTTTGAACTCAAAGTCATTGTAGTTCCCGTACCAGGCCGCAGTACAGCCAGTCAATACACTTCCCACTACACATCTATAGAAGTTTGTCAAGGTTTTTGATGGCATGCCAAATCTCCGCAGACTCTGAAGGAAGTAGAGGCACTGCAGTGCTTTCTTTGCAGTTACATTAATGTGATGTGTTACTGAGGAGATCGAGGGCATGAGAGGTGTCGCAGATGTAGGTTGAAAGGACTGAACCAAGTGGGACAGAATGAAATCAAGATGTTCAGTGGAGCAGGGCCTACTTGGATAGCCTAGAATTTCATACTAATCTAGCATACAAAAATTCCTGATGATAATGACCAGGTTTAAAATTTTGAGGATGTGTCATGCTTGTAAGTGTCCTTTGATAGAACAGTTAAAAGACTACAGGACAAATTTTTCACTTATTGTAAAGCAGGAACATGGTGTTAGTTGCTATATAAACTGAAGTAATTCATGTTGAAGTATTGCTTCCTTTGCTGCATGGCTTCCTGCCAAATTTTGGTAGAATTGTCAGAATGAGTAGAAAGAAGAGATCTTCATCCAAAAAAATCTAGGGTGGATGCAGTCCAAATTCTCTTGTTAGTAGCCCAGAAACATGTTAGCTAGGCCATAAAGGAATGCATTCTTGGATGTCGTCCTAGTGGAGTTACATGAAGACCCATATCCTTATGGTTAAAGTGCTTGTAACCAGAGATTTAGACAATTGATGAAAGATGTGTTTGAATTCCACCATTATCACTGGGGAGTGTAAGTTCATTCCATTAAATAAGCAACTGGATTCTCATAAAAATGTATCTGGTTCAATGAATGATGCCTGCCTCTTTGTCTGGCCTTTTATGTATTTCCTGGCCTATATTCTGATTTGAATATGAATTGAAAGATATAAGGAGGCTTGTATAGTAAAAACATCAGGTCAGAATCAAAATTAAGTTTATTACTGACTCTTATGTGGAGGCCAACTCACTGGGTATATCTTAAGTGGAGATTGATAAGTTCTTCAGTGTAAGGTTGGGAGCAGAGAGAGAGGCTGTCACTGAACTCCTGTCGGAGAACTCCTGATGAAGGGTTTCGGCGCAAAACGTCGTCACTACCTCCTCCTATAGATGCTGTCTGGCCTGCTGAGTTCTGCCAGCATTTTGTGTTTTTTATTGATAGGTTCTTGATTAGTAAGTGCATCAAAGGTTATGGGGAGAAGGCAGGAGAATGGGATTGAGAGAGAAAAAAACATCAGCCATGATTAAATATTAGAGCAGACTTGATGGGCGGCATGGCCCAATTCTCCTGCTGTGCCTTATGGTCTATCATCTTATATGATGTGAAATTTTTTGTTTGCAGTGGCAGTACAGTGCAGAGATTTAAATATTACTATATATTAAATAGCACAAAAAGAAGGAAGACAAGATAGTGTTCATGGATCATTCAGAAATCTGATGGCAGAATGAAGGAGTGGTTTCTAAATGACTGAGTGTGGTTATTCAGGCTCTTGTACTTTCTGATGGCAGTAATATCTTTATGTGGCTTATGAGGAAAGGTTGAATGAGTTAGGGGTTTTCTCTGGAGCGATGGAGGATGAGAGGTGGTCTATAAGATTATGAGAAGCATAGAGCCAGCATTTTTATCCCTCAAGGTGCCAGTGGCCCAAATGAGAGGGCATCCATTTAAGGTGAGAGGAGGAAAGATTAGAGGAGATGCCAGAGGGAGGTTTTTTACAGTGTGAGGGTGCCTGTACCAACTGTTGGGGTGGCGCTAGAGGCATTTAAAAGACCCTTAGATAGGCACATGGATGTAAGAAAACCGAAGGGTTATGGACTGTGTAGGAGGGAAGGGTCAGATGGAGTAGTTTTTTTACAGGTTGGAACAATGTTGTGTGCTGAGGGCCTGTACTGAGCTGTGCTGCTCTAACGAGAAGAAAGCAGGTACTGGATATTGGGTTTCCTTACTGATGGATGCTGACTCTTGAGGCAGGGTCTCTCAAAGATGTCCTTGATAGTGGGGAGGGTTGCTTTTGTGATTAAGCTGGCTAATTCTACAACCCACTGCAGCCTCTTGTGATCATATTGGATAACTGTATTGGAGTCACAATACCAGGCTGTGATGCAACCAGTCAGAACGCTCTCCACCGTACATCAATTGAAATTTTCTAGAGCCTTTGGCAGCATGCCGAATCTCCTCATGCTCTGGACAAAGTAGAGTTATGACATGCCTTTTTCATGATTGCATCAATATGTGGAGCCCAGGGTAGATCTTCAGGCATGTTGACAGCCAGGAACTTGAAGCTGCTCACCTTTTCCACTACTGACCCCACAATGAGGACTGATGTGTGTTCTCCCGACTTCCCCTTCCTGGTCCACAATCAATTCCTTGGTCTTGCTGACATTGAGCGTGAGACCACCCAAACAAGCTCATCTGTTACACTTCCTTGTTGCCATCTGAGATGTTGCCAGCAACAGTGGTGTTATCTGTGAATTTATAAATGGAGTATTGTGTTCATTTCTGGTCGCCTCACTACAGGAAGGATGTGGAAGCCATAGAAAGGGTGCAGAGGAGATTTACAAGGAAATTGCCTGGATTGGGGAGCATGCCTTATGAAAACAGGTTGAGTGAACTTGAGTGAACCTTTACTCCTTGCAGAGACGGAGGATGAGAGGTGACCTGAGAGAGGTGTATAAGATGTTGAGAGGCATTGATCATGTGGATAGACAGAGGCTTTTTCTCCGGGCTGAAATGGTTGCCACAAAAGGACACAGGTTGAAGGTGCTGGGGAGTAGGTACAAAGGAGATGTCAGGGGTAAGCTTTTTAACTCAGAGAGTGGTGAGTGTGTGGAATGGGCTGCCGGCAACAGTGGTGGTGGCAGATACGATAGGGTCTTTTAAGAGACTTTTCGATAGGTACATGGAGCTTAGTAAAATAGAGAGGTATAGGTAAGCCTAGTTATTTCTAAGGTAGGGACATGTTCAGCACAACTTTGTGGGCCAAAGGGCCTGTATTGTGCTGTAGGTTTTCTATGTTTCTATGTTACTGGTGCTCTTTCAGCACCTCTCTTTACATATGTAGGCTGGTGGGCTGGTATTTTGGTGTGTTGTGCAGTTTTGAATTCCTATTATAGAGCGCTAAAGACAAAAATCAATAAATTTAAAAATAAATAAATATTGGGAAAAATGAATAACGAGGTGGGATTCATGGGTTCCTGGAATGTTCATAGCTCTGATGGTGGAGGGGAAGAAGCTGTTCTTGAATTATTAAGTATGGGTCACTTTCCTTGATGGTGGTAATGAGAAGAGAACATGTCTTGGAAGATGAGAGTCTTTAGTGAGATGCTGCCGTCTTCAGGCACTAAACTACAAACATATATTACAGTATTGAGAAATGCTGATGACTCTACACAGAGTTGTCAGCATTTCTCTGTACATGAATGCGCAGAAGCACAGATCTCCCACTGTTTGTCAGGGTTTCTGTGACCACACTTCTCTTCTGAACTCCTCATGGAGGCCAGTGGTGACCTTCTCATGCACTTACACCCACCAAATTTGTGATGTGTCAGTACAAGCACTGGAGACACAATTCCAGAGGCATTTGGAATACTTGTGTCAGTCCCTCATTGAAATGCATGCAGGAACAGTGATGCTGATGCTCAGGATGATCTTGGAGAGGAAGTTCCTAATGAAGGTCCATCCAAGGCAAGAGTAAGCTTAGTGAGTAGGTCACCATCGCAGTATACTTCCATGTAAAGGAATCAAGTTGATTTATGCATTTAAGTTCTAATAAATGGAACCAATGCGCTTCAAGGCAACATACTGCAAACTTTGAGACTTTGGACTCCTGATCTGTGTTGTTGCAGCAACTGAAATGAGTAACCCATGACCCTTTTGTGCTTAGTGCACTTAACTAAAATTAAAGATAAAGCATGCTCAGACACGAGGTCCAAACAAAGGTGTATTTGTTCATCCTTTATGTCTTTTTCATGATCACACGACACTGCCCCATTAGTGAGTTGCTGGATTGTGGTGGGGCTTGACTTGTTGAGAACCGTGTTGCAGGCTGCTTCAGTTCAGCCGCCCAGGGAAGACACCGTTGATGACGGTGTGCAGAGGTGCGTGCGATCCAACAGCTGAGTGCAGGATGTCTTTCTTGTGATCCCAAGTCCCTGTAGGACATTAATAATGCGGAATACTCCGAGTCCCATTCGCTGGTTCGTTGGCAAGACCAGAGGCGAGGGAGCTGTGTGGACCACTCGCTCGTTCACGCCCTGGGGTCACCTATTGCAGCCACTGAGGAAAGAGCTGCCAGAGCTGGCTGTGTGTCACAGGATTCTGTGCTAGGTTGGTGGCTGTCTCCTCCGTCAGTGCTGCCCTCCAGTGTTTGCTTGGTGGGAAACAAGCTGGATTGCTTTCGTCTCAGGCTGCACTGCAAGATATGAAGAACTGCTATGGGCTGTTCTTGCGGAAACATGGCTCCAGGTCAACATCAGTCTACAGACCGTGACTCTCAGGGTTTGGGCTAGATTATTACTTCTTACATTCTTGTTCATATCTGTATGTTTTTCTCTGTTATCATAGTTACATGTGGTATGTGTGTTATAAGCTATGTGTTGGTTCTGTGTTTTGTATCTTGGATCCAAAGAAATGCTGTTCTGTTTGGCTGCATTTATGTGTATGGTTGAATGTCAATTAAATTTGAACTTGAATTCTTTACTGTTGAAATGATCGCTGTTTTATTCCTTAACTATATTCCTGGTCTTGCAAATAACATTATGTAAATGATTATCCTCCGTACACTGTCTTAAATCTCAGAAATGGCACAGAAAGTACCCTATTGCTTTTCTCCAGCACTCAACATCGGTAAGACCAAAGAACTGACTGTGGACTTCAGAAAGGGTAAGATGAGGGAACACACACCAGTTCTCTTATAGAGGGATGAGAAATGGAGGGAGTGAGCAATTTCAAGTTCCTGGGTATCAATATCTCTTGAGGATCTAACCTGGTCCCAACACATCGATGCAGCTACAAAGAAAGCATGGCAGCAGCTACATTTCACCAGGGGTTTGAGGAGATTTGGTATGTCGCTAAAGGCACTCGCAAATTTCTACAGATATACCTTGAAGAGCATTCTAACTGGTTACATCACTGTCTGGTATGGGTGGGGAGGGCTACTGCACAGGATCAAAATAAGCTGCAGGGAGTTGTAAACCTAGTCAGCTCCATCATGGGCACCAGCCTCCATAGTATCCAGGACATCTTCCAGGAGCGATGCCTCAAAAAGGCAGTGTCCATCATTAAGGACCCATATCATCCAGGTCATGCCTTATTCTCATTGCTACCATCAGGAAGGAGGTACAGGTGCCTAAAGGTACACACTCAGTGATGCAGGAACAATC
Source organism: Hypanus sabinus (assembly GCF_030144855.1). Taxonomy (NCBI): domain Eukaryota; kingdom Metazoa; phylum Chordata; class Chondrichthyes; order Myliobatiformes; family Dasyatidae; genus Hypanus; species Hypanus sabinus. Next base: position 168,054,102 of record NC_082709.1, on the reverse strand, counting down.
TCCTCCCCTCTGCCATCTGATTTCTGAATGGACATTGAACCCATGAACACTACCTCACTACTCTTTAATTTCTATTTTTACACTACTTATTTTAAGTTAACTGTGTAATATACATATTTACTGTCATTCACAGGTTTTTTCTATTAATATGTATTGCACTGTGCTGCTGGTGCAAAGACAACAGATTTCACAACATATACCAGTGATATTTAACCTGATTCTTCCATCAGACTCCTAACGATTTACCTATTTGTTTCTCAGGCCCACAAGATGTTACTGATTTCTCACTGGATTCAGAGAACTGCACTGATTACACTGCTATAAGACTGTTCCAGATCAATGGTAATAAGACAGAAGGCTTGCTTTCAACACACCTTGAGGAATGCAAAATTAACACTACTTGCTGGGAATTTGAATTATCTTGTACAAATGCTACCTCTTCCACGTGTGTCACGCCTCAGGATCAGGGTGAGTGAACTCACAAGTACATGAGTCAAGTCAAACAAAACTGAAACTATCCAGTACCCTGTGGTGAGAAATTATTCCATGTTTGATGACAGCAGGCTTTCTTTTCTTTTTGTAATTTATTTTTTTATTGAAGTTCATCAAACATTTCCATAAGATGTATTTCAGACATTGTACATATATAAATCATATATATATATCACAAATCTCCACAAAGTATTTATCTGAGGTATACACTTACAGAAAAGAGTGGAAAGAAAAAACAAGCAAAAGGAAAGAACTATGTACAAGTAGGGAGTGATCTTTTTTTTACAACAGATTCATTGATTTGTGAGAATAAGATCAGACCTATGAGGCATTATGTAGTTAAACCATTTTTCCCAGAATGAATCAAATTGTTCCAGCTGATGTTAGAAGGTAGAAGGTATAATATCTGAGCTAAAAAGTTGGACAGCACCTTGGTGTGATCCAGAAATGTAAGTGTAGAGTCGAGGGACAAGATATGATTAAGGTTCTCAAGATGTTCCATTCACTGACATCCAGTCATCTAGTATCTCTTGCATGGCAAAGAAAATCTAAGTATCTGTCAGAGCTCCATCAAGTACCTCCCTTAGCAGTCTTGATTCATCTCATCTGGCCACGTGTATTTACTGTATCTAAACCCACTCCTTTTCTATGCTAATTTGTTTTAGAATGTACTGTCTCCCTTCCTGAATTCTCCATCTATAAAGCCCTTCTCTGTAGTGAACACAGATATTCATTCCAGATCTCACTTACAGTACATCTGGTTGCATGCATATGTTGCAACGTTGGTCTTTATTGACCCTGATGTTTCACTGGTTACCTGCTTGTCCTTAATATTAAAAATCATTAGAATTTTACTTATCTTTCCCTTCGGTGCCTCTTCAGGCTCTAACTTTGCCCTTTTAATTACTTTCTAAAGTACATTTCCTCCACTACATGTCATATAATCTTGTAGGGCTTCCATTGCTTTTGATTATTTAAACCTGCCATAAGCTAGCTTTTTGAAGTAATCTGGCTCTTAATGTCTCCTAAACATCAGGGTTTCCCAGGTTTGTTGCCTTGACCTTTGTCTTCGCCATTACAGAAGTACTTTGGTCTGAACTCTCACTATGAATGCCTTCCACATGTTACCTGTAGACATGCCTGCTAATTGCACTTGGGTTACTGCTGCCAGGTTCTCTCTTAACATATTGAAATCAGCCTTTTCCCAGCACAGGTCCCACTACAGGACCTCATACTTGTCCTTCTCCATAATCACCTTAAAACTTATGGTCACTTTCTTCTTGCTGCGTCCATGAGGAAGAAGGTATCTATCTGTCTTTGTTATTAACTTGATTTTTTAAAAAAAAATTTATATTTGCACAATTTGTTTGTCAATGTTTGTGTGCAGTTTTTAAAAACTGATTCTATTGTGTTCTTTGTATTTGCTGTGAATGCTCACAAGAAAATGAATCTCTGGGTTGTATATAGTGCTCTATAAGTACTTTGATAATAAATTAACCTAGAACTTTGAATTAGTTCTGAATTGTTCACCCAATGACATTTCCTCCATTCGCTTTGTTATATCTCCAAAGATTAGATCTAATAGTTCTTAGTCAGGCCATCCAGGTACTGGCTACAAGTACTCACCTGGATACATTTGCAGAATTACTACCCTTGTAAGCCTTTCATTTTAAAGCAATTATAGCTGTATTTGTGTTGAAACGTTTTGTAAGGTGTAACATAAAGTTTATAGGTTGCTTAATTTCGTCATTTGCCATACATGATTTAATAATAATAACAAGAAATATGCTGAATTAAAAGAGGAAATTGAAAGACTGTGGAAAGTAAACAGGGTATACATTGTTCCAATAGTAATTTCTACAACCAGTATCATTCCAATGCAATTACACAATAGCATTACACAGCAATATTTGTGAAAATCTCCACAAAGCCACAATCACTAGAACAGTCCGAAAGTTCTGAGCAATTGAGAAATGAGCTTGCTTGTTTATGCCTGTTCCTCAAGTTTTACCAGCTTGAGATGAGAAAATATAAATAAAAATATTAATAATAACTTTATTTATAAAGCAGTTTTCATATAGTTTATGTTGTTCAAAATATAAATAGTATACAAAATAAATATGAAAATATAAGATAAAAAGATATTAGTCAAAAGCAAGGCTTATTAAATATGCTTTGAGCTGGCATTTAGAAGTGTTAACTGAGTCTGCATTCTTTATAGTTTTCAGTATAGAATTCCACAGTTTAGGAGCATAGTTTAAAAAGCTGACTTGCCAATTTTCTTTTGAGGGAGATTGTTTCAATTTAAGAGACTGGTGGAAGAAGACCTGAGAACTGAAGCAGGATTATAAAATGAAAACATTTCTGTGACGTACAGTCCCAAACCATAAAGAGCTTTAAAAACAAGTGATTAGAACTTTAAACTCAATTCTAAAAGATACAGGAAGCTAGTGCAGGGTAGCTGGTATGGGAATGATCTGTTCCCTTATCCTGGTTTTGGTTAGAAGTGTAGCAGTGGCATTCTGAACGAGTAGAAGTTTGTCAGTAGCTTGATGTGGAAGGCCAGTGAAAGGAGCACTGCAGTAATCTAGTCTATTCACTATAACGGTGTGAATTAGAACTGAGACTCTAGTTAGCATCAGTACTGAGATTAACGCCTCTGGCAATTTTGGTAAGGGCCATCTCCATGCTGTGGTTTGCTCCTATATCTGACTATAGCTTTTTCTAGAATATTGCTCTCATTCAGAAAGTTGTTGAGCTGGTCGATAAGCACTTTCTCAAGAATCTTGCCCAGGAAGGGAAGATTTGATATGGGCCTATTTGATAGTTAGCTAGTACCTCACTATCAAGATTTGACTTTTTAAGCTGCAGCTTTGAAGGTGTCTGGAACAACTTCAGTCTCTAGGGATGTATTAACAAATCTCCCTAACAGAATTGAAAACACTACTAAAAGAATCCTTAAGAAGTGTGATAGGGACAGGGTTGAGATAGCAAGTAGATGGTTTACTCTCTGTTACAGTCTTAAAGAATTCTGAATTACAAATACTTGTAAATTTTGACATGGTTGTTGTCTTTTTAAGAGGTTGGCTGTAGAGGTTACATACTCTTTCAAATGGAAGTAATTTTGTTGGTAAAAAACATTACAAATTCCTCACATATTTTGGCATTAAGGACATTATAGGTGGGGGCAGGGTTCAACAGTTCAATTTATAGTTGAGAACAATATTCTTAAGATAATTAACAATATTGATATGATGTTAACAATCTTTACTAAGCTCTTTCATTTACAGTTGAAATTAAATACTTTCTGGGATGGATGAAATTTAAGGTCAATACATCCGAGAAGGGCACCGACTCCAGCAACTGCGATTATTTAGATCAGTTTTGGAACAATTGGAGTTGGGTATGTAAAACCATTGAATGCATGTTCTTAGGTTTTTTTTTACTGTAAAAGCCAGTGATCAAACACCTTTGTAAGCACTGAAACAAGACTTCCATAAATGGTATTAGTCACAGAGATTTTACAACTCTCTGCACTTTGCCCAAATTGCTATTCTTCCTGTCAGTATGTAATGTGATTTTTAGAAATACAGAAGGGGTTCTTAGTAGCAATCTCTTAATGCTATCCTTCTCTCCCCATGCCTTTACCCTCTATCACTATTTTGCACAGACACAGATTAATTCCTATAGTGCCCCTAAAGAGCTTCCATTTATAGAATGCCTTCTTGCAGCCACTGTACATCCAAAGGAGCTTGACCCCATTGACAGCATGAAGTAGAAACCTTGACAGCAACTTACAGTATCTGGGGAGGCAGAAGTCTGGCTCAGAGGAAAATTTCTTCCAAGCAGAATCATTGTCCTTTTTATGGGTTTATCTGCCTTCACAGACTGAACCCTTAGTTCTGAGAGAATGCCACACTCTAAGAATGTTGTATTCATATTGGGCACTAACAGGAGTCTCCAAAGCCAGCACATCTTTCCTTAGATAAGTTGCCAAATCTGTTGAAGATGTTCTGAATGGGGGTCTGTTGATACCTTATAAAGCCTCAGCAGTACATCATTTTTCCCATCATCTTGAATGCTATTCTCTCCCATGTTCCTTCCCCTGTGGGTTTCCTCTGGGCGCTCTGGTTTCCTCCTACAATCTTAAAACTTGTCAGTCAGTGGGTTATTTGGTTTTTGTAAATTGTTCTGTGACTAGGCTAGGATACGCTGGTTGGCACAGCTCGGTGGGCTGGAAGGACCTCTTCTATGTTGTATCCCCAAAGTCCCTTTACTACTCTGATTTCTGAATACTTTCCCCATTTAAAAAAATAGTCTACACCTTTATTCTTTATACCAAAGTGCAAACCATGTTTCCCTATGCTGTATTCCATCAGCAACTTACTTACCCTCTCTCCCACCTTCTTTTCCCACTCAGCACATCACAGAAACCAACCTCTACTCCATGGTCTGTTTGCACTTTGTGCTGCCTCGATAAAGCAGCCAGCATAATCAAAGACCCCAACGCCCTCCTGGTAGGAATTTTCTCTTCTTTCCTCTCCTGCGGTTAGAAGATACAAAAGCCTGAAAGCACATTCCACCAGGGTCAAGTGTCCTACTATTACAAGAATATTGAACAGTTCCCTAATGAAATAAGGGGGACTCTTGACCACACAATCTACCTCATTTTGACCTTGTGCTTTACTGTCTATCTGTGCTGCACTTACCTGTAACTGTCGTGATCTATTATTCTTTCACCTTCCTCAAAGTACTGTTGTAAGGAATTGATCTCGAAAGGCAACACGCAACACAAGCTTTTCACGATATCTGGGTACATGTGACGAATTAGATCAATTTACCAATTTATATGTGGTAAAGATGAAGTATCTGTGCTTCTTATCCAAGGTTCAATAGATTTTAAGTTTATTGATAGAAGGATCAGCGGGCAGTCACTGAGAAGGACAGCACAGAAACAGGCCTTTTGGCCACTGAGTCTATGCAGCCCATCAAAATACACATTTACATGAATTCTACACCAATCCCACTTCATTCTCTCCACATTCTCATCATTCCCCTCCAGATTCCACCACTCACCAGGGGCAACATAAAGAGACCAATTAACCTACATAACAATAACCTACACGTCATTGTGAGGAAACGGGTCGCAGGGATGCTCCACACAGATAGCAGCTGATGTCATGATTCACTCTGGGTCTCTGACACTGTGAGGCAGCAGATCTACCATTTGTGCCACTCAGAGTTCAAGAAAGCTTTCAAAACATGCAAAGGGGAGGCAGAAATCTCAGTATTTTGATAGATATCTGTGCCGTAACTGAATTGTATTCCTCAAACACATTAGGCCAAATGGAGGCCCCCGATTCACAAGTTGTATGAAGTCCTTCATTTTCGCAATCCTACTTGGCACATCAGCACTCTCTAATTATAATGACAACACTATAGCAATTAGCATTATTTCAATCAAAACACTTCCTGATATATTATAATTTTGTGTTACAGTTGACAAATATGCTCAGCGTTTCTGATGCAAATGTCCACATTCTCTGCCTAAATTCAAGCTTTGGAATCAACCTGTACCCAAGTTTTCACTTTATTTTTGGGCTGAATCAGAATTTTGCTCTTGTTCAGTTTCACCAGGCGCTCAGGAACTTTACGGACACCAATGAATTTGACATTGAAGTTGGAGGTAAGATGGGTATTTGAATGTTAAGTGAGTTTAGGTACTTTATGTTGTACAGGGAGGCAAAGACTTACTGTTAATTATTCTGTTGCAGCAAAGGTTCTCTACCCATGTGATGAACAAAGTGAGAGTGTTTTCATGTATTATGAGACGGGGGGAACATGGAATTCAATTATGTTCCCTGAAGTGATCCAGTCAACAGATAGTAGCTCAACCTCGGCACATTCTGAGATATCCAGCCAACCAGTAACTTTGAATCTTAGCGGGAACCCCCAGTCAATGAGCCAATTAGAAGAAAGCAGAGAAACCACTGTTCCAACTGAGGGGCCTAAATGGTGGGGGATGACCTCAGG